>NC_137803.1:61731403-62416403 GCF_963383645.1 Muscardinus avellanarius
GTTTTTAAGTAATGCAATAGAAGCCGGGCGTGGTGGCACACACTTGTAATCCCAGCATTCGGGAGGCTGAGACCTGAGGATCGTGGTTCATGGACAGCCTCAGCTACTTAGTGAGGCCTTCTGCAACTCAGTGAGACCCTGTTTCAAAATAAAGAATAAAAAGTAGGGCAGGGGGTGTAGCTCAGAGGTAGAATGCCCCTGGGTTCCATCCTGAGTACTACAAGCAATATTAATGATGTTGCTGCTGCTGCTGCTGAAAGCACCTGTTTCTTTGCTGCCTGCGCCACTGGCCTCACTAGCTTCCAGGGCCCCTCCAGCCTCTCTGATACCTCAGTCTCTCCTGGTGCTCTGGCCTCTGAGGACATCACACACAAGCTCCAACTTTAAAGAGCTGGGCCACAGATCCTCGTTCCCCCAGCTTTCAGTCCCTGCCACCCCATGCCTGCTCACTGCAGTTGACTTTTTCCAGTTTGTCAGAAGCACTCGTAGTGAAGTGTCTGTTATCCTTTTGAAGCTGGCTATTAGAATTTCCTTTTCCTAACCTGAGAGAAGGTTAGCAATTTTCCCACTTGTTAACCTGCTTTTAGTGTCAGATGCCATTAGCCACAAGGGCCTGTGCGGAAGACCTTGGCCTGAAGGGACTGCAGGTCTGTGGAGGCCCCAACACCCCACCTGTCTCTGGCACCCATCACGCCTCTGATTCCCTTGGTGGTGCTGCCCCCCACTGACAAGGTTTTCACAGCGCAGCTGGCCCTCCCTAGCCCTCACCGCTAAGACAGCCTGGCGGCCTCCTCCCCTGCCATCTCTCAGCCCCTCTCCTGGGCTCTGCCTGGTCCTCAGCACTGTCCCCCATTGCCCGTTGAAGAGGCCTCTCACTTAAACATTTGATCTTGCCCCCAACTTCTTTCCCACCCTACAACCAGTTTCCTTTGTAAGACATAAATATCTTCTGGTTGAACATGGTGGTGCACACTTGTAATCCCAGCACCTGGGAGGCTGAGACAGGAGGATCATGGCTCGCAGACAGCCTCAGCTACTTAGTGAGGCCCTCTGCAACTCAGTGAGACCCTGTTTCAAAATAAAGAATAAAAAATAGGACTGGGGGTATAGCTTAGAGGTAGAATGCCCCTGGGTTCCATCTCCGCAAAAAAAGTAAATAAAAGAATATTTTCATGTCTGACCAGTGCTCACATAGCTCCCACAGATTCTTTCCCAAATTAAGAAACTCGGACCAGCTCCCTGGTACCTTATAGCACAATCTCAGTTTGTAGCCCATACTTTTATTTAATTTTTTTTCTTTGTTTATTTGGGTATTGGAAATTAACCTCGGGGCAATCTCCCCCTGGGCTACACCCACAGCCTTTTCTTTTCTTTTTTTTTTTTTTAAACAGAGTTTCACTAAGTTGCTGAGGCTGGTCTCAAACCTGAGATCCTCCTGTCCCAGCCTCCCAAGCACTCGGATTACACGTGTGCACCACCACTCTTGGCCCGGGCTTTCTTTTAAAGCAAAGCTGCTTTCTGCCACAGGCCTCGTCCTCTGCTCTGCTCAGTTATCCCCCACTGCTCGCTCTCCCAGCACTCCTGTGGCCCCGCGCTGCCTGCCTTTGTGGCCTCTGTATAGAGTGACTTCTACCCCTCCACTCGCTAGATCCCTCTCCCAAAGCTTTCCCAAACAGAAACCATCATTCCCTCCACAGTCTCATAGCCCTCTGTCCAGTGGTGAAGTGGACAAAGAGTAACTGATCATACAATGGGCAGTGTGTCCACTGACTTACTCAGTGGCTGCTTAACAAACCACTACTAAGCTTAAGGCGTTTTTGTTGGTGCCGTGGACGTATGCACCGTAACGAGGTTCAGAGTACCCTACACATACATGCGTACAGCACTGGGCCTCCACCCTGCTGCGTCCTTCTCCGCATTCCCAATATTAAAACTGATATGGGTACGTTCTTATGGGAACACGGGATTACTTGAGCTGTCACCTTCCCCAAATCTCCCCTGACATCTCCCCGCCCCCCAAAGCTTCTTCTACAATTCTAGTCATTTCTTCCCTCACTCTCTGAAGTCTTTCTGATTCCCCAGTTTCCTCTGGTTTCCACATATGACAGTGTTTGAAACGTGTGAAAACATACGGCCCTTCAGTCTCTGGGAATGGCTGCTCTCACTCAGCATAATATTCCCTCTAGCTCCCTCTATTTTCCTGCAAATGAGAAGATGTCGTTCTTCTTTATGGCTGAGTAAAATTCCATTGTATGTATCATGGGATTTTATGACAATTTAATGACAATTTCATAATCCATTCATCTGTGGATGGACACCTAGGCCTGCTGCATAATTCGGCTCTTTTGTGACTCGTTCTGGATCACACGGTGGCTCCATCCCAGGCTTTTGAGGAGCCTCTACACCGATCCCCATGGGGGCTGTACTGATTTGCAATCCCGCCAGCAGTGTAGAAGGGTTCCTGTTTCCCCACATCCTCACCAGCACTTATTATTATTTTATTCTTCGTGATTGCCATTCTAGCTGGAGTTGAGTGAAATCTCAGTGTCATTTTGATTTGCATTTCCAAATATAAGGTATTTTATATTTGCTGAATTGATTTCTGCATTTGAACACATATACCTCTAGTTGGGGAAATAATAAAGATGGATAGAACTGTCAATCAATCAGTCCAAACTCGATGAAAAAAGTAAAAGGGCCTTTATTTGTGGTCTTAAGACTTCCATCTCAGGAGATACGGGTTTAGATGGCTCTGGGTTAGTGTTCTGAGAAAGGCAGGAAGATGAGACCTTACGTAGGCTATTGGATGTTAAGAAGGGACGGGGCCATGTGACCAATAGAACACAAAGTAAAAAAATGTGTAAACAGAATGGAAATGCCCATAAAACCGGAGCCTGATCACCTCTTGCCACACACCTTGAGACTCTGAGCGCCTTGCAGCTGGCCATCCTTCTGGCTGTTCCAGATGCCTGGGGTCAAAGGGTCACACTCCAGGGAGCACCTGCAGTCCTCCACGGTCAGTCCTCGCAGCCTCCCGGCTCCATCTTGAAGTCGGGAAGCGCTCTTTCAATGGTACTTTCCTTACAGTTTGCCTCTCGGTTTTGAAACTATGATAAAATAAAAGCTCAGAATGTTACAGATCATCAGATAGGATCGCGTTGGCCAGCAGCATCCATTCAGAAAAACTGTGCAGGTGGGCCAAACGGAACCTCACCAACGCTGACCACTCAAAAATGGCAACAGTAGGCGTGGTTCTGTCTTCGCATTTTACTGATTGAATGCCAATCACGTTTTTAAATATTAAGATAAATAATTTTATTCCACATGTGCTTTACATTTCTTATTTACCTCTCTTGTATAATATGAAATATATTTGGTTTATATCTGTGGCGCCTGTGTCTGAGCTCCCAAACTCCATGGAATCTCTGAGTGAGATTGTTATTATTTATTATTGATTATTGTTATTTTTATTATCTATTATTCATACTGAACCTCTTTTCACAATATCTAAATTTATGCTAGTGAGGTGACTTAGGGTAGGGCCCTGCAGTAATCTCCAGATGAAGCCAGTCTCCAGAAAGACCAAGTAATTGAATGATCGACTGGAACTTTCCACCCACCAACCTCCAGGAAAGGGAAACTGGGTAGCTGGAGATTAGGCTGTTTAAGAACTTGAACAACCAGCATCGGTAGGCAGCTGGGCGTGGAGGCGCATGCCTATGATCCCGGTGCTTGGAAGGCTGAGACAGAAGGACCACAGGTTCGTAGCCAGCCTCAACAACTTAGTGAGGCCATCTGCAACTTAGTGAAACCTTGTCTTAAATAAAAGAATAAAATAGGGCTGGTGTAGCTCGGAGGTAGAATGCCCCTAGGTTCCATCCCCAGTACCACACACACAAAAAGAAAAAATAAAGGAAGAACTAGTGGGCTGACTGAACACACTGAGGTGCTGGAGGGTGGATGGAGGGTGGATGGCCTGGAGAGGGCACGGGCCCTCCTGGCCACCTCAGGCCTTGCTGTATATATGCCTTCATCTGACTGATCACTCATGCTACCTGGTCACAGCCCTTACAATAATCATGAGCGTTCTCCCGAGTTCTTTGAGAGGCATCCTGGCAAATTAATCAAAGGGCTGCTGATGGGAACTATGGCTGATAGTCGTCAGTTGGAAGTATCGGGGACAACCTACTATTGGCAATTGTTGTTGGAAACGGGGATCAGTCGTGTGGGCTGGCTCAGCTTATGGGATCTGACTCTAACCTCAGTTAGATGGAGTTAAGAACCAAATTGAATTTTAGGACACTTGGTTGGTGTCTACTGCAGAATTGCTTGGTTTGAAAAAAATCCCACACGTCTTGTCACCAGAAGAGGTCCGAGGAAGAAGGGGACCTCCACTTGGTCCTGGGCAGGTTCTTGACACTCCACAGAAGAGAACTTCAGGATGTGTCAGAGATGCCGCACCCACAGGGAGGAAAGGGGTGCGTGGGTAGCATGGAATTTGGAGCATCGACTCTTCCTTTGACGGAAGCCTTGGGAAGGCTGGGCGTGCGATGACCTCGGCCTGGCCAGCTCCTTTCTTTGGTCCTGGGTCGCAAGGCTGTCGTGCTGATCGGTCCTCCCCAGGGTGTTCAGGTTGACATTCTATCCCATGGCCAACGTTTGGAGCGTGCCTCTATCATAGGTTTCTTAAAATACATCTCTGTTTGTGTCTAAGCTGAAAATACATCATGTCAGCTAACAGTGCACTTACGCTTTAATCAAAATGGGCAATTTTCAAAGATGAGTGAACCTACAGTAACTCTAAGATTTGTTGATTCCTCAGGAATTTAGAAGTGACAGGCCTGGAGGAAAAACAGGTCTGGGGAGAAAGTTTGATGGGGGAGTGGCTTTTAGATTTACAGCTAATCTCTTTTCCCTTTTCTTTCATTTCTTTCTACCAACTTGTATTTCTTGTATCTTACCTTAACCTAGTTACACATAGCAGTATTCTGCACTGGGTTGAATGAGTGAGAGGTAGGAAGACAGTCTGGCTTTTTCAATCCCTATCAAACCTTAACAGAAACAATGTACAATTATTTATGTGTGACTTCAGTGCATTTCAGAAGGTTACTATTCGGAGAAAGAGAAGTCTTTACTACCATACGCAGATCATAGTTGATAAAAGTAATTTGTGTGATCATGGAACTATTTTCGGGGCATGCAGCATTTGGGGGGTGACCTTTCAGAGATACATCATGTTTCCTAGAACTGAGATAATGACGGTGGCGCCTACCCTTGCCCAAAACCTCCTGTGCCCGCGCTGTACAAAGACACACCCAGATGCATATTTCCATTCCGACATTATGCTATTACATTAGTATCCATACCCATTTCCCAGATGACTCAGGGTTGATGGTGTATTTGTGGAGTTCTACTTCTGTGGACTCTTTTTTTTTTTTTTTTTTTTTTTTCTGGTGGTCCTGGGGTGGAACCCAGAGAACCCAGAGGCTTTCTACCTCCGGGCTACACTCCCAGACCTTTTTTATATTTTATTTGGAAACAGAGTCTCACTAAGTTGCTGAGAGCCTCACTAAGTAGCTGAGGCTGGCTTCAAACCCGTGCGATTCTCCTGTCTCAGCCTCCCAAGCGCGGGGATTACAAGCGTGAGCCACCACGCCCGGCCACTTCTATGGACTCTAAAGCCTACCTAGTATCTGCCACAGCCCTCTGCTTCCTTACGCTTTGCCACAGAGCTAGAGACTATGGAAATTAACCTTGAGCTTTATTGATTCGACTTGTAGTTGTGTGGCAGGGATGTTATTTTCCTCTCTGCTGTTTTGTTTGCTGTGAGATGCATTCTGCCCTTTGGCAGAGGACCAGCCAGCCCAGGGGCCGCACCGACAGTGCCAGCGCTGGTGCATGCCGACACCTTGGCAGCCACAGATGATGCCCATTAATCTCGCTCAGTGTCTCAGCTCTGGGATGCGAGGTCAACCCCAGTGCTGCTCCTCCCACTCTAGGCATCACTGTCCAGGTGATGCAGAAAACTATCAACAACCTGACTATTCTGAAATGCCCAGTTATAAGCTAAAATTGAGCTGTAGTGTGTGTGTGTGTGTGTGTGTGTGTGTGTGTGTGTGTGTTTTGTTTCAAACCTGCCCGTACGATGTCTGATATGTAGTTAGGATCATAGTTGTATTATGTCTCTAGTCCCCACTGTCCACCACTTCATGAGTACTAAGGAAATAAAAAACATGGATTAAATGTTTTACATTTCTTAATTTGTTTCACATTTCATGATACATAATCGATATTGTTGTTATATAATATTGAACTGGAACCACCTGTAATGTTTGACCTGTCCTTTCACAGAAAAAAAAAAGAAGCATGCTAACCTTTCCAATTTCTTCTACCGCATATTCTGAAATAAAGTTGTTTCGTATCCATGCATGAAATCTAATAAGATTTAGAATTCACCCATATTATTCATTATTCTATTATTCTATGGGGTTTTTTTTTATTCCCTTTATCATCTACCATTGCCCTTTAGAAAGACATGGAAAACCTTTTATCTGTTTACTCCAGGGAAATTATACAAGAGATACTGAATAATTATAAGGCATTTAGTGCTAATTATAAATGTGTAGCATATGTTTTTATACGTATTGTATTTATGTGCTTTAGGTAATTATGCATTTGAATTCCTTGCCAATTTTATGGCCAAAATATTTTACTTGGCTGATTACTAAGTATATTTTAGGCTTACTTCTTGAAACATGAAGAGAATATACTATAAATCCAATTAACATGATTTATCTGCCTAAAAAAATACTTGCTTTTATAAGGATACAGAGTAACTTAATGTTTTTAAAGCTTTCTAAGCCTAATTTTATTTTTATTTTTATTTACAAGTAAAACATCATTTTAAAAAATACTTGGAAATCTTAAGAAAAGTAGAGATAACAAAAGGACAATAAAAATCACCCATAAACTCACTATCAATTATTATTAAATTTCTGCTTGACATCTTAATGCGTTTAAGTTTAACTCATTCCAATTTTAATAAACAGTTTTATATCTCATCTAATATTACACCTTAAGTGTTTCCTATATCTTTGCTATGAATATTTTTTTTTATTTTCCACCATTCTTTTCTAAAGGTAAGTTTTAAGAAATAGAAATGCTGGTTCAAAGTGGATAAAACGCTTTAGGTTCATATAGTGACAGTTCGGTTTTATAAAAATTCATACAGGTTTATATTTCCAACAGAACTCTGTAGGATTGTTTATCTCAACCAATTATCACTGAAATGAGCATTAATCCTTTTTGTTTCATCTTTGCCAGTGTGGTGGGGTAACCCATAGCTTCTTGGGGTTCTATTGAAGTGATATGTCTTCGTGCACTTGTTGGCACTGGGAAATTTTTCTCCTGTGGTTTTTTATATTATTTGCCTCCTTTTCTACTAGGATTTTTTTTGTATTTTTACTGATTTCTCTGGGCCTACTGTGCTTTTCTTCTTTGGAAATGGGTTGGTAATCCATAGTCTTTGCATGCCAACACATTAGATAATGCAGAGAAAAAATAAGTGAAGTCCAGAAACATGTAATCTACCCAGACTGAAGCAAAATATGAAAATGCCAGTACCAAGTAAAGATGTCAGATCACTAATAAAAACTCCTCACCCTTAATACCCAGGACAGATGGCTTCACTAGTGAGTTCTACCAAACACTTAAAGAAGATTAACTACAGTTCTTCTCACACTCTCCCATCACTTCTGTTCACCAGAGTATTAGAAGTTGTAGTCAGAGCAATTAGGTAAGAACAAAAAATAAAATGTGTCCAAATTATAAAGGAAAATGTAACACGTTGGCGTTTACAGATGACATGATTCTCTACATAGAAACCCTTAAAACGTTTACTTCAGAACTGTCAGAACTAATAAATGATTCAGTACAGTTGTACAATATGAAAATCAGCATTAAAAAAATTCAGTTGCTTTCTATGTGCTAACAACAAACTATTTGAAAAAGAA
Source organism: Muscardinus avellanarius (assembly GCF_963383645.1). Taxonomy (NCBI): domain Eukaryota; kingdom Metazoa; phylum Chordata; class Mammalia; order Rodentia; family Gliridae; genus Muscardinus; species Muscardinus avellanarius. Next base: position 61,739,416 of record NC_137803.1, read on the forward strand.
ATAAAAGATTTCATTTATAATAGCATCAAAAAGATTAATATAACTGGGAAAACTTTAACCAGGGAGGTCCATTCAGTCCGTATCCTCAACACTGTGACTGAAATACCTGGCATCAAAACTTTAAAAGAGAGTTTATTTACTCATAGTTTTGGAGATTTTCAGTGCATATTAGCACAGAGTGACTTTCAAACAGGAGCTAGGGCTATAAGTCCACAGGGACAGTGGTGGGGAATAGAGAGGAGAGGAGAGAGCTTGTCATCAGCTTAACATGGCAAAAGAGAGAGAGAGGATCAGGAAGCTGTGGCGGCCTTTCCCAGGAAATTCTGTCCCCTGACTCACTCCCGGGGAATCCTTCCCAGCAACCAAATCCTGCCTGCAACATGTCTTCCTTGTCTACCAGATGAGGTGAGGGCTGAGGATCACCCTAAATTTAAATTCTAACAGGGCTGGAAGATCAGTACATACAAAACTAGAGGATATTGATGAAGTCGGTTGAAGAAGATACAAAGAAATGCAAATGGCCCCAACTTACAACAGTTTGAAGACTTTTTTTTTCTTTTTTACTACAGTGGTGCATAAGCATTATGCAGTTAGTAGAAACTGCAGTTTGAATTTTGAATTTGGAGCTTTTCCAAGGCTAAAACTATAAGATAAGGTCCTCTGTCACGATACTGAGCACAGAAGGCAGCTGCAGCCTCCAGTCACCCAGGTGACCACAGGGGGAAGCTCCCAGTTTTCTACAGTACACTGTATTGATAAGTTGTTTGGAACAGTATGACTATTAATTGCATTTTGGCCATGTGATATTTTCAACTTATGGTGGTTTGATCAGGTCATGAATCCCATTTTAAGTTGAAGAGTATCTGTAAAAATATATCCCATGTTCATGGATAGAAGATATGATACTGTTAAAATAGACATACTACCCAAGACAAGCTATAGATTCAAGACAGTCCCTATAAAAATTTCAGTGGCCTTTTGGGAAAACCAGATATCCATATGTAAAGGAATGAAATTGGACCCCTGCTTTGTCATACACACACACACACACACATACACACACACACACACACACACACACACACACACACAGATTAACTTGAACTGATTTAAAGACCTGACACAGTAAACTCCTAGAAAAAACATAGGGGAAAGGCTGTCTGCAGAAATGGTGTTATGACATTAAAATTGACCACAAAATCAAAAATAGACAAGTGGGATGATGTCAAACTGAAAAGCTCCTGGAGAGTTAAAGAAACAACAGATTAAGTTGCCGAGGCTGGCTTTGAATCTGCGACTTCCTGTCTCAGCCTCCAAGTTACTGGGATTACAGGCACACACCACCGTGCCCAGCCACCCGCTCATCATTTTAAAGAGCTTCAGGTAGACTGTGGAACATGGAGTCTGATCTACTTTCCACTACATAAAGATCGAAATTTATATGTTTGTGTTCTACCTATGACTATTCCATTGGTGGTATAACTTTAATGCTTTTTTAAAAAAATGTCGATATTTGGCATCACTATTCCCATAAAATAAATAAATGACTCTTCATAATTGCTTTTCCAGTGCTTTTCCCATGTGACTCTTCCCAGTAGCTTTTCCCTCCCTAATTGTATGAGTAGTGGCTGTCATGATTCTTGTGAACTGCCAATTATGTCAGAACGATTTAATCAGTGTTTGAGCTGTGCTGGCTTTGCTCTGGGAAGACCATTTTTCAGAATGACATCCCCCTAAGCTTTTGTTAAATAATTAGACCTCTAAACCACTCTCCCACAAGGACTCTCAGAAGTATTTGTTAGGTATTCAGAGCCTCAGGGGCGTAGCCTGAGGTCTATTAGAAGTACCAGAACCTGTGACTACAGTGCACCAATAAAAATATTTTTTTCAAGAAAAAGAAAATGAAATAAAATTGCATGCAAAAAAAAAATACCCCAGCTCAGAAACTTTGAAAGAGAGTAGACACGAGTCAGAGTCTTCTGTGCTTAGGAAACTTTCCACCAGTGTCATTGTGGAGAGTTTGCATACATAATCAGTCAAGAAGGGACACACTGGGATTTGGATTGACATCAGACACTCTCAGTGTTACATGTTGCAGGATCGAATGGATCATGGATGATTCTCCTGCCTACAGTCATGGTGGAAATGTGCATGTTGTTTGTTGTTGTTGTTGTTGTTGTTGTTGTTGTTTTATTGCAGTTTGCAACTGGTAGGGTAAGAAAGAAAGCACATAAAAAAGTATCCGATTTTGGAAACGGTAGTTAAACAGGTAATAAAAATCAAAGCATCCCTCTGTTTGCTTCATGAGGAGGCTAATAACGGCAATGTAAAGACTTGAGTGGTTCCAGGAGCTTCTGCTATGTGCAGAGCGTGGCAGAGGAGTGCAGGGCCAGTTCTGATGTGCGAGGGGGGCGTGCATGAGTTCAGAAAGTGGAGACGCCTCCTGACCTTTCCAGGAGGTTCCTTCTGCTGCCTGCACCAGGACACGCTCTGCTCTGGTGTCTCTCTTCCCCTTCTGGTGCACCTCTCCAGACCTCCAGTGCCTATTTAGAAAAGGGGGCTCGTGTGCACCCCCCAGGGCCATGGCAAGAATGACATTGCGTGCACACGCATCTGCATACAGACAGACCTAGGCCTTTTCACTGTGGTCCAGAACGGGCCCCCTCGTTTCCAGATGACTGTGAGAGCAATGGGCCGAGACTGGCTCGGTCCTGTCATTACACCACTACCAGGCTTCCTGTTCTAAAGTCTCTGAAATATTCATTCAGTCAAGGAGCAGTGGAGAAGAGACATTGCAATGACTTGACAATGTTTAATATATTGTAATGAAGAAATTTCAGAAAGTCAAGAAGTCAGTCTCCCAATTACACAAACTTTAAAAAAAATCAAATTAGGTATTTTAGGGTAAAGGCAAAGATTAAAGTGTTAAATTTTTTTAAGGCTTAATATTTTCAGTGCATCTGTGTTTTTTTTTTAACATGTTTAAAGTTCTCTTGACAACTAGACAAGGTGGCACACGCCTGTAATCCTAGTAATTGGGAGGCAGAGGCAGGAGAATTGCAGGTTTGAGGCCAGCCTCAGCAATTTAGTGAGACCTTCTACAATTTAGTGAGACCCTGTTCAGAATAAAAAATTAAATAGGACTGGGAGGACAGCTTGGAGATAGAATGCTCCTAGGTCCCATCCTCAGTACCAAAATTAAAAATAAATAAAATTTTAAAGGCTTTGGAGCGTAGCTCAGTGGTAAAGCATCTCCTCTCTCAAAATTCTCTTAGCATGGTAACCTGGAAATCCTCTACTGATGGTTGTAGGTCGGCCTCTAATGGAGCTGTGCTTTTAAAAATAATTTTTGCTTTTAGCACACTTAGATATTTTAAAAGAGTTTAATTAGTATGATTTAAATGGAAAAATACATTGTTCATACCTGTAAGTATATGTGAGCTGGGAGTGAGGTGGGTTGGGGAGGGCATGACTATGAGAGAGAGAATTCAAGTGTGCCTACAAAGGGGGGTTTTTATATCTCAATAGGTAATACTATCTCGTTTCAGCACGCTGAGTGGGGCTACACAATCCCTTTTTGCTCTTTAAGCCAACCCCTAGAACTGTTCCTTAGTACGCACCTGCCATATAATCTAAGAAATTACCCAAAGGCATCTCAAGTTGATCTATTACAAATGAAATATCCAGAATCTGTGCAAAGACATGACCTAGCCAGGAGTGGTGGCACCCACTTCTAATTCCAGTACTTGGGAGGCTAAGACAGGAGGATTATTAAGTTTGAGACCAGCCTCAGCAATGTAGTTCGACCCTGTTTCAAAATAAAAAATAAGGAGCTGGGGGCATAGCATGCAGGTAGGCTATCCCTGAGTTCAATCACTAGTATATATCTATATCTATATCTAATCTTCCATTTACACAGCAGCCAGTGTTTCCATAAAGTTTTTATTTGGGGAGCAGTGTAAAATAGAAAAAGCATCTCCTGTCTCCTGGGCCCAACTTTTATAATATTTTACAGCAGTTAATTTAACTTGAGTGCATAGTTCTAATGAGAGAAGTCGCCGGGTAAAAAGGTAGAGCTGAAACGTATATAAATCCTTGGTGTCCTTGTAGATCTGATAAACTGCCATGCTTTCCTAAGCTTATGCAAAGCAGAAAGCGAAGAAGCATATTGCAGGGAAACTAAATTATACATGAAGTCATTAAACTTCACCCTTCACTTCTGATTGAAGGATTGCTGCTGTCGTCAGGGAGAGCAGAGGCAAAATGAAAAAATAAATAAATGAAAGACCTGATCACATTACACATTTCGGTGGTAATGTAATTGCTTAGAAGTTCGTTTGAAGTTCTTAGGAGTGTGCAGAATTGCATGTTGCTGGGAGAAGAAGAAAGGGCCGTGACACATGGCATCTTTGCAAATTGGGAATCTCACCTTCACAGTGTGGAGCACAGGGCCCAGCAGGGAGCTGGCCAGGGTGCCAGTGTCCGGATCCACATGTCCCAGTGAGCCCCCAGACTCTGCTGGCTACTGAAATGTGCCTTCTTCTTCTTCTTCTCGACCTATTTTCTACCTAGCTATGTATTGACATACATTACATAAAAGGATTTCAGGTAAAAGGAGAGAGGAAAGGAGAGAAACGGGGAGAGAAAGAGGAAAAGACAAAGGAAGAGAGGGAGAGAGAGAGAAAGTAAACCCTGTTGACTTCTTTTGCAAAGGGGTTTTACACCTACCTCTTTGGAAGCATATCTTACTTGAGAAACTCTTTAGCGGGGTTGCGGAATCCCTTTTTATTTTTATTTTTATTTATTTATTTATTTATTTATTTATTTATTTTGATACTGGGGGTGGAACCCAGAGGCTTTCTACCTCCAGGCTATACTCCAAACCTTTTTTTATATTTTATTTAGAAACAGGGTCTCACTGCGTTGCTGAGAGCCTCACTCAGTAGCTGAGGCTGGCTTCGAACCCGTGTGATCCTCCTGTCTCGGCCTCCCAAGCGCGGGGATGACAGGCGTGCGCCACCACGCCGGCTAGGAATCCCTTTGTAAAAATCCTCTTCTGGCGTATTATAACTAGATGTCTTAGAGTCAAAGGCACACGGACGTACATGCGTGCAGCGCTTGATGTGGGTTTCCTCCACACCCCCATGTGCTCTCCCATACGAAGTGAGATGGTAGGACGCCTTCACGTAGGACATACATTGTTTGAACTGTTTCTTTCCTCCGTCCTTTTTGCCCCCCCCTTTTCCTTCTCCACCTCCCGACGGCATTCCCTCCCACTGCCGTACTGCGTGCGTGCTCTCCCTGTGTCTTTCTCCTCCTCTCTCTCCTTCTTTCTTTTCCTCTCTCTTTTTACCTGTAATCCTTCTCATTTCCTATTCTCCCTCGAGCTTCTGCATGTGAGGGAAAACATAAAATTCCTGACGTCCTGAGACTGGCTGATCTCACTTAGCATAACATTCTCTGTTCTAATTTTTCTACAAATGACATAATTTTGCTCTTTTTCTGGCTGAGTAAAACTCTGTTGTGTTTTATATACCTCATTCTTTTTATCCATTCATCTGTTGGTGGACACCTAGGTTGGCTCCATAATTTTGGCGGTTGTTAACTGTGTTACTCTAAATATGGGTATGCGTATATTACTATAATACTCTGGCCTTCGTTCTTTGGGGAAGATATCAGGGAGTGGTGTATCTGTGTCATATGGTGGTTCCGTCCCCGGTATTTTGAGAATCCTTCATATCTTGATCTCCGTAGTGGTTGTACCGATTTGCAACCCCACCATGAGTGTATAGGAGTTCTTATCTCCCCACATACTACTAGCATTTGTTATTTTTTTGTTCTTGATTATTGCCACTCTGGAGTTAGATGGACTCTCACTGTAGTTTTGATTTGCATTTCTCTGGTTGCTAAGGATGTTGGACGGTTTTTCATCTCTCTGTTGGCCTTCTGTGCTTCCTATATTCGGTTCAGTTGCCCACATGTTATGGGGTTGCTCAGTATTTTCCCTTTGGTGTTAGTTTTTTAAGCTCTTTATCTATACTAGCTGTTGGCTTTCTCGCAGAGGAGGAGCTGGAGGGGATCTTCTCCATTCCGAGGCTCTCTCTTCCACTCTCGATTGTTTCCGGTGCTGCGCCAGCAACTCTTTAGCCGTGCACCATCTTATTTACTAAGTCAAGGTTTTGTTTCTTGAGCTTGGAAGGGGCTTGTCTAATTGAAATCTCCTTTTTGGAAGACCATATCTCCTGGACAATTTTCTCATCAGCCAAGGATGACCGGAGTGTGTGAGAACATTGCAAAATGTTGGGGTGCGGTAGGTAATGACCTTGCGGTAAGGTAATGACCGCTCTCAAGGTCATCCTCTTCAGTGAGGAAGGGCAGGAGGGAAAGGCGGGGCACGGCATTCCTGCAAGTGTCACAGCTCTGAGACTTGCCAGAGCTGGCGGGGGCTAGAGAAGGGCAGTGGGCCCTTCGCTGACCTTAATTAACTGCCAGGATGCTGCAGCTTGCTGCTAGCTCTTTGTTCTTAATTAATTCTAGCTGTTGAAGAAACCCCACACTGTGCCGTTTCAGAATAAGTCTCGCCTGAGGAGTGGGTTAATAGCACTCTGCCCCATGCGCTGAGAAGTGAGTTAATGGCACGCCAGCCCGGGCGCTGTTTCCTTCACTGGACACTGCCCCGGCCTGGGGCAGAGGGCTGTGTCTGCCTCCGTGAGTGTCTGTTTAATCAAAGCATCACTTAACAGAAGTGTTAGAAGACCTTGTCCTCCCGCATGCATGGACTGGGGCTTCACTGAGACATCAGACTAATGACACCTCCAAATAACTCACTCTGAATGTCTCCTGTGGAAAAGGTGCTCCAGGAGGCAGAAGGTGCCCAGTATATCCAGCGTGCCTCAGTCTGCAGTGGGGGGACCCAGGCAGGTGATCTCTGGTTCCTGTACTTTGCTGGCATCCCCTGGGTTGCGCTCATCCTAGGCGGATGTTCACGAGGCAGCCTTAGCGATCTGGCTCACTTACCAGCATCACTTCATGGGCCACAGTACGCAGACTCTCTGCTTTAATTGGTACACTGGAGTGGGGCATGGCGGTGTGCACCTGTAATCCTAGTACTTGAGAGACTGAGGCAGGAGGATCACAGGTGTGAGGGCAGCCTCAGCAACTTAACAAGATGCTGTTCCAAAATAAAAATAAAAAGGTCTGGGACTGTGGCTCAGAGATAAATGCCCCTGGATTCAATCTCCAGTAACAATACCAAGCAAATAAATTAGTACGTTGATATTCTGGGTTACACATGACAGTCGCCTCAGTGTTTTTACTTGGTGAAATGTAATTATTCATCCTAGTGAGGTTCAAATTCATACAAACAGATGTGCACTCAGGTCTTGATATGATTCCCTACACCACCCACCCCGCCCCATACATAACGGCTATGTAGGCTGTGATGCTTCATGCATGGCCCGAGCATAATTTGAACTGTTTCTCTCATCCGCTCAATTTAATGTGCGCACATGCACCCCCAGAGCAGAGCCATTACTTGAGGGCTAAGTGTCTTCCTTTGCTACAGCTGCCACATCAAAGTGCGACCCGCTGGGCAACCTGGCCAACAGAGCCCACTTCTCAGGGTCCAGAGTTGGTGTCCAAACCCAGGTGCCGGCAGGGTTGGTTCCCTCTCCCCCACCGCTTGGCTTGCAGATGGACCCTCTCTCCGTGTCTCCTAAGCACCTCCTTTGAGGAGGACACCAGCTGTGTTGGCTTAGGACCCACCAGTATGTCCTCAGTCCAACATAAAGACTTTCTCTCCAAATTCATACACATTCTAAAGTACTGTGCATTGGGGCCTCAATGTAATGAATTTTAGGGAGGTACCTTTCAGCCCATAACATTAAGGTAATCATATTTCTCTTAGGGCAAGATTGACATGATTTGCAATTTGAATTCCAACCAAGGAATATCCCCTGAGAAGTTGGGCAAGACATTGTGTCAGCCCAAGGTGGGGGGGTCCTGTAAATCACAACCTTGAGTCGTCCAAAATGGCACCTACATGTGGCTATTTAGCTTGAATGAGTGTAAGTTAAGTCTAAATTGAGTGCGCCATGCGCCAGTCCCCGCAGCCTCGTGGCCAGGGGCCATCGTACTGGACAGCACAGAAGCGGGGCAGCTCTGTCAGCGTGGAACCTCCAGGCCCTTCCTGGTCTGGAGGGGCTGAGCCCGGGGGCTTTGCAGGGCATGAAAGCCATGGCCACAGGAGTCGCCCTGCAGCAGGAAACGGTCAGGCCCAGAGAGTCTGATGCTCCAAAAGTCGAAGGTCATGTTTCTCCCCTATGTGGAAGCTTGAAAAAAAATAGGAAAGAAAAGGAAGTTCAGGTAAATGAGGAGAGAGAAGAGTCGCAGAGGGAGATTGGGGGAGGGAGGTAGAGAGAGGGAAAGGGAGCTTGCTGCAAGGAGCAGTTCAGATGATGCTGTGTATAAATGAAGTTATCAGTACCCATCCCAGCAATATGTAGAGGGAGGTGTTAAGAGTAAGGCGGTATCTCCAGACCAGTGCTGCGCACATGTTTGTTTCCATCACTCCGGACCTCATTACCAGGCATAGTTATAATGCACCAATAACATACATATTAATAAATAAATTACGCTTAAAATCACCCTGCAGCCTCCTGTGCTGTGCCCAGCACTGGGCTGTGAAAGTTTAAAATGAGGATGGGGTCTTCTCTCCAGGCAACACATGATCCAATATGGTATAGAAATGAGAGCGTAATTATCGGATCTAGCCTTCTGGCTCGCCAAGCAACCCCGTGGCTCCTGGCAAGAGCAAGCGCCTTCCAAGGGGCAGCAGGAAGGGCGCCAGGAAGAAAGTGGCCGATCGTTTTCTAAGAAAGATTGGTATGAGGTGGACGCACCACTATGCTTTTTTCTTTTCTTTCCTCTTTTTTTTTTTTTTTTTTTTTGTGTGTGTGTGTGTGTTACCAACCAGGAATGGAACCCAGGCCATTCTACCTCTGAGCTATACACCCAATCCTATTTTTAATTCTTTATTTGGAAACAGGGTCTCAATAAATTGTGGAGGGCCTCACTCAGTAGCCGAGACTGGCTGTGAACCTGCAGTCCTCCTGTCTCAGCCTCCCCAGTACTGGAACCACAAGTATGCACCACCCGCCTGGCTTCCACTATGTTTAATATAAGAAATATGAGTCACAAGGACTCAAGGAACTGAAATTGCATCTGAGAGCCCCAGGGTTGTATTTGTGGAGTGAACCTTGCTGATCTGCAGAATGATGAAGTCGCCTTTAGGAAATGCAAGCTAATCACTGAGGGCGTTCAGGGTAAAAACTGCCTGCCCAACTTCCACAGCGTGGGTCTTATGTGTGACGAGACGTATTCCTTGGCCAAAGAATGGCAGAGCACGATGGAAGCTATGTTGATTCCAAGACTATCGACGGTTATTTGCTGTGTCTCTTCCGTGTTGGTTTTACTAAAAAATGCAACAGTCTGGTATGGAAGACCTCTCAGGCTCAGCACCGACAAGTCTGCCAAATCTGGAAGAAGATGCTGGAACTCATGACCCCCGAGGTGCAGACAAATGACCGACAAGAAGTGATCAATTCGATGATTCCAGACAGCACTGGGAGGGACCTAGAGGAAGCTCGCCAGTCTATTTATCCTCTTCGTGATGTCTTCATTAGGAAAATAAAATGCTGCAGAAGTCCAAGTTTGATTTGGGAAAACTCTTGAAGCTTTATGGTGAAGGTTCTAGAAAAGTTCTTGTGGGACGGGCACTAAAGTCCAACGAGCTGATGGACATGAACCACCAGTCCAAGAATCTGTTTAAAACTCCAGATTTCTTCTTTTTTTTCTTTTTCTTTTTTCTGTTTTCTTTTTTGTTGTTGTTGTTTGTTTTTTGTTTTAGTACTGAGGATGGAACCCAGGGGCATTCTACCTCCAAGCTACACCCCCAGCCCTATTTTTATTCTTTATTTTGAAACAGGGTCTCACTGAGTTGCGAAGGGCCTCCCTAAGTAGCTGAGGTTGGCCACAAACCGTGATCCTTCTGTCTCTGCTTCCCAAATGCTGGGGTTACAAGTGTGTGTCACCACACCCAGCTAAAAGTCCAGATTTTTAATAGGGTCAAATTACAAAGTTCTATTTATAATGGTTAAAAATAAATTTCAGATATATTTATATATATCATATGCATGTATACACACATATATATTCATATATATTGTTAAGTGTCACGCGTTAGTAGCTACAAGATAATTCTGGAGGAAACAAAGTTTATTGTAAACTAAAGAAAAAAAAATGGAGGAGGGAGGTGCAGGAGAGAGGGCCTGCTGGAGAGCATCGTGCCCACAGAAGCACAGAGACGCCGTCCCAGCGCCCTTGACCTGGACTCGCAGTAACACTGACGCTTCCTTCTCTCCTCTGGACTCCTTTGCTCTTCTGCAGTTTCTCCGGTTCCTTCTGTCCAGGCGTGGGCCCCGCCGGTCCCCAGATCTTTCTTCCCTCCTCCCGGCTTCCTCTGGAAGAGTGTAGTTCCTGCACTCTCCTGCTCCACCCACACACGATGCCACTCACACAGGGGTCACCTGATGACCCCCAGATCATGGCCCTGCTGGGGGACAGGACGCCAGCCATCCAGTGCGATGGCCACTCGTGGCTCTAAGTGATGCCGCGTGGGCTGTCTAGGGAGCTTGGCTGAGCCATATAAGGAAAATTGGAAACTTCTTTTGTCTCTGTCCTTTCGGTGACTCCGCCCCTCTGTAGGAGATACAGGAATCACTCAGGAACCCTGGGAGATGGTGTCACCTCCCTGTTCATTGAGCGAGAAGCAGGGTAGGGGAAGAGGGCCTGTGAGCATCGTCTTGGGGAGTCTGCCTAGTTGGGGTCCACAGACACGTTAAAGGTGTCTCTTGCCAGGCCTGGTGGTGCACGCTTGTCACCCCAGTATTTGGGAGGCTGAGACAGGAGGATCGAAGGTTCATGGCCATCCTCAGCTTAGTGAGACCCTTTGCAACTCAGTGAGACACTGTCAAAATAAAGAATAAAAAAATAGGGCAGGAGGTGTAGCTCAGAGGTAGAATGCCCCTGGGTTCCATCCCCCGTAGCAATACTTACTTAATTAATTAATTTAAAAAGGTGTCAGTGTGTCAAGTATTGATATAGGCACTGCCACCACTGACTGGCTGTTGTATAGTCCACAATAATTACTATTAAATCTAGTCATTTCATTATCAGGCATTATAAATTTTTGCAATGTTTTGAATAAAATAAAAGCTATACTCTGGGGACCTAAAGCTTGAAGAATTTTATTTTTGGTGGCACTAGGGTTCCTGGAAACCCTTCTACCTCCAGGCTATACTCCCAGACCTATTTTTATATTTTTATTTGGAAAAAGGGTCTCTTAAGCCAGGGAGGCTGGCTTCGAACCTGCGCAATCCTCCTTTCTCAGCCTCCCAAGCACGGGGATTACAAGAGTGTGCCACCACGCCCAGCAAGCTTGAAGAATTTTTAAGTGTTATGCCCAAAGCATAATCCATTAAAATAAATCCAGAAATTGGAGTTCATCAAAACTTAAAACTTTTGCTCTGGATATCTATACCATTAAAAGGATAAAAAGTAAAGCTGTGTATTGGAACAAAATCACAACTGAGTATCTGACAAAGGGTTTGAAAATAGAAAACACTCTCACACCCTTAAAAGCAACAATGCAATTAGAAAGTGGGCAAGGACACAAAAAATCCTTCCCCAAAGAGAAAATATATATGGCAAACACACGGAAGAACCGTCAAATAAGCCCTTGTGAAAACAGAGATTAAGACCACAGCGAACCATCTATCACCATATACATATTAGAAAATCTAAAAATAAAAATATGACCAATACTAAGTGCTGGTGAGGGTTTTGGAGAAGCCGGATGTCTTATAAATTGGTGGAAATGTGAAATGGTACACCTGTTGCCGTTCTAAAACCTCAACATAGATTTACCAGAGGCCCAGCAATGGCACCCTGGGCACTTACCCCAGAGATATGGGGACATAAAGCCCCACAAAATCCTATAAATAAATATCCATAATAGCTTTATTTGGAATAGCCCCAAACTGAAAACCATTTATTCTTCAGTGTGTGTGTGTGTGTGTGTGTGTGTGTGTGTGTGTGTGTGTGTGTGCAAACTGCTCTATTCATACCATGGAACATAAGTTAGCCATGAAAAGGAATGAACCGTTTATACATGGGATAGCTCTGATGGGCCTCAAGGACCTATTGGTAAGCAAAATTAGCCAGTCTGCCATGCTTTTCTTTGTAGAACATTCTGGAAATGTTCTAGAAATTACAGAGATGAAGAGTAGACCTGTGGGTGCTGGGAATGGAGGGTGGGGAGGCGACCGTGAGGGGTTCCACTAGGAGTGTTTGTGATGATGGGATAATTCTGTCCCTACTTGAGGTGGTAGCCAAACAAACCCGTCCTCGAGACAAAATACCACAGAGCTCTGCACACAGATTGTGCCAAGGACAACTTCCTGGTGTCAGCATGGTGCTGTAGCTACACAGAGCTACCCACTGGGGAGAACTGGGGTTTCAACTCTGTCTTTGCAACAACTTATGAATCTGAAGTGATTGGAAATGAAAAAGGGCTAGAAGTTATTCTTTGGTATCATTTAAATTCTACTCCACACCGGTTTGTTTACCAACACCGTGGGCTAACTCAGTTACCAACATGCGGGCTAACTCACTGGCAATACTAGTCATCGTTAATTAAAATTAATTTTAAAATATGCTGGGTTTCTCTTCCCGGGAACGTGAGACATAGCTTGAATGAGGAGATGAGAAAAGGATCCGTGTAGGGCTGACAGCTCCAGATTTATCAATTGTTTTCTCTCGGCACCTTGTAATTATATACCATAGCGGGATTCATATTGACATTTCAGACAGGCACTCAGCCTCACTGGTCTGTCTGTTCCTTCCCCGCGTCACCCTCTCCCTCCCAGCCCACGATAGTGGCGGTCACAGTGCTGCGTTTATATACAAACACAACATTATTTGCCCGGTTTCTTCCTCAAGCCTCCTTTGCTCCCTCCCTCTTCCCTCACCCCATCCTTTCCCACTACTCCACTGGTTTCTCTTTTAAATTTCATAAGCTCCTTTTTCTTTCATTTTTTGTGTTTATCTCTGCCATCCACAAATTAAAGAAAACATGTGCCCGTAGGTCTTCTTAGTGACGCATCTCGCTTAGAAAGATACTCTCCGGTCCCATCCGTTTGCCTGCAGATGATCAGCATTTTTCTTCAGTGTGTCTGAGTCAAGCTTCCCTGTGTCTGTTCTCTCTGAGATATTTTGGGTAAAGGACTTATCCAGCTTTCAGAACACAGCAAGTATGTCCACATGCTGTGCTTATCTTGTGTTATTATTAACGTTATCTGTTGTTCTTATTAGCACCACTAAGTTCATAGCATTTTGTGATCACACCAAGAGAATTCTTATGTAATCAAAATCCTTTGAGCAAAAGTTGTTTTTTTTTTTCCCTCCTTTTTTTCTTATGATCCTTCTTGGCAAAAACTGAAACCCCTTCCAGGGTCTTTCTTTGCTGAAATAAAAGTCTCCGGGTACAGTGTGGAAGTTCATTCTGTTTTAGAATAGAGATGGGGATATAGGTCCTCTGAGGACACTAGATCGTTATTCCTTGGATTTAAAAATTGAGCCTCCAGTTTACTTTAATTTACTTTCAACTCTGTTTCTCTCTCTAAAATGTTCTTAGGCAGTACTTCTAATAGCAGGGAGCATCTCAGTTTTAGTCTAATCCCAGGCATTGTAGTTCTAAATAAAAACTTGAACCATGTACCCCCAAGGTCCTAACCTAATATCTGATTCTTTGGTTTACAGCCAGTTTTTCATTTTTTTTAAAAAAAACATCAGCAGATTCTAAATACAACTTTTGGCTACTTCCTGTTGGCGTCTGACCTTGGTTCACTTAAACTAATTGTTCTCCTTCCAGCAATTTCTAATTCTAAAGGGAAAAAGGAAGATAAAACGGTACTAAAGAACATCAGAAGAATTTTTAAAATTCTGCGTGCAGTGCCTTCCACGTAAGAAGTACCTTTTCAGTATTACTCTCTCAAACGTGATGGTAATTTATTTAAAAGTGGACAGATATATTTAATTTTTCAAACTTTCTGAAGAATCAGGCCTCAACAATATTAACTTTAAATACATTTACAATACAGGGATCTTCTGACTTAAAATCGCCGTGATTTATTCACTAATAATGACGGCGTTCCTTGTACGTTCCAGCTAGATGCTTGGGCTGAGGGTAGTGTGTGCAGAGGTCAGACCCACTGCTCTAGGAGCACACAGAGAAGGACCTGAATATTGGCGACCCTAATGCTCCGTGCCGAGCATTTCCATAGAAATTCTACACTCTACGTGTTACGCTACTGCAGTAACATAACTAATAATGTCTCTTTTTTATTTTTTAATATTTATCTTTATTTCATTAATACCGGGGATGAACCCAGCTTCACTCTACTCCAAGCTACACATCCAGCTCTTTTGAATTTTTTTTTAACTTTGAAACAGTGTTACTGAGGCTGTCCTCAAGCCATCAGTCCTTCTGTCTCAGCCTCCCAAACACGGGGATGATAAGAAACACCATCCCTCCCAGCTGTGTCTCTTTATGTGAAAGACCTCTACCCATTCTTCCCACCAACACTCATGGGTTTCAATACAGAAAGCAATCCTCTTAAATAGTTTAATTATACAAATCCTATGATAAAAAGTAAGAAACAAATGTAATAACTTCCTGTGGCCATAGTTACGAATGGATCAGAGCTGGGACTTAAACCCAGCTGCCCTGGTCTGGGGTCCTCTGCTCTTTCCCCTCAGCCCTCTACGTTGCGGGCCGAGGAGGACGGGCACTTCAGTCTGCACCAAGTGTGAGACGCAACTAGTGATGGTGTACAAGAGGTGTGTGTTGAGCGGCAGACACCTGCTCAGGAGGAACAGGCAGCCCCAGTGCAGGTGAGAAGCTACCACCCTCCCAGGTAGCCCCGTCATTCAGAGCCATCATGGAGGAGGGTCCGGCCTTTACGACTCCAGAAATACCTTTCAGTTATAAGTTTCAACAAAAATGTTTGCCTTTAAGAGTAGACCTTGGGCTGGGAGTGTAGCTCAGTGGGAATGCTTGCCGCTCATGTGTGAAGCCCTGGTTTTGATCCCCAGCACTGCAAAAATAAAAAAGAGTAGACCCTGGACTTTCTGACAGGGTATATTGAAATGTAATGATTTTTTCATGAAACTGAAAGAGTATCTCTAACCTTGTTTTCTAAATTCAAAATAATTCTTCATTGTAAATTTTAATCTCTAATCATTGTACTTGGGTATTGCAGAAGTAGCTTGAGAACCATACAGAGAGACTTTATAAATTAATACGTGTCAAAGAGAGTCATAAATCTCATATTAAGATTCTTTTTTCTGCTCTGCTTATTCATATTCAAGCCTGTCATCTCTAAAAAAGTCCACTCCGCTTTTCAGTCACGTTTGCTGAAGCTCATGTGCTCTGACATCTGAGATGAGGACTTTTAAGATTCCCAGTTTTCCAAGCTAAACCGTGGAAAGGAGGGTGTTTGCTTTTTTATTTGTTTGTTGTTTGACAATATAGCTGGTATAAAACAAGAACCCCAGAAAATGTAGTCACTTTACCCAGAAGCTGTGGTGGATCACGTGTGTGCTTAGCACGCACAGGGCTCTGGATTTTATTCCCAGCACTAAAACAGCAACAAAAACAAAGGAAAAAAGCAACTACCCCACTTCTAAATACAGTCTATTATCAGTGAAATAAAATCTGTGAATGCAGAGGAGGAAGAAACGGAACTGAATGTCAGGGAGACAGTAACAAGAACAGCAAGGGTATCCACCAGAATCTCAAGTCTTGACATTAGAACCACAATGTCACCGGCACCCTTGATGGAGCACTGGATGGTTCTCACAGGTTGTCTCAGCATCTTTCTGTTGGCTGTGCTATCAGTAGGGTGATTTGTTAGGTTTTCAAATAGGAAAGGGATAGGTACTGTTAGTTTTTATTGCTGTGGTTAAACCACCTAAAGGGAAAAACATAAGAGGAGGAAAAGTTAATTTGGGCTCACAGGTTTAGAGGTTCAGTCCATAGTCAGTCGACTCCAGGGCAGAAACATCATGGCAGCAAGGTCAGGGTGGAAGAAAAGATGCTTAGTTCATGGTGGTCAGAAGCAGAGAGACAGACAGACAGACCGAGACAGACAGACAGACAGACCAGGGACAGATATGGTCCTCAAGGCCACACCCCCAGTGACCCACCTCCTCCAGCTACCTCCTCTATTCTTGCCCATTGCAGATTAGGCTTCAACACATGAGCCTTTGGGGGACATAGAGGAAGACCATAACAGGTGTTCTGTGTGTTCTGAGGTTCTAATCTTGAAACAGGCACATAAACTGGAGGGACCTGCAGAGGGACCAGTTATGAGGTCATGATAACAAAGCAGGCAAGAGATAAGGAGGAGCTCATTTTCTCTGGCTGCTCTCTGGAGGCAAAGATCAGATCGGCTGGATTTTATGTGGAAACACCCATTTTCTTGCTGGCACTTTGCAGGTTACTTTTCCCCAACAAGGTGCTCTTGTATGTCTCTGAAGATCTGGGTGCCTTGGCACAAGTTCACCGAAAAATCAGTTTCAAGTCAGTTACAGGGGTGGAAGAAATTACTGCTCTCCAGCAGTGCTCACATGTCAGATTCTGGCAGTATTGACATCGGAGGGGAAATGAAAATTGCTGCCTCTGAAATGTGGGTGGGAATCGCAGGCCAGGAGAGGGTGGAGAATCCCCTACCAGCCGCCCTCCACCTCTTCTTTTGTGTATGTGGTACTGAAGATTGAACCCAGGGGTGTTCTGTCTCTGCATTCCACACCCAAACCTTTTTTTTTTTTTTTTTAATTTTGAAACAGTCCCATTCGGTTGCCTGCTAAGTTGCAGAAGCTGGCTTCAAACCTGTATTCCTCCTGTCTCAGCGTCCCAAGTACTGGGGTAACAGGTGTATGCTACCATGCCCAGCCTGCACCCTCTTAAAATCGGGTTCCACTGGAGCTCACCCCAATGACACAGAAACCATCTCCTTTTGAAAGCCGCCATGTGGTGCATCAGCTGTCCAGTAGGGGGCGCTGCTTCACAGTCACCGTCCTTACCACCTTTTCCGCCATTGCTTACTTGAAGGGTATTTTTTTCCTCTCTTGGTACTTGATTGGTGGTTCTCAAAATTTTTTATGCTATGATACCTTTGAGGGATATATCACATCATTAGCAGGAGCTATCACAGGGATTCGTAAGATACGGTGGGGGAGCTTTTGAAATCAAGCACATGTAAAGAGAAAGAAAAACTAATAGATTGAGGATCCCTCCCAGGTTCCCACACTCGCACATCCCCTAAGGATCGCACCATGTAGGTGGTGGCAGGGCTCTGTGTCTCTTTTTTTTTTTTTTTTTTACTTTGGGGGATCTCAGAGATAGTATTTTTTTTAATTGGTGCACTGTATTCATACATCATAGTGGGATACAAACTTTTGTAGACATACATGCACACATCGCCCAGTCAGCCCCCACCAGATCCCCACCCCATTCTCTCCTTATCCCTCCCTCCCATGCTTGGCTTAGTGATTGACATCTAGTATTATAGCAATTTATCAAAAATTAAGAATGATAATCTCACATAACAGTTTCATTTGTCTGATACCAAGCTTTTGATGACTTAAAGATAACACTTCAATATTTCTTTTTGCTTTCTTTCTTACCAGAGAATCTATTTTTTCTATTTTTTAGGTGAAACTATCATATATTTATATATTTATTTTTCAGAAAAAAAAATCTATCCTAATATGGAATATGGACTCTAGGTACCGACAACGATCTTGAAAAAGAACAAAGCTAGAAGATGTATATTTTCTGATTTCAAACCATATAAAGCTACAATAATTGAAACAGTGTAGTACTATTCTAAAGGCAGATATATAAACCATTGGAGTTAAATAAAAGCCTAGAGCTAAATTCTTCCCTATATTGTCAAGTTATTTTTGACAAGGTTTCCACGAACATTTGGTGGTGGGAATAATAATCTTTTAACTAAATATTGTTGAAAAATAATAATTACATGGAAAAGAATAAAATTGGACCCTTACCTAATCCCATATACAAATATTAACTCAAAATAGATAAAAGACCTAAATATAAATCTTAAGACTATAAACTTTTAGGAGAAAATCTGGGTCATAAAACCTCACAACATTGAAATTGGCAGTGATTTCTTGGTTATGATTTCAATGGCACAGGCAACAGAAGAGTATAAACTCCCTAAAAAATAAAAAACATATTGTATATCCAAAGACAATGTAAACAGAGTTAACAGTTACTAATAGAATGGGATAAAATATTTCCAAATGCTATATCTGAAGGTATATTAATATTCCAACTAGAAATCCTAAAAATTAACAACAATAAAGGCAAACAATACCCTTTAGAGATAGGTAAAAGACTAACATAAATAATGAATCTCCACAGATAACCAATCTTAGTTGTCTGTTGGATGGAAAGTCTTGTTTCTCTGGTTCTGGTGTGTGTTATCTATTTCTTCTTTGTAGTTAATCTCTTTGAGTATTTTCTCTAGCGCTGGTTTTGAAGACATACATTCTTTCAGTTTCTGTTTGTCATGGAAGCTTCTTATTTCTCCATCTAATTTGATAGAAAGTTTTGCTGGGTAGGAAATTTTTGGCTGGAAGTTGTTTTATTTCAGAGTTTGGAATATGTTACTCCAAGCCATTCTGGCTCTCATAACTTGGTTTGGGAAGTCTGGAGTGATTCTAATCGGTTTGCCTCTGAATGTCACTTGGCCCTTTGTTTTTGTTGCCTTTAAGATTCTCTGCTTGGCTTCCACATTGGTCATTTTGACAATTATGTGGCGTGGGGATCCTCTTCTCCGATCCTGTCTAAAGGGAGTTCTATACGTTTCCTGGACCTGTGTATCGACCTCTTGCTCTATGTCTGGAAAATTTTCTGCTATTACTTCCTTGAAGAGATTGTTGATCCCTTTGGTTTCACTTTCTTTTCCCTCCTCTATTCCAATTATTCTTAGGTTAGCTCTCTTAAAATGGGCCCATATTTCTTCAATATCAGATTCCTGCTGTCGGATATTTTTTCCTAGATTAGAAACTATGCGTTAATTTTTGGAATGATCATCTTCTAAGAGCGAGATTCTCTTCTCCATGTGTTCTAATCGGTTGTTTGTGCTTTGAATTGAGGCCTTTACTTCATTAATTGAATCCTTTATCTCTTTTTGGCTCCCTCTGAGTTCTTTTCGAAGCACCTCTATTATTTCTACAGTTATTTTCCTGATTTGATCTTCTAGAAATCTCTGATTTTCTGTTTTATCGGGTTCTGATGTTGTGGGGTTGTGGGCATTCATTGCTCCAGTATTATTCCTCTTTCCCATGATTTCGTAAATTTGTGCCTTCTCTGGGTTCTTCCCTTGGGTCACTATGACTTCACTTAAGGTGTTCTGGATCTCGAGTCAGTAGTATCTCAGACCCCACTACTCCTTTACTGGGTTGTATCACAGAGTCTCCGACCCAGAGAGTCGATAGAGGCTGCTTTAGACTGTGGGGGGTGCCAGGTTGCACGTTCTCCTATGGTGTGATATCACTGCCACCGCCCCTCTCCCACTGGGTCAAGTCCCAGTGAGTACAGTACTGGGATTTCTCCGCTGTGGCCCGCAATTTGACTCACTGTTCTTGAGTACGCAGATGTAGCTGTACTGAATTCGGTGAATTCGGTGCTGCTGCCGCCGGTGGCAATATGGCGCCGCTGCTACGCCCTCGGCTGTGGGGCTGGCATTTTTTTTTTCTTGGTTTTGATTTCCACTCTGAGTCCCTGCAGCATGTGCTGAGCTCAGCCACTGAGAGCTTTAGATGCCCTCTGCGCTGAGAAATCCCGCCTGGCTGTTCCGCAGCGGCTCCCCTCGGCTTGCTGTGGCTGTCCCGTGAACTCGCCGGTGCCGCCGGCAGTATGGCGCTGCTGCCGCGTCCTCGGGCGTGAAGCCTCGTCCTCAGGCGTGAGGATCTCCTCTGTGGCTCTGTTCTCAGTCCGCTTTCTCTCTGGAGCCTGGTGATTTTTTTTGTTTCTCTGGTGATGTTGTTTTCTGGCTTTGAAAGGCGCTGATTTTGTGGTAATGGAGATTTGTTGTTAGCGGGGCTCTTAAGCCCCGCTTTTCTCGGTCGCCATCTTCCCTGAAAGCTCTGTGTCTCTTAACTGGCTCATTCCTGAAGAAGTAGCAACCAGAGAGGCCTGGCAACTTGAAACCAATGACGAGGGTGACTTTTGCATGCTACACAGCTTGAACTGTGGCACACACCTTCAATTGCAGTACAAGAGAGAGAGACTGAAATAGGAGGATTGCAGGTTAGAGGCTAGCCTCAGCCATTTAGCCACACCCTGTTACAAAGTGAAAAATAAGAAGGGCTGGGGCACAGCTCAGAGGAAGAATACCCCTGGACTCAACCCCCAGGGCCTAAATGAATAAAGGCATGCCACCTGCTACCTGTGCAGTGTGATGGAGCAGGCCTGAAACCACAGGTTCTGGGCCAGCTTCATGGCCAAGAGGCAGGAACACTTCAGAATAAAGGGCCTCACCCTGCATTCAATCTCTTCTGCTTACTGGCAGTTGTAGGGTCCACAGACTGTCCCTGCTGTCTGGCTGAGCAGTAGAATCTGTTTCCTATGCTCCCAGGGAAGGCTCTTGTGACTTTTCACAATGAACCCCATACTTCCTGCTCATCACTATATGCAGATGAGGTTTCTAAAGCTCTAGCCAAGGAGCACGACCTCCCCCTGGCAGTGCCGGGGATGGAGCCCAGGGCCTCGTGCACACTAGGACGGGCGCTGCACCACTGAGCTGCACCCCAGCCCCAGGTGAGCATGTTTCATTTTATTGCATAAATAAGGGGTTTGTAGGGGCAAAGAAAGCAAGGCCCGACAGCAGGGAACAGGCTTCATTTAAGAATAAAACCTGGCGGGAGGCATCTGACCAGGGAGAGGCCAGGAGAGTCAGGAGTCCACCTTCTTACAGGCCGGGGCTCTTTATGGGGCAGAGAAGGGGGGAGGTACAGGAGTAGCCGTGTAAGCCTCTGGTGGATGTGCCAGGGGCAGGTCATCTCGGGGCGGGCAGCGGTCAGGGGCTGTTTCTCTTTCTTTGTTCTTTTTTTCTCGGTCCTTCTCTGGCATGACCCCTGGCCAGACCTGACAGTGCCCACAAATACACCATGGACTCTTTTATTTTTCTTAAGGCTACAAACTTTAACTCCATTGTCAGAACAGAAAGAAATGTTAGGTCAAGGAAGGCAATTATGGGAGGGCAGGCATTGCCACAACCGTCTCCGTCCTGCGTCCCGTAAAACAGGAAGCTTCCACAAAATTTCAAATGGGATAAGACAGCGACTTTTTTTTTTTTGCAAGAATCAGTGAACATTCAGGTCTCGTTGTGTTAAGGAGCAGCCAGTTCAGGAGTCTGGATTCTGGTTCTCTCCCATCCCACCTCTTTACCCTTGAAGCTGTGCGTGTCCCCTTTGGCTGTCTTTGTTGGGAATGTTGGGGATGAGAGTGGACAGTGGTCTCTGTTGCCACCGGGCCTGGGCCCCGGCCCTCCCCATCAGCATCCTGCTTCGTGGCCCATCAGGCAAAGCCAGGCATCTTCAGTTGCTGTATGCTATAGCAATAAATAGTTTATATGGACCTAATAAAAATGCAATGCTTGGAAGAACCCAGGCGAGGAGCAATGGCAGCAAACAAAGGAAGTTCAGAGGCATTGCACGCCCCGGTGGGTCATCTTCCTTCTTGAAGGGCAATGACTTTAGTCATTTTATGTGCACAATTTTATTCATAAGAGAAAGGGAGGAAAAATTCCATTTCAGAAGCTTCTAAAGCACTTGACCCCATGAGACCTGAAAACACACTGTACATTATGTAGAACCTTGACCGGCGTCCATGCATTTCTAGCAGAGTTTCTGTTGAATAGGGTGTCTCTCTCTCTCTCTCTCTCTCTCTCTCTCTCTCTCTCTCTCTCTCTCTCTCTCTCTCTCGCCTATTTAACACACTGCATCATTTTGAAGTCACATTCTCCTGTGCTGGGCAATCTAGAGGTGTAATTATATCCCATGGAAAGGGGCGGGGGAAGAGGGGTGGAGGCTGAAGTTATGGAATCATAAAAACATGTTTCTTATTTAGAAAAAAGTGACAGTGCGCAGGATGTTCAATTTCCTCCCGCTCCGCTCTGCGGAGAACGCGGCCCCTTAAAGCAGAGAGTCATCGGTATTCACGGGAGCTCGCCTGGCTTCATTTTTATTGTCTCAGAGGCTTATTACTCTTTCGGAGTGGCTCCCGGGCTCGCTGCCTCTGCTTGGTATAGATGAGCTAAGGTAGTCAGAGGAAACACTTTAATTACATTTTAAGTAGAATAAAAGCATAGGTATATTTATGAAAATTCTAACAGAAGGTACATTGAGACCATTAAATCCCCCAAATACATAAAGTGTTTTTTAATGATAAAAAACCCATAGTTGGTGTAATAAATTGTACCTGCATATTAAAAAGCTGTCCTAAACACTAAATATTGCCTAAGGGTGCACACAGAATTCGAAATTCCTCCTGTAACAAGTGTGCTGGGAATGCGGGCCATTCTCATCTGTCTCCCAGGCTGGTCTCTTAAGTTTCTGCTTCTGAGAGGGCAAGTCCTGAGTCATCAATAATAATTTTGTTTTCCTCCACTGTCAATTCATATTTATTCTAATTCTAATATTATTTACCTCCCTCTCCCTCTCCCTCTCTCTCTCCCTCTCTCTCTCCCTCTCCCTCTCCCTCTTCCTCTCTCCTTCTGCCTTTTTACCCAAATCATCTGTGCTTTGGTTGCATTTGATTTTAGTGAACCTGTTCATCATTTTGTCAAGCAAAAACCATGAAGTGAGATGCAGGTCTGGAGGCTGCACTCTGACTTGAACACAACAGAAAACGTTAAGGATACGATAGAACTGATTTAAGAGTCAGGTGTCCCATGAGCCAGTTGTTGGCATGTGTTCAGAAAACTTTGTGCCAGGCTTGGTGGCACATGCCTGTAATTCCAGGAGAATTGCAAGTTGGAGACCAGCCTCAGCAGCTTAGCAAAACCCTTGGCAACTTAGTAAGACCTTGTTTCAAGATAAAAAAAAATAAACAAACAAAATAGGGCTGGGCATTTAGCTCAAAAGTAGAAGCCTCCTGGCTTCAGTTCCCCAGTACCAAACAAACACTCTGACTCCCTCAAGGAACAAACTTCTATCTCAGTACCAGGAGGATTAAAAAAAAAAAAACCTGGTTAGCTCTACTTGGAATAAATTTCATAGGTACCATTCTTCTCTAGATATGACCTAGATTATATGGTGATTTCTCTTTTTCCCCAAGAATACTGATGTAAAGTAGAATAGCTCGTCATGGCATTCAGTAATTCAATTCATATAATTTTAAGGAACTTGTATACCTTTTGACCTCTTAACAATTAAAAAAAGATAGCTAAGGAACCATTTTTCTTGCCTAAAGAAAAATGCACAAGAGAAAATCTTTGTACTTTGACTTTGCATAATTTATTAAAAGATATTTAAAAGCCAAGGCATATGTAAAAAAAGATAAGAGACATGATAGAATTATTGCAAAACAACTTTATGATTAACCCTAAATACTTTATTCTTTTGCAGGTAAGTTTTTACTGGTGGGTTTATTAGTGACAATCTGACCATCCCATCATATATTAAAAAAAAAAAAAACAGAAAGAAGATAGGTAGACAGGGTCCTCCGAGAAGCCTTGGTCCCCAGGTAGAGGGAATGAAGCGTCCTGGCTGCATCTGATGTCACACATCTGAGCCAGGCCTAGCTGCAGAGCGGATGCAGAGCAGCTCTCCTTAGAGAAGTGACAGTCTATCTTCGACCCCAGTGACTGTTCTTACCCTGAGAATTCCAAACCAGGAAAGCAACCGGAGGCTTTATTTACCAGTGGAAAGACTTGTGTATCATGTCCTGGTTTCCCTTGAGTACCCACTGGCTCTGGAGCTAAAAATAAACGCTCATTTTCTAACTAGACATTTAAGGAGTTGGCACTTGCCCTACTTTGGGCATAAGAGGAAGTCTGAAGTTTAAAGGTAAATTTTGTTCTCAGATATTTTGAAAGCATGTATTAACAAGAAGATGTAGCATTTAAAATTGGGTCTAGCTTAGAAAATTTTTAAAATCTACATTGCAGAAGGAGACAAAAGCTAAGGCAGCCAACCCAGAAAGGAGTCTTCTGGGTGTATTACTCCTCCTCTCAGGGGTTTTCTGGGTATATTACTTATTTTCTAGGACAAGGGTAAGAACACATGGTTTGATTTATATATACATTTTTAATTTTTAAACGTTTTGTCGGTACTGGGATTGAACTCTAGGTTGTACTATCTCTGAGCTGTACCCTCAGACCTATTTTATTGTTTTGAAACAGCCTCATTTGCTTGCAGAGGTTGGCCTCGAACCTGAGAGCCTCTTGTCCAAGCCTCCCAAGGACTGGCATGACAGGCATGTGCCCCAGCACCCAGCTGAACGTGTGGTTTTAATGATGCAGATGTATTTGTGGGGAGATTGGAAGCAGGACTATTGCAGGAAATGCTCAAGAAACACAGCTGTGATGTGACGCCGGGCGCCACGGGACAACCTCTGTGAGGACAAGGTTGCGCTTGGCACAGGCGTGGCTCTGCCCGGGGTGACCGCTGCCACTGCCCCGGAGCTGAAATTCTGCTTTTACTGGGAGACTTTGCGGTCTCACTCAAAGTCAGCTGTCCTCTTTCTTCTTCCAAAGCAAAAATTTTAAAAATCGAAGAATTTTTAGATGGGTAGAAAAGGCAGGGGAAAGTGAAGTTGGTAATTAAATCATGACAAAATGAAAGTTGAATTACATTGTTGGAAGTCAAATAATAGTTATTACTCGACTGTAAAATAATTGTCACTCATAGAGCGACGAAGACACTGTTCAGAATGGGAGTATCTGACTTTAAGAGCCCCGAAGCTATTTTTAAATGCATATTAGAGAGCAGAATAGAAGTTAAGTTTTGCAGTTTGCTACGTGTTTATGATCTCCTGATCATGTAATGGTCTTATTCTGCAAGGGATCAAACAGTGATTTTTTTTTTTTTTACTGCTAGTATTTTCATTGGATTAATTTGTTAATTAATTGAACCTTGATATTTGTATTTTTCCTACATTGTACAGTGTTTCACCTTCAACCACAAGTGTAGAGTCGGCTCTGTTGATAACAACTATTTACATACAGTATAGGTAAACCTGGGCTGCCCTGTGCTTTCTCACTAGGGTAAATTTAATGGAAACACTATTTTGATAACCAAGTATCAATTATGTTCATCACTAAGGGACCTTCAATTTAGGCTACACCCCCAGCCCTATTTTATTTTTTAATATGGAAACAGGGTCTCACTAAGCTGTGGAGGTCCTCACTAAATTGCTGAGGCTGGCTTTGATATTACAATCCTCCTGCCTCAGCCTCCCAAATGTTGGGATTACAGGCACATAGCAGGCCCTCACTAGAAGTCAAACGCCTAGGATGCCAGATGTTGGACTATACACCACACCTGGCTCTATTTTACTTTTTATTTTGAAAAAGGACTTCCCTTAATTATTATGTGCTGGCCTTACACCTGTGATTTTCTGTCTCAGCCTCCCCAGAACTGGAATTTCAGGCATGTTCCAGTGCTCCTGGCTTGACTTTTCACTCTTGCATGTTATGAAGAGGTGTCTGCTCTTATTATTTTGTGGCACACAGGCACAGATATCAAAATCTGAAGCCCAAGAGCGGGGCAGACCTGGGATCCAGCTCTTTTTAACCAGTCTCATACAACAGCTGAACCTCTGGTAATGGCAGTATTGAGACTCAGCAGGTTACAAGAAGGTGTGGATTTGACCACTTATTACTGGATGAAGGTTGCAAACCTTGGAATAAACAGAGACAGTGCTATGGTCAAGACAATCCCTGGGTCATCCAGGGATTCACGTGTTAGAAGCTTGGTCTTCACTACCATGGTGTTCAGAGGTGGGACCTTTAAGAGGCGGGGCCTAGGAAGAGGCCATAGTTCCATGAGGGGCCTGCCTGGGAAGACCCGTTGTGACCCAGCTCGCCAGCTTCCTGTCTGGGGATGTGATCACTCCCCCTTGCACATGTATCTGCCACGTTGCCATTCACCAACAGGCCCTCACTAGAAGTCAAACACCTAGGATGTCTGGGCTTTCAGCCTCTGAAACCCCAAGCTAAATAAACCTCTTTTTTTCATAAGCAATCTGTCTCTGTTTGTTGATTACAGTGATGAGAAACAGGCCAATATAAGCAGGTTGTCTGAGTCTTAGAACCCCTCACACACTTGAGTATAGAAACAAGGCTTTGTTTTGAGATCAAAACCAAAGCATACCAAACAACACAGTCATTCATTCACTTAATAAGTAAATTACTGAATTCCTTCTACGAGGCACAGACTCTAGAAACATAGAAGGTGACCAAGCTGTCACTCTCAGGGAGTCACGGCTTGTGGCAGAGATAGATGTACGAACAAGAGCGTGTGATCATGGGCCGCCTGACCTGCAGCTGGGCTACAGGGTCACGGAGGCCCCCGGAGTCCACTGCAGCAGTACTGGGGGCAGTTCACTGGTAAGGGAGAACCGCACCCGGGTGGAGGAGTCAGTAGCGTTCAGTTGAGCCACAGATTAATGACTACATATTGGTAAGTGGCGGAAGTGGCCAAGATGGTAGAATGGAGATGGAGGAGCAGGGAAAAGTCTCCATTTGGAAGAGAGAACTTGGAATGTCATTAGAGGGCACCCTCGAGGACACGGGCTCCCAATGCCATTTTTGTGGCCCACTGAAGTGAAACCATTTGAGAGCAATGCCTTTGTTCAGCGATCCTACCATTAGTTTTTCTTCCTTCTCTCTCTTCTCCTTTCCCTACTGGGACCAAGAACTATGAGGTTAGCTGTGGCCAAGATAGGAAATCGGCCCCATGAAATCACCTCGCTAGCATGCTTCTCCCCAGAACCTCCTGCATCACTGATTACACAAAGGAAAAATGTCACATGGCTAAAGTGGAAATCAAAGTCACAGGGGTTTTTTTTCTACTTGTCCACTGATAGCAGAAGACATTTTCATTATAACAGAAACAGAAAAAAAATCTAATAACATGAAGATTAAAGACCCCAGGCAGAATAATGCCAAATCCTTAAATAAATGGACATCTAAGCTCCATTAAAAATGAAGAGGAAACTGGCAGAGTGTATTACAGGATTTTTAGCCTTGAAGTCATAAAGTCTTAGCTTGCCTGCTTTCGCCATTTTAACTAAAAGTAATTTCCTTTCATTTGGCAATTAGAGAGGAAAAAAGATATCTTTCTACCTCCTTTAAGAATATAAAAAATTGTAATATAATTAAGAAATTGAAAAGTAGATCCGAGTTGACTTAAAAGTGTGTCAAATTGATTTGTAACTTCAAATGTTTAAGCATTTAACATTTGTGGGGATGTGGGCCTCCATTCACACCCTGTCCTGGGTCTGATGAGTGCCTTATCAAGAGAGAAAATACATTGAAAGCAAAGTTGGAACAAATCCTGCCATGCATAAAATTATTTGAGGCTGCATAACAATTACCAGTCTGTTCCTATAAGTGTCGGGGTTCTAAAGTCGTATTATTCCAGAAAGCACTGCCCAGAAGTTCGTTTTAGGGACATTCAATATTATTTTAGTGTTGAGATTCTGTTATTCTTGAGAGTCAATGGGATTATAACCCAGGGGCATTCTACCTCCAAACTACAACCCCAGCTCTATATTCTTTATTTTGAAACAGGGTCTCACTGAGTTGCGGAGGGCCTCACTGAGTAGGTGAGGCTGTCCTTGAACCTCAGTCCTCCAGCCTCAGCCTCTGGAATGCTGGGATCGCAAGCGTGCACCGGCTCATCTGACTCATCTCTATGTCTCTTTGCTTAAGACTAATCGAAATTGTCAGCTTAGGATATCATCCCACCATCTTTTTCCTTCCGTTCATCCTAGACCTGAGATACCTAGTATGTCTAGGCAGTCCACCTGGAATTTGACCAGCCTTTATGGGAAAATAATGAACTCTCAGAGGCAGGTTAAAGTAGAATTATTTAAAGTTTCACTCTGTTAACTCCCTCTGTTGAATGGATTCTTTGTTTTGAGGGAGGGTTTTGGGAATTGAAACCACTAACTGCGAGCTATATGTCCAGCCCTATATTATTTTGAAACAGGAAATAATAAATTGAGAAAAAAATCATAATTTTTCTATATTAATTATTCAGATAAGTTAGGTACCATCTTTGCTGGTGTAAACAGTTTTTGCTCTTTAATTTAATATACAATTAAATTGCAGATTTAGTCTTTAACCTCCATACCTGTGTTTGTAATGTATTAACTAAAGAAAAACAAAATTTAGGTAAATAAAGTTAGATATTTCAGATATGAGATAATTTGTGAGACCTCTACCTTATTCCTGGGGCATTTTTTCTTGATCGATGTGTGTGTGTGTGTGTGTGTGTGTGTGTGTGTGTGTGTGTGTCACTGGGAATGGAGCCCAGGGGACTCACTCCAGCCTACATCCCCAGATCTATTTTATTTTTTTTATTTGGAAACAGGTTGTCACTAATTGTGGGAGGCCTCAGTAAGTAGCTGAGGCTGGCTTCAGACCTGCGATCCTCTTTCTGTCTTCCAAGTACTGTGTGTGCCACCATGCCCGGCCTCCCTTGTGGATTTTTAAGGACCCCATACTTGTTAGGCTTCCTCTGTTCCCTGCACCAAAGCCTAATGCTTAGTGTCATTTTCTTTTCTTCCCAGAGCTTCTTTGAAGGGCAGTCTGCACCCTGGGATTCCGCCAAGAAAGATGAGAACAGAATGAAGAACAGATACGGGAACATCATCGCATGTGAGTGGTACCCGTGGGCCTGGGCCGCTGCATTGCCTTCTCTTATCTGATGAGACTGACCGCCAGGCTCTTGCAGGGAAGTCACGGCTTCATCCTGCCGCAGAGAGCTGGTATTATGCACCTAGTAGGGAAAGGAAAAATTACCCGAATATCTCAAGTACCTCAGTGCATTCTGAGGGTGGCCCAGTTTTACTTTTAGATTTAGGGTTTGGGTAACATAGGTAATGCTGAAATGGTGAGAAGGAAAACACATTTTAGGCTGGGTATTGCATTCCTAATGTTTCCCAGCTGCTACATGACAATGAATAGAAATACTGATGCCCAGCGCGTGCCTTCCTGCACGGGGCTCCAGCTCCTTGCACGCGCCAGCTCATTAATCCTCTAGACTCTGGGTTAGGTAGGTCAGTAATAGCCCCATTTTAAGGGCAGGAAAGCGAAACTCAGAAGTTAAATGATAGTCCCCATATCACAGTACTCATTAGCGAAAGAACTAGGATTATATCTCAGAAATTCCCAATGCCGGTGAAACTGAATGTTACCAATCCATAATGCCTCGGACGGCTTTTAAATTGAGCCCAACCTCATTAATGTTTCGTAACGATGCTGAGACCTGTGGTAGATTGATGAGCCTCCTTCTCCCAGGGCCCAAGGCATCCATCCCTGCATTGAATTGCTTCCAGTCAAACAAGACTACACCAAGGTACTGACCAGCCCACTGCAGTAACCTAAAAGAAGTAATACAATTTTTACAGATACATAAGTATAAATACATATTTATACAGATACAGACCCACAAGGCCTGGAGAGCGCTTTGCCCATCCTATCCTATTACTTACAAGAAAATAACCTTGGGAAGTTCAAATATGCCAGGGGAGCAGTATATTGCCTTTATTGATTTCAAAAGTGCAGTTAAAGTCTGTATGCCTGAGTTAGCATTTCTTGGTTTGACAGTACAGATTCTATGGCATGGCTGCCCCAGAGATCTTTCTGTGCTGGTAGAATGTTCTATGTTCATTCACATCACGGAAGTTGCCGAGGGCTTGGAGTGTGGCTGATGTGACTGAAAATGATTTTAACTTTTTATTTCATTTTTATTATTTTGAATTTAAATGGAACACGAGAATACTGGAGAGCACAGAACCACAGTGTGTTTGATAAATAAAGGGGGTAGGCTTATATATAATATAAAATATTTCTGTAGGGCATGGTGGTACATGCCTGTAATCCTAGTACTTGGGAGGTGAGACAGGAGGATTGCAGGTTCAAGGCTAGAGCCAGCAACTTAGCAAGATTATGTTTCAAAATAAAAATTTAAATAAAGGGCTGAGGATAGAAAAAAAGGGTTCAAAGGTAGAATGCCCCTGGGTTCAATAACCAGTATTTTTTAAAAAAGGAAGGAAGGAAGGAAGGAAAGAAGGCAGGAAGGAGTGAGTAGGGGAGGGAGGGAGAAAGGAAGGAAGGAAAAGGGGAAGAGAGAGAAGAAGGGAAGGGAGGGAGAGTGGGGAGAGGGAAAGGGAAGGGAAATAAAAGAAAGAAAGGAAGGCCAGTCAGCCCCAACAGAGCATGCCCTATTTCCCCTTTGTCCATCAGTAAGGTGCAGTCGCCAGTTGTGCAGGGTATAAATGCTGGCTTCTCGTGTGCCTCGGTGGTCCTGCCATGGTCTTTCGTAGGCAGAAAAGGCTGCGCTGAGATCAGGCTAAATTCATTCCACACTTGTCGGATGTTGTGTCAGTCTTGGAGACTGAGAATGCAAAGCTGGTCACGTGAGATATTGGCCCCGCCCGCAGGATAGAGCAGACCAGGCAGAAGACAGATCCCCGAGGCTGTGGTCCAGCACTGCATCAGCTGGGTACACAGTGCCGTAGAGGTTCAGAAAAGGAAAACATTACTTCTTGGTCCATAGGGTCCCTTCCCTGTTCTTCCATGTTTCCTGGGAACCTGATGAAGCCTTGAGCTGGTAGAAGATTCCATATTTCTCCTTGTGGCTTATGGTATCCTTTCCAAGAGTCTCTTCATCTACGCACTAAACTCAGAGGAATTCACAGAGATACAGTGGACCACTTAGAAGGGGGGGTTCTTTGTGTCTGCTAGATAAGAGTTCTCCATCAGAGGAGTAGCTGGCAAAGATCCCCCATTCGGTAGGCTCTCTCTTTAGACTCTTGATGGTTTCCTTTGATGAACAGAAACTTTAGTTTAATGCTGCCCCATATATTAATTCTTGTTTTGATTTACTGAGCTTTGGGGGCCTTATTGAAGAAGTTTCTATGTATACCTGTATGTTGGAGTGTTGCACCTGTGCACTTCTCTAGTAATTTCCAAGTATCCAGTCTAATTTCCAGGTCTTTGATCCATCTAAAGTTGACTCTTTTGCAGGATTAGAGGTAGAGATTTCATTCTATTTTTCTACAAAGGGATAACCAGTTTCTTCAACACTGTTTGTTGAAAAGTCAATTGGCTATATGTGTGTGGAATTGTTTCTGTATTTCCCATTCTCTTCCATTGGTCTATGTGTCTGATTTTGTGACAGTACCATGCTATTTTTATTACTATAAAATGTTTTCCTAGGCATTTTGTTGTTTTTGAGGTTATTGTGAATCAAATTGTTTTCCACATTTCTTTTCCCATGGATCCGTGGTTGGCGTATAGAAAGGCTACTGAGAGTCAACATGCTGAAGTCTCAGATTCTAAATGATAAGTCAGTAGGAAATCCCAGAAACCATCCTCAATGGATAGTCCCTCTGTGGGCCATGATCAGCGCTGGCCTCATTGCTGGGTGGTCTGCCCTCCGTGCCTTGAACCTGGGTTTCTGGGACTGCATTTTCTGCCCTCCTCCCCCTCTGTCTTCTATCCCCTCCCCTCCTGGCACTCTTTGGGTGTTTCTGTATTGTTGCCTTGTTTCTGCACCTTTCTAGGGACGATGACACAACCCTAACCCAGCTCTTCTGTCCAGGGTCCTTCCCTCTGGGGCACCCGGAAGCCTTTCTGTGCAGCCGCCATTTCCTCTCATCAGCTTATTTTCTAAAATCCCTCTAGAATTGTCTGCTATGTGTAACTGGTTATTTATGCTAGTATCTGCAATTATGTAAATGAATATTATATATGTTTTCATATAGATAAACAAGCCTAGTTATATAGTTAGCTAGCAACTGTGCATGTATATATACATATGTATATAAACTTGTTATTTATATAACTCTCTATAGGGCTCCATGGCATATACTGAAATATCAACCACTTAGACCACCTACAAAACAATTATTAATAAGTGTTGGGGGGTACTGGGGATAAAACCCAGGGGCGTTCTACCTCCTAGCTATATGCCCAATCCCCTAAACCATTGTATTAAAAAAATTTTTTTTGGTGGTTGTAGATAGAATCCAAAGATGTTCTGCCTCTGAGCTACATTCCCAGCCATAAAATATATATATATATATATATATATATATATATATATATATATATATATGTGTGTGTGTGTGTGTGTGTGTGTGTGTGTGTGTGTGTGTGTATATGTGTGTGTGTTTATATATATGTGTGTGTGTGTGTGTGTGTGTATGTGTGTATATATCCACCCCTAGCCATTTTTCTTTGGAAATAGGGTTTCTAAGTTGCTGAGGCTGGCCTCAAACCTGCAGTCCTTCTGTTTCAGCCTCCCAAGTACTAGAGTGATGGGCATGTGCCACTACACTGTTCTTTTATTGATGCTTTTAAAGTAACACATCCAGTCCTTAGGCAGAACTCTCTGTCCTTCTCTAGCTAATTGGGGTACTTTTGATACCACATATGGGATGAGGAAAATCCAGTACCATTGGCTCAAGCCGCAGATCCATGCTGGAGCCAGACCCTGCCTGGCGTCTGCATCTGACGCTGTGGTCTGAGGGCTGGACCCTGTGGAAGGAGCCCATCTGGTGCGAGTCTCGGGTTGGTCTCCATGAAGCCACCGCAGTGGTGGGCACTGGCCTGAGCAGCCCTTGCAGGAAGTGCTGTGTGTGTCCTCACAGCCATCAGTGACCATAAATCTCAGCTCTTATTAAAGACGTCTTTTTTATTTAGAAATAAAAAAGAACAAGAATACACATCTAACTCATGCTTGTGTGTATGTCCACGTATACATAAGTAGCTGTTTTTCTATATGGTTAGAGAATAGTATTACATCTTCCACCTCCCTAAAAATAAGCATAAAAGAAGAAGGGCCAGCGTGGCTTCCCGGGGAGTCTGCTTCTGGGAGCCAAGGCCCTGGGCACAGCACGTCTACCTGGGTGATGGATTGGGGCATTCGGTCAACATAGCTCAGAGAGTCTTGTTAGTACTTTTCAGAGAACATTAAAAAGTGCTTGTAATGATCCCGTTCGTTGTTTTGCAACAGTGTTTGCATATAAAATGGCGCTAATGGTGCTTAGCAAGTGTTTATTGGCTTTTGCTCTCAAGTAAGTTAAACTTTTCCCTTATTTACACTATGAATTTGCTTAGCCAGCTCTTTCCAAATAGAAACTAACACTATGTCTGTGTCTCCACCACCGCACATAGACAACACCCCCAAGACTCTCCACAGATCTGAGCTATAATTAATTCCAAGTTGAAGGCACACATCAAATCACTAGCAAGACAGGGACAGGGCCGGCCGTTGAAGACAATGAGCCAGAAGCCACAGGAGCTTCCGAGGCAGAGTCCAGGTTGACCAGCCATGTCCCAGGCCCTGTGCCAACTGAAGCCATTCTCTCCTCAAATACTTACTGAGAGCAGGGAGCAATGCTGCACCCCTGTAACCCCAGTACTTGGGAAACTGAGACAGGAGGCTCACAGGTTCAAGGACAGCCTCAGCAATATAGCCAAAGTCTCACAAAACTAGTGAGACCCTGTTTCAAAACAATAAATTAAAAGGTTGGGGGTGTAGCTCAAAGGTAGAATGCCTCTGGGATCAACCCATGGTACCAGGTATATATTAGGTGCCTATCACATGCCAGACACTATCGGGAGTGTCAGTGACAGAGCTGGCATGAATGCAGGCAGCTTGTTCTGCAGGCATAATGTTTTGCCTACTTGCAGGAGAAGAGAGTAGCATCTCCATGAGCAGAGTATGGCGCACCTCTTGCAAAGTGATGCAGGCCCCAGAGGAAGCCGAGCAGGGGAGGGAGTAGTGTGGGGCATGAGTTGCAGTTTTCCTTCTGTGGTCCCTGAGACCTGTCTTAGAGGACATGATGCAAGCCAGGTCTAGAAGTGGGGGCGGGAGTGGCCATTCCAGACAGAGTCTCCAAGGCAGGGGAGAGCCTGCCCCTTTGGTTAGGCCAGAAAGGAGGTCAGTGTTGCTGGGACTGGGGGAGTGAGCAGGAGATCTGGGGGGCATGTCATTGGGGTGGCCACAGTGCTGACAGCCGAGGGTCCCTAGTCTCAGGAACTTAGCAGCCCCAAGGCAGGGAAATATGGGGGTAAGCGGGATGAATTTTACAGGATTACACAAATAAATGAAATTCAGGGTCACAAGAAGAGGTGCATGATACTATAAGAAGTTGAAATGTAGGGGTCTGTCCATTCAGGAGGGGTGGGCCTGCTTCCCTGAGGATGCGACAGGGAAGGCAGATGAATAAAGGCAACCAGGCAGGGAGGATGCTACAGACAGAGTGAGCATCTTGTCAACAGAGAGTGTCACACAGGGAGCCACTGGAGTGGGAGGAGCTGGAGCCAGGACCGGTGGGAGGTGGAAATTAGACAGGGGAGGGAGAGAGAGAGAATACAAGACCACACGGCCTTCTAGGGCACACTAAGAATTTTAGACTTGATTATAGATATGCGGGAGATCTCAGAAAAGGTCTTTTTGAAGGGAAGGGGGCTGTTAACCAAATTTGCATTGGCCAACCTTGATCTAAGGAGTAGAAAATGGATTGGAGCCAGGCTCAGCAGTGTAGGCTTGTAATCCCAGAACTTGGGAGGCTGAGACAAGAAGATCACGGCCTCGGCAACTTAGGAAGACCCTCAGGAATCTAGCAAAAGCAGTTTAAAAATAAACAATAAAAAGGGTTGGGGGTATATCTTAGAGGTACAGTGCCTCTAACAATCTGGGGTGGGGGTATCAGAAAAGGATACTGGTGCCGGGCGTGGTGGCTCACGCTTGTAATCCCAGCATTCAGGAGGCTGAGACCAGAGGATCTCAATTCACGGACAGCCTCATCTCCTACTTAGTGACGCCCTCTGCAACTCAGTGAGACCCTGTTGCAAAATAAAGAATAAAAAAATAGGACAGGGGGTGTAGCTCAGACGTCAAATGCCCCTAGGTTCCATCCTCAGAACCACAAAAAAAAAAGAAAGAAAGAAAAAGAAAAGAAAAGTATGCTGGTTAACACAGACCCTCAGTAGCCCAGGTGAGAAACGATAATGTTGTGGGCCAGAGAGAACAAATGTATAGAATCCAGAGAAGTAACTGATAGCGAGCATGGTGGCGCACGCTTGTCATCCCAGCTTTTGGAAGACTGGGACAGGAGGATCAGGGTTCACAACCAGCCTCAGCTACTTAGTGAGGCCCTTTGCAACTCAGTGAGACCCTCTTTCAAAATAAAGAATAAAAAATAGGGCTGGGGGTGTAGCTCGGAGGTAGAATGCCCCTGGGTTCCATCCCCAGTACTGCAAAAAAGAGAAGTAACTGACCGAACCGGCAGATGGACAGGATGTAGAGAAGGACAGACCAGGAGACAGAGGTGGCTTGTTTCCAAGGTGCAGGAGGATGGGCGACAGGCAGTTGGACAGATAGCAGGTGGAACCAGATGAGCAAGGAGCTGAGAGTGGGTATCGGGCTCTCACTTAATCTCCAGGGCAAGCCTTAGACTTGCCTCCAGAGTCTCTGGAATTACTGGCCTGCACTACCACACCCAACTCCTTTTTCTCTCTTTGTCTGTCTGTCTGTCTGTCTGTCTGTCTGTCTGTCTGTCTCTCTCTCTCTCTCTCTCTCTCTCTCTCTCTCTCTCTCTCTCTCTCTCTTTGTCTGTCTCTCTCTCTCTCTCTCTGTCTTCCTTTCTGTCTGCCTGTTCTGTCTGTCTCTCTTTCTTCCTTTCCGTCTGTCTTTCTGCTCTCTCTATCATGATCTGGCTTGACTGTACAATCTAGGGCAGTGGGAAGGGAGGAACAGGAACTTATGGGAGAATGAATTGACATGGACAGCTTCTGACATTAAATTTCTGGTGGACAAGGGTAAAGGAGAAAACAATTCATACAGCATGTTTAGGAATGTGCAGGGTAAGAGCTATGAGCCAGGCTAAACAAGAGTCAGGAATTTCTGCCAGCACTCTGAAGAGTAAGGTGTAAGGTCCAACAGAGGAACTGGGTCAGCCAGGAAAGGGCAAAAGGCACTGAAATTTAACAGCAGCACTGTCCCCACCCCCACCCCCACCATGACTCCTGGGAGGGCAGCAGGTGCATCAGGGCCAGATGAGGCGCCTCCTACTGGGTACGGTTACACCCCTTCTTCGTCCTACACCTTGACTCCAATGCAGCGGCTCCCTTGCCCGATACCCCACAGAAGGAACAGCTCTGCTCTTTGCAGAAATCAATGGCAATTAAAATTAATTCGAGTCTTCTCTCAGAGACCAAACGTTACCTAGATCATCGGGATTACAGTTTACCTTAAATATGCCATCGATATCTGGCGCAGAGAGAGAATTGGTTGGAGGTGAAAGATTGTCAATGGCATACCTCATTTCTGCTACTGTGGGAATATCTAATCACATGCAAATTAAAATCGCAAGGCCACTGCCAGCATTGTCATACCGAATACAAAAGTGCGAAAATATTTGTAGCTACACAGGGGTATTTTTAAATATAATGTCAGTTGGTGAAGAGAGCATAAGTACCATGTTTTAGGTACTTGTTTTACTTGTTATTTCTTAATTTCCCAACAGTTTCCTGATTTTCATTTGCAGAGAATAATGATCAGATCAGGGTAATTAGTGTCTCTTTTTCTGTTTTTCTCGCATTCTTGGGATTAAACCAAGACCTCCGAATTACACCCCTACCCCTATTTTACTTTCTGTGGTACTGGGACGAAAGCCAGGGGCAGTCTACCTTCGAGCTACACCCCCACCCCTAGTTTATTTTTAATTTTTTTTTATTGGTGCAGTGTAGTCATACATCTTAATGGGATACAAGATGGTGGAGGCGTACATGCACACATCGCCCAATTAGCCCGCCCATTCCCTCTCCTCCTTCCTTCTCAAGTTTGGCTCAGTGGTTTTGATGTTTGTGAATGTTCATCACGAATATCAGAGACCTAGTTTTTATTCTTCATTTTTGAAACAGGGCCTCACTGAGTTGCAAAGGGCCTCACTAAGGGCCTCCGTACATTGCTAAGGCTGGGCTTGAACCTGCAATCCTCCTGTCTCAGCCTCCCAAATACTGAGATTACAGGTGTGCACCACCATGCCTGGCAGCATTTCCCTCTCTTTAAGCATTTGTGTTTGAAAACATGGAACGCCTCTCTTCTCGTTCTTTGTAAACCACGTAATAGCTGTGGTAGCTGGGGTCATCGTACTTTGCTACAGGTTAGAATCTGTGCCTCCTGCCTCTCTGTGCTTTCATACCTGTTATCCAGCCTCCCTCGGTGCCCTCCCGCCCCTGTCCTCTCGTGTGACCCCCTCCAGTACGTGCAGCATGTATGCGTGCACATGTATATGTGTGTGTGTGCATGTGTGTATGTGTGGGGAAACCTCAGCGGATGGCAGGTTTTCGGTGGCAAGTGGTGATTTGTTATGGCCAGGTCTTTATGTGCCAGTTTCTTTCCCACAAATAATCATTTTTATACCACTTTGTAAAGGCTTGCAAAGTATCAGCAAGGATAAAAAGGAGTCCTTCCTGCAGATTGGGTTTCTCAACGTCATAGGTTTGTTAAATTTTGTGATGAGGTCACATTGAGTTGTGATTCTTTTTTTTTTTTTTTGGTGGTATTGGGGTTCCTGGAAGCCCTTCTACCTCTGGGCTACGCTCCCAGACCTATTTTTATACTTTTTTATTTGGAAACAGGGTCTCTTAAGCCAGCGCGGCTGGCTTCAAACCTGCGCGATCCTCCTGTCTCCGCCTCCCAAGCGCGGGGATGACAAGCGTGCGCCACCACGCCCGGCATTGAGTTGTGATTCTGATATAACTTGGATTGTTACCGTATCCTAGCCAGGCATGGAAAATAGGTTTTCTCTCTAATTATAAAAGCAATTCATACACATTAAATCTAGAGAATTTGTCTAGTTAATAAAAGCTGGGGGAAATTGCCCAGAACCTCGCCATCTAAACCCTATGAACAATTTATTCTGTTTCAGTTTAGTCATTTTTTCCCTATGCCATAAAGTTATTGGCTCTGTTTTTTTTAATTTATCATTGTTGGCTTTATTTTTAATGAAAATAGATATGTTTTGTGACTGTAAAGACAGTATAAACCATGAAGCCTGTTGAAATAATACATAAAATCATAAAGACGAAAATAAAACTACTACAAGTTTTAAACCCAGCAAAGCATCCATACTTGTAGTCATTGCACACTGAGTGGCTATCCACACAGAGCCGCCCCTCAGTATTTGGGGGGTTGCTTGCAAATCCACAGTGTTCAAAGCCCATATATGCACAATCCTGGCATATAAACTACGTGCATCCTCCTGTACACTTTAAATCGCCTATTACTTGTATCACTTAATGCAAGGGAGAAGGTTGTTCTATTGCGTTGTTTAGGGAATAGTGACAGGAAGGGGGTCTGCATGAGTTCAGCACACTTTTTGAGATAGATTTAATTCTCGGCTGGTTGATTCTGAATGTGGGGTGCACAGATTCGGAGGGCTAACTACACAGGTGTGATCTACCGTTCAGTGCAAACGTACTCCTAATAGATGCACTACTTCCCGACTACGGCCTGTGACCCATGACATGTCCGGGGCAATAAATGAAAGCCGTCGCAGTCCCCCTTCCAATACGTGCAGGGTGCATTACATTTACTCACCGGAGTCTGGCTCTGTGCGATGCAAAACACATACACAGAGCTCCTGGTTATTTCCCTCACCCCAGCCCGCTCCCTCCTCCGCCGTCCTTTCCCTTATCAGTCAATTGGTAGTGAGAGCTTCGTATATGAATATAACAGCACTCAGACTGTTTTTTTCACAAGTTCTACTTTTTACCCTCCCCACCTGCCTTCTCCTGCCCCGTCCACTCTTCTACTGCTCTCTCTCTTTATTACCACACGTCCCTTTGTTTCCTCTTTTCTCTCTAGCTTCCACACACGAGAAGAAAAGAATTACAGTCCTTGACTTTCTGAGACTGGCTGATCTTGCTTGCATGATATTCACTAGTTCTATCCATTTTCGTGCAGATGACATAATTTTTTTCCTTCTGGTTGAAGACAACTGCACTGTGTGTATCCCCACCGTTTCCACATCCAGTTATTGGCTGACAGACATCTAGACAGGCTCCATGGTTTGGCCATTGGAAATTGTGCTTCTGTAAACACAGACGTGCATTTCTATAATATTTTGGAAAGATACTCAAAAAGTGGTCTAGTTGGCTGATGTGGTGGATTCATTCCCAGTCTTCTGAGGAACCTCCACACTGATCTCTACAGCTGCTGTACTTACTAATTTACAGCCCCGCCAACAGTGTATAAGAGAGCCTGTTTCCCCATATCCTCACCAGCATTTTTTATTGTCTGTGGTCTTGATAATTGCCATTCCAACTGGAGTAATTCCTTTTAGTAATCATATTGGAGTCCTTGGTTTATATGACCACCATTGATAAGTTCCCTGTTAATATCATTGAATGGCTTAAACAAGGTAATAAGTTTTTTTTTAAAGTATCTTAGAAAGCATTTGTCAGCATAGATCACTAGAGAGGGAAGGGTCTAGAAGCAAAAATGAAGTCATGTGGGTAAAAGACCATCAGGTCTCTAATCTCTGCAGCGATGACACAGTGAGCGCCAACTTCTATTTACCTCACGTGAATCACTGGACACGTACTGAACAGTGCTTACGTACACTCGCTGAATCTCACACAAACAATGAGATGCTGCACTTGCCACTGCCCCCATGTTAGAGTGGAGGACACTGAGCCACTGATTAAGTAATTTGTTCAAAGTCATATAACCAGAAAACGACAGAACTGAGATTCAAACAGGGATTCTTGCTTCAGACTTGTGGTCTTAAGTTCTATGCCAACCACACTGCAGAGAAATGGTGGTGGTGTTGCGGAGGGGTATCCACTGTGTTCATGACACTAATCTCGTGACCAACAGAGGAAAATCCATGCCCTTATGGAGCTGTTGGTACTTTCTTTTTTTAAGTATGTATGTTCAAGGAAATAGCTGAGATGCCCCAATGGTATTTGTGGAGAACATTTTTCATTCCGGAAATAACTTAAACAGAGCCATTAATATCACAATGGCAGTCCCTATCTAGTACTTGCTCCTGTCAGATGCCTTGGTTAGCAATTTATGTTTCATTTGATCCTTGAAATGGCTCAATTTCAGGCAGATTCTGCCATACTCTTCTCCAGATGATGCGGCCTTATTGACTGGCCTGTGATCGCATGCTCATGGGCAACAGCGCTGCTTTTACCTGCTACTGATGCCCTCTGGCACAGGGGGAAGGTTCAGAGAGCTCCTAGACAATGACTGAGGATAGGACCACATTCTCACCTCCCAGAAGGCCGGGCTGT
The DNA here is from genome assembly GCF_963383645.1 of Muscardinus avellanarius. Lineage (NCBI taxonomy): Eukaryota > Metazoa > Chordata > Mammalia > Rodentia > Gliridae > Muscardinus > Muscardinus avellanarius. The sequence continues at coordinate 61,780,128 of NC_137803.1, forward strand.
GAGTTTATAACCATCATTTGTCAAGGCTGATGTCACAGGCAACCTTCAGCACCTCAGGGCTGTATGTGATTTACTGAATTTGCTCAAACTTCCAATCTAAGAAATGAGCGAACTGTGGGTCCCAAGACCGCACATAACAGCCTCCGACTTTGCCAGTGCATTATGTCAGTCAGTGATCAAAGACTAAGTTAATGAGATTTATTCCAAAAGATAAAGAATGTTTACTCTTCCCTGGTCTTATTAGCAAATTAAGAAGTTTAGGATGCAGGTGGTATTTCTTGACCTTTGTGTCAGTGAGCTTTCTGTTATTATAACAAAATACCCAGGAGAAATGAACTTAAAAGAGGAAAAGTATATTTGGGCTCACAGCTTTAGAGGTTGCGGTTCATGATCAGTAGAACTTCTTACTCTCGGCCTGGGGCGAGACAACATATTGTGGTAGAAAATGTATGGTGAGCTGGGCATGGTGGATCACTCTTATAATCCCAGTACTTGGGAGGCTGAGCCAGGACCGCGGGTCTGCGGCGAGCCTTGGCTCCTGAGTGAGGACCTCTGCAACTTAGCAAGACCTTGTTTCAAAATGAAGAATAAAAATTAGGGCTTGGGGTGTAGCTTGAAGGTAGAATGCCCCTGGGTTCCATCCCCAGCACTGAATAAAAATAGTATGATGACGTCTTGGCTCCCTGCCAAATGACAAGCAACAAAGAGAGAGGAAAAGGAGGAGCTGTGGTCCCATATGTCCTTCAAGGGCACACCCCCAACAACCGAACTTCCTCCCACTACGTCCTGCCCCCTGAAGGTTTCACCACCTCCTAAGAGCACATAGGCTGGGGACTACGCCTTCAGCATGTGCACCTGTAGGAGACACTGAACATTCACACGGATCTCTTGGGTAATATGTGCACATTCCAGGCTCAGAGCAGCCTGACCATTCGCTTTGGTTAATGGTCATTTTCTTCTCTCTTTTCTATGTAGATGATCATTCCCGGGTGAGGCTCCAGACAATAGAAGGAGACAACAACTCGGACTACATCAATGGAAATTATATCGATGTATGTATCTTGAGACTGTCAGTAAATGCAGCCATTGTCCTGTGCGCGAGATCGTGTGTCTGCTACAAGACTAGCACACACACATCGGCTCAGTCTAAAAATAGACACCAGAATATGGCCTCACATGTCACAGAACTTCAGTGACAAGATGACCACTCCTTTTCTCAAGTCAGGCTATTTGTTGGTGAATTTTTTCATAATATTCTCTACCTCCTTTGCCGTCCTCTGCTTGTGTGAACCAAGAAAGTGTTATTTCCAATTTTTATAATTATTTAATGCATTAAAAATCTGTTTGCATATTAATGAGACAAAACTTTCTATTTCCTACTGCGGTGATTTGCAATCTCTTGTCATCACCGCACTTTTAAGTTGCCTTCAAAGTTTCTGCAGCTGTTCGCCAGGACTTCCAGTGCAAGCGAGACGTGTCATTAAATATGTAGGCTGTTTAATTATTGAAGAAGGCCTCTGTTCATTCTGCATCATGTTAACTTAATGTTTTACATTAGGACAAATTCTTTAGGAAACAGCATGTTTTCAGTTGAAATGAGTGAAATCAAAAGTTGACTAAAAAAATCAAGGGAAAGTTGTGCTTCCCTCCAAGGCCCAAGTCTACATTAAACACATTTCCACGTCCCCGGGTTCCCAAGGCATGCTTTGTGCTTGGCCATCATAGAGTATTTTAGTCCATCAGTAATTCCAGGGATAGGTTTTACCTACCATGTACAAGTTAAGCAGCCCTAAGCTCCCAAATCAAAATGCCCCCAAATCTGAAACCTTTCCAGTATACAGATGAACAGGTGTGAATTCTACACCTGACCTCATGGACAGCTGGCACTCAAAACTCAGACGCACGGCACACAGTTTAGCACACAGTTTATTCAGTATTCTCCCCAGGAAAAAGGCTCTCCCAGCCCTTTCAGCTGAGATACACAGACTTTGTTTCATGGCCCAAAGTATTTAAAATATTGCATAAAAGACCTTTAGGCTATGTGTATAGGGTATATGAAACATAAGGAAATTTTATGTTTCAACTTGGGTCCCATCCCGAAGTATCTCATTATGCATATGTAGATATTTCAAATTATGAAATATGTAACCTCTGTTCTCAAGCACTTTGGATGAAGAATTCTCAACTTGTATTTAGATCATCTTATTTTCTTGTTTGAGTATGTCTGGAGTGCTACTGAGAGTACAGTAACGAGCCTTATAATCTCTAGGACAGAGTTATTTAAAAATAACTACACGAATGCAGCTTTTAGTATTAATTGGAATGACTGAACATTTTTTAAAAACTTGACATTTTTCACTATAGATTTGTAGGTGGGGCTCAGGGGTAATTATCAGAAGAACAGTTCATATTTCATTCATCAAACAAGACCTTATACCATTTTCATAATGGCTAAAATCCTACTCATTCCAGGCTTGATTTTGTTGCTGTTTGCCTTAATTAAAGCAAGTCTTATTTATAAGATGTATTGCACATATTCCTCTATTCGTGAGAATACTCAGAAATGTCTGAAACCTGTTAAATTTTCCCCACTGTTTCACAATGTAGGAGCTGAAATATGAATGTTTTCTTTGGTCCCCTTACTTCTAGGTTGACTGCAGCACACCTTTCTGGGGGAGGTTTCAGGGTAAGCTGTTCACACTCTAGTCCCAGCTCTTCTGGTCCCTACTGGGTCCTGGAGCATAGAACCAGCATCTTAATCACCTGATATGAGCCTGGAACGTAGTGAGATCTTAATACGCGTTGTCAAGGAGATAATATGAACAAGACTGCAAAAGAATGAAAATAACTGGATAAATGAGTGTGAATTTTATTTTAACAGAAAGAAGAGCCAGCCTTCAAGGACCCTTCATTTTTTAGTCAGTAAAATCTTATTGAGCACCTATGATGTGTCCATTCTCTTTGGGTGCTAGAATTATAACTGTATAATTAAGATTAAAAGCAAAACCAAGATGGATGCCGTGGTACACACCTGTAATCTCAATACTTAGGAGGCTGAAACAGGAGGATCACAGGTTCCAGGCCAGCCTCATTAAGTTAGCAAGACCTTCAGCAACCTAGTAAGACCCTGTTTCAAAATAAAACATAAAATATGGCTCTGTGTGTAGCTTAAAAATAGAACAGCCATGGGTTCAATCCCCCGTACCAAAAACAAACAAATAAAAATAAATAAATAAAACGCCCTCTGAGCTAAGGAAGCTGACATTCTCGTTGGATATAAGTGAGATACCCCAATGGTATTTGCAGAGAACTGGACAAATGTCCTGCAGATGTCACTGGCAGTGAAATTGGAAGAAACAGATAAGTAAGCTCAGTTCATTCTATGCAGTATGTTAGAGGGAGGCTACACCATGGAGAAGATGAAAGTCATGGAGGCACAGGTGCACTGGGTATGCAGGAGAATTGCAGTTGTGCAGAGAGTGGCTGAAGTCACGCCCTTTGACACTGGATTGTAGAAGGGGACAGGTGGAGCTATGTAGCTATCCAGCAGTGTCGGCCTGGGCAGAGGACTTGCTGTAGCGCCTTCCTGGTGAATTTTAAGAAACCAATCAGCAAGTATTTGTGAAGTGGATGGAGGAGGGGAGGGGATTTGGAAGATGAGGTGACCGGCCATGGGTCCAAGTAAAGAATGGTAAGAACTTGGGCTTCCGCTGTGAGTGGAAGGGCAGTCGTGAGGGGTTCCAGTAAAGGTCTGGCTATAGATCGGAAGGTACCTGAGCAAGGGGACCTGCCGGAGCCCATGGAAGTAATTGAGGGGAGCAGATGGTGGGTTGGCTGGGCTGATAGAAGTGGAGAGAAATGGTGAGATTCTGGATCTAGGTTGAGGGCTGAGCAGCCAATGGGGTTTGCTGACAGATTGGCTACAGCATGTGGGAGAAAGAAAAGCATCAGGGATTCCTTTAAGAGATGAGACTGAGTCATTCATGTGGTGTGTGCCTGTAATCCCAGGACATGGGAGGCCGAGACAGGAGAAGCACGGGCTTGAGGCCAGCCTCAGCAACCGAGCAGAGCTCACAGCACCCTAATGGGACTCTGTTTTGAAATAAAAAGTAAAAAATGGCTGAGGTGGATGTGTAGCTCAGAAGTAGAACAGCACTGTACTACAGAGTGCGGAGAAGAGACTAACCCTGGATGATGCGAATGTGGGTAGGGCTTAGAGAGGGAACGTGTTCAGTTTGAGACGTGTTTTGCTGTAAATATATATATTATATATATTTATTAGATTTATATGTATTATATATATTATATTATATATGTTTATTATATATAAATTTATTATATATAAATTATTATATAATTAAATTATATATAAATCAAATTATATAAATTATATATAAATTATATAATTAAATTATATATAAATTATATATAAATTATACAATTAAATTATATATAAATTAAATTGTATATATAAATTATTATATATAACTATTATATATAAATTTATTATATGTATAAATTTATATAATATATAAATTATATGTATTTATCAGATATATATAATATAATATATATTAGACATGCAAGTGGATGGATTAAGCAGGCAGGTGCCACACACCGAGAGTTCAAGGACTGCATCAACAGAGTCGGTGTCGGCAAACTCTACACAGCTGTCTACACAGAGAGTAAAACCAAAGACAAGTGGCCAGGAGGGAGGGAAGGAGGAAGAAGACCGGCAGAGCCAGATCTTGGAACCAAGTAAAGAAAGTGCTTCAGGGGATCTATAATATTCACGCAGGTCCAGTGGGTAGGCTGGGAGCTGTCCGTGGTGCTCAGGAACATGGGCCATTCCTGGACCGTAGGGATTATCTCCGCTTATCAACGTCAGACAGTGTTCCTGCCCTCGGGTACCCTGTCAGTTAATGGGAGACCAGCAATTGTCTAAAGAAGTCTACTTAACATCAGCCATGATTCCGAAATCAAAATCTAGGGCAGGGCAGGTGTGTAAAACCTGTTTTTGTTTCCTCATTGTTGTTGACTTTTGGAAGAACATGTAATCTAACATATACACTTAAGTTTGAGAAGTCTATATTTTCTCTCCAAGTTTACCATCACTGAGGCATAGTATTCTTTGAGCACAGAATTGGAAAGCATTAAGGGCCATGATGATTTAATACATACTGAGTATGATTTTACTGAGTTCGCTTTATATTTCCCAAGTATTTACCCGATAATTTCTTTGGTGCCAATTTTTATCTTTCCTGTTTCTTAAAGAGGTCTTGCAAATTTTCTGCGCCTCTGAATTCCTAGCCCTTGCTTTCACACCATGTCATGGTATTAGCAGTGTTTAAAAATGGTTCTGAGTATTGCTATTGATGTAACTGTCTATATTGATATAACAGAATGTGTGTTAAAGCCCTTGGCACACTGCCAGTAGTATCCCAAACACATCTGAAATTCTGTTAAGCATTCCCAGCCTGTCTGCCCCTTGATAAGGGTTGTGGGCCTGTTATTTCAGAGGATCCATAAGTCTTTAGTGTTTACCATTCATCCATTATTTCCTAGTGAGTGTATGATTTAGTCACACCTGCTGTGCAAGAATCAGAATGGTTAGATTTGATTCCACTTATTAAGAGAAGCCCGGTGGTCGTGGGTCTGGCGGTTTGACTGTCACGTGAAGCAGCTGTTGGTGTTCCTATGCGCAGATCATTTCCAGACTTAGCATGCAACTTCTGCATGTTGATTTTAAGCTTATCAGATATTCTTTCTCATTTTATTTTTAGGGCTATCATCGACCCAATCATTACATCGCTACCCAAGGTAAGTTTATTTCTGCTTTGATGTCTTTCTTTGGTCGCTTGTTTTCTATTCGCTAACGCTCCACAAGAAGGCTATGTGCATGCGGTTTACTGCCCCCTACAACCGGGACATCCTGATTTTCCCATCAGAAGTTTTAGAAATATAATCATTTAGATTACAGCTTCATGGTTAGAACTTCGTGGTGAGGTCATTAAAAGAAATGTGTTCATCAATACATTACCAAGTCCAAGCTACCTTAGGAATTAATCTGACAATTACAAAAATAGATATATAGAAATACATTTAATAAATATGTACTCACCACTCTCAGTACAAAGAGCCACATAAGAATAAGGCAATTAATGGCCTCAATAGCCAGTCATAAGGAGAGCTGATAATCAGTCAGGCTTGGTGGTGTAAACTTGTAATCCCAGTACTTGTGAGGCTGGGATAGGCCAGACTTAACAACCTAACAAGACCATCAGCAACTGAATGGGACCCTATTTCAAAATAAAAAATAAATACCACTGGGGGTATACCTCCGAGGTACAATGCCCCTAGGTTCAACCCCTGCTATTACAAAAGAAAAGGCTAGCCAATAATATACAGTCAGTGGTGTGGACATGTAGAATACATGCATGGATCACCTTCACGTAAACACACATGGACACACACACACACATACATACACACACAAGTACTTCCTTCTAAGGAGCCAACACACAGATGAGAAAGATGCAGTTTTTAAACCTCTCCTTACTCATTTTCTTCTCTATTTGTGCTGGGATAATTCCTTAAAACCTATTTACAGCAGCAACCCATGAAACTACATGAATGGTCCAATTTAGTGACAACTGGTTTTACTTCTAAGAGCTAGTAATCCCAGACTTCCGCCAAGTCTCTTCAGTACAGACCCCATATTTATGTATTAGGTCTCTTCCCAGAACACCCTCAAGTCTGAGTTTTCTGCCAGTACCTGACTTTGACCTTTGATGATAATGGCTGTGGGTTCTGCACACTCAGGGACCCCATTAAAGCCAGGTCTGTTGCTTTTTTCAGCGCCCTCTTCCTGTCTGCCCTCTGTTTAATTGTTATTCTCTGAGAAATAGTAGATGGGTATCCCAGTATTAACTTCATCACACCTGAGTGATTGGACACTAGAACAGTTGTTACTTTTAAGATACATGATCCAGCAGACCAGGGAGGGAATGAAAGAAGGAGTCGTGTCTGCTTCTGCCTGCTCAGAGGCAGAGCAGAGTTGGCATTACAAAAGTAGAGCTCACAGCGAGGGGTAGAAGAGTGTGCAGGTGGGTAGACTGGTCCAGGGCTGATCATATTTCATAATAAAAATACAACCCGTGGAGAGGACCTGGGATGCGAGCTGGATCCAGGGCATTAAGAGTCAGTCCCTCACAGTAATGGAGAAGACCTGCCTGCCTCGTGCTGGGTAGCCGGGGGTGGGGGGCAGAGAAGTAGAGAAGTGTTCTTTGTATTGTTTGGTCTCATTTATAAAACTGGCTCCAGGAGAGTCCCACTTCAGGTAACTCAGGAAGAGGCAGTGCCAGGCAGTTGGGAAAGAAACTTTGCTAGACTGTGGAGGTGTGGCTTCTGAGCGCTGAATCCCCTCTTCCTCTCTTTTATCTTTTCTCCCTGTTGTCAGTATTTTTATTTATTTTACTTTTTAATTTTTTAGTATGCTATCATTTAATTGACAAGTAATCACTTTACACATGTGTGGGGTACAGTGTGAGATTTTAATACACATGTAATGACAGAGACCAGAGTCATCGGCGTATCCATCACATCAGATTTTATATATATATAAAATTTATATAAAATATATATATATAAATATAATATATATAAATTTTATATATAAAATTTATATGTATATAAAATTTCTCTGTGTTGAGAACATTCCAGATTCTCTCTGCTAGCTGTTTTGAAACCCTCAGTTATTGTCAACCATACTTATCCTACTGTGTTACGGATCATCAGAAGTTACGCCTCTGGGCCGCAGCTCAGTGGTACAGCCCTTGCCTGGCATGCAGGAGGTTCTGGTATGTTAGTCAGCTTTACATCCCTGTGACAAAGGTGCCTGAAATGGACAGCTTGGAGGAGGAAATATGTATTGTTGGCTCAAGTTTCAGAGGCTCAGCTCACGGTCATCTGGCTCCACCACTCTGGCCCGCGGTGAGGCTGGGGTTGGGGGAGAGCTGCTCGGCTCATGACCAGCAGCATGGAGCGAGACAGGGATGGCCAAAGAGAACGTAACTCCTCCCTGGGTGCGCCCAGTGACCTATTTTCTCCAATTAGGCCCCGCCTCCTGGTAGTTCATTTGCCATAGATGGACTAACCCACCAATCAGGTCAAAGGCGACAATGCAGCCATTCCCCAAAGACACCTGAAAAAAGAAAGAGTACGCCTCCAGTTCAACTGCAGCCCGGTGCTCACAGCCAAACAAGGCTTTTAAAGAGTCGCCCGTGCACTGAAGGTCCCTGTGAACGAGGCTCAGGCCTAAAGCTCTCTGTCCTATCCCCTACACGCTCATCACTAAAAACAACACGGTCATGTTCTAATAAAACGAATGCGGAGCCAGCCCCTTCCTTCTAAGTCACGACTCTTCTCACTACAACAAGAAAGCAAATTTCCCGTGGTGCAGTCCTATCAGAAAAGACTTCTGAATCACAATTGCCCACGATGGCCTCCCTCGGATCACGGACTGTTAAGATGCCCGCCTTTTGCTCCTCTGGAGTCAAGGTGCCGGATGCTCATTTCATTATTTTCCTGAATTGTGCTGGTTTGCCAGGAACAGCCACTTGATTCGAGATCTGACCTTTGCCTGGCTCTTGCTTTTTGTTTTGTTTTTGTCTCTGTCAGGTGTTTGTTTCATGCAGCACCTCGTGGAGCCCGGGGAAACAGGTGCTCAGGTGCCTGTGGGAACTCAGGGAGACCCCTGTGCCCCTGCTTCGGGCTTTCTGTAGGACTTCCCCATCTTGAGAGCTCCAGCGCAATGGATCCTCATTTTCCTTAGACACAGAACTTCTTTCAGAGCTGGAACCTAGAGATCCACTCCCAAGGAAGAACATCTCAAACGCACACAGGCCCACAACGCTTTGCACAATTTGCCATGGTTTCGGGACACATAGAATCCCTCCTTCCATCCATGAATTACCTCCTGTCCCATGGAACTTAGGTTAAGATTCTTACCTCAGTCAGAAACTGAAAGTTATTTTGGGGTTAGACAGAAAGCATAAGACTTAATTAATGTCTTTACAAAATAAAAGCATATTTCTTGAAGGTTGAAAAGGGCATAGATAGCCAGGCACGGTGGCACATGCCTGCAATCCCAGTACTTGGGTGGCTGAGAGAGGAGGGTATCAGGTTCAAGGGCAGCCTCAGGAACTTAATGAGGTCCTCAGCAACTTAGACCCTGTTTCAAAGTTAAAGGACAAAATAGGGCTGGAGAGGTAGTCAAGAGGTAGAATTCCCCTGGCTTCAATCCCTAGTACCACACACAAAAAAAGAAAAAGTCATAAGTCTTTTGTGACTATAAGATGCATTATTTTTTTTACTGGAAAAAGACCTCAAGGGCCTTCTACCTCTGAACTACATCCCCAGCCTGTTTTTATTTTTTATTTTGAAACAGGATGTCTTAAAGTTGCTTTGTGTCTCCCAGATCTGTTGAGACTGGCCTCAAACTTGTAGTCCTTCAGTCTCAGCCTCCCCAGTACTGAGATTACAGGCATGTACCACCACACTTTGCTGTGAAATGCATTTCTTTGTGCATCAAAATTCTTGCTAGGTTTAAGAAATTATTACCAAATGTTCACTAGCCCGTTTTCTTACTGGAAGACCCTGCAGCGGTGTTCTAATCTTAAGTGCTTGGCACGCGGTCTCTCAGGGCCTGTGGTTTCCTGTTTGTCTCAGGCCGGGTTTTCTTGCCCACGCGTTATTATCTTGCACTTTCTTCCACAATTTTAGTACTTAACACTAAAATGCTCTCTCTCTCAGAGACAAGAAACCAAAGGAGCAGGTCCCAGAGCCGACTTTCATTCCTTAAAAGCAGGAAATACTACAAATGCCACAGATAGAGGCCTGGATCCAAATTCTCTTCCTGCCACAGAGAAATTAATTGAATTTGCTAAAGTTATTTAAGGGAGAGTCCTAGCATTTGGGAAACTAATAATAAACAGAGCAGTGATTCCTGCGTGCAGACAGTGGTCTACACACTTTAGTAACTAATCTTTTCTACCAAATGGGGGATAGGCAATATTATGGATGAACAGAGTAAGATGAAGATTTGACCGTGTTCAGAGTCACTGACCCAGGAAACAAAGAGCCGTGATCAGATGCAGGGCATTGAATTCTGCCACCAAGCGCACCTCCCCTCGCTGTCCTGCCTCCCCCAGGTCACCGTGGGGGTTAAATCAGTTCACACATGTGGAATGCACAGAGGGATGCCTGGATTGGAGTAGGTACTGAGAGACAGCACGACTTCCTCATTAGGACCATGGCCTCAGGAGCCACGATGTCTGGGCTCAAAGCCCAGATCCTCCATTTAGAACCTGTGTTGGCCGGGCTTGGTGGTGCACACTTCTGATCCCAGCACTTGGGAGGCTGGGACAGGAGGATCCCAGGTTAGGGAGGCTACTTAGTGAGGCCTCTGCAACTTAGTGAGACCCTGTTTCAAAATAAAGGATAAAAATTGAGCTAGGGGTAAAACTCGGAGGCAGAATGTCTCTGGGTTCAATCCCCAGTACCACACACACACACACACACACACACACACACACACACAACCTCGCCTGTATTGAACAGTTATTTAAAATCATCATAATACCACTCAGCATAAGTGAAGTTGGTAATAGTTGATCTGGTGGGCTGTTAATATTTCTAAGCACTTAGAACAGTGTTGGCACCTAGTAGTCACCACACAAATATTTATACCGTTCTCCTTCACAGACCTTGAAAATGAACTGACACCACACACAGCAGATGTTACTGATTATACATCTTCACATTTCAAACTGTACATAGTCCTGTGTAAAAATCCTTGCGTAGCTGGTAATGTGAAGTTTGGTTTCTTCCAATGTGAATAAACCCAAAGTGTGCGTCTTTAAGGAGCACAATTTCTACATACTGTGTCCTGCGGAGAGCTGACCTTCCCGACCGGTCCTCCTGTCACTGACCTCTCGCCACACGATGCGATGTTGTGCTCGGAGGCTCCGATCGTGGTGTCCCATTTAAGGTTGTCAAGTCACACCGGCAGAGGCCACAGGAATGGATACAAAAGACCAGACCATGGATCGTCATTTACACTGAGAAACGTACCTGCCCATCAGACAGATGTTCTGTGTCTGCAGCCCAGCTGAACAGGAAGATGCCAGGCAGGGGTGCTTCAGGACCAGGGCATCAGGAGAAGGGGTGCAGAGTGCATTCGCTGATTCAGAAAGTAGGTACCGATCACCTGGTAGACAGCCAGCGTGACAGATGCCGCCATAGGAGTGACGGGATGACTGAGTGTGCGATGGAATGAGGAAGGAAGTGGGAGTCGCCAGATATCACGCAGACGGTGGAATATTCCAGATGGGCAGAAAGGAAGTCTCATGTTGACCCAACCAAGCACATGCGTCCCAGGAGATACCAGGATGGCTACTTGGGTCTCTAGTTAAGGGCTGCTCAGCTCCTGCCTTTACGAACACTTTCTTTAGATATGTCAGTGAATCAAGGCTCTGTCTTTGGAGATAGTCCATCTTATTAAAATAGCTTTGCTTAGCTCTGCATTGACCCCGTTCATTCACCACCACCACCCATACATATATCTTATAGATTCGGTTTTCTCTATAATCCTACTTTGTCCATCATTTGCAAAAAAGAAACCTAAAAGGAGTGTCTTCCTGAGACTTGTAGCTAGAAGCAAGCTTTACTGTGAAAGTAATAAAAATATAGAGGTAAGAGTTTATGGGGGACACTCCCAGAGCCCCGCCAGCGCACAGGCGTAGCCACTGCTCTAGTGACATTGACCTGCTGCGGTTCATCGGGCTTTTCTTGAGCTCTTCTTCAATGCTCAGTGCAATGTGAGTGATTTTAATATAGGTTTTCGGAAAGATGAATATGGTTTCTATTTTCCCGGCCCAAATCTCCCATCCGGGCCTCTGAAGCAGTAAATGGTTCTTTGAGTGGTTCACTCCGTTTTCCCGGGCAAGCCACGCTCACGGGGAGGTCCCAGGGCCTCTGAGCAAGCGGCACGCGCTCCAGAAAGAAGCTTCTTCTCCTGCTCTCTGGGCTCCGGATGGAGATGAACACTTGAAATTAGTTTTCAGTAGAATTTGAAGAACTTTCCTTCTTAAATCAAGAGCTCAGCCTTCAGGAAGCCACTTGTGTTTTTCTCCTTCCAAGTGTGCGGTGCTGGCACTTGAGGCGCAAACCTGTGGTGGCCGCTGGTGTCTTCCTGGGCAGGCTGTGACTACATTGTGCTGGCACCTATGGGTGGGATGCATTTATCATGTCCAATTTGAGATTGACTTAAAAGTCTCACCTAGTGAAATGTAGTATTCTCTAGTTTCTAATATTAAATTGGTAGGCTTTGGGAAAATGTGACTTAAACACAAGAAGACCGGTCCCCTTCATGAAGCTAAGGATTCCAGCAGCCTCCCCCAAGGCCACACTCGTGCAGCCTCTGCCTACAACTTACAACCATCTGTGCTTTCCCAGAGAGGATGGACCGTTGCAGTAAACAGCTCATCCAGAAACTTCCTTAAATAAGAGTTTCTCTTCAGCTGAGTAATTTTCAAAGCTATTGACTCATTTGCCAAATGGTCAGTTGTGTAGCTATCTCTCAGCCCTGTGCTCCTGATAAGCACAATAGAGCCGAGAGAACATTTAAAGATAGCTGCAGATGAAAAGATGAAGCCCAGGCTAGGTCACATTAAATCACATCTACCTAGGTTGTTTTGGTGGCCATAAGCAAAAATGTATCCTGCGGATAAGAGGACGTCAACTAATGCAGAATCACTTGAAGACAAATGATGTTATGCTGCTAAGCAGATGCCCAGTTTTGGGTTGTCTTAAATGCTTTGGTTTGCTTTTTGTTTGTAAGTTTTGACGTTTTACTTTCCTGTATACTTTTTGTGTACAGAGTGTTGCAATATGAGGATTCATTATGAAATTATCAAACCAGAGTAATATGCATGTCTACCACCTCAATTCCTTTGTGGTGGGAACATTTAAAATTCTACTTTTTAGTTATTTTGAACATATAGTACAGGTTCATTATAGCATGATTCTCGGTAGCCAAGATATAGAAACAACCTAAGTGTCCGTCAAAAGATAAGTGAATTTAAGTATCCTATTTTTTTAATAATTTACTGATGTATTGCACCTGTACATCATAGTGAGATTCTCTGTTTCAAAAACATTCATGCACATAGATCTTTGAGTATTTCCCTCCACATTTTACCCTACTCCCCCAAGATCTAGAACATATAAAACTAAAAAAACACTAAAAAATGGATGAATGGATTTTTAAAACATAGTCTATGTACACATAAATACTCTTCTACTTTATATGTACACATGAATTCCAATTCCACTTTACTCCAGATTTAACAAAGAGGGAATCTTGTCATTCCCAACCACACAGATGAATTGAGATGACACTGTGGACAGATGGGGCGTTATATTAAGTGAAATAAGCCAGACACGGAGACAAATAGTGTATGATTTCACTTATATGTGGAAGCTTTAAAAAGCTGAACAAATGCTTTTTAAATATTTAAGAGGACTTTGCATGTGTGCCTCATTCAAAATAGAAAATTATGGACCCTTTCAGAGCTTTCAGAAACTTTAAAAATCTCACCATCCTAATTCCTTCTTTTGCAATTAAATGGGTGAAAACTAAAACAAATTGACTTAAGTGACCTTCATTCATATAAGTTGAAATTGATCCTGTATGCAAAAGTATCTTCAAACCATAGACTAACATTCATAATTTAATGAAGTGTGCCCAGTGCTTAACTTAGGAGAAAACTAATATGACAAGACGGACTTACTCTCTTAAGGGGCGTTTTGTTCAAAAGGAACACATACACACACACACACACACACACACACACACACACACACACACACACCTAGAAAGTCACATCTTTTTTCTGGGTTCAGTCCTTTATGGTTTTTGAGCCATAACTAAACATCCATATTCTACAGCACCAGCTTCCTCTAGTCTTCAGTATCATGGACTTTTACAAAACAAAGCCATTTCTTTACAGCCTGGTTCATCCAAAACTGTGCCCTCCGGGTACCAGGCTCGCCACCGGTCAGGAATGCACCAGTGACTTTGGAATTACACGGTGCAGAGATGGCTATCAGTGGCAGCCCAGGATTATTACTAGCTTGTGATTTTGCCGCCACATCAGATTCAAGGGCTTTCTTTTTTTAAATTTTTTAATTGGTGCATTATAGTCACACATCTTAATGGGGTACAAGATGGTGGAGACACACATGCACACATCACTCAATTAGCCCTTACCCAGTTCCCGCCCCACTTCCTCCCTCCCTCCTTGTCATGATTGGCTTGGTGATTGACATTGATATGTTTGTTAAAGTACATCATGTGCGTTAGAGACTTTCCATCTTCCCCCTCCCATCCTCTCAGTCAGGCCGCCTTATTTGCTCATCGTAGAATCTCCTTCTTCATGTAGACTCCTCCTCTGAGCCATTTTCTCCCCAGCTTCCACACCAAGGACTTCTTTAGAAGGTCTCCCCATTTGGCAGATGAAATCGTGAGGCTCAATCCATAGCTGAACACTTCTCGTCCCTCGGCACAGGCCCCCTTCTCACCGTGGACACAATGCCGCAGAGTTTGTTGAGGCAGGGAGCAGGCCAGGGAGCTTCTGGCCCTTGTGAATTACTTCTCTTTGTTGCATTCTCGCTCTGAAGCTTGCTTCTGGAAATTGCCTGATGCTCTGCCCCCACACGGCCACTGAGCATTTGACAGTGCCTGCTCTCGGCTTTGTCTAGGGAGGCAATTTATCTCTACTTTATTCGTTTATTAGATTTATTCTCTTTTTTTCTTAAAAAGGATCCCACTTGTGTGCTGAGAAAAGCTTAATTAAAGAAGATAGAGACTAATAAAAGCTTTTGTTTCTCTGGCAGTAGCCCCCCCAAGCATATGAATACAGGTTTCCCCCCTCCACTTTACTTCTTGACAGAAGGCAGCCAGGCCCTTTGGGTCGCTAGGCCCCTCCATTCTGAGATCTGCCGTTCTTCCTGTTTCTCCTTCATTGCCTTTTCTCTCTTCCCCTCTTTGCAGCACGCACAATTTGCCAGGCTCAGCATCTGAGCGTCCTCTTGGGGGACCAGCACCGATGATGAACGCTCTGTGCCTTAGCCAGCAGGAGGCTCTTGTGCTGTGGACATCTGTCAGGTTCCTCCCTTCCTAGGCTCAAACCCTTTCTCCCACACCTCCTCCCAGCTCCCCCACACATTGCCATGCAGCCTGTTCCAGGGGTCAGGGACCAAACACCTCCTCCAAAGGCATGATGTTAGATCTGCCTCGTAGAGCAGATCGTGGTCGCAAACTATCCCCACCACCCCACCTCCCACACACACACTTTTATTCTTTGCTGTATGAGAGTGTTTCCTTGGCGGCCTAATCTTTACACCTATTACATAAATCTGATTTACTTGCCTTTATCAACCCATTTTCCATGGTAAGACTAATAGAAATCTTTGCAGCAGGAAGCTGAAATGTCTATGTGACCGCTTAGGGAGGCCAGACTCTAAATAGGGCAGACTCCAGTCCAAAAAAATCCCCCAAATCTAAAGATTGGTTCATTTGGCTGGATGGGGTTTCCAGACATTCTTTGGAATGTCAGTTCCAAGTGCAAACCATTTCAGAAGTCTCCTAGTTCCTGGCATCATTCACAAATATTCTTTTGAGAATGCAGCACGGTTGTGATGAGATCTGTGAACTTTGGATCTAAAATGTGTTGTTGTTGTTATACTGAGGTTGAACCCAGGGGTTCAAATTTAAGCTGCACCCCCAGCCACTTTTTTACTTTTTGCTTTGAAAAAGGTTCTCACTGAGTTGCTTAGGACCTTGCTAAGTTGCTGAGGCCAGCCTCAAACCTAGGACCCTCCTGTCTCAGCTTTCCAAGCACTGTGGGTATGGACCAGCACCACTGTGCCTAGCTTTGGACCTAAAATTTCTTTTGAATAGAAGCATGTTTTAATATAAGCAACGAGGCCAAGACTCACCCTCCCCAAGAGGCAACGTAGCAGAGTGATTAATTAGGGTATAAACCCTAGAGTTATACTATAACAGGCTCAGATATCAGCTCTGCAAGCAACCTGTCAATTAAGAGTAACTAAAATTTTTGTTGTTGTTATTACTAGGATACTACAAATTTCAAATACACGTCTTCCATTATCAGAGAGACAGCTCAGGCTCTAACCCAAGCGCTGTATAGTCTTGTACATTTTATAATATTCTACACATGTTAGGGCTTCATTCCAAAAACATGTATTGAAGGAAACCACCTAAATTTTTGCCAGCATTCTATACTCTCCTTCCAAGTACGATTATTACCTGTGGACTTTTAAACAAAAGGTAACCATGGATTGGAAAGATAATCTTCTATATAATCACTGGGAGAAGCATGTTTTCCTGTAGTTGTTTTTGAAGTCTGGCAGAAATTGACCAGCTGTAATAGCAGCAAAGGACATGGGCGCTTTGGTGTTCGGAAGGCTGGTTGGATTGGGGGTAAGTGAAGACAGAGAATCCCAAGCCCAGAACAGCTCCTTCCCCAAGGCTTTGTCTAGAGCAGTTCCTGGAATAAAAATCACACAGGGATGTTTTAGTGAGGAGCTACGGGAGACTAAGAAGCCATTGGAGATCAAAACGAGGCTGAGATATGCTCTTCTGAAAAAGAGAAAATAAAGACAGAGGAGCATAGAGGGCAGGAAGGCGAGGGAGGGGAAGGGCTGCCCTTAGCCTGCCCCAGCAGCCTATGTGTCGGGTGAGCCGAGAAAGCAGGCTCCTCCTCTGCTTGCCAGTGGTTGACCAGATGGCTAGGGGTTGTCAGTGTCTATCTACATCAAGAAAGCAGGAGGACGAGTAGGGCTGAGCTGCAGGGCACTCCTCCAGACCACTGCCACGCTCAGACTCACCCAGAGGGATGCTACTGAGGGCTTCCCAGTAGTAATGAGTGTTTGGTGATTTTAAGGAATTGCTGTTCTTTTGGAAGTGATATAGCGGTATCGTCAAGAATGCATTCATGCAGGGAGTAATCAAAGTCCATACATAGTACCCTGGTGAGGAACAATACCTGTGACATTTGTAGATGCCTCCCCTTCCTGCCCAACCCAAACTCTCCCCACACACAGAGGGGGAGAAAATTGATACTAAGAACTTTGAGCATTTATTAACAAGTTTCCAAAACAAATGTTCTAACAACATGGTCATACCAGCTTTATTCTGCTTCTAACTTACAAATTGAAAACGTCTAAGTTTCTCTTAATATGAGATCATTTGTATCATTTTGAAAAACTCTTATGAGTTAATGTGCCAGACTTTTATAGGTAATTTGTATTTTTATATATTTATGTATATATACACTAACAAACCATGCACCAGGAGTGATGGTGCACACTCATGATCCAGTTCTTGAGAGGCTTAGACAAGAGGATCGTGGATTTATCTTGAAACACTTTTGTTTCTCCATCAATTTTGAATAATAGTTTTGCTGGGTATAGTAATTTTGGTTGGAAGTTGTTTTCTTCCAGGGTCTGGATCACATCATACTAATCTCTCTTGGCATTCATGACTTGGGTTGTATAGTCTGGGGTGACTCTTATTGTTTTGCCTCTATATGTCACCCATCCTTTTGTTCTCACTGCTTTTAAGATTCTTTCCTTAGCCTCTATGTTAGTCATTTTGATTATTATATGGCGTGGGGAGGTTCTTCTTTGATCTTGTCTTAATGGTGTCTGTATGTCTCCTGGACATGAAGATCCAAGTCGCTTTCCATGTTTGGAAAATTCTTTGAAATTATTTCTCTGAAGAGATTACGAATGCCCTTGGTCTGTACCTCTATCCCTTCTTCAGTGCCTTTTATCCGTAAGTTAGGACGCTTCGTGTTGTCCTATAGTTGCTGGATGTTTAGGTTTTGTTGCTGTAATGACTTCTGTATGCTGTTGACTGTGTTTTGGGTTTTGAATGAACTGTCTCCTAACAGTGATATTGTTTTCCATTTCATCTCATCATCCAGAATTTCTTTCTATTGCTGTCTTCATTTCACTTATTGACTCTTCCAATTTCATTCCAGACCTCTTTCTGATTCTTTCTTAGTGTTTCTATTTCATCTTTCATCTACTCTAGACTTGTTTTAAGCCTTTCATCACGCTGTAGATCAAGATTCGAAACTCCCCTTCTTGCATTTCTTGTAGGTCAGTATTCGTGATTTCTGTTGTCTCCTCACTATTTCTATCTCTCGCATTGTCAAGGTTCTCAGGCTTGTTTTTCTGATGTCTTCCATTGTTTGTGGGCATTATGTTTAATCCAATCTTAGTAGTAGGAATTTAGGAGCGGTAGCAGGTAAGCAGCGCCTTTTCCAATGGTGGTGGTTGGGTATTGGGGAAGGAGCTGGGGTGATGGGTACAGACTTTGTGTAAGGCTGAGGATATGATTAGGTTAAGTATGGATTTAAGTATAATAAGGTAGTATCTGAATGAGGATGAGAGAAGGTTAGATAGTAGGACTCTTGTAGTTAGTAGAGTATTTAAGTATGGAGATATAAAATACCTTGAATATTAAACACGGAGATACATTAATGGAAAATAAAGTCTTGAGAGAAGAGAGTGGATAGGCTGGTGTGAGAAAGTTTGTAAAAGGAATTGGGGGAGGGGAAGTAACCAAACATGAATAAAGTAACAAGACAACATACAAAAGCTAACAATCATACTTCAAGGACAAAAACAACAGCAAAAAGAAAGAAAAGGAATAGGAAAGAGAAGAGAGAAAGGAAAAAGAAAAGAAAGGACAAAAATGAAATAGACTAAGAAGAACCAGCAACCGTGTGAGACTGCAAAGCAAAACAAACAACCAAACCAGCAAATAAAAACCCGAATAAAAGAAAGAGAAGGAAAAAAGAAAAAAAATAGAAAAACAACAACAACAACAAAAAACACAAGCAAGCAAAAAATAAAAAGCTCCTACTAATTTACAAATATGAAGCTGGGCCCATATAATATTTGTATGTCTGATCACTGGTAGATTCTGGAGTAGATTCCAGTGTCTCTTATTTTCTCTGTACACTTTTGTCAGCTCTTGACCAAGTCTCTGTGTGATCTCTTCTCTAGCCTCTGACTGCTTTGTGAAGAGGGCGTCTAATACAGACTTGGCACACCCCCCTGTGACTTGGTGTCACTGTAGGTTCTAAACAGATCCTGTTCTGATAGCACCCTATTACCTGGGTGTGGTCCGGGCCAGTGCAAAGCTCGCTGTTGCTGTATCTGGAAGTTTTCCTGCGCGCACAGGTTTCCTCTCCGGGTCTCTGAAGGGCTGTGCCACTGTGGGTGCCGCCTTTGGTGAGCACACAGGGTCTTGGCTCAGGCGCCTCTCACCACTTAAGATGTTGGAGGCTGCTTTCAAGCACTTCGATTATTTATCTGGATTTCTTGAGACTGACGCAGGAGTTCGCAGTTCTGGCCGCAGCCCGCGGCCCTGATGGCACTGGCGCCCGGTCCTCAGCAAGTCAGTCACGCACTCTTAGGCTTTCTGCAATGGATCCAACAGTTCAGAGTAATTGGATTCCTTCTGCCATGGTTCCTGTTTCTGTTTTAGATTGTGAGCTGTATTTATTTTGCTCATCTAGACGCCCCCTTCTCAATAGTTAAAGTTTTTGTTTCAGCTATTGAGATATGCTGCGTTCCATGGTCGCCATTTTCTTCCCCGAGGATCATGGGTTTAAGGCTAGCCTCAGCAACCTAGTGAGACACTATTTCAAAGTTAAAAAATAAAGCAGGGCTCAGGGTATACCCCAGAGGTAGAATGCCCTAGGTTCAATCCCCAGTACCAAAACAAAGCATGATTATGATTTCAATCATCATATGCCATGTATAATATGAGAGCAATCAGTTATTTTTAAATGGCTTATTTTTTTAAATCTTTAACTGAAATTTATTAGCACACATATCCTTCAAAATGGTTAGAAGTATATAAATATTTTTATGGCTTTAAGGGTGACCTTGTGGATTTTTTTTGAAATATTTAATTCAGATTATTTTAACATATGTAGTTTGGAAGTAAAACTCCTAAAAAGCAAGATAAACCTAAGTCTTGAAGCCACTATCATAGTCATTCATTTACTTGTTTAAAGATTTTGAAGTTCTGGAAGGAAGTATTCAAATCCTTGTTTTCATTTTACTTTCTTTTATGTTTTTGCTATAACTTGAGACACAGTTATTAATAACATGGAAATGCATGGACACTATCCTCTTAAAGATAAGTTCAGGCTGTGTGTGTGGCACGTGACTGTAATCCTAGTACTTGGGAGGCTGTGACGATAGGATGATAGTTTGCTGCCAGGCTCAACACCTTGTTGAGACCCTGACTCTAAATGAAAAGGCCGTAGGTGCAGCTCAGTGGTAGTCCAACTCTGGGTTTAACCTAAGTACTGAAAAAAAAGATAAATTCAGGAAAACCCAAATAAAAACCATAAAAGTCTTTTTAAAAATGTAATGAGGAAGGATCATAACATGAAAAGCATTTGTAGCTTGTAATATTTTTATAATAATAATTTTTTTTAATGTGAAGGTACTGAAAAAAGAATGGGTCATAGGATAATTAAGGGTGAAATCAGTAAATTCTAGAAACAAATGAAAATAGAGATACAATATAACAAAACTTCTGGGACACTTTGAAGGCAGTATTAAGAAGAAAATTCATAGCGTTGAGTGCCCACATAAAAAGAACAGAAAACGGGCCAGGCGTGGTGGCGCATGCTTGTAATCCCCGCACTTGAGAGGCAGAGACAGGAGGATCATGCAGGGTCAAAGCCAGCCACGCTGGCTTAAGAGATCCTGTCTCCAAATAAAAATATTGCCGGGCGTGGTGGCGCACGCTTGTAATCCCTGTGCTTGGGAGGCAGAGACTGGAGGATTGCGCAGGTTCGAAGCCAGCCACACGCACTGGCTTAGGAGACCCTGTTTCCAAATAAAAAAATGTCAAAGTAGGTCTGGGAGTGTAGCCCGAAGGTAGAAGGGCTTCCAGGAACCCCAGTACCACCACCAAAAAAAAAAAAAAAAAAAAAAAAAAAAAATATATATATATATATATATATATATATATATATATATATATATATATATAATAGGTCTGGGAGTAGAAGGGGTTCCAGGAACCCCAGTACCATAAAAAAAGAACAGAAAATGAACAAATAAATAGCCTAATGACATACCTCAAAGCCCCTGAAATACAGGAACAGTCTAACCCCAAACCCAGTAGAAGGCAGGAAATTACTAAAATCAGAGCAGAAATCAACAAAGTAGAAAAAAATACAGAAAATCCCCAAACCAAAAGCTGGTTTCTTGAAAAAATTAAAGAAGATAGATAAGCCACTAGCCAACTTAACCAAAAAAAGGAGAGAATCAACCCAAATTATGAAGAGGTGGAAAAAGAGATATTAACAACAGTGTAGAAATCCGGAGGATTATGAGAAACTACTTTGAGAAACTCTACTCCAACAAAATGGAAAATCTGGAAGAAGTTGACAACTTCCTAGATAAATACAACCTTCTTAAACTGAGTCAAGAAGATATAGAATATTTAAACCAACTAATAGCAATCAAAGAGATTCAAATAGCAATAAAGAGCCTACCATCAAAGAAAAGCCAGGACCAAATGGTTTCTCAAGTGAATTTTATAAAATCTTTATAGAAGAGCTAATCCCTATACTCCTCAATCTATTTTGTGAAATAGAAAGAAATGAAACTCTCCCAAATGCATTCTATGAAGCCAGCATCAAATTAATACTAAAACCAAATAAAGATAGCTCAAGGAAGGAAAACTACAGGCCTGTATCATTGATGAACTTGGATGCAACACTGCTGAACAAAATACTAGCAAGACGCATTCAAAACCACATTGAGAAAATCATACACCATGACCCGGTAGGGTTCATCCCAGGGATTCAAGGCTGGTTTAACATACAAAAATCAATCCATGTAATTCATCACATAAACAGAACCAAAGACAAAAATCACATGATCATTTCAGTAGATGCTGAAAAAGCATTTGATAAAATCCAACATCCATTTATGCTAAAAGCACTGCAGAGAATTAGAATAAAAGGAACATGCCTCCACATCATAAAGGCAATCTACAATAAGCCCACAGCCAACATTATATTAAATGGGGAAAAATTTCAAGAATTCCCCCTAAAAACAGGAATAAGACAAGGATGTCCATTATCACCACTTCTCTTCAATATAGCACTTGAGATTTTAGCCAGAGCAATAAGGCAAGAAAAGAAAATCAAAGGAGTACAAATAGGAAAAAAAGAACTCAAACTTTCACTATTTTCAGATGACATGATACTATACTTAGAAGACCCAAAAAACTCAACCAAAAAGCTTATGGAACTGATCAACAAATTCAGGAAAGTGTCTGGATACAAAATCAATCTAAATAGATACTTAATGAAAGAAGAAATTCAGATGGCCAATAAATGCATAAAAAATGCTCAACATCATCAGCAACCAGAGAAATACAAATCTACCCTGAGGTTTCACCTAACTCCAACTAGAATGGCAATCATTCGAAACATAAAAAAAAAAAAATGCTGGTGAAGATGTGGAGAAGTGGGAACTCTAATATATTGTTGGTGGAATTGGAAATTAGTTCAACCACTTTGGAAAACGGTATGGAGGATCCTCAGAAGAATGGGAACGGACTTACCATATGATTCAGCAGTATCACTTCTGGGTATCTACCTAAAAGTATGGAAACCAGACTACCAAATGAATACATGCATATCTACGTTCATAAATGCACAATTCACTATTGCCAAACTATGGAACCAGCCAAGATCTCCATCAAAAGATAAATAGATTACAAAACTATGCTATATGTACACAATGGAATTTTACTCAGCCTAAAGCAAACCACAATTTTATCAGGGAAATGAATAGAACTGGAGGACATTATGCTAAGTGAGATTAGTCAGTCACAAAAAATAAGAAATCGGATTCTCTCTAATATGTGAAGGCTAGAGAGAAAATAGGTCATAGGAGTAACTCTAGATGAAGAAGTAGATTCTATAGAGGAGCAAATAAGGCGACCTAACTGAGGGGAAGGGAGGGGGAAGAGGGCAGTTCCCTAATGCACATGATGTCCATTCACAAACATGTCAAAGTCAATCACTAAGCCAAGCATGAGGGGGAGGGAATGGGGCAGGAATTGGATAAGGATTAATAGGGTGATGTGTGCATCTGTGCCTCTACCATCTTGTACTCCAGTAAGACGTATGACTACAATGCACCAATAAAACGTTAAAAAATAAAAAATAAAAATGTGAAGGTAAACTTTAGAATTGAAACATACTGAGTTCCTTTTATTTATTTATTTTTCATTGGTACTGGAGATGGAACCTAAGGCCATTCTATCTCCCAAGTTAACACCTCTGGACCTTTGTATATTTTTGTTTTGAAACAGGGTCTCTGAGAATCTAGCCATGTTGCTAAGGCTGTCCTTGAACCTGTGATCTCCGTGTCTCAGCCTCCTAAGCACTAGAATCACAGGCACAAGCCAGCACATACAACCTGGTCTCTTGCATTACTTAGGAAGAACATAGCTGTTGGTTAAATTTATGTTTATTAAAACAAAATAATATGTACCATGTAATTACTTATCTCTTTTGTATTCTGAAAATTTTAATGATTTTTTAAATCAATAATGTGAAAGTCATATTATTAACAGGAGAAGATATAATGCTTCTATCTAAAATTACACAGGGCCCCAGGCTAGCTTAGTGTTGACATGCAGCCTGTGTATTAATGTTTAGTTTATGTCAGTTTTCTCTTTCATAAACATGACATAGCCTTTTGGTGTGCACAGGGTTTCATAAGGCCTAATGATACAGCTGGACACCAACAGCACATGGAACTAGTCCTGTAGAAAACCCAGGAATGTCTGCACAGCCCTATTTTTTTTTTCTTTATTTTGAAACAGGGTCTCACTGAGTTGCAGAGGGCCTCACTAAGTATTTGAGGCTGTCCAAGAACAGTGATCCTCCTGTCTCAGCCTCCCAAATTCCTTGATTACAAGCGTGCACCGCCACGGTCGCGTGAGATACTTTCTATTTTAGCCTGAGAGGAGACTCTGGGGAAGGGTTGAGGAAAATATGACGTTTTCAGTGGCTTCTGTGGTCTAGAGGAAGGTGATTCATGGACACAGCTCAAAGGATGTGCCTACTTTTAGGTCAAAGAAGAGAAAAATATTGGTAAGTTCTGAAACAGGGCACCGCAGACACCTGCTAACCAGAGTGAGCCGGTGCAGGCTGGGATTCAGGCTGTAGGGTAGCCTACTGCAGCGTGAGAAGGGATTTGTCAACCGCGTGGCGACCCTGGGAGATAGTAACCGAAAACACTACTTAACATCATTATACAAGTCGCCTCTTTTGATACGACTGCTAAAAAGGTGTGTTGTATTATAGCTCCAGTGATAACTTTTTTTAAACTATCACTAATTAAAATTCCAATGGACTGGTGAACATTCCTAACCCTGTAATTCCAAACATACAGAGTGCTTCCCCTGACAGCTATCGTTAGAAGGTGCTGCCTAAACATGCTGCCGGTTCTACATTTGAATTAGGTGAAATGAAACATTCCCAAGGTTTTCCCATCATAAAACAATTCTTGGTATTTGCTTCTCATTCATTAGGTGGTTTTCCTTGTTTTGTTAAAATGGCAGTATTCTTGGGGTATTCTTTACAGTTAAGGAATACGAGCGGATCGCGTCTCATGTACGCAGCCATCTCAGTTTTGCATTTCTTTCTCTGCAACTGAAACCAAAAGATTATTCACAAAAACCCCACAGTTTTAACATGAGTAGCCTCAGGGGAGAGCAAACGCATCCATCAGGTGAGTGATGATAAGGATTATTAATGCAGAAGCCAACTGTTTCCCCCGTCACCATGAGAGCTTCGGTCCGTAAAGCACGGCGGCAGATCTTACCTTTTACATTTCCCTTCCGCAAAAAGGAAAAGGTGCTAAATGTGAAGTTATGGATGTGAGTATTATGGCGGTATCACCCTGAAAAATCACATAAAGTTTTACAATAAAAACTTAGCAACCACTGAAGAGATGCTTAATCCTCCGACTGTTGAATAACTGACTTTATAATACTTATTATAGATGATCGCCAGCAGCAACAGTAGCAATAATGGATCAAAAATTTAGGGCCACTTTTATGTATGTAGCAAGAGCTTTAAAATTAATGCATAAATCTCAGGCTCATCTTTTTCTGCCTTCACGTCACTACCTCCGCTGTCTCTGGTTCTGATGGAGTGCAGCCCAGGTCGGTGCGGGGCTTCTCTGTGGCTGTACCACCCCAGCCCCCACCCCGCTTCCTTCTGTCTTCCCACTGCCCTCTGTGACCTCGCCAAACACTCCCTCCCTCAGCTCCCAGGCCTCAGCGGCCACCGCATAGGAGGGAGGTGTGCGACCAGGGCCTGCTCTTGACTTGCTCAGCTCCTTCTGGGCCGGGCTGGCCTGGCTGGGGCCCCCCCTGCATCACTTAGTCCTTTGCGGCCCTGCAAAGTCACTAGGCTCATAGGCCCATTTCTTACCTTACGATGGAGTGCGGCTCCTGTCTCAGATCACTTGAGAAGGTGCAGGCCGGGTGTGCCCAGTGCAGGGCAATCGAGCTGTGGGGTAATCGTCTGTGTGTACGTCTCCCTGGTCCTACAGCCCTTAATATTTTTTGATCTAGGTATTGAACCTAGGGGCATTCTATGTCTAAGCTATACCCCAACCCTATTTTTTTTGTTTTGAAATGGGCTGTCACTAAGTTGCTGAGGCTGCCTTCTGACCTGTGACCTTCCTATCTTTGTCTCTCAAGCAGTGGGTTTACGCGTGTGCCACTACCCTGTGACTTCTTTACTTTCAGAAAAACCCTCAAGGCAGCAGGAGCCACACTCGATTTCAAAATCGTCCCCCAAGTCAGGTGTCCTTGTGCATGCCTGTAATACCAGTATTTGAGGGGCTAAGACAAGACGATTGCAAGTGCACAATCAGTCTCATCAACTTAGGGAGACCTTGTTTCAAAATAAAAAAATAAAAAAGGTCAGAAGTGTAGTTCAGAGGTAGAATACCCCTGGGCTTAATCATCAGTACAAAAAAAAAAAAAGTAAAAACAAACAAACAAACAAACAAAAATCAGAAAAAATACAACTACAAAACACAACTGTCCTCAAAGGCCAGCCCTAACATTCCCCATCAGATTCAGATGCAAGCCCATCCAGCACCCTGCCACTCCCCAGTCAGCCTGCCCTGTGCCAGGAATCCACCTGAACCTCGTCTTTACTCTAAGGAGCCATAGGGCCCACCCTGGCTGAGTCTTGTTATACTGCTGAGACTGGCTCCAAACCTGTGATCCTCCTGTCTCAGCCTCCCAACTACTAGGATTGTAGATGTGTGTCGCCATGCCTGGCTCCATCATGGAATGCCTTTAAAGTTTCCCTCTCTGTCCTCAGTATGATGCAGCCTCTTTATATTTACTGTGCTTTACTATTCATGCTCAGTGCTGAATGTGAACTGTTTACATCTCGGTATCTTGGGAGCTGTTTGTTCATTAGAAGAATCCCTCCTCCTCTGGACACTTACATCTGTCTGTGATACCTGGGGGAGCCCAGCAGGAACCCTGGTCATCTAGCCTTTTGATAGCTGAGCTCTGTCTTCCATTCCTCTTGGCCACGGTGCCCAGTCCCCCTCAGGTCTTCCCTTCTTCCTTGGCTGCTGACGCCTGGTCCCACCTGTTGAAACCGCCTCTTCAGAGCCTTAGGGTCTGCTAAGATGCCCGGCCACTCTCTTCCTCTGACTTGTCTGGATCCCGAATCTGTAATTGCAGCTGATCTTTTCTAGGTTGTGCTTTTTCATAGCTGCCTTCTTCTGCTGCTCTGAAAGTCTGAATCCCCATATTTTATGGAGAGTTTATATTTTCTCCCAAGAAGTCCCCCCGTATATGTCCTCTTC
This sequence comes from Muscardinus avellanarius, assembly GCF_963383645.1. Taxonomy (NCBI): domain Eukaryota; kingdom Metazoa; phylum Chordata; class Mammalia; order Rodentia; family Gliridae; genus Muscardinus; species Muscardinus avellanarius. The sequence goes on from NC_137803.1 coordinate 61,807,185, forward strand.
CCCACTCAGCTGACAGCGAGTTGCTCCAGTTGGACACTCCACCCAGAGGATCTGCCACCCCTCCCTCCATCTTCAGTCCTCCCCATAAAGGTCACACTTGTCCTCCAAGGTGCAGCGTGGCGCCAGACTTCACTACCACCTTGCAGGTATCATGCCCTTCGCTCTTTACTTGGCACAGATCTACTTACCCATCACTTACCGGTGCTGGTCTCTGGATGTTCCTTGTGTATCCTCGAAGACATCATCTACCCCGTGAACACTTTAAATGCATAGCCAACACTTTTATCATGTGTTTGTACACAGAGGCAGATGATGTTAAGTGTTTCCCAAGATTAAATGAGGATTGATAAATTAGAATATGTATTAGATGTGTCCTAACTACACACATGAGACCTTGATCCTAGGTGTATTGGTCGGCTTTCCATCACTCTGACAAAAACGACTTGCGGCAGGAAAGGTTTATATGGTCTCATAGCTTGAGAGATTCGGCCCGTAGTTGGCTGGTGTCAGGTAAGGGCATCAGTGACAGAGTGTGGAGAGGACAGCTGCAGAGGCCACGGCAGCCAGGAAGCAGAGAGAGACAGAGACAGAGAGAGATGAGATGAAGAAATGGAGCAGGGACAGTTCTCATTCGAGCCCCCATGCCCCACAACCTACCTCCTCAGCCTGCCTGTAGTTAGCACCCAGTAAGCCCACTCAACTCTGAACCCATCACTATGAATCCACTGGCCAGGACAGAACCCTCACGATCCAGTTACTCCATTTCTGAACATGTCTTCATTGCCAGCCCATGAGCTTTTCGGGGAAACCATCTGTATTCAAACCAAACGTGGGGTTTAATCCCAGAAAATGGGGTGTGCCCACAAAATATTCCACTTCCATTTAAAAAACGTGAACATTCAAGTCCCTGTTGCTTTGGGCTTTCTGAAATCAGAGGCTCCCAAGTGGAGCCAAAATATCAACCTTCCCTTCACAGAAATAGTCAGATGAGGGGCAGTGGAATGTTCTGTCTTCCTGGGATCCATATTGTAGCCCGTGCCTTTGTTTCGTACCTGTAGGTTTTCTTTTTCTTTTTTTTTTTTCTTTTTTTTTCTTTTTTTTTTTTTTGGTGGTACTGGGGTTCCTGGAAGCCCTTCTACCTCCAGGATACACTCCCACAGGCTACACTCCCAGATCTATTTTTTTTTTTTTTTTTTTTTACTTTTTATGTGGAAACAGGGCCTCTTAAGCCAGCAAGGCTGGCTCCGAATCAGCGCGATCTTCCTGTCTCCCCCCAAGCGCGGGGATTACAAGCGTGCGCTACTACGCCCAGCAATACCTGTAGGTTTTCATACCCGGGCAGCCCTAGTCACATTTGAGATAAGATTTTGTCAAATGCAAGAAAGGCCGTTGCACAGGGAGGCTCCTGCCCAGGGAGATGCGCTTTGGCAGAGTCTACCTAGATGTTAAGCCCTGAGGAGTCCATACTTCAAAAGCCAGCCACGTACCTGGGGGGAGATCCATGTGTCTCCACGGCCACGCGTATCTCCATTTCAGAACCTTCAGTGTCTTCAGGCTACTTGTATCTCAGTTTGAGGTTTCGGTGCCTTAGGCCTTTGGCTTTCCTCAGGTACACCTGATAGGAGGGTCCTGTGTCCCCACCTTGTCTCTAGCTTAGAGGATGGAATGTCTGGAGTGTCATGACTTGATCTACCCTGTCCACCTTCGCATCTCTTACCTGCCTAGCCTTATCCCTGGAGCGGAATCCCAGTGCTGCTCTTGCACAGGTTGAGATGGCCGCCATTCATCCCCACTGGGGCCAGGGAGGGGCATAGGAATGCACCCCAAGGGAGGCACGAGGCCATGGTCATGGCCAACGGGGAGACATGCTTTGAAGTCACACTGGTGAGCAGCAGGTGACGCCAAGCACTGTGCCGGCATGGGGCCTTGACCTAGGTGATGGGAAGGTGGCCTGAGGAATGGGCCTTCAGCCTGCGAAGCCTAGACAAGGGCGATGTGTGTGGATTTTGCTGCTTTTTGGTATTGTTGTTTTTTAAAGTTTTTATCAGTGCATTGTAGTACATGTTAATGGAGTACAAGATGGTGGAGGCATACACGCACACATCACCCAATTAGCCCTTACCCAATTCCGGCCCCATTCCTCCTCTTCCCTCCCTCTCACATTTGGCTTAGCGATTGACTTTGATATGTTTAAGTACGTCCTGTGCTTTAGAGAGTTTCCCTCCTCTCCGTCCCATCCCCTCAGGTCACCTTATTTACTCCTCTATCGTGGAGATGAGGAGACCTAAGGATCGCAGTTCGCGGACAACATCAGCTACTTAGTGAGGCTCTTCACAACTCAGTGAGACCCTGTTTCAAAAATAAAAAGACTAAAACATAGGGCTAGGGGTGTAGCTTAGAGGTACAATGCCCCTGGGTTCCATCCCCATTACCACCATAAGAGGGAAAAAAATAGCTGGGCATGGTGGCACACTTTCATTGCCCGAGCATTTGGGAAGCTGAGACAGGAGGATGACAGTTTGCATTCGCGGACAGCCTCAACTACTACTTGGTGAGGCCCTCTGCAACTCAGTGAGACCCTGTTTCAAAATAAAGAATAAAAAATAGGGCTGGGGGTGTAGAATACCCCTGATTTCTATCCCCAGTGCCAAGAAAGAAAGAAAAAGAAAGAAAGAAAGAAAGAAAGAAAGAAAGAAAGAAAGAAAGAAAGAAAGCCAGCCAGCCACTTGGGATCCATCCCCAGTGCTGAAAAATAAATAAATAAAATAAATAAAACAAACAAACAAACAAATAAATAAATAAATAAAGCAAGCCAGCCCCTGGGATCCATCCCCAGTGCCAATAAAACAAACAAACAAATCTGTGGGTGTAGCCCAGAGGTAGAATGCCCCTGGGTTCAATTCCCAGTCGTAAAATAAAAGATTAAAATGAATAAAGAGGTTGTTTTGGCTCAGGTGGCATGCCTTCCAGCTGTCTTCCTCCCATAGGGTAGGGATCGGGCAGACTGCAGGACGCACACCCCATCATCCTGTTGAACACCTGATTGAAAGCCCAGTGCCCATGCTCATAACTGTGTGACCTTCCACAACTTACTTGATTTCTCCATGCCTCAGGCTCCCTTCAGTAAAAAAAGTAACGGTTGTACACATTCCACAGGATGGCGATTTTTAAATTTTGTAAGATAATACATTCTGAGTGCTTCAAAAGCACCAGAGAAGTAGAAATTTCTCAAAAAATGTTATTCTATTATGGATAGTGGGTAGAAATTTGTATTTGTGTTTTGCTTAAAAAAAAAAAAAAACGCCTTCAGTGTGCCACTGTGACCTTTTAAAGGACGCTGGCATCTCAGCAGCTTTAGTTAACACAGAAAACATGCTGTACAGAAATTCAAGTTGAAAAGAAGGGGTAAAAGTCATCAATCAAGGTTTGAAATGTTAATTTTTAATGTCTCTTCCCATGAACTTGAGAACTCGTCCTACACAGTACAGCGTGTCCTCGAGTGTCTCCACGACTTCTCTTTATTGTTTTCTCTTTCCTCTTGTATTCTATTCCTTCTGCCCTTTTTATTTGTTCCTTTGAGGCTTGGTAGAGGTGACTGGCCCCTCTGCATATCTCCTTCTCAGCAGAGGTCTGCGTGTGCCGTCTATTGTGAAGGAAATGGAATGTATTACTGACCTTATGTTATTGGAATGTGTAGACCTTGCCTCTCAAATGCTCGAGTCCCACAGGGACACCTGGCAGGAATAAGCTTCTGCCCATTGTGCAAACATCTGTAAACGCACGGACACCGCTGTTCCAGTCTCCCACCCAGCCAGAGACCGTAGAAATCAAATGCTACACTAGAAACCAAATGCTACACTGCCTGCCCATGCCTTGAGAGAGGGAGGTTGTCAGCGTCTTCACCTGCCGCCTTGTTTTTCATGTCTTGGGCATTTCTTGCTGGTTTTCTCTGGGAGGAAGCCCCCAGTGGCTTCGGGAGGTGGAGGACAAGGATGGAGGGTCAGGGCACTCCCACGGTGTTACTGTCCTCTACAGCTCAGTCCTCCCCAGGCCTGGGAAACGTGGCACCCAGCACACACCTGTAGACTCATGGTGTTGGCTCAGGATGGTCCCCATCACTCAGCCTCCCTCAAGAACTGCTAAAATCACATGGAGTGGCTCTCGGGGTAGTCCAGTCGTCTACTCTGCCCCTTCCTGGGCTGTTAGTATACCTTCTGGAATTTTTTGTTTGTTTTTTAATTAAGATTTTTATTTTATTTTTTAATTGGTGTGCTATCGTCTCACATCATTTGTGGATCATGTTGACAGTGGCATCTATTCACAAAGTGTGTGGTGCCCTCCCTCCGCATTTCCCCATTTCCCTCCCTCCCTTACAGGTTAACAATGTTAATGAACCCCAGCCTTCTTCCTCTCTTCCCTTCCTCCCTGGCTTCCCTGAGGTTTCCCCTCCATTATCTGGAGTCCCTCTGGTGTCCCTACTACCCTCTAGCTTGAGCTGGTTTTGATAGCTGTCTCTGAATAATAACTAATTCAAATTTCAGGAGATAATTTGAAATAGGTTAAAATGAAAAGAAAAATGAGATTGACGAATTTTCTATTAAAAATCTTATACTAGGCCTACTACTTAGTGAGGCCTTTTGCAACTGAGACCCTGTTTCAAAATAAAGAATAAAAATAGGGCAAGGGGTGTAACTCAGAGGTAGAATGCCCCTGGGTTCCATCCCCAGTACCGCAAAAAAAAAAGAAGAAGAAGGAGAAGGAGAAGGAGAAGGAGAAGGAGAAGAAGAAGAAGAAGAAGAAGAAGAAGAAGAAGAAGAAGAAGAAGAAGAAGACCTTATACTTGAGTTCCTTCCTGTTCCATTTTATCCCCCTTGCAAACGGACCAAAGCGTGAATGAAAACAGTATCTGAATGAGCTTTCAGGAAAACATCCCGAATTGTCAGCTGCAAATCACCAGTCCCCACCCCTGAGCAATTTTACTGTCCACCTGCCATGCGAGCAGGCCAGAGAGGGGCCGCACGTCAGATGCTAACAGACTGGTGCCACACAGCGAAGCAGGGCAGAGACAGGGAAGAGCGAGGCAAAACTGCATTGTGAGCCGGGGCACGCCCTCTGCTTAGACTTTTTGTTGTTGTTGTTCTGGGACCAACTAAAAACAATCTTTGTGAGCCTGGCGTGGTGGCGCATGCATGTAACCCAGCATTTGGGAGGCTGAGACAGGAGGATCGCAGTTCATGGACAGCCTCAGCTACTTAGGCCCTTTGCATCTCAGTGAGACTCTGTTTCAAAATGGTGAAAAATAGGGCTGGAGGTGTAGCTCAGAGGTAGAATGCCCCTGGGTTCCATCTCCAGTATAAATAAATAAATAAATAAATAAATAAATAAATAAATAAATAAATAAATACTCTGTGTTCAGGTTTTTGAGGGTTAGGACTGGGGATTGTACCCAAAGGCTTTCTGCCTTTGAGCTACACCCCCAGCCCTTTTTATTTTGAAACAGAGTCTTGTTAAATTGGGGGGAGGCCTTACCAAGTTGTTGAGGCTGGCCTCAAACCTGCCCTTCCTCTTATCTTAGCCTCCCAAGTACTGGGATTACAGATGTATGCCACCATGCCCAGCTTTGATTTGGGACTTTTTTTAAGTTTTAACACCAAATTCTTTTATTTCTTTTTGAGACTTTTACCTAATTTTAGACTTGAAAAGAACCTCACCTAATTTATTTTTCTACTTAATCTTTTCAAGTTCAGAGCAGTGGGTAAGAAAATCATGAATGCCAACGTATATGTTATCAGCCCAGTGGCCGTGACCATTGATGCTTATAAATACCCTTTATTTTAAAGATAATGCAAACTTGGCTATTCAAGTATTAAGAAAATCTCCCTAGCGTAACTGTTCTCCAACCCCAGTGCTGAACTGGTACAGCCATATTCTTGGTGACATCTTCTGAGTGAAGTTCTTTCTGAATCAGAGAGAAATGGAATTCCTTAATTCACACAACTTGTACACAGGTATGGACTAGTCAATAGAAGCAAAGTGAACAAGCTTTGGCGTTTCACAGTGACAGTTCCATAGTAGACCGGTGACAGTGAGGTTGGAGGGTAGCCTTTGAGCAGTAGCCCTTGACTCTGGAGGCCAGAAAAGATTTGAAAACACCCAGACCCATCCCCTACCCCAGGTCAATTAAATCAGAGGCTCCCAGATTAGGACAGAATAATAATAATAATAATAATAATAATAATAATAATAATATATTATTATTATATATTATATATAGTATATAATATATAATACATATAATATGCAATATATAATGTATAATGTATTATATATTATATATAATTGTATATAATTTATTATTATTATTATTTGTGTGTGCGTGTGCGTGTGTGTGTGTGTGTGTGTGTGTGTGTGTGTGTTTACTGGGGATTGAACCCAGGGTCATTCTACTTCTGAGTTACACCCCCAACCCTACTTTATTTTTATTTTGAAGCAGGTCCTCACGACATTACTGATGGCCTCACTAAGTTGGTGAGGCTGACCTTGAACCTGTGGTCCTCCTGCCTCAGCCTCCCAAGTACTGGGATTACAGATCTGTGCCTCCATGCCTGGTAGGACAACAGAATTATTAAAAACCCTGCAGTCATTTCTACCTGTAGCCAGAGGTGAGAGCCGATGCTTACCCCAGAGAGCAAAGCCTGGGAAGCCTGTGTCGAACGCCTGCTACCCAGGGTCACTGACCGAGCTGAGTGTGGCGGTCGAGGCTTGGGCACCTAGAAGGGTGGTCTGCTGAGCGCCAGGGAGACGGAAGCAGCTCAGGGTCCATGCCCTAAGACAGAGCTCTGAAGAGGGAGCCATGGTCGCACACATTCTGCAGGACTCCCCACACAAGATGCGCCCCTTTTGTGTGCGGTACTGGGGATGGAACCCAGGGGCATTCTACCTCCGACCTATACCCCCAAATCTATTTTTTATTCTTTATTTTGAAACAGAGTCTCACTGAGTTGTGGAGGGCCTCACTAAGTACTAGCTGAGGCTGTCCTCGAACCGTGATCCTCCTGTCTCAGCCTCCCCAATGCTGGGATTACAAGTGTGCGCCACCACGCCTGGCTTCCCCTTTCTGTGAACTGGAAAGGAGTGAGGTGCTGTCTATTCGGGCTTCTGTAGATAATCAGAGAAGGAAAATCATACCAACATTACAGAGTATTTTGTAATACTTCGTAGATGATTGGTATCATGTTTTAATAGTAACATGGTTTATCTTTAGCTCATACAGAATCGATCATTCATTCATTTGTTTATTTATTCATTTATTCATGGAGCTGCTGCTTGGTCCAGGCAATCCTTAGAGATACTAGCAATAAGCCAAGAGAAACTGTGTCCTGCCAGGGTGATCTTAAACTAAGTACTTACAGGTGTCGCCCAAGGGAGGCGCACTTTTTAAGCACAGAACGGGGCTCCTCACATAGACTATCTCTGGAAGCCTCCCACTAATCCCAGAGGAGAGCTGGCTTTTCTCCGGCAAATGCTTGCGGTCATTGATACCAGAACCTCTGACTTGTCCTGTATAGCCACTGTCCTCAGAACTATTTCTGGAAGTGTCAGAGCAGACGGCACAAGCCTGCATCCCTAGGGAAGGCCACCCTCTATCTCAGGGGTCACATTGGATGACCATGTGTTTGCGCAAAGCTGGACTCGGTGCGGGTTCCTTCTCGTGAATAAGTAACAAGCCATTAAGCACACAGTGAACAGAGCTCTGTGCAAGCTAAAAATGCGCTGATTGATGGGCCCCGATGTTTACTTGTCCCCGTGTAGCCTTAGATTAAAATCGCTGAAACCTTCAGGCGGGACCCAAGGAGAGCGGCAGGCACACGGCAAGGGGACAAGCGACATGGCCGGTGGCTCCGTGGGAGAGGGCCTGCACCGCCCCACCCCAGAGGCTTAGACAGAGCGCTTTCATCAGCTCTTGGTCTCTGTGACAGAAGTACCTGACAAGAGCAACTTAGAGGAAGAGAGGTGCATCTTGACCCAAGGTTCAGAGGTGCAGTCCAGGGCCAGCGGGCTCCAAGACAGAAACATCATGGCAGCAGGGCTCAGCAAAGGAAAGCCGCTCACCTCCTGGCAGCCGGGAGACAGGGAGAAAGAGAACGAGAGGAGCTAGGGAGAAAAACAGACCCCTCCAGGGCACACGCCCGGGCAGCCTACATCCTCTAGCTGGATCCCACCTCCCAGGAGTCCATCCAGCTGTCAACAGATCAATACACGCAGGAGGCCAGAAGCCTCGGGTCCGTCATTCCCTGAAAGCCCCACCTCTGGGCACTGCTGCACTGGGACTGTGCTTTCAACACCTGAGCTCTGGGTGGACGGTCCAGATCCAAACCAGAACACACAGAGATGTGCAAAACCGAGTCAGCTCTGTGGGAGGGTGGGCACGTGCTCAGCAGCAAGGGAGGAGCGAGAGGAGGGCTTGCTCCAGGGACAGGGGGCGGCTGGACAGGGAGGACGGGGAGGACCACACAAGAGCCAATTGCCAAGTGGTCTAGAGGAATGGGGAGGGTGACTGAAAGGGCTCCTGGGGTGTGCCACTGTGGTTCTGTGCCCAGAACTCTACACAGGCATTAATACATATCTTTAAATGTACCTCGTTTTCCTTCTATGACTTTGCTGTTTATGAAATACCTGTGCACATATTTATTCTAAGATTGCACAAAATTATTGCTGAAAATAATATTGGAACGTGTTACAGAAATAAGTGTGTAACATAAAGAAGACCATGAGGTTCACAGCGGCTGAGCCACGTGCCCCCAGTCACACAGCCAGGTAAAAGGAGAAGCAGATCTTGAATTCCACTATTGAGCTCCAAATCCAGTAACATGTAATGTCAAGATACTACAGGATGGGTGTGGTGGCGCACGCTTGTAATCCCAGCATCTGGAGGCTGAGACGGGAGGATTGCGGTTCGCTGCCACCCTCAGCTACTTAGTGAGGGCCTTTGCAACTTAGTGAGACCCTGTTTCAAAATAAAGCATGAAAAATGCATGTGTTCGGAGGTAGAATGCCCCTTGGTTCCATCCCCAGAACACACACACAAGTATACACACACACACACACACACACACACACACACACACACACTAGGGTACAAGGAGACGCTAGTTCTGAATGTGCCGCATACTTGTATGGTTCTCCACACGCCATGGGACTCCCAAGGCCTTTGGTGTTGCATTTTTCCCATTTTCTTGCATTCCAACTTGTCTTCTAATGACTTATCCTGATACATTAGTACCTTCAAGAATGCATGGGTATAGCCGGGCGTGGTGGCGCACGCTTGTAATCCCCGCGCTTGGGAAGCGGAGACAGGAGGATCGCACAGGTTCGAAGCCAGCCGCGCTGGCGTAAGAAACCCTGTTTCAAAAATATATATATAAAATAGGTCTGGGAGTGTAGCCTGGAGGTAGAAGGGCATCCAGGAACCCCAGTACCACCAAAAAAAAAAAAAAAAGAATGCATGGATATAAAGTAGAATTGAGGTATTTTTCAAAAACCTGGATTAAAGGAAATCTCGAACTTCAACTTTCTACACCAGACGGTACCAGTGGCCCTGGAGTTTTGTAATGCATACCCCTACTGCATCCTGTTCCCCACCAGGCCACAGGGAAGGGATTTCGTATGTTCATGTCCCAAGAGCTAAGGAAGCTGAAACCCGGCCGGGCTCTGCCAGGAGCCTTTATGTTCAGTGAGAAGGCTAGCTGCTTAAAACTGTTCGCTTCTCTCTCACTTTAGAAAGTCGGGCGGGAAAGAATGGATTAATTTGACAGATAACAGAGAATAAGAAAAATATTAGAAACAAGAAAAGGCCGTTTTTCCTATATACCACTTCCTGGGATATCTGCCAGTTGTTAGCAGAAAGAGTAATGTTACCCTTTTTTTTTTTTATTTCACTCTTGAGTATTATGGAGATAAATAGCTAAATGATGAGGAAATCGCCTTCTTCCATGGTCGCAGGTTAAGAGGAGGTAAATGAGCTCCAGTGCAGATATGGTTTGCCGACAGGAGAGAAGTGAGCCACGGATGAAGGATTCCGTGTGTCTGCAGGTGCCGGGATGCAAGGTGCCTTTCCGCAGATATGCCGGAGAGCTGTGTCCATCTCTGAAAGCCAGGGGTCCGCCTGTGGCTGCTAACCGATGTATTGGCAAGCCCCGGCAATTCTGCTGTTGAAAACTTAACAATTAAAAACCTAGTCTCTGTTGTGTTTCTCTGCAGGGCCCATGCAGGAGACCATCTACGACTTCTGGAGGATGGTGTGGCATGAAAACACAGCCAGCATAATAATGGTGACCAACCTGGTGGAAGTGGGAAGGGTAAGCCGTCCAACCGCCGCACGTGGCCCTTTGGCTCCATGCTTAGCGGGTAATAGAAAGCCAGGCACGAGCCAAGCTCTTGAAGTATTATGTATACTCCAGAAAAAACATTAACTCCTCCACTTCCTTCTATCCTCGCCGCACTTGCTTATAAATTATCAGTAAACAGAGCCCGAATTGCTTTCATTTGTTGCGATAGCAACAGACAAGAAAAGCACTCAAGATTTAACAGCCGTTGTTATCTGGCTGTATTGAGCACACAAAAATCCCTGTATGCATGAATGCTGCTTGCTGGTGTCAAAACTCCCTGGGTGCCGCCTTTGATGTGACTGCATTCCCGAACTCAGGGAACTGGCTTCAGTCCTCACATTAGAACTCCAGCCTCTTCTCGTGCTTAGATTGGACTCTCCCCTGTGCCTCGGTGTCCTGACTATAAAATGGACATTGTGATGTGCCCCAAAAATCTTGTATGACTTTTTCTGGAGTAACTGTTTATGAGCAGTATTTTTGTTTAGCTGGGAAACTTTTAAGTGGTTGTAATCTCAGGAGTGGTATGATACAGGATTATTTACAGAGTGAAATTTTGAAATGTTAAAAAGGAGAGGGTGCAGTTGCCTTATTCATAGTAGGTTTAATTCCATGGGTACTCTCAGGAGGGGAACCTGCCGCCTCTTCAGAGGAGCTGGCATGGCAAGATTTGCCCTAGAGTTGAAATACTGGTGAAGAAATCATAAAGCAGTTGTCTCCTAAGAGTCTCAGAAGGTATCAGAAAGCACAAACCAGAGAGGAGAGAGACACTGGCAAGAGGGATATTTTGGAAATTCTAGCACAAATGGCAGACTGGAGCTGAGCATTCTTCTACACACATCTCAACATTCTCAGCAAAGCTAGAAACATGTGTTTTAATATGCTTGTCAGTATTACATATATATGGAAATAGATATCTTAAAAATGTGAAGCTTAGTACTCAAGAAAGTAACCAAAGTGCCAGAGATCGAGGTCAGGTGAGGACTAGCCATCAGAGAGGGGACGTCACAGTCACCCTCAGGGGCCAACAGGAGGCTGAGTGTCCATCCCCATAAAAGGCTCCACCTTGGATCCTGGGTGAGGAGAAGAGAGACCTGTGCCACGCTAAACTAAAACCGAAGCACACAAGGGCCAACAGTGAGACAAGTAGCAAATTGGGAGAGGGGGAAGGAAAGGTGGGGGGGAGAGAGAGTGCCAGACACCCAGGAATGGCACGTGGATCCGTCTTCATTTAAGGTCCTGGTGAAAGAGCACTTCTACTAACTCATAAGTCAAAATAAAGCACCTGATATAAATCAGAAAGTGGAGCTGTAGAACAGAAAGTACTGCGTATACTCGCCCTCCTTATCTGTGGGTCCCACATCTGCGGATTCAACCCACTGTAGATTGCACATATTCAGCAAAAGCTTGCGTCAGTATTGAACATGTACAGACTTTTTCTTATGACTATTTCCTAAACAATTTAATACAATAACTGTTTGCTTGTTGCTTACCTGGTACTAGGTATTATAAGTTATCTGAAGATGACTTCAAGTCAATGGGAGAATGTGCCTATGGTATATAAAAATATTATGGCATTTTTACATAAGGGGCCTGTGCATCTGTGGACTTGGGTGTCCACAGAAGGTCCCAAAGCAAGTTCTCCATGCATACCAAGGGAGGAATGTATCAAACTTAGAAGATGCAAATAAAGTGGTTTCTAAAAGTTCTTAAGTGTTATTCGAAAGGAATAAATTCCAAGCATATAATTCAAGGGGATAGAAGGACCGGGTCAAACAAATGAAAGAAAAAGTAAAATAATAATTATGAGAGCAGGAGTTTATGACATAAAAAGCAAAGGAAAGATATTAAAGACCAAGAGAATACAGAACTGGTTTTGTGAAAAAGCTAATGAAATAAACCTCTGGTAATAGATTGGAAATATATTAAAAGGGAGAAAACCACATATAACTAGTATTGGAAATAAGCTAGGGTTCTTATCATAATAGAATGACTAACAAAATATTAGGAAACACTTGAGAAAAATGTGATGATTTTTAAGACCAACTCCCAAAGAAACGGAAATTCTAAGTAAACAATTACTTAAAAGCTGAAGTGTGGTTTAAAATGACCCACGGAAATACATCACACCCAAATTATTTGTAAGTGCTATTGAAGGGATAGATCATTCAAATTTTAAATATTAGCCGGGCGTCGTGGCGCATGCTTGTAATCCCTGCGCTTGGGAGGCGGAGACAGGATGATCGCGCAGGTTCGAAGCCCCTCACTGGTTTAAGAGACCCTGTTTCCAAATAATAATATAAAATAGATTTGGGAGTATAGCCCGGAGGTAGAAGGGTTCCATCCCCAGTACCACCAAAAACATTTTTAATGTTATGAATATAAGAAATTTTATTAATTTTATAAATACATAAAATATAAATACATTTTATAACTGTTATAAAAATATTCCAAAAATGGAAGAAGAAAAATCAGTCCTCCAGTTTATTTTATGAGGCCACGATGGCCTTAAAATCAATTCCAGGCAAGGAGTATAAGAGAAGGGAAATTACAGGTGTCACAAACTGACAGAAAGAAACGAAGGGACTGATGTGTCAAAACAGCCCAGGTGTTGTCTGTAGAAATCAGTGGAAAGTGTGTAATTAGTGGGGAAAGTGTAAGCTTTTCAGTCAAGCACTAGGGCATTTGGTTACCTGTGCAGACCAAAAATGGGTCCAAAATATAACAATTATATCTCCAAAACTTGTAGAAAAATACCAGAGAAATTATTTGAGTGTATGTGTGTGTGTGTGTGTGTGTGTGTGTGTGTGTGTGTGTGTAAGTAAGTAAGTAAGAAAGTAAGTAACTGGGAACTGAACCCAGGTACATTCTACCTCTGACCTATGCCCCAAGCTTTTTTTTTAAGCATGGTATTGCAAAGTTACCATGCTGCCTTCAAACCTACAACCTTCCTGCCTCAGCCTCCCAAGTCCTGGGATTACAGGTGTGCATCACCACCCTGGCTAGACTGATTTTTTTTTTAGATAATCACTTAAAGAAGCCAGGTGAAGGAGAGCACACCTATAATGCTGGGACCTGGGAAGGCTGAGGTATGAGGATCACAAGTTTGAGGCCAGCCAAAAAAAATTAGGGAGGTCCTCTTTCAAAATAAAAAATAGAAAAAGGGCTGGGGTGTAGCTTAGAGATACAGTGTTCCTGGGTTCAATCCCTAATACCAAAAGGAGGAGGAGGAGGAAGAGGACGAGGAGGAGGAGGAGGAGGAGGAGGAGGAGGAGGAGGAGGAGGAAGGGAGATAGAGAAGGAATGAGAAAGAGAGAGGGGAGGGGGGAAGGGAGGAAGGAAGGAAGGAAGAGGGCTGGCTGGCTCAGAAAACCAAAAGCCCAAACATTAAGAAAAGGCTTGGAAAGTTCGACCATGTCAACATGTAAAACATTCTGAACAATAGAGACCATGCTAAGTAAAGTGGCAAGTGAGGTGGGGGGGCAGGATATTATGGGACCATTATGCAAATTATAAAAACTGACAGTGTAACATTTTAAGTAAAAACTATTCCTTTTCTTCCAACTTCCCCTCTGCCAGAGCAGGGTGAGCGGGCAGGTGAGGGGTTCAGAGCCCAGTACAGTGGATGCTCACCACAGGGCCAGCCTCTCTCCCAGGGCTCTTGGGAAGCAGGGCACTGGATGTAGCCCCAGCGCACTCGCCAGCTCGTGGCAAAGCCGGCTGGGCGGCTCTCGGCACTGCCACTCACTGGCTCATCGTTCTGAAGGGTGGGAAGGTCAAGGTCTGGCAGGGTTGGGATCCAGGGAAGACTCACTTTCTGGTTACTTTATATGTGGCCTGGCAGAGAGAAGGGGAGCTCTCTAGGGTCTCTTATAGGACACTAATCCTGTTGGGTTAGTACCATCTTTATGATCTGATTTACCTTGAATTACTTCCATACAAGCCCATCTCCAGAAATAGCCACCTGGAAGGGTTTAAGGCCTCAGCCTTTGAATTTTGGAGGTACATAAATATTCACTTCTTAACCACCTGCTTCATGGGTTTCTTGTAAAGATTACATGATTTCTGCATGTCTAGTAGTTAAGTTTCTGCCTGTATGAGAGCTCAGTAAATAGAGGTATTGGCTTAATCTATACCTTCCCACCCAGAAAGCAAGGACCTGCAGTGACGTGTATAACTACTCCTCCCTCTGTGCAAAAACTACCTTCTTTTTCTATGAAAGCAATAATAACTATTAGAAGGGTAAAATGTCAACTCTACCAGAATGTAAGCACCTTTGAGGAAGAGGCGGCCATTCCCAAAGCCTCTTTACCGAATGCCTAGAATTCCGTAAATGTCCACAAAGTGTATGCGTGAGAATACTTTCGCCATAGCATCGCCGAACACTTAGCACATACTAGGTTAGCTATAACATAGCCAAGCTTAATATTTCCTCTGCCTTCATGTACTTTTTGTTCCTTGGCCAAAATACACATTCAATTCCAGATCCTTCATTTATTTCACAAATATTTGTTGACTGTCCACCTGTGATGAAAAGGATGTATCTGGAGATGTCTTACAGTGTTTTATGTGTTTTCATAGCAGCCATGTGTTTCAGTCAGTATTCTTACTGCTGTGTACCAAAAAGCCCGATGGCCACAATTTAGAGGAAGGAAGATTTATTTGCTCACTGTTTTGGAGATTTCAGAGGTTCAGTCCATGTTAGGACAGGCAAAGTCTCTGGAGCTCAGCGCATGGTGGCAGGAGGCAGAGATAGAAGAACACAAAGGCTCTGCTCTCATATCATGGAGGCCAGAAGCAGAGAGAGAGAAGGGGAGGAGGAACCATATATAATCCCATGGCCACACCCCCAGGAAGCCCACCTCAGCAACCAAGCCCTACCTCCAACATGGCTGCCTATCTATTACATGAAGTCTAGGAGAACATTTAAATCGAAGCTGTAACACCACATTTCCCCCAAAAGTAACTCACCACCTCCAATTTTAAATATTTGCATCAGAGCTCACTTTCAAGAGAATCCTAAGGTAAACTATTTTGAAAAGTAGATAATTATTAATATAAAAACTACTACTAAATTTTTAAGAATAAAGGCATACGTACATTTTTTGCTGAATTGATATGCCAAAGTATGCTACACCCAGACTCAGCACTTTAAGTGATTATTTTTGTTACGGTTAAGACTGTTACGGCTTGGGAAACTGTCCCTGGGGACCTTTGTTAGGCTCCCCAAGACTATTCCCATACAAAAATACAAAAAACGTGGGTTCTTGTCCTGAGCTAAGGATAGATATGCAATAGCCCAGACTCTTGCTGAAGATTTAAAGAAGTTTATTAAAAAGATTGAAATACAGAAGATAGTTAAAGCCTCATGTAACATGAGGGTGTGCTTTGAACAAAATCACCAAAATACAAAACACGGAACAGACTTTTTATGCACACGACATCTTCCATCTTGTTTCACGCAGTTCTGACGTAGTACAAGTCCCTGTAATGTTCCTCCCCTTACTTTTCCTGCTGAACTGAGTTTACACCTATTTTTCTCTTTTCCCAAAGGTCAAGCCCCTCTTCCCACCCTAGCTAGATTATCCAATTATGTAAACCTCTGTTTGGAATGAGGAAGTCCTAGTTCCCCTCTCCTATGGACTTGCTAATTACCTTTAGTTAGGTTAATTTACATTAAAATAGTTGCCTGCTTCTTGGCAGACACCAAGTCCTTTCACAGATCTGCCCCTCACCCACATTTTGGAATATATTTATTAATAATCAGAGTTTTCTCAAATCTTCCTAGGCCATTCCCAATACTGGTACAATTTTCACCTGACAAGTTAAGGAAAGAGAGAAGTAGCAGAGTCTTTGGTTGAAAAGTCAAAAGAAGATTATGCTCTAACATTGCTATAGTAAAAAGTAATAATAATAGTAATAATAAATTAATAACATCAATGAGATATGACACATTTTTCAAGAAACCAGGTTTCATTTCAAGTAAACTGGTTTGGGAAAAAAAAAAAAAAAAAAAAAAAAGCACACGTACAGAAAGGCCGTGTGATGGCGGCTGCTGTCCTCTCTGTCAGGCGGTCGGTCTCTGTTTATTTTCGTGATGCTAGCTACTCCTGGCAAATCACCATGAAAACTCCAGCCAGCAGGGTGCAGCTGAAACAGGGACGGTGGTAGCGAGGTTACTTATGAACCTATGTCTAGAGGGCTAAAAAAACTCAATAATTTTAAGTCTGGTAAACTTATTTTTAAAAAGGAAAAAAAAAAAGTCTTCTAAATCCTTAGCAGATTGAAGAGACCTTGCCTTGTTGGGTCCGTCTTCAATTAATGATGACATTAATGGCATTTGTCCTTGAAATGTCTGGCACGATTCGGGGTGACACAAGGTCATATTCCCTCTGGAGAAAGAAGGCTCTCACCTTATCCCAGGCTGTTTGCCATTGTTTATCCCTCAGTTTTCCTTAAGGACCATTTCTCCATTTTCCATGCATAAAAACCACCACAACAAACCATCTGAGAAATCAAAATGACATGGATTTTTAAGAGCAACCAGTACCTACTTAGCATGTGCACCACACATGGTGTGTCCTCCATGAATTAAACATGAGCCAGGCAGATGCGTGTTTGTTTACACACACTTGCTTCTGAGTGATTAAGTCGGAGCCGGGGACCTCTCCCCATTCCTGCCCTGAAGCGCTGTGCATTAGGTGGCTTTAATTGCCGTTTCACAGTCACTGGGAGTCCTTTCCTGTCTTAGCACCTGGTACAGGAGACAGAGATGCTGCAGTCCCCTCCAGCGGGGTCCCCGGTACATCTGCCAGGACCCGTCATTACCTGAGACTTCCTGTCACCACGGTGCATCCCCCTTCAGCCCGTGTGTGCTGGGAAGGGACTCTTGTCAGTTTTCCTGGCACCTGCCAGCAGCCGCACACCTGGTATTTAAATGGTGCGGGAATGTGCTGTGATCGTTTTCCCCCTTTAATGAACCCACCTGAGGGGCATTTCGGTTTTTATCCGGTTGCCTGTTTCCTAGGCATTCCCAGTTACACTGTTTGTGTGGAGACTCGCATACCCTGCCACGGCGTTGAACTATTCCATCTGCCAGAAGTCTCATAACCAAATCTGCAGGACTCCCAAAGGAGATTTTTGCACCGGTAATTTAAGCTAATGATTTCTAAACATATTTAGTCAGTTTTGTGAAGACCTCATTAGAATGTGACTGTTTATTAAAAACCCAAATCAGGCCTCGTAGTCATTTAGGAAAATCATTGTCGTATCACTGTCAATAGTTCTGGTAACAGGTGATAAAATATCTTATAGGTAAGAGAAGTAAGGACCGGAGACACTAGCCTCCGTCACAGACAAGGTAGGGAGGAAACCATCACAATGGATATTTTAAAAGATATTATCTACCCAGAGAAGCTGGCCTAGCACTCCTTTCACAGTACTTCTTTCCTTTTTTTTTAAATTTTTTATTGGTGCACTGTATTCATACATCATAGTGGGATACATACTTTTGTAGACATACATGCACACATCGCCCAGTCAGCCCCCACCCGATCCCCACCCCGTTCTCTCCCCATCCCTCCCTCCCATGCTTGGCTTAGTGGTTGACATCTAGTATTATAGCAATTTATCAAAAATTAAAAATGATAATCTCACATAACAGTTTCATTTGTCTGATACCAAGCTTTTGATGACTTAAAGATAACATTTCAATATTTCTTTTTGCTTTCTTTCTTACCAGAGAATCTATTTTTTCTATTTTTTAGGTGAAACTATCATATATTTATATATTTATTTTTCAGAAAAAAAATCTATCCTAATATGGAATATGGACTCTAGGTACCCACAACGATCTTGAAAAAGAACAAAGCTAGAAGATGTATATTTTCTGATTTCAAACCATATAAAGCTACAATAATTGAAACAGTGTAGTACTATTCTAAAGGCAGATATGAAAGAATAACGTAAGAAATAAAAAGATTAAAATAAACATTAGACAGCAGAGTTGATTCTCTTAAGAATGCAAGGGAAGTACATTAAGATTCCAAGTGCCCCTGTTATGTACAACAAAGAACATCTGCTTTTCTGCACAAGTATCAAAATCCAAACTCAATGGAAGGTGCGAGAGAAAGCACATTTACCCTCTTGCAAACGTGAAAATATGTCTTAGTAATGAGAATGGCTTCAGGAATGCCTCCCAGTACAAAATAATATTAATACTTCCTAACTACATTTCTTTGTCTCAAAGACATCAAACTTCTCAGTGAAAGGGAAAAGGTTAATTGTTCTTAGAGACATTGCTGAAATGTTCCTGCCCTGACTCACACTGTTCCCTTTCCTAGACCTTCTTTAATGAGCTGGACTTTGACGATGGATATGTGTAACCTGAGTAATTACAGCCTTCACCTTTGATTCATGTGTGCCTACTGGACGAACACCCCACTCCCTTCCTATTTTCTGTAACCACTTCAGCTATCCCAAGGACGAAGTTGCTCCAAGCCTGGCCTTCCCACATTGCTTTCCCCCTGACTTTTCACTGCCCGTCGGCCGCCTCTGCCTGTGAATTCCATAAGTGCCACAACATGTCCTCAGACACTAAACGTCATTCACTTCCAGACTCCTGCTCCCCACTACGTCTTATCACCCAAGATGAAAGAAGAACTTGATGGTGTGCCCGTGACAATCCCTTGCCCGGTCTTATCAGTACCATCCGAATGGTACGTCTTCCTCTAGCTTGCATCGTGCCTTCGTTATAGCCTGAGAACTCACCATCTTCTGCACCAGCCTCAAGTGACAGACTTACTGGTTACCCACGCTTCACGCTCTCCACACCAGTGCTACATTTATTTTACTAAACGTGGTTCTTGACCTGCCATGCCTCTGCTCAGAATCCTTTAGGGTTTTCTTTTAAATCCAGAATATAGTCAAATCTCAATTTTCGGCTAATCTGTCTCCTTCACGTGATGGCTTGATTCTCCTACACCCAAAGCTTATTTGCTGCCACTGTCTTACAAATTATTTAAAAGGCCACGCAACCCGAGTGCTGTGGTTTAGGTCTTAAATGTCTTCCAAAGGCTCATGATTTTTTAAAGACATCATCCCAGCATGGCGCTGTTGGGCGGTTGCGGAAACGTTAAGAGGCAGGGTCTAGTGGGAAATCCTCCAGGAACTGGGAGCATACTTTGAAGGGAATATTGGGACTGTCCTTTTTATCTGATCTACTCGTTGTCCAAAAGTTATGCTATCTATAGGCAGAGTAAAAATGATTGTACTTCTGCCAAATGTTTTCACGAGTTTTATTTCTCTTAGCACCCTTACCCTGTACGTATATATAATGATTCCTCTTTTCAAAATAGAAAGACAGGGGCTCATTGAGGTGAAATAATTTGGCCAAAGTCACAGAACTAGAACTTAAATCTTGGTTTGTCCAGCTATACAGCACAGGCTCTTTCTACAAGTTCACAGAGCCTCACTGTTAAACTGTTAAGTCCCAGGTTTTCAGTTCTGCAAATATTTCAGTGAAATTGACATAGGTGCATTAAAACAGGGTGGAACTCAGCCAGGTGTGATAGGAAACAGCTGTAATCCTAGTACTTGGGAGGCTGAGACAAGAAGATTGCAGGTTTGAGGCCAGCCTCAGCAATTTATCTAGAGCCTCATAATTTATTAGAGAGACCTTATCTTAAAATTAAAATAAAATAAAGCTCAGTGGTAGAGTGCCTTGGGGTTCAATTTCTGGTATTCTTTTCCCTCAAAAATTGGTTGGAAGTCATAATCTAGAATTTGCATTATTATTTAACAAATATTATTTAACATTTTATATTGCAATTAGTATAATTCTACTACTATATGGTTATATATTATACATTTATATGCTATATTTAAGTTTTTATAAGTTTTCCACATCTGTGATGATGGGACAAAAGAGATTAGAGTTTCTGATAGGTATAGGGTTTGCATTGTGTGATGGAATAAGAATCCAGTGGCAAATGTAATAGTGGTTCAGTATGTGGCAAAGACGTAACTATAGCTTGTTCTTAGAGAAGTGAATCAAAGGAGAGAAAGAGCAAAATGTAGAAGGGAAGCAGTTGGGTCAAAACAGTAATTAGAATTGTTGAAGTAGTGGTGTGTGTGTGTGTGTGTGTGTGTGTGTGTGTGTGTGTGTGTGTTTAGTAATAATGTAGTATATTAACCCATTTTTCATTACTGTAACTAAATACCTGAAGCAGGCTACTTTATAAAGAAAAGAGGTTGATTTAGCTCATAGTTCTGGAGGCTGGAAGACCAAATAGCATGGTGCAAGCTATACCACATCATGGCAAAAACACCTGGGTATCTCTGTGCCTTTATGCGTACACGCTCCCACTCTCTTCTTCTCTCCCTCTCTCCCTCTCTCCCTCTCTTTCTGTCTGTCTGTCTGTCTGTCTCTCTCCCTCTCTCTCTCTCTCTCTCTCTCTCTCTCTCTTTCTCTCTCTTTCTCCCTTTTGTCATACTAGAATTCAGTCATGGAGTGTCCACCATGATGACCTATGATCACTTCTTCAACCTTAAACTCCAATTAAGTTTCCACTATTTTAATGCCATTAAAATATTGGAGAGTAAACTCCTGTGTGTTTGGAGGAGGGGCAAACCACCTCCATTGCATCATGGGTAGACATAAAAGTAACTGGGGGTCTGAAAGGAAGAAGCATCTGAAACCAGAGACCCAAGGTATAAGGGAAAAAGGGGAAGTGGTGGCAGAAGGTCAGACAGGATGGGAGGAGATTCCTTCAGCGTGGGTAGTTGTTCAAGGCCGGGCCTGCAAAGAGAGATTAAACCTGCCCTGCACACAGGACTGGGGACTGACACAGTGGTCAAGCTAGAGAGTAAAGGATTCACGAGTATCAGGGTCCTTCACAAAAGGAGTGCCCTGCAGAGCTGAGGCTGGGGCGGAGGAGGGAGAGTTAGCACTCCCAGGGCAGGTTAGTGGAGCGGGCAGAGAGCCAGAGCAGGAGCCAGGGTCTCCAGGCAGTGACAGCTACAGGAGCGCCCAGGGAAGCCGCAGAGGTGCTCAGCAGGCTCACAGAGAGAGGGCGAGTGTGGAGAGCACTGAGTCCTTGTGGGGGAGCACGGGGATGCCACACTGGGCATTGGGCTTTGGTTTGCAAACAGTAGAGGGCCCCCAGCCGATTTGAGTGAGCAAGGAACACGCTAGAGACAGTGTCAGCCACCGGAAGTCAGAACAATCACTAAGGACTTGAGGAGAAAAAGTCACTGGTGCCGGGCGTGGTAGTGCACGCTTGTAATCCCAGCACTGGGGAGGTTGACAGGAGGATCACAGTTTGTGGCCAGCCTCAGCTACTGAGTGAGGCCCCTTGCAACTCAGTGAGACCCTATTTCAAAATAAAGAATAAAAAATAGATCTGGGGGTGTATCTTGGAGGTACAATGCCCCTGAGTTTTATCTCCAGTACTGCAAAAAAGAAAAAAGAAAAGAAAAGGTCACTGGTAACCTTTTGCTTCCTTAGATTAAGAGAGAGAAGGCCTATCAGGATTCTCAGATGGTATATAACAGAAATCAGCTCTGACTGGTTTAAGCCAAAGGGAAATTGCTCAGAAGAATACTAGGAGCTTCAAATGCTGCGATGAAGAGGAAGGCTTGCAAACAGATTAAGAAAGGGAACAGCTTTGGAGGCTGGGAGCCTGGGGGCCCCCTGCAGACCTGTCTGGCCACCAGGCTGGGCTAAGAGCATAAGAGCACTGTCTGCCCTTCTCATCATGCTCAGAATTACACGAGATAGGGCCCTCGCTCTGCAGTGCCCGACGCTGTGCTCACTGCCCACTGTCTGGGGCCGGACCACTGACTGACAAGCTCCCCACGGAGATGAATTCACTCCTCAAGGGGCCGCCCAGGGTTCATTGCAAGGAGGGATGCATGGATGAGGGGCATGCGTTCTGAGTGCAAGCAAGAAGCCAGCCTGCAGGGTCCAGGAAGCAGGAGAAACCGAGGAGGGCTAGACCAGATTAAAACATGTCAGATACTTAGCTGGGGAGGGAAGAGGGAGAAACAAGGCCTCACACAGAGGCGCATGTACAGTTAGAGGCCATTTGTGAGGTGGGAGACCTCTGAAAATATGTATTTGTTAAGGAAAAGAACCAGGAGAGGAAGAGATTGGTAATTTTATAAAGTACACAGAGGCTGGAGCGCGTTCACCAAGGAGGCGGGTGGGAACGCGCTGAGGGCCAGTCCGTTCACCTTGGAAGGGAGGATGTCATTTTCTCGGGCCCTGCAGAGCAGGCAGGAGTGCAGGCACTTCAGTAAATGTAACGAAAATATAATTACACACACCCAAGAACAGAGGTGTCTGTGGTGACACTGAGACACTGGAGGAAACTGGGCAAAGAGCCGTTTTAAGCAGACTTGGGACTCCGGGTGTGGAGCGAGCCTAGAGTAGAGGTCAGGGTTCTCTTCCCTTGGAAGAAGATAGGAAGGGGAAGATCTAGGGAAGGCTGAAGCGGATTGCAGCGGGCTGGGGGAGACTGGGATCCTGTGACCGCCAACAGGCTGTCCCCAAGGCCCTGCAGGGAACAGCGCTATGGCTGTGGCTCAGGGGAGAGAGCACTCCAGGTAGAGAACCAACCAGCCCTCACCCCGAGCTTCAGTTTCACAGCCTGAAGTAACGGGAAACTGACCCAAAGGGCTCTAGAACCCCGTGTTTCTATGAAGAATACTATCCCATGTGTTGTTTACATTCTGGTGAAGAGAGCCACTTGGGGTCACAGCTGCATCCATCCAGATGTGTCTCGATGGTTCTGTTTCAGTCAGGGGTGGAACGTGAGTGCTGGGATAGAGACCATCCCTGAAAAAGCCTGTGTTGACAGACAGAGATGCTCAGAGGTGGGGTGAGTGAGTCAGGAGGGTTCTGATCTCATCAGAGAGTAAGTCCACCAATGGACTTCTGGAGTAGAAACAGGCCGGCGGGGCGGGGCTAGAGGAGGCGGGTCACTGAGGATATGGTCTGGGGACTGTGTATCTGCACCACAGCCTGCCTGTCTGTCTCCGATGCCCACCACCATTCCCTGAGCGCCACAGATGTGGCCAGGCCTAACGTGGCCTGAAACCTTCAGAATTATGAGCAAATGAATCTTTCTTCCTCTAAGTCGGGGTCATCAGGTGTTTTGGCTTCCAGTCCCCACAGCCATGACTGGGTTGGTGTGAGTACCGACAGTATGGAGTCTGGGTTTTTAAAAGGGAATACCTCAATTCAAAGTCCTGAGCCAGCAAATACATAAGTAAGTAAATTGACATCCAGGCACATAACACGTTTTAATTTGAGGCTAACTCTTGCCTTCCCTGGGCAAACAGATGAAATCTCTCTCAGAATTTGAATATTCTTAGAACCCTATGAAAGGCTCTTCTCAAACGTGTGCATTTGACACACATGTACATTAATGCACACACGTGCGCGCGCGCGCGCACACACACACACACACACACACACACACACACACACACACTCCTGTACTCAGAGTCTCAACGTAGCTTCAGAAACGCCCTTCCCTCCACACTCAGCACACTCTCTGTTCTGAGTGTTGGCCACTGTCGCAGAGGGCCATCCATGTCCATTCTTGTTTCTCCCACATTTTTATAAGTCAATTTGGTAGGACCTGGAACAGAATGTGGTGGTATGACTAGGCACCAGGGAGACAGGTTTTGTCAGTGATCGATTTGTGTTTTAATTTATGCAGACCATAAAAGATGTTCAGTCTGTTCTTTAATTTATAGGCCATAATTTGAAAACAGTCTAATCAGACAGCAGGAAACTCGTTTTGAGAGAATGTGTTCTTTTCAGAAGTTCACCAAATTGCTCGCAACAAGCCACTGGTTTATCAGTTGGCACAATAAATCAATCTTGCTTCCCCAAACATAGCGCCAGTTCTTCAGACAAGGATTAGCAGTACCCCATGAATATCCTGCAAAGAGTAGGAAAGGAGTCCAAGAAAAGGACATGGCTTCTTGGAGAACATGTTCAATCACTTAATAAGGATTTCCATGCACACCCTGTTGTGTTCCGTGTGCCTTCAGATGGGCCCCGTGCAATTAGGAGTTCTTCTTGTCTATGGAAATATTTTACCAAAAATGCTTACTCCTAGCTGGGCACAGTGGCACATGCCTATGACCCCAGTACTTGGGTGGCCGAGACAGGAGGATTGCAGGTTCAAGACCAGCCTCAGCAACTTCGCAAGGCCTTTAGCAATTAGACCCTGTTTCAAAATAAAACAAGGCTGGGGATATAGCTCAGAGGTAAAGCACCCCCACTTTCACATAAACACACACACACACACACACACACACACACACACACACAGTTTAAGTTTACTCCTTAGAGAATGGTTACTTCGTGTCTGTTTATTGATTTAGATAGCAGATTTGCTCACTTTTGAAAGGTAGACTGTCCAGCTGGGTACCATGGCACACATCTATAGTAATCCACCTATAATCCCAGTGTTTAGGAGATTAAGAAAGGCAGAATGCAGGTTTAAGGTCAGCCTTGGCGATTCATAAGACCCTCAGCATCTTAGTGAGACCCTGACTTGCAAAACAAATTTAACTAGGAAACTCCGCTGACTATAAAGTTGAGTGGTGATTTTGAAAAATGTGAAACTAAAAGAAAACATACTTCTCAGAACCACACAGCTTTATTCTTCAGTCTTATTAAAAGGCTTATTAAGTATTTTACTAAGTACTATACAATGTAAAGAAATGAGGTCTACTACACAATATTTCATATCTATAATGTTTATGCCAACTTTTATAAACATTTTTTTCTGATAGCATTTTTGCAAATATATAAGTAAGTAAATCTGCATCCATGCACACACACACAATATAATTTAAGGCTAGCTCTCGCCCTCCCTCATGGTGCCTATGTGGGTGAACGGACTAAATCTCTTTTAGCATTTGAATATGCTTAGAACCCTAGGAAAGCTTCTTCACAAATGTGTGCATTAGACACACATGTGCATTCACGCGCGCACACACACACATGCACACACACACACACACACACACACACACACACTCCTGTACTCAGTCTTAAGTTAGCCTCAGAAATGCTCTTCGCTCCACTGGGAACAGCTCACTCCCTCTGTTCTGAGTGCAGGCCACCGTCTGTCTTTTTTAAAATTCTGTATGAGTAGTCACAGTGAATTGAATTTCCTGTGGGGAAGACAGGATCAGTCTCGTGTTTTTTCTCTCATACCTCTTACATCTCTGCCGTTGTCAGTTTGAGGAGCCTAAACCCTCAGAATCTTCACTCGTGTTTCCTGCTGGGCCTCCTCCCTGGTACCCACACCACAAGTTAACATGCAGGTACTGTCCTGCGCCTCAGTAACGTTAATACCTCGTAGACTGCAGGGGCCCTATATGATTATAATGAGGCTTGGGAAAATTCCATCATCTAGTATTTTTGCTGTACTCTTTCTTTTTCTTCAAAACTTTATTTATTCTTTTTAGTTTTATGTGGAACTTATACAAAATGGCATGCATTCAGACTGTGCTTGGTGCCCTCTCCCCCCCACTTCCCCTTCCCCCTCCCAACAATGAGTGTCCAGGTCAATCATGCTATATTTATATTTTTACACAAATTCAGATGTAGCTCCTTCTTTAATCAACCTCAGCTTCCTCTCCCATCCTTCCATTCTAGTTATGGTGAGATTTCTCCTCCATTGTCTGGAGTCCCTCTGGTATTCCTAATGCTCCCTAGTTTGGGCATATTAGAGAAAACACATGTCCCTTCTCTTTCTGTGCTTGGCTGAGCTCACCTAACATAATGTTCTCCAGGTCTTTCCATTTTCTTGCGAATGACATGATTTTGTTCTTCTTTATTGCTGAGTAAAAAATTCCATTGTGTGTATTTCCCATAATTTTATAATCTATTCATCTGTTAATGGAGACCTATGTTGGTTCCATACTTTGGCTATTGTGAATTGTGCTGCTGTGAACATAGGTATGCATATGTTGCTGTAGTTCTCTGAATTCAACCCCTTTGGAAAGATACCCAGGAGTGGTATAGCTGGGTCATATGGTGGATCTATTCCCACCTTTCTTAGGAATCTCCACACAGATCTCCATAGTGGCTGAACTAGTTTGCTTTCCCACCAACCGTGTAAAAGAGTTCCTCTTTCCCCACATCCTCACCAGCATTTGTTATTTGATTTCTTTATGCTTGCCACTCTGACTGGGGTTAGATGGAATCTCAGCGTAGTTTTGATTTGCATCTCCCTGATGGCCAGTGATATAGAACATCTTTTCATGTATCTATTGGCCCTTTGTATCTCTTCTTTTGTGAAGCGTCTATTCAGTTCAGTTGCCCATTTCTTGATTGGGTTATTTGTTCCTGAGTGTCTGGCTAAATGGCTACGGCTGGCCTCAAACCTGTAACTGTTCTGCCTCCGCCTCACAAATGCTGGGATTAGAGGTGTGCCGCCGTGCCTGGCTGGATGTATCACGCTGATCAACCCGCTGGACCTTGCTTGCGGGCCTTCCACTTCTGCATTGCAGAGCGGGAGAAAGTAGAAGCCTTGAGAAGGATGGAGACCCGCCTTGGCCCTTGCAAATCATTTGCTTTCCCTGGGCCAATGATCAAGGCCGGCCACGGCTTGAGAATTGGTTAAGTACGTCCAATTCCGAGCAGGAAGGAAACCGAGCATGGGCGTTCTACAGAGGTTTGGGAACCGTCTCTCTGATGCCAGCTCTGTTCAGTCTGAATCTCATTCAGTGGGTCTCAAATTCACCTGCACTTGGAGTCGCCTGGGGAACTTCAGGAAATTATGGGATGCCTCTCTCTCACCCCAGAAGTTGAGATTTAAATGGCCTGGTATGTAGCCTGGGCTTTAGAATTTATTCACCACCCCGTCTCCCTTACCCCGTGATTCTCAGGCATAGGCAAATCAGTGAATTGCTTACTTAGATTAGAGCACTCTGGGATAGCGACTCTAACCACTGCAAAGGGAGCACCGGAGATTGAGCCAACTTCAGGACTTGCCCAGCACACATCTGCACTGCCCTCCCACCCAGCAGATCCCGCGGGCCAGGCCGTTGTCTAAATCCTAGCCACTCTGCGCCGCACACCGGAGCATTGCCTGCCTGGGGGCTTGTTCAAGATGCAGAGTCCTTGAGCCTCCGGCCAGTGCTGCGGCTAAGAACCGCAGCGCAGGCATGCCAGAATGCCCCGTAGGTCAAGGCGCTGCGCCCAGCCTGGGGTGGCACAGCGCTGGCTCCTAGCCTTCTCCTCCTGACTTCAGTGTACACGGGGATTATTAGCTACGGGCTGCTGGTTAAAAGTGACTCTCCCTAAAGATGTTGTTTTCTCAGTAAGTTCAAAGCCACTTTCCGAGTTGTTTCATGTTTCTGAATTCCAAAGCCAAAAACAAGCACCGCTTTGGAGGAGGGACGTAGCCTGCCGCAGCCCTCAGCGAGGTAATGAGCAGCCAGCAGAGCCCAGCACTGTTTACTTGATTGATGGCCGGCTGGAGCCAGCGCGTGGGCACCAAGGTAATTAGAGGATCCAGAGCAGGCCTCGCTTTCCGGGCCGGAGGCTGTTGCCTGACGCGATGAGGATGCGTTGGCGGAGCCTCTCCTGGAAGCTGGGTAGCGTGGCTGCGGGAGGCAGTGGCTCCTGGCCCTGGATCAGAGGTGCTTCCAGTTCGGTTCTGAGGTTCCTGAGCCCCAAAAGGCGTCTCCAAAGCAGTGGATTTAGAGTCTCTGCTTACGGGCAGGAGGTGAGTCTACTGCAAGCCCTAGATGCGCCAGGCATCACCCAGAGAGAAGGAAGCTTCTCTCTCTCTCTCTCTCTCTCTCTCTCTCTCTCTCTCTCTCCCTCTCCCTCTCCCTCTCCCTCTCCCTCTCTCCCTCTCTCTCTCTCTCTCTCTCTCTCTCTGCAAAACAATAACTTGACACAAGTCCAAGCCAGTTAAAAAGCTACTAAAGGGAACCCAATTTAGCCGAGTTTTAGTGGGCTAAAAACAGATGCCTCAAACCGTTTCAGGATGTTCCAGGAGATGAGATGAGGAGGCCGGATCCCAAATGGCTCATCCGCCTCTCCTGGGCCCGTCCCGCCAGGCGCCTCTGTGTGGGAGAGAGGGGCCCACCCTACACGCTCAGAAAGGAAGCCCCCCACGCTTCTGTGCCCCTAATCACTGCTTCACCTAGGCCTCCAGGTGGCAGGCTGGCCGTGGTGCCAAGCAGTTCCGCGCAGAGTGAGTGTTCCTGGCTTTGCTTGGAAAGCAGCTGCCCCAGTCCACCGGAGCGCAGCTCCGCTCTGGGGCTCAGCTGCAGATGCTGCCTGTGGCCTCTGGCACCCTCAGCATCGTACCAGGGCAGGTGGGAAGGGCCAAATTGCAGATCTCACCAGAACTTACCGAAGGGGATTAATTGGGAGCGCATCTGAAGAACCCCAAAGAAAAGCTTTGCTCAATATTGGCAGAGATGGGCCCCTACACAACTACACACACACACACACACACACACACACACACACACCAGACTCATATTTATTGGAAATCTGAGGGCAGACAGTGTAGAGTCTAAAAGAGAAGTTACCATGCATTGCATTCTGTACCTAGTAAATTCACTTATTAGATAAGCAACACCTGGATAAGGTAGTTGTTTTTTTTTTTTTTTTTTTTTTTTTTTTTTTGGTGGTACTGGGGTTCCTGGAATCCCTTCTACCTCCGGGCTACACTCCCAGACCTATTTTTACATTTTTATTTGGAAACAGGGTCTCCTAAGGCAGCGCACGCTGCTGGCTTCGAACCTGCGCGATCCTCCTGTCTCTGCCTCCCAAGCGCGGGGATTACAAGCGTGCGCCACCACGCCCGGCCCTAAGGTAGTTTTACTAGGTAAGATGGCCTAGTATAACATAGGTTGCAGGTGTAGGTGTGATTTTGTTTGCTTATAATTTCCAGAGAAAACTGAATTTTTTAGTGTTATGTGTATCCATCCCATCGAGTTACTAAATTTCAGGCGTGTGTGTGTGTGTGTGTTTGTGTACTATGTCTGTACTTCTGTCTACTCCCTCTGCTTGCAAACTGAAGTAACAGAGAGGAAGAAGCAATGTCCCCAAACATAGGGGAGAATTCCAGTATGTATCACTTAAGCATCTTTTTTCACGAGCACTGTAAAAGCATAGTGATAGAATTTTTACAAGTGAAATTACAGCTGCTGTCAAGTTAGATAGCCCTACATAGGACATCCATGGTCTGTTCAGACTGACTTTGCTGGAAAGGAGAAAACACAGGCCGGTCTCACTCTGGGATGTTGTAATACTGCACAGTACCTGAATCTCTGCAGTATTACAGATAAGCCCTTTATGAAATTAATGTTTCTGTGGCAAGGAAAAAAAGACTCTAAAAGGAGACTAAAATCTGGCTTCCTATTATGTCCACCTGTCTCGAACTTCTAGCCAGTCTTGCCAGCTCTGGGTAATAAGGATAACCCAAAATTGCCAGAAAGTTCCATAGGGAAGCAGCTAGAATAGTGACCAACCCGTGCCACGCTGGGTACAGCAGTGCACTGCGGCTGTCTGGTGTTTGCAGAAATCTCAACCCATAGTCTCTTTGTTTCTAAATATCCTCTCTCTGGGCATCTCTTTCCTACAGTGACCCCGTGACTGTCTTTCCCATGCAGTCCAGCTGTGTGTATGCACTGTATATTTGGTGTATTCAGGACACAATGGCCAAGTGTCCCAGGGTTTGCAGAACAATACCCTTTGCCTGCTGGCTGCTAATAAGCAGGTACCACTGGTTATGAGAAGGGTGTCACCCTAGCTTCAAAACAAACTAGTTTTACACGGGTATCAAATAGAGTTCACATCTATGGAGAAAAGACTGGAGGGTGGTGGCCTATGAGATCCCTCGGAACACTGAGGGATCTCATCGACTGGGAAGAACTGGTGGGAGGAGAGCCTTCCACACAGAAGACGTGGCTTGAGCAGGATCTGGGGTCACAGAGTACGCTTGGGGATCAGGAAAACCACTTTCCCTTGTACATAAGCCATAGGCCAATAAAAAAAGTAGTAAAAAAAGAGGCCCATGATGCAAGTTTGGGCCAGATTTTAAGCATTCCTTACCTGCCAGGCTAAAGATTTCTACTTAATCTCACAGGCAGTATTGTCAATAGCAAAAACTTGAGCGGTGCCATCGATGTGCAGGGATTCCACCTGGCCAGGGTTTTCTGGAATTAGTTTGTATAGTACACTCAGGCAAGAAGATTCTCAAGACTGTGACTGAGAGAATAAAGTGTTGGAAATCACATCTGGGAGGTGTTGTCAAAGATGCTCCTGGAATCGACAACACACCTAGAGTTGGGCTTTGGGAAAGGACTTGGCCAAGATTTGTGCCTGGGTGGGAGAGAAAATAAAGTGGCCTTAGCTCAGGTGTCAACAAGAGAGCAAAAAATGTGGAAAAGACCTCTGTCTAGACATTTTGCCTTTGGGGTGCAAGCAGGGCCTCTAAGAAGAGGCCCACAAAACAAGTGAAAGGTAAGTTGCGTAATGGGGGGATGGACCCAGAGTTAGAGGATGGACATTTATCCTTGGAGGGGCAGGAACAGGAGCAAGGGAAACTCTCGGGCATGAAAGCGAGCCAGAGAGGTCAAAGACAGAAGCTAATGATGCCCCTGCTCCACCTGGGCCTTTGGTCTCTCTTATGGCAAGCTTTTACTGGTACCTGGAGATGCTACAGGACAAAAATAAATAAATAAATAAATAAATAAATAAATAAATAAATAAATAAATAAATAAATAAGAATATTTTAAAAATAGAAAAAAATTCTAGGAGGACCCAAGTGTAACAGATTTTGGATAATATGGAAAGACTTTTCCTACTTAGTCAAGTTTCGCTGATTGGATTTACTTATTTTATTG
Organism: Muscardinus avellanarius; assembly: GCF_963383645.1. Taxonomy (NCBI): domain Eukaryota; kingdom Metazoa; phylum Chordata; class Mammalia; order Rodentia; family Gliridae; genus Muscardinus; species Muscardinus avellanarius. The sequence continues at coordinate 61,838,475 of NC_137803.1, forward strand.
ATATGAATCCATAGTTCTAACTAGGGAAATACATGTAGTTACTTCCTTCAGAAAAAAAAAAAAACCTCATGTTTAATTGTTGTTTCTGATTATCTTCTCATTCCTCCTCAAAAGATTTTAAACTACTTGCGGAAGCTTGGAAAAATTTGAGATTCGGAGGAACTTAAGGAAGGTTTCATTTTTCCTCGCCATTCCCTGGACAGAGATGCCGAGGAAAATAGTGATGACTCTAACTGGGATGTGTGTAGCATATATATAATTTGTTAACTTTAGACCATATTCCTAAGTCTTACTCCTCCCATGGCTCAATTTGGTTTCTTTCCTGGAAAGAGGGGAAAAAAAATGGATGGAAAAAATAGACCTTGTTCTTGAGTGTATGGTTAACTTTTATTTTTGTGTGCAGATTTTATTGTAGTGTGACCCTTCTCTGGGAGAACTGAGCGCAAATAAATAACCCATAATTTCCTTTGTGTTTTCTGAAGGTGAAATGCTGCAAATACTGGCCAGATGACACAGAGATATACAAAGACATTAAAGTCACCCTAATAGAGACAGAACTCCTGGCAGAGTATGTGATCAGGACGTTTGCTGTTGAAAAGGTGGGTTTCAGAGCCCGGCTGTGCGCTGCCGGCCCCGCGTGGTCAGACAGGTAGGCTGTCTCCAGGCTTCCCCAGGGGACAGCTTGCCTTCTGATTCCGTAATAGCTCTGTTCCATCTTTATCGGAAGTCATTCCCATTTTATAACAGTCTACATTTTGCAACTAAACCAGAAGATAGTGTCAGTTTGTCCATTTTCTCCACCTCTCTTTCCTCAACAAAGTTTGTTTGTTTTCAATGAACATCCTTCGGGTTTGGCACACACCCTCCGTGTTGAACACGCGCATGGGTTTCCCAGGGGTGAGTTGTTATCGGTGCTGAGACACGGATCCTAACTCGTCCTGGAATCCCTCCCTCCCTTGATGCCTTTTGGATGGATTTTCCTGGCAGAAGCAATCTACCTGGAAAACTAAGTGACCTCCCGCGAAGCCGGGACGCTCTTGCATGGGCCAGCGCATCCATCCATCCCTCCTCACGTCCATACTGATTTAGCCTTAGTAGAGATGCTGGTGTTGGGTCGGTATATGCGGGGCTTTGGTTCTACTCTGCCTCACCCCATCCGAATGGATGGGGCTTCTGCTCTGGGAAGCACTGTAGGGCATAACGGGGAATTTCCTTATCCCCCCTCTTTCTGCTGACATAGGGAGGGGCCGGAGGTGAAGCAAACTGCAGTCCATCCCGAGAAGTGTCTCAGGTAGGCGGTGGGGAAGGAGGAGGTGATGTGGCTGAGAAACGCTCTGCCTTCCAGAGGCCCTCAGACTTTTCTATCAAGACCCAAATCTCTGCAAAGGAGCCATGCACAGCTGCAGCAGATGCAGCGATTTTGTGGTGAATTGATTCTGCTTATCCTCAGTTACTGGTAGCAGGTCCCTGTGGAGGACCTGGGTTAGAGGCAGGCGGCTGGGCCACTGGCTCTTGGCCCTGCTCTCCACTCCCCATTTTTATTGCATGTAATAAATGCACTGGGTTAACAAGACCAGGTTAGGAAATCAAGGAAATTGCAACATCTGTTTATTGGCTAATTGATGACGACGATTTGAACTCTTCCTTTTTGGTTTGCAAATCCAATTTTGCCATAGAATCACAAGACTGAGAGGACTTTATTTTAATCTGTTACTCATCCTCTTTAGCATTTTTTTTCTTAGCCTGTCTTTTTAATAAGCGGGCAGGAAGCTTGGAGACTTCAAAGAATGTGAAGTTCTGCTTGACTCAATTCTTCAAGTTCTGAACCTCACACTTTGATGTCGAATTTTTCCTTCTTAGGCAGGGGGGGGAATAACCACGTGGAGGATTTTTGCATGGCTCTTGGCAAGAACACTCATGAATAACTGCATTAAAACTGAAATGAAAGACCCTCGATATTTTTTTTTCTTAAGCCAGTGCTTAAACATGGAGTTCTTTGAACAATAGTCAGCTCTGGAGCTGGAAATGTGTCTCTTGCTAAAGGAAGGGCTTGTTTGTTTCTTTATTCTTTTTTTTAACCTCTTCTTGTCCTCAGCTGAATTCCCAGCTGCACAGAAATGTTTCTGAAACCCCCAGTTATATTAGTCATCAGACAACCAGTGAAACCCGATGCTAGGAAGGGAAAGACGGGGAGCTTGTAAATGTATTTGGGGAAATCAAAACGACATGCTGGTGACAGTCTAACTGGGCACTTGGAATCGCTAAGGAAAACAAATCATTGAACGTCTGTGTAGCATTCCCGGACGTTTGAAACTTTCTCATTAAAAGGGAGAGTAAACGAACGGGTGGGTATATACTTTGAGCATCTTACGATTCTGATGGTATTTGGGGACCAAAAGGCGATAAATGGATTTGAATTCCACTCTGCAGAACAGCCAGACTTGAAACGGAAGGTTTCCTAGTCTGCATCTGATGGTCAACTTCCCTTCCTATATATCAGATTGTTTTAAGAACCCGGGAAGCGGGAGGAATATGATCCTGATCTGAAACACAGCACTTGCGCTTAGTGATTCAATCATTCCTCAAATATGTATAAAGCGCCCAACCTGGGCTGGGTGCTGTTATGTGACATGGGTTCTCCCTTCCCATTGTATTACATGGAAAAAATTAAATGACTATCACTTTTTATGTAGCATTAATGCTTTTATAATGAAAACTAAAAGAAAATGGAATTAGCATCCAGCTGGGAAATATTCGGGCTATGACTGCTGGTTGCATCTATGACTTTCTTTCTCAAATGTATTAGTAAACAACAAATGGAGGAACCGCTGTGTCCGTGAAGAGTGAGAGCCGGATGATAAGCCATTCCCTTCGCCAACCTTGTCGAGAAGGAACATATTAGAGGGTGGATTTCTCCAAGGGACAGGTTTTCTGCATTCTAGAAACTGACATTTAGCTCACGCAGAAAATGCATCTTAGACAGGACCCCTTATCACAAAGCAAGAGGCCCCGAGCTTGGCGAAGGGGGTCTGGAATCTAGGAGCAAAGAAAATGCCCATTTCTTCCCTTTGGAATCTATAAGTATTTGGTGCTGGTCAGCTTTCCCAGCCAGAGGGATGCTCCGCACACTATATGGACCACCCCTGCCCAAGCCATCATGCCTAAAGCCAAAGGAGCGCTTTAGGGGCTTGGAAGATGGTCGTGAGCTCTGCTGTTTGTCTGCTGATGGAAACTTTGGGGCTGGCCAAATGTTACCATTTTTCTCAGCAATAAGAAATTGGGTTCCTAGTCACCTACTCTGGGATCACTGAGGCCATTTAACAAATGACAGGGCTGATTGGCGTCATGAATCTCTGACCGCTTAATTCCTTGCCACTTAAACTCTAAGAAAGAATAGCATTTTCATGGAAAAATAAAGCTTTGACATTTGGGGATTATTAAACCAAGACATATTAACATGTTAATAGCAGACGAGTCTCTGTATTTGTCTGCCTCTCTGCCTCTCTCTAAGCACATAAAATACGAAATTTATTCTTTTTTCACTAAATATGTGTGAACGAGGAATTTCAAAGAACCAGTGAGATCATTCCTTTGCTGGAAGTGTACGTGTTAATTAGCTTATTCACCAAACACCACCTGTCTTGCCCACCCACAAATACCTTCCCCAGTGTGATGAACCTGTGTTAAGTCTGAGATTGACCTTACTCCCCAGCAGTTCATCCCCTTCTGGCCTAGGCTTACTGCTTGGGAATGCTGGTCTGCCCTGGTTCCTCGTGTTGATCATGTATCCCCCTCTGTTCTCTTCTGTGTTGCGGGCTGGCCGGGGAATGCAGAGAGGCGTTCACGAAATCCGAGAGATCAGGCAGTTTCACTTCACTGGCTGGCCGGATCACGGGGTCCCCTACCACGCCACCGGCCTGCTGGGATTCGTCAGACAGGTGAAATCCAAGAGCCCGCCCAACGCAGGCCCACTGGTGGTTCACTGCAGGTAAGCCGAGCATCGCCTGAGGAAGGAAGTGGGTTATGGGATACAGGGTCTCATGGTGAGATAGAAGAGGGGGTAAGAAAAATGTATAGAGCTGGATACAGGTGATGGTTACTGGTTACATTCATAATGTGCAAAGTGACTGAAAAATATATATGTATACATATATATGATTATATATGTATATGTACATAGCAATCCTATGTGTATATGAGGATTGAACCCGGGGTCATTCTACCTCCGAGCTACACCCCCAGTTCTATTTTTTTATTCTTTGTTTTGAAACAGGGTCTCACTGAGTTTCAAAGGGCCTCACTAAGTAGCTGAGGATGGCTACTAACCACGCTCCTCCTGTCTCAGCCTCCCAAATGCTGGAATTACAAGTGTGCACCACCACGCCCGGCTCCGATTTTATTTTTATTTTGAAGCAGGGAGTCTTTCTGAGTTGCAAAGCGCCTCCCTGAGTTGCAGAGGCTGGCCCAAATCTATGGTCCTCCTGTCTCAGCCTCCCAAGCACTGACATCAAGGGATATCCCTTCAGCTTTTCTGAATCATGCAATCTTTTTTTTTTTTTTTTTTTTTGGTCGGTACTTAGGATGGAACCCAGGGGCATTCATTCTACCTCCATGCTACACCCCCAGCCCTATTTTTAAAAATTATTCTTTATTTTGAAACAGGGTCTCACTGTGTTGCAGAGAGCCTCACTAAGTAGCTGAGACTGTCAGGGAACCCGCGATCTTCCTGTTTCAGCCTCCTAACTGCTGGGATTACAAGTGTGTACAACATACCCACAATCATGCATTTCTTTTCTTTTCTTTTTTTTTTTTGGAAAGTCTTGGGATGGAACCCAGAGACATTCAATCTCCAAGCTACATCCCCTGTTCTATTTTTTAATTCTTTATTATGCGACAGGGTCTCACTAAATTGCAAAGGGCCTCACTACGTAGCTGAGGATGTCTGCGAACCGCAATCCCCCTGTCTCAGCTGGGATTACAAGCTTGTGCCACCAATGCAGTCAAGTATTTCTTAATAGTTAATCTTGCTATGTGAATGTCACCTTAATAAGAACTTTTTTAAAAAGCAGCAGTCCTCGAACAGTCCTCGCCCCCACTGACAGGCCCCTCTTTCACGCAGCGCTGGTGCGGGGAGGACCGGCTGCTTCATCGTCATCGACATCATGTTGGACATGGCCGAAAGGGAGGGCGTGGTGGACATCTATAACTGTGTCCGGGAGCTGCGGTCACGGAGGGTGAACATGGTGCAGACAGAGGTACCTAGTGTGGCCGCCCTCAGCCCTCAGCCCTCAGCTTGGTCCCCCGCGTTACTCCTGCCTCCCCTCCTCCCAGAGCCAAAGGCAGAGACAAGGTCTGCGGCCATGTCTTCAGAAGACTCTAGCAGAAAAGGGATCTGCCTGGAATTGCGTCCCCTCCCTTCCTCTCTTTCCTTCTTCAGCTTCGTTTTCCTTCTTATAAACACCAAAGAAGGGATTTTCAGGCTACAGACGCTGGCACCAGGAGTTTTCTAGGTAACAGAAGCTATAGCCATGAGTTGAAATGTGCACATTTTCTGTGTCGAGGCCCAGGAGAGCGTCTGCAGCAAGCACTTAAGGTTTCGATGCCCTTCCTTTTTTTTTAATTCTGTCTTTTAAACTAGCTGAGAACCAGAGCAAGACCACTCCTGAGAATAGCTAGGCATCTACCAAGAAGCTCAGGGTAATCTCGGTCCGTTGATTCTTCTCCAGGGATCCAGGAGGAAGAGTAGCCTCTCATCCTAAAACCTCTGCCCAGTGGCCTGGTGTCACGGGAATCTGCCCATTTTCTAGAAGTGCCCTGTACCAAGTAGGAATTCCATGGATAGAAATTCCAGGTGTATCAGGAATTTAAGTTTTTGAGAAGTGTTACACCCTGCTCCTGGGACATTCATATTCTTATTAATATCTGATGATTTTAAGTATGCTTTATAACCCATCACACAGAAAGTGATTCATGAAGCAGAGTAAACAGGAATCCCTTATGTTTTGATTGCGCATTACAGTTTATAAAAGCCACCGGTAAACCTAATCTCAATATTTTAGCTAACGTAAAAATAACAATCTACATATGCTGTTTTCATGGTCTCTTTTCCTTTAGACTAGGCATGCTTTGTTTTAAAGATAATAAAGGAAAGTTTATTTATAACATTTATTTATTTTTTGTGTGTGTGGTACTGGGATGGAACCCAGGGGCATTCTCCCTCTGAGCAACACATCCAGCCCTATATTTTTTTTATTTTTTATTTTGAAACAGGGTCACACTGAGTTGCAAAGGGCCTAAGTAACTGAGGCTGTCCGCAAACCGTGATCCTCCTGTCCCATCCTCCCAAATGCTGGTATTACAAGTGTGCACCACACTCCTTCTTCTTCTTCTTCTTCTTCTTCTTCTTCTTCTTCTTCTTCTTCTTCTTCCTCTTCCTCTTCCTCTTCCTCTTCCTCTTCCCCTTCCCCTTCCCCTTCCCCTTCCCCTTCCTTCCCCCCTTCTTCTTCTTCTTCTTCTTCTTCTTCTTATTATTATTATTATTATTATTATTATTTAGAGGATTGAACCCAGAAGATTCTACCTCTGAGCTATACACCCAGCCCTTTTTAATTTTTTATTTCAAAAGAGAGTCTTGTTAAGTTGTTGAGAAATATTACATCGCTAAGTTGCTGAGGCTGACCTCGAACTTAGGATTCTTATGTCTCAGCCCCCTGAGTACAGGAATAACAGGTGTGCGCCACCATTCCCAGTAATCAAATTTGTTTTAAATGTACTGTATAGTTCATGTGTTGCTACAGTGTATCTTCACTCTTTCTTTCTGAGTTGTTATCGGGAGGGAGCTATTTTTGAGAATTAAAAGTCTTGTCTATAGAAAGTAATGGTAATAATTATAACATTTTAACATTTCATATAACTAAAGATCAGTAATAAACCTGGCAAAACTCTACTAGTTAATTATAGAGAAAGTCAATGGGAAGTCAGAATTAAAGAACCCATTTTTGCGCGTGTTTGTTTTTTGCAGTGCTGTGGATCAAACCCAGGCCTTGTGTGATTAGACAAACACTCTTAGCACTGAGCTACGCACCCAGCCCTAGAGGACCCATTTTTAAACTGTGGACGTATTGTACACATGTTGAGAGCTCTACTCTGGACTTACGAGAGCTTTCATCATAATCATGTTAATTAATGTTTTGAAAGAAGCAGCTCCCAATGTTCAGAACTGTTTGTCCTCAGAGCAATATCAGAATCCCCGGGACCTTCTTTGCCCTATTTATTTGGCTAGTGAATTGTCTTTTCAACATGGACAGATGAAATTGTGCTCCTTCCAAATTCCCAAGATGAGCGTTTCGGGGGCATTCAAGCCACTGCTGCTGGAGTATCGGGGCGCCTGCTCAGGGGTGCATCGGCGTGTGCTTGGCTTGTGGGTTGCTCTGCACAAAATCTACTTTGTCTCTCTTTCCATGGTGATGCCAAGAGCTGGCAGCTGTCACATGCAAGGGCCAGGATTAGTGACCCTGGAAAACGCAGACCCCCCAGCCAAAGCCCTCGAGCTTGTTTCTGTGTAGGGCAGGTTATTCCATCATCTTGGTATCGTGGGGTTACATCTGGCGGTGTCTGCCCTCCTCCAGCACTCTGGGTACTGAGTTCTCCACGACTAACTACCGCCTCTGCTTCTCCAGGAGCAGTATGTATTTATCCACGATGCCATCCTGGAAGCCTGCCTTTGTGGAGACACCTCCGTCCCCGCTTCCCAAGTTAGGTCTCTGTATTATGACATGAACAAACTGGACCCACAGACAAATTCCAGCCAGATTAAAGAGGAATTCCGGGTAAGTTATGCCAAAGGCAGAGGCCCTTGGCTGTGACTTTGCTCCTTAGGAAGTGTCCCAAGGTCGGCTCCTGAACCCTTGAACCCACAGTGGCCGCCTCAGCCTTCGCACTTGACATCTGGGGCCAGGCAAGGCTTTGTTGTGATGTTTTTCTTATAGGACGTTTAGCGGTACCCCTGGCTTTGATCCTCTAGATGTCTCTAACAGAGCCCCGTGCACAGCCTGGGCAGACATTACCAAATGACCCCAGGGAAGGACAGGAAAATTACCTGGTTGCAAACCACTGGTCTTTTTTTTCTTTTTTGGTACTGAGGATTGAACCCAGAGGCATTCTACCTCTAAGCTACACTCCCAGTTCTTTTGAAATTTTATTTTTGAAGCAGGTTCTTGCAAAGTTGCCTAGGCTGGCTTCAAATCCTTGATCCTCCTGCTTCAGCCTCACAAGTCTTGCAGTTACAGGCTTGTGCCACCGTGCCTGGTGCAAAACACACCACTAGTCTTAACAGTCATTTTATTTGTGGAAACCAAGGGAATTCTACCTCCAAGCTACACTCCCAACCCTATTTTTTATTCTTTATTTTAAAACAGGGTCTCACTGAGTGGCAAAGGGCCTCACTAAGTAGCTGACCCTGTCCGCAAACTGCGATCCCCCTGTCTCAGCCTCCTGAATGCTGGGATTACAAGCGTGTGCCACCACGCCCAGCTTTTAACAGTCCTTTTGATTTCAAGTAGGCACAAGTTGTTCCCAACACCGGGGCCCTTTGTACGCAGTGTAACTGAATACGGTGCAGGCACAACATGCTTCCCGGGCACAGTTCTTCACTGTGCTTCCTGTCATACCTGGCTCTAGGCCAACCTTCCCCATCATACCCTTCCCAGAATCCCAGAGTGCAGGTCAGGTTGGACTCCACAGCACTTAATCCCAGGGATCAGCCCTGATCCTTAGGCCTCAGCCCTGCCCCTATGTCTGACAGGCGCTATCTGTGAACAAAATCCACGGAGAAAGATAATAAGTCTAACTTGGGGGAAGTTCAAGGAGTGGGAGGGGGCCTCTTGTAGTCCGCAAATGCTCTGTGCACCCACCTCCTTCCTCTTGTGCCCTTTTAATAAATTTTAATCACGTTATTTCACTTAAAGCACTAAAGTGTTCTGCGGCTTTGCTTTCTGTTCTGAAAATATTAAATGGAAAAATCTGGAAATAATTCATAAAGTGGCCATTAGGTGTTGGGGTTCTGTTTTGTCATTTCGCTTTGTTGTGGTTCTGGGGTTGAATCCAGGGTATTCTGCCTCTGAGCTACAATGCAGCCCTGTTTTATATTTTAACTTAAAATGGTTCTCCTTATGTTGCTGAGGGCGTTGCTAAGTTTCTGAGGCTGGCCTTGAACCTGCAATCCCTGTCTCAGCCTCCCGAGCCCTGGGGTTCAGGCATGGGCCACCACATCAGGCTAGTCTTTAAGTTTACTTTCTTTCTTTTTTTTCTTTCTTTTTGCAGTACTGGGGGTGGAACCCAGGGGCATTGTACTCCCAAGCTACACCCCCGCCCTAATTTTTAAGTGTTTTTATTTATTCATTTATTTATTTATTTTGTTTGGTGTGTGTGTGTGTGTGTGTGTGTGTGTGTGTGTGTGTTACTGGGGATGGAACCCAGGGGCATTCTACCTCCAAGCTACACCCCCGGTCCTATGTTTTAGAGTTTTTATTTATTTTATTTTATTTTTTTTGCGGGTCTGGAGATGAAACCCAGGGGTGTTTGACCTCCAAGGTACACCCCTGCCCTGCTTTTTATTCTTTATTTTAAAACAGGGTCTCACTAAGTTGCAGAGGGCCTCACTAAGTAGCTGAGGCTGTCTGTGAACCACGATCTTCCGGTCTCAGCCTCCCAAATGCTGGGATTACAAGCATGTGCCACCACCCTGGTGAGTTGCAAAGGGCCTCACTAAGTAGCTGAGGCTGTCCTTGAACCGTGATCCTCCAGTCTCAGCTTCCAGAATGCTATATTACAAGCTTGAGCCACCAGGCAGGCTTTCTTTTGTTCTTAAATGGCACATGGTAATGCAGACATTCCTGTATGGAGCGAGGTTTCCACACATGCATTCATTCTGTGATAAAGCATGAAACCCCGTTATTGGTGGCCGCTTGGCTGACCCCGAGGCCACGCCTCGTTCCTTTGTCCCCTAGACCCTAAACATGGTGACCCCAACGCTGCGGGTTGAAGACTGTAGCATCGCGCTGTTGCCCAGGAACCACGAGAAAAACCGGTGCATGGACATCCTGCCCCCGGACCGCTGCCTGCCCTTCCTCATCACCATCGACGGGGAGAGCAGCAACTACGTCAACGCCGCCCTGATGGACGTAAGCGCCCTCCCTCGGGAGGAGGCAGGGAGGCTGGCCGGGCCTCCCGCGGCTCCTCTGCTCCCGCCTCCTTCAAGAGGCGCACTGTCTTCAACAATTAACGCAGAGTCCAGACGCCACGTGGGCCTGTGTGCAGGGCAGATGTCCACTCGCCCAAGGCCACTTGTCCCTGAAGTATTGCTGAAGGCAACATGCAAGGTTTTCTCCCTGGGCACTTACGTTTTTCAGTCTTCTGGCCTGGGAGCCAGAGACAGCTGTTGAGGTTCAGCAGGAAAATGGGGTGCTGTGGCTGGGAGCACCGGTGCAGCTTCCTTTCCTCCTAACTTTCTTTGTTTGTTTGTTTGTTTGTTTGTTTGTTTGTTTGTTTTTGCGAGTCTGGGGATGGAACCCAGGGGCACTGGACCTCCAAGCTACACCCCAGCCTCTATTTTTTATTCTTTATTTTTGAAACAGTGTCTCACTGAGTTGCAAAGGGCCTCACTAATTAGTACTGAGGCTGTCCTCAAACTGCAATCCTCTGGTCTCAGCCTCTCAAATGCTGGGATTACGAGCATGCACCACCATGCCCGGCTTTCGGCTTTTAACAGTCACGTTCATTCCTTTTTTTTTTTTTTTTTCCCTGCAGTAACCAGTGATGGAACCCAGGGGCCTTGTACCTCCAGGGTACACCCCCAGCCCTATTTTTTAGTCTTTTTAATTTATATTAAAACAGGGTTCAGTGAGTTGCAAAGGGCCTTACTAAGTAGCTGAGGCTGTCCATGAACCAAGATCCTCTGGTCTCTGCCTCTCGAATTCTGGGGTTACAAGCGTGCGCCACCACGCCCGACTTATTATTTATTTCCTGCGGTAATGGGGATGGAACTCAGGGACATTCTACCTCTGAGCTACACCCCCAGCCCTATTTTTTATTATTTTTTTTGAAACAGGGTCTCACTGAGTTGCAAAGGGCCTCACTAAGTAGCTGAGGCTGGCTGCGAACCCTGATCTTCCTGTCTCAGCCTCCCGAATGCTGGGATTACAAGCGTGCGCCACCAAGCCCGGCTCTTTTCTCCTAATTTAGACAGTAATTCACATGGGAAGGGCATACGATTAATGCCTCCCTCCCGTCAGTTTGCTTTCTTCTTATGGTTCCATTAATGGGAAAAGTAAATGAATATTTTCAATGCTAAAGTGGACATTTTAATTATATTGGTGTGGTGTAGTCAAAGAGTACTCCAGAGCTGAAAATATAAAAGCATGTGTATCCTTCCTAGCAGGAATAAGTAACACCATCACATTTATTTATTTACAAGCAAATGACTATCAGGAAAAGCAGAGCTATTTTCATTACACATAATTTTAACATAAATCTTCTCCCCTTAAATAATGTATAGCGTCAATCCTGACGATCAGAAACATCTTTAAAATGGTTAAGAGACACTACATTCTCTGGATATCAAAATGAGAGTATTTTATTCTTGCTAGTACACAGATAAGTTCACATGTGGTTCATTTTGGTGCTGACAGTGGTACTAGAATTCAACGATGGCTAAATATGTCCAGCGTTTTGTGGCACACATTTCCATGTCCACAAAACAGATCGCTCCCTTCGCGTTTCCCTGGGTCTACTTGGGTCTCTCTTGTTTATATTCGCAGAGCTATAAACAGCCTTCGGCATTCATAGTCACCCAGCATCCCTTGCCAAACACGGTCAAGGACTTCTGGAGACTGGTCCTGGATTACCACTGCACATCCGTAGTTATGCTGAACGACGTGGACCCTGCCCAGGTGAGACGCCTCGCGGCAGGGCTCACGCCCGCCAAGGAGCCAAGTCCGTGTGCGGTTTCGTTGTTTGGTGTTTCGTTCATTTATTTACTTTCTGCACAGGCCCTGGGCCAGGGTTTGAATGCCGGTTTATGATGGAGAATTAGGAATACTGAAATTGAAAACCAGGTGGAATTGAGGTCTAAAGAGTAAAGTGCATAGGAACCAAAAGACAGGCTGAAGTCCTAGACAGGGGCTTTGACTTGACGAGGCAAGTGTGGTTAAGACTCAGGCCCTTCCCAAAGGACGGAAACACACAGGAGAGAGACAGGAGTCCTGGGCAGAGGCCAAGCTGAGCAGGAATCCCAACACCTGGAGGCAAGAACAGGGCGAGCACGCCTCCTGAGGGCAGCGGAGGAAGGACGTGACCATGGCTCCCTCCCCGGGGCCCCTGTGCTTCCCGGGAGGACACTCCTGACCCTGCAGGTGTGGGGACGGGGGCAGTGGAGACCACCAAGCAAGTTGAAACGGTTTCATCAACTCTTGGTGAATGTGTTTGCGGACAGCCTCAGCTACTTAGCGAGGCCCTTTGCAACTCAAGTGAGACCCTCTTTCAAAAATAAAAAGACTGAAAAATAGGGCTGGAAGTGTAGCTCAGAGGTAGAATGCCTCTGGGTTCCATCCCCAGTACTGCAAAACAAACAAACAAACAAACAAATATTTTTTAAAAGGGGATAAACGTGAATGTGGAGATAAGAGAAGCTGAGAATGATGGTTGGGGTTCTTATGTAGCTTCTCCTAGACAGAAAAAGAGGGAGCGCTGGGCGGGGGAGGGGGGTGCGGCTGACCATCGTGGGGTGAATGCCGTTTCTTGGACCAGCTGTCAGAGAGGATGAGCGCCAGGCCCGTGGGAGGTGAAGCCCGTGACCCACTGCACCACCACGGCGGCGGGTTTTAGGGACAGTTCAAAGTCAGCACTTTTTAAGGATAATCTTCCTCTGGAGCACACTTAATTTCCTGTTTAGTAGAGACAAATTCTTTTTAAAAAAAAAAGAAGAAGAAGAGAAAAGTCTGAAGTATCTAAGCATCCAAATGGAACACGATGCCTTCTTCCTAAAAGTCTGTGTTACAGAACCCAGGGGCCTGTTATCCCAGTATTTCATACTCTTGGAGACTGAGGCAGGAGGATTGCAGGTTTGAGGCTGGCCTCAGGAGCTTAGCTAGAAGACTCTCAGCAACTCAGTGAGACCCTGTCTCAAAATTAAAATTTAGCCGGGCGTGTTAGCTCACACTTGTCATCCCAGCACTCAGGAGGCTGAGACCCGAGAATCCCGGTTCATGGACAGCCTCAGCTACTTAGCGAGGCCTTTCGCTACTCAGTGAGATCCTGTTTCAGAAATATAAAGGCTAAAAAAATTGGGCTGGGAATGTAGCTCGGAGGTACGGTGCCCCTGGGTTCCATTCCCAGTATAGCAAAAAAAAATAAATAAATAAATAAATAAATAAAAATAGAAAAGAATGGGGTATACCTCCGGGATAGAATGTCCCCTGCCTGGGCTCAGTCACCAGTAATTAACACACACACAGAGTCTATACTCTTGGCCTCAATCTGCAGTATGTGGCACGGACATTCAGTTTTCATTTTTCTAAGGTTTTTAAATATGTTTGAAGTGCTACATTATATTGGTGAGGCTCTCACCCGAAAGCTCATTAATGAAATAATAATGATAATCCTTGTTCTCACCTAACCCTTTTAGTTTAAGAAGCTTAAATATTTCAGAAGTCTTCCCTGCCGGTGTTCTTGGACAGACTACAGCCATTTATAAAGAAACCACAATTTGAAACAGAACCAGGATCCGGACGTTTTTATTTTCAGAGCCCCAGGTTAAATTTCACCGGTTCAAGATCCTTTTTTATACTTTTACTGGTGCACCATAATTACCCATCATAGTGAGATGCTAAGCGGTCCAAAGGCACATGTTATTAGTGCGAAGGTAGAGCATGATGTCAAAGCACTTATTCCATGTTTAGGAGCATTTTGCCAAATTGAACCCTGAAATGTGGCAATACTGTTAGTGAACAGGACATCACTGACTCCAGAACGTTCTTCACGAACACCACCATTTGAATTCTCAAGCTGCCTTCTAAACCCAAGCTGTCTGGATTCCAACCAAGCCTTGGCTGACCAGTGGCAGGAAAGACGGAACCGATTTTCAGAGTGGGAAGAAAGAGGCTCCTGGGATTCGGTCTTTTAGCAAACACTAAACTGTGCATTGAACTTCAAGGCTTTGCAGCTGTACGCGGCTAGCACTCAACTATTTTAAGTATTTATAGAGCTGGTTTATGGATGTGTTATGCACCATTTAAGCCATTTTCTACATGGTTTCCTTGGGCAGAATGGAGGATGCGCGATGCCAAGAACCAGGCGCCAGCCCAGGCCATTCATATTTCTTCGGTGTAAATGACAAGCTTTTGATCAGGCGTTTGAATCGAGAAAGCAAACAGAAAGCAGGGCCGGCTCGGGCTGCAGAGAAAACGGGCGGAACAGACCAAATGGGCGAGTCACAGCTTTCACCCCATCTCGTGCTCCCCATCATCGCGCTGTTGATTCACACAGCGGGTACCTGGGGTATCAGAGAGAAAGGAAGCAGGCCTGCTATGGTTTGACAAGGCAGTTCAGTAACTTGTCATCAGAAAGCGCTGATGAGGAAGGAGAGACTTCATAGAGGCATTATTTTAAAATAAACACAGTTTCTAAAATACCATACACTTAGCTAACATCAAAACTGCCCCTAGTTATCCGTGTGTGTGTGTGTGTGTGTGTGTGTGTGTGTGTGTGTGTGCGCGCGCGCGCGCATGCACTAGGGACAGAGCGGAGGGACATTTTACCTCTGGGCTATACCTACATCCCTCTTTTTATTTTTAAGTAGGGTCTAAGTTGCTGAGGCTGGCCTCAAACCTGTAGCCCTCCTGTCTCAGCCTCTCAAGTACTGGGATTATGGGCTTATGCCACTGCACCTGTTTCTACTTTCATTTTTAATTAAAAAATAAGGCCCAACCTTTTAACTTCTCTATAATGGAGAAAGAGAAAGACATGGCGGTTTCTACTGACGCACTGTTAACTGAGAATTTATCTTGCAGTCTTGGATCTAAATCAACCATTGTGTGACATTTGATTTTAAACATTTGATTTCAACAGTGATGTTTTAAATCCTTTGGAAAATAAAAGTCATCAAAAGGAAAAAAGGAAATTCAGTAGAGTCTCCTTTTTTGAAACATCATTTTGCTTAAAATGGGGTGACACGTTTTGAATCATGGGTCTACCGAAACAGGCTGGAAAATAATGAAGTCGTTCCATTCTTGCCTTACCACAAGCCGTCTGTCCTTCAGGCAAATCAAAAAGACTAAAGTTAAGCCCTGCTCTAAAAGAAGTCACTTGGAAGTACTAAGTCCCAAAGGAAGTTTAATTTCAAACTTCAAATGCCTATGAAGTCTTCGGGGATTTAAGAAAGATTTTTGAAGAGAAAAGATCTTAGGAATTCTTGCTACCTGACTGCCTCTAAGTTTAGAAAGTCTTCCTTTTTGGGGGGCCGCAAATACAAGCACCCTTGACTAAGCCATCATAGCCCACGCCGCTCCTGCCCGCTGACTTGGGTATCACCTTGTGCAAAGGTTCTAGTTACCCTGTAGCACAAACCCCTGGTGTTCGAGACTCCAGGAAATTGTCTTTTTAATCAGAGATACCTCTGGGTAAAATGGCAAAGCTTTTATTCTTAGGACACCAGGGGTCCTAGGCCTGAGCCGGGAGAGCTTGGGCCAGAAGAAGAAAACTGCAGCCCCGGGTTCTGAATCTTGTCACAAATAGCCTCATCCCCAAAGCCCAGCTGGGGTGGAGGGAGAGCTGGGCATTAACGGTGTGTGTCTCCCCCACGGCCTAAGGGCCTCTGCAGCAGTCACAGACCTCAGGAAGAGATGTAGGAAGCAGATCCGTGACTCCCATGGAAGCATGGTAGAGAGGGCGGCAGGAGTGGGAGGGTGGAGTGAGAACCAGTTAACAAGGAAGTCCTGACATCTGCTTAATGGGAGTAAAGGAGGAAGGAGAAGAAAAGGGAGGAAATCAAAGAAGTCTTGAGGATCACGGGGTGTCAATACTAACCTTATCCAGACTGCAAGGGTAAATTTATCCTTCTAATTAACCTGCTGTTTCTGTATTTTTGATGCAGTTGTGTCCACAGTACTGGCCGGAAAACGGGGTCCACAGGCACGGCCCCATCCAGGTGGAATTTGTGTCAGCTGACTTGGAGGAAGACATCATCAGCAGGATATTCCGTATTTATAATGCAGCCAGAGTAAGGGCGACCTGCACTGCTTGTTCCTGGGCCTTCCTCGGGTTCCCTTGCTTTGGTGTTAGCGTACCCTCTCTGTGTCGGTTACTCTTCTGGGAGTTTGGAATGTGTCCGTGAAAAAAACTGAGATTGCTAACTGAAAAGGTGTTAAAGGAAAAAGTTATTCAATGACGGTCCTAAGGCTCAGTAAGGGGGACTTTGTTCAGGAGCTTTGTGATGAGTACAGGTACCACTGCAGTGGGGTCAGGAGTGCACAGGGAGATCGGACTCAACTCTGAATTCTGCATGAGCAGCAGATGGCCAAGGAGTGAGGTGGGGCCACGGATGGAAAATTACCAAGAGGAAACCTCCTGGCCAGGGCGTCTGGCTACCCTACCTGGCAGGATTCTTGCTGAGGATTCGTGGCCAGCCGTCACCTGGGGCTGGTGGGGATGGGTCAGGTATCAAGCCTAGGGTGTTCTTCCTAAATTGACTTGGCAGAGCTCTTCTAAAGCTGCGCTTTACAGGGAACTTTATTGCTTGACTTAAGAAAGGGTTCAGTCAGGAGCCTGACTAAAGTGTGTTCAAGCAAAGAGTCTTGTTAGAAGACAGACAGTACAGAGTAGATATGATAGAAATCATAGTGGATGTAGTGTATTAGAAAGTAAGATATTAGAGAAGTGGGGAGTAGGGGTAGAAGATGCCTGCGTGGGAGGGAATCAAGTCTTTGTTTTAAATACATGCACCGTGTCAGCAAAGTCCAGAGAAAGAAGAGAGTAGCTTTGGGGCTGCCAGGGAGACAGGTTTCGGGCAGAAATGGGGGTCAGTGCAAAGGCCTTGAGGCAAGGATGTGCCTGGGAGCTCCAGGTACCATGGAGGCGGGGTATGGGAGCACCGCAGCAAAGACAAGGAGGAGCAGAGGGAAGGGGAGCGGCTGGGGAGGACGGGGAGCCACTGGGCCTCCCAGACCATGGCCAGCACAGAGCTGCTGCTCAGAAGGCAATAGCCATTGCAGAGTTTTCGTCAAAACTATATGGTATGATTTATAACTTTTTATACTTTTTATTTCTTTTTGACCCACGAGCATTCTACCTCTGCACTACACCCCGTACTTATTTTCTTTTTTTATCTTTTTTTTTTTTTCAGTATCAGGGATGGAACTCAGGGGCATTGTACTTCCAAGTTACACCCCTGCCCCTATTATTATTATTTTTTTATTCTTTATTTCGAAGCAGGGTTTCACTGAGTTGCAAAGGGCCTCGCTAAGTAGCTGAGGCTGTTCGTGAACCATGATCCTCCAGTCTCTGCCCCCCTAATGCTGGGATTACAAGCGTGCACCACCATGCCCGGCTAATCTTTTATTTTGAAATAGGACCTCATTGAATTGCTGGAGCCTTGCTAAATTGCTGAGGCTGGCCAGGAACCTGAGATCCTCCTGTCACTGCCTTTAAGTCCCAGGATTATAGGCATTCGCCACCAGACCCAGTGACTTACATTTTTAAAGGAATACTCTGCCTTTTATGTGGAGGACAGGCTCTAGAGAGACCCATCTGGAGACTGCTAGAAGGACCCGGAGGACCAGCGTCCGTGGTAGGACCAGGTAGTAGCAGCTGCAGCCGTGAGCAGTAGAAAGTCCTCAGCTGTGTTCTGATGACACGCAGAGGATCCCAGGGACTTGGGGATGAGAAAGATGGGGCTGGAAGTCACTGAGCTCTGCAAGGCTGAGGGGGAAGAGCCTTAGATGCATGAGGAGGGTGCTCGCGAGAGGGGTCTGAAGAGGACACAGCAGGCTTAGGGTTCAGCAGTGGTGTTTAACCCATGTAAATGTAGAGAAATATCGCAGGTGAGACAGAGAGAAGGGCCTCAAGACCAGGCCTAGGTGCCTCCATCAGGCAGAGGTCTAGGAGAAAGGGAAGCTGAGACAGAGGAAGACAGAGGGGCGCAGAGGAAGAAGAGCCAACCAAGAAAGCATGCCCATGGGGTTGGAGGGCCCACCTGTCCAAATGCCAGAGGCTGGGCCTGGTGGACTACACCTGTCATCCCAGTACTTGGGAGGCTGCGATTGGAGGATTAGACTTGAGGGCAGCCTCAGCAACTTAGAAAGACCTTTATTCAAACTATATATATATATATATATATATATATATATATATATATATATATATATATATATATATATATATATGGCACAGTTGCGGCTTAGAGGGAGAATGCCCCTGGATTCAATCCCTAGTACCAAGTTAGAAATGCTGTTGAAGGGGCTGTAGACCCAGGTGATGTAGTATGCTAGACTAAAGCCGTGGTCGCTTTGCTAATGTAAACTGTAACACTTTTGAATTGCACAATTTCATTTTAATTATGACTAAGGATCAATTAACTGCAGATATCTTAGTAATATTTATACTCACAGGAAACAGAGTGATCTATATCAAGCTCTGCTGACAAACATCTCTGGGTTGTGGTTTATCCCTTACCTTAAACTTACCTGCAATTAAAATAAAGCCTTTCTCCCCTGTAAGGCACTGGGAGGTCAGTCCTTAGTTTTGATATTTCACTTACCTTTTGCAAAATGCAAAGTATTCTGCTTCGCTCTTATTTGTCTGTGGCCTGTCATTGAAAATGTCTGTCTTTTAATAACCACTTGAGATAAAAAATGATCACTCTTCGGGCCTGTAGAAGCTGCTTTTGCTATTTAGTGGCTGGACTCTGCTTTAATAACGTCCCACATTGATTAGAGGCTCAAGTAGGTAGAATGAGCCCAGGGGAATCAGTCAAGTAAATACGCCTGTTTTCTCTCCACGCCCTGATTGCTGCCTGGCTCTCTCTAGCCCCAGGATGGATATCGGATGGTACAGCAATTCCAGTTCCTGGGCTGGCCGATGTACAGGGACACGCCAGTGTCCAAGCGCTCCTTCTTGAAGCTCATTCGCCAGGTGGACAAGTGGCAGGAGGAGTACAACGGGGGCGAAGGCCGCACAGTGGTGCACTGCTTGTAAGTGCTCCCCAAGCCCTCATCTCGCCTCTCCCAGAGTCCCACACTCAGCTCTCCCTCTATTCCCATCCTCTGTGTCACTGTAAATGGGGGAGAAATGAGTGGCTTCCAGTGAAAGAGAATAACGATAGGTATACTCATTGAAGGTTCATTGGCTTCTCAAGAAAGAAGACGCAGCTGGGCATGGTGGTGCACGCTACCCAGCATCTGGGAGGCTGAGACAGGAGGATCGTGGTTCGAGGACAGCCTCAACTACTTAGTGAGGCCCCTTGCAACTCAGTGAGACCCTGATTCAAAATAAAGAATAAAAAATAGGGCTGGGGTGTAGCTCAGAGGTAGAATGCCCCTGGGCTCCACCCCCAGTGCTGTGAAAAAACAAATGTGAAGTTTGAATAGGGTCTTGGTGTGTCTCCTGACACTGTGACTAATGACCAGGTAATGTATAAACAATAGAGATGTATTTGGGTCACAGTGTGGAGTCTAGGAAGTCCAAGAGCATTTGCTGGGCTCTAATAAGCCCATCCTTGCTGCCTAACAGCATGGCGGAGGCCCTCACCTGGCATGAGAGAACAGCGTGACAACTCAGGCTCTCTTCTTCTTCCCGTAAAACAGCAAGTCACCATGGGGCCTCTGTCCTCACAGGCTTGAATGAAGCTAATTGTTTCCAAAAATCATTCATGTATGACTTTGAGGATTGAGTCTCCAGCACATGAGCGTTGGGGGGCCACATTCAAGCTGTACCAAGTGGTGTTGACCATGTGGCTGGGATTCCCTCACAAAGAAGAGAACACCATGTGGGTGGGTTCTGTGACCTTTCCTGACCCTTGTGGTGGCGGTAGTGGTCGTATTGGGGATCGATCCCAGCCGCATTTTAACTCTGAGCTACACCTTGAGCCTTTTTTTGTTCTGAAACAAGGTCTTGCTAGGTTGCTAAGAGTGTTGCTGTGTTGCTGAGGCTGGTCTCCTGCCTGCAATCCTCCTGTCTCAGCTTCCCAAGTACTGGATGACAGGTGTGTCCCACCACGCCCAACTTCCTCCTGACTTTTGAGAGCCAACTATTTAGGAATTTTCTTCAGGAAACTTTTGAGAAAATTCTTCAGGAATTTTCTGAACTGGTGGCCAAACTGTTGGTGACATCAAGTCATACATTACACCAGAGAAATTGGTAACTACTACACATCAGGGCCTCATCCAGCCCAAACTGGTTTAGATCATGCAACAGTACTTAGTAACTCTATTGGAAATTATGTCAGAGGTTTCAGAGGAACCTTTTCTGCCTTCACGGTTTTTAGAAAAGCGTTTTTTGCCATAGATTATGTGTATTGGGAGAACTGGGTTAGAGCTCCCTGTGGTTTGAACCTAGAATGTCCTCCAAAGCGTCACATGGTAATGAGATAGCGGAAGTTTGGGGAGGTGGCCTAATGAGAGGTCTTTAGGTCATTGGGGGCCTGACCCAAAGAGGGCCTGGATCCCAGTCTCCTCTTTCTGCTCCAAGGAGGGCCCTGAGGTGAGCAGTGTTGTTCTGATACACGGACTCCAAAGCAACAGGGCCAGTCATTCACTGAAACCTCCAAAAATGTGAGCCAGAATAAGCTCGCTCTCCTTAAGAGTTGATTAGCTCAGACATTTGTTCCAGTGACAGAAAGCTGAAGAGCAAGGACTCAGCGTCCTGAAGGGTGACCGGCAGGGTGTCAGCTTTAGCAGGTACTAAACATGAGAACCTCTGCACAGATGGAGCCACCCTACCTGTACACTCAGAGTCATTTGTGGACCTGTAAAAAAAAAAAAAAAAAAAAAAAAGAGGAAACTACCCTCAGGCCACACCCAAACCAGTCCATCACAGTCTCTGTAAGCAGACCTCAGACAGTAGTGTTGGTAAAAATAAAAAACAAGTAAAAACAAATAAAACCTCCTTGATTGGTTCCATGATGCCCAGCCAAGGCTGAGCGCTCCTGCGGAGAGAATGCCATGCTTCCAAAGCACTCTCCTCTGCGACTTCTCATTGGCAGTGATATGTAGCTGATCGTCCAGCTGGAGTTGGCTAAATGGAGCAGGCAATTGAAAAGTCACGGCAGTCAGGGAAGGTGTTTAGAGAACCGGCGGAGACGCAAGGCAGAGGAGTGGCATCCGCACACTCGGTGTGAGTGAGCATCCACAAACTGGCGAGGACGCCCAAGCTCTGCTCCCCACAAACCAACCGAGTTGACATGTCAGACGCGGCTGAGGGCTCAGGGCACTCTAAGCCGGTGCCTAAGTCATGCAGTGCAGTGCCCCCGGGGCCTCCCTGGACGCTCTGAATTCTGCCCTGCCTGTCACCAGTCAAAGCCTTCTGGTGTCTCTTATCCTGCAGGGAACTCATATTCCCTTGAAAGCATCTTAGAAGCCCCCGCAGTGCTTGTCCTTAGTCTGAAGTCCCGTCCCCTAAAGAACAGCGTGTGAGCCCCTCCCTCTTACCGGTCCTCCCTTCCTTCTCATGGAAACCTTTAGAAACCCTTCGTCCACACCCCCATTTTCATCTCTCTAAAGCTCAGCACAGTGTCATGGTGCATGCCTGCAGTCCTAGTACTTGGGAATCCTGAGACAGGAGGATCGCAGGTTCGAGGCCAGCCTCAGCAACTTACTGAGGCCCTCAGCCACTTAGCAAGACCCTGTTTCAAAAGGAGAAATAATGTAGGGCTGAGCGTATATCTCAGAGGTAGAATACTCTGGGTTCAATCCCATTACCATAAAAAAATCCTTTTCTCTAAGTACACATGTAGCTTCTGGTCAGAATAAGATGGGAGGTTTCTCATTCTGAGTCAGTAGAATCCCCAGCAGAGAAAATTAACATTTTAACTAGTTGTCATGAGATCTGTTAGATTTGGGGTCTTTTTTTTTTGTTATTTGTGGTGCTGGGGATGGAACACAGGACTTCATTTACAAGAGGCAAGCTCTCTACCACTATGCTCTCAGTCTAGTATTTTTTTTTTTTTTAGTATTTAAAACTGTTTGTAGCTATCCATCCTTTTACAGCCCCCAACAGCATCTGGATCTGAAAGCAAAACTCAACCACTTCCTGGATTAGTTGCTTCCTAAGGAGGCTGCCACTTAACCCACAGGACTAATCGGCGGTTTCCAGTAGAGGAAATTGAGACCCCAGAAGAAATATAAAGAGAAGGATACAAAGACCCCTAACAATTAACATCACCATAATATGTGTGTCTCTGGTAATGGACTAGTTTGCTATCGTGGACAGTGATGGGCATCTGGGGTTCCTGCCCTCCTGCCCGCCTGACATTCTTTCCCCTTCTTCTGAGGACTAGATTTTTCTTTGAGAACTCTCTCTCACACACACACACACGCACACACGCAGTCTAAGGCCACGATTTCCAAGGGGCTGCCCCGTGCCCTCTTGGCACTGGGTTGGGCGTGACGCCTCGGATGATTTGTGTTTAGATGTATTACACTAAATCTAATTGTGTTTAGATATATTGAAATCTAGGAATATTTTAACTTTGAGAGATAAAGTTAGTCTAAATCAGCATCTTCCAGTCACAGCCAGGAAGAATGCTTTGAAAGCACCATGTTACCCTGTCTGGAATAAGGGCGTCACCTTCAGCATGGTGCAGCGCCACCTATTGGCTGCAGGCAGAGCTCCTGTGTGTGCGCTCTCTGGGTGCTGTGAATGGGATGATGGTTCCTAGGGCTACGGGGCTACTCAGTGCACACACTGTGTGTGTGTGTGTGTGTGTGTGTGTGTGTGTGTGTGTGTGTGTGTGTCTTATAGGTAATGAATAGATGGTAGAATTAAGATATCACCATTTTGAAACTCTTGATGAAAATAACAGAAGTAGACAGTGGTCATCAGGAGCTGTTGGAAGCTTTAGTGTAAAACAAGACATACAGAAATGGAAAAAAATGGGTCTCTAAAACGAAGCCCTTCCATTCACCAGAAGAAATCAATAAGAATGCAAAAAATCAGTGGGAAGAGAATTTTGTAAAAGAAAATTCTTTAAATACATAAATCAACACACACATGTGTATGTATGTATGTATGCATGTATTTGACCAAAGACCCAAAGCCACCATATACAAGAACTCTGACAAATCACCGTCATGAGATGGGCAGCCCAGATCATTAGGTGAAACCTTGACGGCACTTCGTTTTCTGAAAGGCCATCAAAACAGCTAATAAGCATACGAAAAATACGTGACAACATTAGTTTTTAGAAAAATACACATTAAAACAAGGACTAGCCACCACTACACATCCACTGGATGGAGCCGAAATTTTCACAGTGAACAAAGGATGATCCAGGGGGTGAGGCCGTGGAGTCCCAGGGACCCTCTCACACGGCCGGTGAGACCACACGGCCATCACTGCTGGCGGCAGCCTCCCAAGCCTGCTACTCACATATTTTTTGAGCCCGTCCATCCTTCAATATGTGACTCTCGAAATGAGTCGTGCCTCCCAGGACATATTTATAGCAGGTTTAATCCTAACACCTGAAAACCAGAAACAGCTCACTCATCTGCTATTGGATAAGTAAACTATACAGTAATACAGTAGAGTTCTTCTTGGTAAAATAAAAGAACAAAGCAGTGCCGGGCGTGGTGGCGTACGCTTGTAATCCCAGCATTCGGAAGGCTGAGACAGGAGGATCATGGTCCGCGGACAGCCTCAGCTACTTAGTGAGGCCCTTTGCAACTCAGTGAGACCCTGTTTCAAAATAAGGAATGAAAAATAGGACTGGGGGTATAGCTCGGAGGTAGAATGCCCCTGAGTTCCATCTGTAACTGCAAAAAGAAAAAAAAATTTAATTAAAGATGAAGAATGACTTACAGAGGCTAAGGAGACAGGGCAGTCTTGAGCCAGAAAAAGGATATTAGCAAGAAAAAGTTAACCTTTGATAGAGGCATGCGCTTTCAGTAAAAGACATTTTAGTGCAAAAAATTAGGATTTTAGCAATGTTACTTGCCTGGTTTTGATAAAATACTATGTTTATGTAAGATACATCTAGGAAACTGAGTAAACAAGGGAATTCTCTATGCTGTTTTTGCAGTATTTTCTGCATACCTAAAATTAATTGAAAACAATGTTTTTATTTTAAAAAAGAGTATTCACTTTCCTGGCAGACAACAGGTAAGATGTCTATTCACTGAAACTTTTTACCATAGGTCCTTTCTGTAAAAATCAGTGAGGCGAGCCTGCCAGGGTGGTGAAAGCCTGTAATCCCCGTACCTGGGAGGCTAAGACAGAGGAGTCACAGGTTCAAAGCCAACCTCAGCAACTTAGTGAAACCCTGCTCCTTATAATCCCAGTACCTGGGAGGCTAAGACAGAAGGATCATGGGTTCAACGTCAACCTCAGCAAAGTAGTGAAACCTTACTTCAAAACAAAAATGTAAAATAGGACTGGGAGTATAGTCTGGCAGAAAGAATGTCTCTGCATTCAGTCTCCAGTACCACCAAGATAGAAAGAAAAAAACCACGTGTTCTATCATACGACATAGTGGAGGCTCAGCTGAGAACATCCTCCCGCCTGGGGAGCCGTAGCCCAGACACCTGGCTGGCTGCTTTCCATCACTAAAACCAAGAGCTGGCCACGGTAGAGGTTTTGGTGGCCTTTATGGGGACTGGTTCATCAGGATTTTGACAACATGCCTCCACAGCCGTGGCAGGTGCCGCGTGCAGGCAGACGTCCCACAATCTGGTTTCTTCTGTGGCAGGAACGGGGGAGGTCGCAGCGGCACGTTCTGCGCCATCAGCATCGTTTGTGAGATGCTTCGGCACCAGAGAACCGTGGACGTCTTCCATGCTGTCAAGACTCTGAGGAACAACAAGCCCAACATGGTGGACCTCCTGGTAGGAAGCCCTCCGTGCTGCCCGCGGGCACCACGTGCGCCTCAGCCCGCACACCAGCCCCCACTTTGCAGTGACACTGATGCAGACAGGAGGACACTGGTTTTTAAAAGCATAACATAGCGCTCTGCTTGTAGGCCTTTTCTCTCCTTTTCTTTTTCTTTTTTTTCTTTCTCGTCCTCTCCTTGTGTTATTTTTTGCGAGGAGACAGTTTCATTTGAAACGTAGAAAGAGTTGAAACTCACAAGTGAACATCCTTATTCATTTTCCTCCCTGGCAGTGCCTTCCACGCGGCTAAGCACTTAATCTTCGTGGAGAAGAAATAATCATAGCACACGAAATGCCAGATTTCCAAATTATATATTTTATAAATAGCTTAATCGCCTAATATTTATCAAAGCTGTGAATTTTAGTTTGACGTCCAGAATATTGCATTTAATTATGGTGGCCATATCTGAGAAAGGGATTAGGGGAGTGGGGACACGAAGAACGAGGCGCAATTATTTTCGCAGAGTACTTCCTGCAACCTCTCTTTATGTGGAGCCTTGAAATGCCAGCCACGGAGAGGCAAGAATGGGAGTTGAAAGGAGGGAGCTTTTCCATTAGGTTTTTGTGCTGCTCTGTGAGTGGGGGAAGGGTCTCAAGGAAATAGCAGGACTAATCCAGGCTCGGGCAGGGGACGGGGCGGGGGCCAGTGCTGGTGAGCTCAGAAGGCTGTGTCTTACACAGCGTGAGCTTGCAGTTATCTGTAGAGGGGCTGAAGAGAAAGTCTGAGGTGGCACCTGAAGTTGAGGAGGTAGCCAAGGGTCCCGCCACCAATGTACCACGGAGAAGTCATCTCAACGGTGCCCAGAGCCAGACGATTGTGACAATTGATAACCAGCTCCCTGGACAGGACGGAGTCTTATCCAGCGTGAGCCACTCTTCAGGGGCCTCTGCTGTCTGTCCCTGGGTAATGTCTTGTGCTTGGGAGCCGTTCCGCTTAAAGGAGGCATGGTGCTGGCTGTCTGGGGAGCTTGACAGATGTCGGTATTTGTCCAGGTGCGCACCCTCAAAGCCTTCAGAAATTGAAGTTATCACATGAGTCACTGGGGCAATAGAATTATTCCCCACAGTGCCGGCCATCTTCCCTGCCCGTAGGAAGCTCATGGAAGCCCAGACTTCAATCTCAGCTCTGCCACCGATGCAGGTTGGGTAGCCTCAGATGCACGGACTTTGCAACTTTAAGTGTCCCTGAGCAAGGCACTTAACTCCCTTGGATTTAATTTTGTACACTAGGGGCAGTTGTGGCTTAGGAAGGTGATCCAACGTGAACACGTATGTGCCAGTGTTGGGGGCATTGCAAAGAGAAGGGAGGGCGTCAGTGACATGTAGCTGTTGGCTGGGCTTGACTCCTTGTCAGCCTGCAGGAACCAGTTTTTAAGTGAAGGAAGAAGAGGATGCTGAAGCCGTATAGATGCCGTGCTTAGTGTATGCTGGACTCATCTCTGAGCATCCTTCATGTCGTAACAGATATTCTGTGCACGTGGCTAAAGGCCAGCTGATGTGCCTCACCTGTGGATTACTAGACCCAGCAGAGAACTGTCTCCCTCCCTGGGAACGCATGTAAACGGAGAAGATCTCTACCACCATGGACTTCCCAATTTTCTGGGCTCACGGCAGATGAGATAAGAGTAGCCCTGCAGTAGTTTATAGCCTGAGTTAAGAACAGATAAGAAGGCTGGCAGAAGCCAGATGTGGTGGCATACACCTGTAATCCCAGTACATGGGAGGCCGAGACAGGAGAATCACAGGTTCGAGGCCAGCCTCAGCAACTTAGTGAAACCCAGCAACTTAGCAGGACCCTGTTTTAAAATAAAAAATAAAGAATTTCCTCTCCCCCCTCCCATCCCCTCAGTTAGGTCGCCTTATTTGCTCATCTGTAGTATCTCCCTTGTGTAGAGTGCATCCTATGACCCAAACATGAGAAGGAGGGAGGGGCAGGGAATGGGGCAGGAACTGGGTAAGGTTAATTGGGCGAGGTGTACATGTATGCCTTCACCATCTTGCACCCCAATACGATATATGACTATAATGCACCAATAAAAATTAAAAACAATAAATAAATAGAGCTGGGGTGTAGCTCAAGTCCAGCGCCCCAGGGCTCAATCCCCAATACCAAATAAAATAATAATAATAATAATAATAATAATAATAATAATAATAATAATATTGCTCATGCTAGCAGAGAATGAGATTGAAACATTCTGTTTGACACTCTCTGGCCCTTAACCTCACTGACTCAGGGACAGACGTGTGGCTTTCAGACTTTGATTGGTATTCAGGCAGAGCTGACCTTGATAAGAAATGTCACTTCCCTCTCCTGCATCCTGAATTAAGCAGATCATTAAAGTAGACCTTTCCAGGCCTTTCTTCTCAGGGCTGTATCTTTCATCACTCAGAAATTTTTATGGGTAAAAATGATGGGTCCTTTTTCCAGATCAGTGGCGCGGACTACAGCTAGGGGCAGTTCTTCACGGAATGAATGGAGGCTTACGTAGTGAACCAGAAGGGAACTTGTGGTCACAGCCCATTATCCTGTAACTTAGCATTACCTGTAACAACTGACACTCTTATTTTCTATTTTTAAGGTTAAAGGGATCATATTTTATTTTATTTTTATTTATTTTATTTATTTTTTTTTTTTTTTTGGTGCTACTGGGGTTCCTGGAAGCCCTTCTACCTCCGGGCTACACTCCCAGACCTATTTTTTATACTTTTTTTATTTGGAAACAGGGTCTCCTAAACCAGCGCGCACGGCTGGCTTCGAACCTGCGCGATCCTCCTGTCTCTGCCTCCCAAGCGCGGGGATTACAAGCGTGCGCTACCACGCCCGGCTAAGGG
This sequence comes from Muscardinus avellanarius, assembly GCF_963383645.1. Classification (NCBI taxonomy): domain Eukaryota; kingdom Metazoa; phylum Chordata; class Mammalia; order Rodentia; family Gliridae; genus Muscardinus; species Muscardinus avellanarius. Next base: position 61,866,440 of record NC_137803.1, read on the forward strand.
ATCATATTTTAAGTGCCACATTTTCTTTTTGGTGGTACTCTTCTACCTCCGGGCTACACTCCCAGACCTATTTTATATTTTTATTTGGAAACAGGGTCTCTTAAACCAGCGCGGCTGGCTTTGAACCTGCGCGATCCTCCTGTCTCCGCCTCCCAAGTGCGGGGATTACAAGCGTGCGCCACCACACCCAGTGCCACATTTTTTATTATTCGTTGACACATGATAATTATACCTATTGGTGGGGCACGGAGTGACATTTCAACACATGTACCCAACGTGTAAGGATCAACACATGTACCCAACGTGTAAGGATCAGATCCGGCTAACTGGCGTATCTATCACCTCAGATTCACGTCATTTTTTGTGCCGGGAGCATTCTGAATCCTCTCGAGTTGCTATGTTGAATTATTCAGCTGGTCATTGCCAGCCTCAGTAGCCTACTGTGCCACAGGGCGTCAGGTCCTCCGGCTCATCCCACTGCAGCCCATGCACTTAGGAGTGATTCCACCCGAGGAAATGGGGCTCCGGGCTCGGCAGCGCCACAGCAGCGGCAGTTGCAGGGGCCAGCGGCCGTCTGCTAAGTCCGTCACAGTGACTTTTAGCTCGGGTAACAGACGATAACTGGTGACCCGAAGAAAAACATGTCACGGTGCCCTTTTTAGTGGGTTTGAAGCATCCAGACTGAATAGGAGCACTTGTCATTTGTTTCTGTCTGTGAGTACTTGTACTGAGTTTCATTTTCGTACATGAGTACATTGGCTGAAAGAACTAGCTAATAACTTAGGTCAGGGAGAGAAAATCAAGGATGATTTCAGAGAGCAGAGGAGCTTTTCAGAGTCCTGAGCAAAGAATGTTGACCAGCAACTGCAAAGAGGCTGGTTAAAGCTCAGTGCTCTGAGCTCGTGGGAATGTTGGGACAGGTTCCAGAAAGCCCCCCAGCGCACTTCTGAGCTGGCCGGCCAGGGGGCAGGGCAGTGGGACTGGGGAGCCCGACCTGGGTCCCTCTGGGCTCCTCACTCCACACGTGGAGAAGACGCACAGCCATGGCCCTTCCCTCCCAGAGCACACACGCACTGCAGCCGGGAGAGATGCAGAGAGGCCAGCACAGGCTGCCCCATCTCCTTTCAGCTCTGGTCTAACTCGCTCCTGACTTTGAAAATCCACCCACTGGCGTTGAAGCCTGCCACTCTCGAGGGAGACCCAGAAAGCCCCAAAGGCTGATTTTTTTCCTCATTTTTAGTTTCCAGAGCTCTGGGGAAAAAAGCCAGTGTGGATTGCCAGGAGGCAAAACAATTTAGAACACAAAACTAGATTTTTTTTTTTTAATCTAGCAGGGGCAGCTGTATTTGTCCCTGGGCTTTTGTGGGCCCCGCTTCTAAGTTAGCCATCCCTTCAACCAGCCCCAAGTCCACCTCAAAGACCTGCGTCCCCAGAGGGCAGGCAAGGACAGCAGCCCAGTAGATTGAGATTCAGTCCCCAGCCTGACCTGCTTTGATGCTGCCAAAGCTGCTGAGAGCAGCTGCTCCCACCAGCATTGCCCCTCACACTCTGTCTTCCTGGCTTGGCTTTTGCGGTCCCCAAGGCAGTCTCCACAGACATGCAGCCTCCGGGGCCAGATCTTGCCTAGAGGAGTAGAGTTGGGGTTGGGGGTACTTAAGAAGACTCCCTCTGCCTCCTGAGTGCATTCCCAAGAAGTGAATAGCAATCTCATCTTTCCCCCCATGCCCTCTGCAGGTTTGGCAAGGCTGCCACTTCTAGCCAACAGACACCATAAACCATCATCTGATTTTGAGCCATATGTCAGGGTGGGGAGAGGGCTCCTGACTCTTGATATTCAAATAAGATTGGCCTAAATCCCCAGGAGAAGTCTGGGACCCCACTCAGCGTTTCCAGCAGTGGCCTTGAGGCACCTGGTCTTCATCCCAGCATTTTCCATGGGCCGCCCCCCAGGGTGGAGCGCTCAGGCCTTGGACCACACCTGCCTTTGCCCTTGAGGCCTAGACAGGAGGATCACAGGTTTAAGGCCAGCCACCGCAATTTGGCAAGGACCTCAGCAACTTAGCAAGACCCTGTTTCAAATCACAAAACAAAAAGGGTTGGTGACATAGCTCAGAAGTAGAATGGCCCTGGGTTCAATCCCTACCGTCTGTATATGGCAGAACCTTTGCTAAGGCCCGTAGCCCTCCCTCTTCGATTCTGACCTCCTGGAGGCAGGGGCGGAGACTTCGGCCTGCATCCCACCCTCAGCACCAGCAGAGCTCCTGGCTCCCAGGAGATGCCCAGTATATATTGCTGAGGGTTCGGATATCTCTCTTCCTCCATCCCAGCCTAAACTGTCTCCTACCAGTCTCCCCAGCCTGGAGAAGGCTATGGCTATCTAACCCAACTAAAGAGAGAGCTTTGGTGAAGAAAGCTCTGTACATATTTTTAAAAGAGGCAGCCAGAAGTCATGCCATGGCCCACCACCCATTGTTAGATATGCGCAGCCATCTTTTGAGTAGCAATGAGAAGTTGCTGGCCTCCTGGCATGGAGTGGCTGGTCACTGAGGTGACCTGCGGGAGTCTTGAGCCCAGGGACCCGCCCACAGCTCTCAGCACACAGGACCGCTTCACCTTGCTGGCAGGGCATCAGTCAGGGAGATTTTTCCAGTCTGAACAATCTGTTTGCCACAGCATCCTGCTGACACTCAAAAACAGACTTACTGGGAAGGGAAACTTGCCCCAGGTAAAGGACACACATTGTTCTCTTTGAGTTCTGTAGGTAGATGTGGGGTGTTTGAAGTGCCCAGCCTGACAGTACCAAGTCCCCCTCCCCAGCTCCCCAGACTCAAGCAGCCTGTGCTGACAAAAGGCAGGACTCTGGCCTTTCCCAGCAGGCCCCAGAGCTGTCTGCTGAAGCTCTGGCCTGCCCCCCTCATTGAGCCAGTGGCGACCTGTTTAAAAAAAAAAAAAAAAAAAAAACCTCAGAACCTCACATGGTGGTGCACACCTATAATCCCAGTTCTTGGGAGGCCAAGACAGAGATCACAGATCTGTGGCCATTCTCAGCAACTTAGTGAGAGACCCTGCTTCAAAATAAAAGATTAAAGCCAGGCATGGTGGCGTACACTTGTAATCCCAGCTATTGGGAGGCTGAGACAGGAGGATCGCAGCTCTTGGACAGCCTCAGCTACTACTTAGTGAGGCCCTTTGCAACACAGTGAGACCCTGTTTCAAAACAAAGACTAAAAAATAGGGCTGGGGGTGTAGCTCGGAGGTAGAATAACCCTGGGTTCCATCCCCAGTACCACGTAAATAAATAAATAAATAAATAAATAAATAAATAAATAAATAAATAATAAAATGAGAGTAGGGGTATAGCTGAGTGGTCAGATGTCTCTAAGGTTCAACTTCAAGTACCAAACAAAAACAAACCCTCAGTCTTAGGTCTGGATTCTGATCTCACATCCTGTGTCCTCGCAGGGACCAGAAGCAAGGTCAAGAGTGGGGCCGTTGCCGGGGTCTTGGAGTGGGACCTGAGGTGCCCTAGTGGTGGTCCTAACAAGGATTTAAAGAGGACAGGGAGGCAGAACCCTGTTCCTGGTGCTTCAGGCCCTCAGCCATGTCACCCAAATTGGCAGAACTCAGGACCAGAGCATGGATGTTCTTTATTCCCCCCTAAAATACAGGGATAGCTCCTGTGGCTTAATTATACAGCTCAGAAGCGAGTGAGCAGGCAGAAGAAACTGCAGAGGACAGGCCTGTACCTGGTGATCAAGTGCAATCAATTTCCAGTGCAGAAAGATGTCAGGTGTCTGCGCAGGTGCTCCTGGGAGGAACATGGCACTTTCTGCCCTGTCTGTTCCTTCCCCTTATTTTTCTGATTCGGAAACCAGTCATCACAGACTGGGGATTGGCAGCTTGCTTAGGAGGGATGGGATGGGTGAGTGGGAATTCATTTTGAAAATTATAGTCATGCTTGAGACAGGCAACTTTGTAGACTTGCAGGCAGCCGCTCCTTAGCAGGGAAGCTGGAAATCCTCCTGAGCCTCTGCCCCATATTGTGGCCTGGGGCCGGCAGCCCATGCCCGCCCCCACTTCTTCATATGGTAAGAGGTGGTTCCTAGCCGGGCTTGGTGGCACACACTGTCATCCCAGCACAATGGAGTCTAAGACAGACAACCTCAGCTACTTAGTGAGGCCCTTTGCAACTCAGTGAGACCCTGCTTCAAAATAAAGAATAAAAAATAAGGCTGGGGGTGTGGCTCGGAGGTAGAATGCCCCTGGGTTCCATCCCCGGTACTCACACACACACAAAAAAGAAGATGGCTCCTTCTAGTCATTGAAATTAATTGCAGTTACGTGTACATAATCACTTCTCTGCACAGAGGGATGCGATCTTTTAGATGTTCATGAAAAAGAGGTGTGTCCCTGTGATTCACACACACACACACACACACACACACACAAAACCAGAAGAAATTAGAGCAATTTGTGGCTAGTTTTTCAGCCTGGTGATCTGACAGCATAGCCTTTTAAAATTCTGAAATTCAAATAACTTCTTGTAAATATTCCGAAAATAAGAGTGTCCAATCCGGAAATAATAAAAATACTTGGATGTGAATCAGAAACAACTTCGCCTAGGGTGAGTAATAAGTTTTTCTAGTCGAAGAGTTAGAGGTAAAGGGAAACTTCCACATCTACCGGCATGCCCCGTGTACGGAGGGAGAGAGCTGGTTAGGAGAGCTGCTTGGCTGGTGGGACACTTGGTATTTGCCAGGTAAGAGAAAGTATTTTTGGTGTGTTTTGGGTTTTTTTTTTTTTTTTTTTTTGATACTGGGGTGGAACCCGGGGAATTCTACCTCTGAGCTATTCCCCCATCCCTTTTATTTATTTTTAAATAGGGCCTCATAAGTTGCTGAAGCTGGCCTTCAATCTAGCAAAATCCTCCTGCCTCAGCCTCTCTCACATATGTGATATTACAGTGTGCGCCACCAGCCACCATGCCCAATTCAAAAGTGATCTTTAAACGATTTTATGCCATCAAATCTGCTTTACAGCAAACCAGGAGTTCTGAATGTACAAACGCAGAAGGGAACTTCTGGTCTCCCCCTGCTGTAGGACAAGGCGGGCACTGATTGGCCCATCTCTCAGGGCTCGGCAGAAGGACCTTAGGCTCCTGGTCAGGGTGGAGCTCTCAGATCCGCGGCTGCTCAGAAAGCAGATGCAGTCAGCCAGGCGTGGCGGCACACACCTGTGCTCCAGTACCTGGGAGGCTGAGACAGGAGGAGCTATGCAGGTTTGAGGCCAGCCTCAGCGACTTGGTAAGATCCTGTTTCAAAATTTAAAAATCAAAAATGGCTGGGGATATAGCGCAGAGGTAGACTGCCTCTGGGTTTGATCCCTAGTACCACCCAAGGGAAAAAAAAAAAAAAAGAAAAGAAAAGAAAAAAGAAAGAAGGGAGAGGAAAGCAAAACAATGCAGACCAGCTGGATTTGTGCTTCTCACAAAGCTCGGCCGGTTCCAATCCCAGCTGTCCTCTGTTGACTGGCGTGAGGGGTAAGATTCGCAGCATAAACTGAGCAGTATTTTTCTGCTAGTGATTTTATAACAGCTTAATTGAGATCAAAATCACATACCATAAAATCTGCTTTTTTGACGCATACAGTTCAGTGGTTTTCAGTATACTCACAGAACTGTGTAACCAGCACCACAGTCTAACTTTATAACACTTTTATCAGCACCAAAAGAAACCCCTAGGTGTTAGCAGACACTCCCCATCAGTCTACTCCGGTTCTTTTTTTTTTTTTTTTTTTTTTTTTGTGGTACTAGGGATGAAACCCAGGGGCATTCTACCTTTGAGCTACACTCCCAGCCCTATTTTTTAAATTATTAATTTATTTTATTTTATTTTCTGGTGGTACTGGGGTTCCTGGAAATCCTTCTACCTCCGGGCTACACTCCCAGACCTATGTTTTATCATTTTTAATTTGGAAAAAGGGTCTCTTAAGCCAGCGCGGCTGGCTTCGAACCTGCGCGATCCTCCTGTCTCCGCCTCCCAAGCATGAAGATTACAAGCGTGCGCCGCCACGCCCGGCTCTAATTCTTTATTTTTAAACAGGGTCTCACTGAGGTGCATAGGGCCTTATTAAGCCGCTGAGGCTGGCTTCAAACCTGTGATCCTCCTGGCTCAGCCTCCCGAATGCTGGGTTTACAAGCAAGCGCCATCACCCCAGCTCTACTCTGATTCTTTATATGAAATGTCCGGCATTTGCCTGTTCTGGGAATTTCATATAAAGGAAACCATGTCACAGGTGACCTCTGAAGTCGGATTCTTGTACCCAGCCTCCTTTCACATTGATCCACGCTGTAGCCGGCGTCAGAACTGATTCCATTCCAGAGCCAAATTATCTTCCACTGTGCCACTTGGCTCCCTTTATTTATTATCGGTTGATAATAAATAAGTGTGTGGTGAGTAGGTTGATGAGCATGTGTGCTGTTTACTATTGTGGGCTATTACAAATAATGCACTCTCTTCATTTATAAGTTTTTGTGTAAACACATTTTCAGCTCTCTTGGCCGTGTACCTTGCGGGAGAATTTCTAGGTAAGGTGGCAGCTCTTCGTTTAACCTTCTGAGGAATTTCCAGATTGTCCTCTAAAGTGGCGGTGTGACTTTACGTTCCCACCTACCCTGCAGTGTACGTGGGCTCTAGGTTCCCCGCAGCCTCACTGACACCTGTTACTGATGTTTTATTTTATTCTCCCTAGTTAGTGTTACTGCTAATTAATTTTGATGTTGTGACATCATAGATGTATGGAAATGAGCTGCCTTCTTTATTTTACTTCTCTGCTGTGGGCCCCCAGAGAACTGAGGGGGGGCCTTAGAATCCCTGGTCTCCACCCTCCAGTGTCTGAGTGGAATCCACGCTTTTTGCCACATTTATGATTTCCTCTGATGTTGGCTTTTCCCTCCTTTGTGTCAAGTTCTCAGCCAGAGACTGGGGCGGTTACAAAGAAAAGAATAAACTGTGACCCCGCTCTTCAAATGGATGGGTCAGACTACGAGGGGATTTAGGGCACAGAATATAGGTAAAGAGGAAATTTCTATCAAAAAATTTAGGAGACACATAAAAACTTGTAAAAAAATTTAATTAGCATAACTAAAAGTAAAGGTGCATTTTCTTGGTTGTGGCCAACATGATGGATAAGAGTCAGTAGCTCACGAGTTTTCAGACTTGCCTCTTACTCAAGCGAGAGGAGAGCTTTCTAATTTCTGAGTGCTTGTCCCAGGACTGGGATCCTCTAGGTGGCAGATGGAGGCATCCTTCAGCCTCACGTCCCTCTCCTTGGTTCCCGGGCTCCCCTCAGCCTGGTTCCCTTGGTACAGCGCAGAGGGCCACGCTGACCAGGCCCAGGCCAGGACCTCACATGGAGCTTACTCGTGCCAAGCTATGCGATCCAAGACAGTTGTGCTCCAGAAAAATGGTTTCAGGGGTCCAAAATGGCAAAATTGAGGTGGCTGGCCCTCACCGCCTCCTCCAGAAAGAAGAACCAGAGTCAAATGGCAATTATATTTCATCAGTGCACACTACATGCATGTAGAGAAATAGTACACCACACTTCACATGCATGTGTTAACAAAAAAACTGGTGGATTTACTGACTAAAACCTGGTCTGTGCTTGCCAGAGGATCCCAGACACTCCTCTGTGTGCCTTTCTTCATCTGGTTGCCTCTACCCGAAGTGCCCCTTTCATCCTAATGAGAGTGTCCATATACACTGAGCGTGAAGGAGGACGCTAGTAATAATCCCAAGCAGGTCAGCTGGCAGACAGCAGCACTGGCCAGAGTAGCCCAAGGCTCAGCATCGCCTGCCCCAGCCCCATACCAGGCCCCCCACTATCCTTCCGGAGAAGATCTTCTCTGGCCTCCACGGGGTCCCCAACACACACGCTCTCACTAAGGTACCCGCCTCACTTTGACTTCAACGTGGGCTTCACAACATAGGAGCTAAGCTGGGTGTGGTGATGCTGCCTGGAATCCCAGGACTTGGGAGGCTGAGACAGGAGGATTGCAGGCTCAAGGCCAGCATCAGCAGTTCAGTGAGACTCATGTTTCAAAATAAAAATAAATAAAACAGGGATAGGGTGTAGCTCAGAGGTAGAATGTCCTTGCCTTCAATTCCCAGTACCAAAAAAATAAAAATATATAAGACCATAGGATCTAGGTCAGGGTCTATAGTATCTAAGAGTCTAAGAAGTGGTTCATAAATTCTCATGGAACTGAGGATATTCTGCTGAATGAAGTTTAAGGTAAAGCCTGGCCGTGAGAGAAGGCTCATGTGTGAGGCCTGTGAGAGCGGGACATGACAGCTTTCCTGCAGCCCTGCCCGTCTCTCCTTGTGCATCTTGATTTTCCTACATAAACCTCAGGCCTGGATAACAAACGACAACGCTTCACTCACCCATTGTATTACAGGCCCTTGGTTTCATGACCCCCTCTGGATATCACAATCCACAGACGCTTAAGTCAGCTGTATAAAATCACATAGCATTTGCATATAACCTATGCACCTGCGTCCATCTACTTACATCGTGCCCAGATTACTTATAACACCAAAGGTCGTGCAGCCGTTGTTCTACTGCATCGTTTTGGGAACGATGTCAAGAAGACAGCTCACATGCTCCATACACGCGCAGGGACGGACGCCCAGCCATATGCACCTTGCGTTTGTCTTGGAGTTGCCTGGAATTCTAATGCACATCGATATCAGAATATTTTTTAAAGCAGGCTTTGCAGGAGAGTAGATACAACGTGTTTGTGCTTCACTTCTAGTTCGAATCCTTACCAGTTTGATTTCTTCCCTTGCGTGGCAGAGTTGCATTCATAGACGCAGCGCTTGCATGTTTCAGAGCTGACGCTGTCTGCCTTCTGCTTCCCAGGACCAGTACAAGTTCTGCTACGAGGTGGCCCTGGAATACTTGAATTCTGGCTGACGGCACCAAGGCCCCTGCAGACAAACCGCTTCCTTCCGCAAAGCCAAGATGGCCCATGGAGTTTGTGGAGATGAGACAAAGCCTCCTCAATATGCTTATCTTGCTTTGCATAATTGGCTCTTTTTTAAGAGCCCAAGAAAGGGTTTATAAAACTGCGTGCACTGCCCAGTTTCCAGCAATGCTGCTGCCTGACAGAAACACACACAGCATACAGTCATCGCTCCCGTCATCGTCACCAGCGTGGGAGAGCGCCGTAGACATCCGGTCCATTGAAGAGCACAATTATATTCTATAGAGGAATCTGGACCTTTGGGGTATATTTTTTGTGGCCCGTGATCCTCTGTCGTCGTTATAGCTGAGTGTATGTTTTTGTCATGTGGGGAATGCTACCTGGCATTATGATAATATATTATTTTAGTTTAATATTTGTATTTTAACATGTTGCATAACACAAGCTTATATAGCTTTCCAGGACTAACAGATAAATGTGTAATGAACACAGATATGTTGTATGAGTCACTGTTTCTAAAATCAGATTTGTATTGTTCCCAAAGGGAAAAGCTTGGGAGGACTCAGTCAAAAATGCAGTGTGGTCCACGTCACAGATCCAAAGCTTTTCCATTTTGTTTATATTGTAAATATTTTTGATTTCATCAAATTATTTATTCATTAAAAGAAATTTTTGTGAAGTACAGAGAGTGACAATCATTTTTATTAAGCCCTGGAAATGACTTACTGTATGATGTTACCTGTGTGAATTCTCAACTCAATAAATGATGAGCCCTGACCAGGCGTGGCGTGTTCCTGGTGTTCCGGTGCACAGGAGGAGGAGGCCGCACCTGTTACGCCAGAACAGCAGGGCGAGACGGCATCCGGAACCTTGTCTTCATCCATTTTTTGCTTCTGTAAGAGACTACCACAGAATGGGTAATTCATAAAGGAACTAATTTCTTACCAGGTGTGATGATGCATGCCTCTAATCCCAGTACTTGGGAGACTAAGAGAAGCCAGCCTCAGCAACTTAGTGAGGCCCTCGGCAACTTAGTGAGGCCCTCAGCAACCTAGCAAGACCCTATTTCAAAAAACAAAAAGAAAAAGCTGGGGTGTAGCTGGAGGTACTTTCTTCAGAAGACTTCCTTCAGAGTTTTTCCAGAGTCTGCTTATTGAATCCATCTCATGCCTATATTTTTAGATTTTGTTCAGATGTTCTAGTTCCAGGTCCTCAATATCGCATTAGCTATCTACTGCTAGTAAGAAATTTCCCCAAAATTTAGATGAGAAAAACAATAAACCTTTATTATCTCCTGCAGTTTCTACAGGTCAGAATTTTAGGAGCGGTTTAGCTATTTGATTCTGATCCAAAGGTCACTCCAAAGTGACCATCAGAATGTTGGGCCAGGACTATACAATTTCAGTCTTAGTCTGTTTTCTTTGCTATAACTTAATGCTACAAACTGGGTGATTCGTAACATGTTGGATTGAAGGCATAACTCAGTTAAAGAGCACTTGCCTAGCCCAGAGTTCAATCCCTGGAAAGAAGAAAAAAAGAGACATGAAAGGAAGGAAGGAGAGAGGGGAGAAAGGAAGCAATGAAGGGAGGGAAGGAGGAAAGACAGGAAGGAAGGGGATAAAGTCCATTCAGTTTATGGTCTGGAAGGCAAAAGGCCCAAGGTCTAGAGGTCCTGTTTCAGCGTTCTCACCACTGTGACCTAAAATACTCTCCCCATCCCACTGTGCGTCTCTGTTCTGCCAGCTGCAACTGACAACGATGCTCCCGTTTTTATTGTGCCCAAGGAAACTTTATCCAGTCGTAAACTTCTCCCCTGACCTCAAGAGAGCCACATAAGTTTGGAGGAAGGCCATCCCTGTAGAGTTGGAGCAAGAGAGCCTATGTGGTGACCACAACTACAGGAAAGAATGTGTATTTGCTCACAATTCTAGAGGTTTCCATGTTAGACTGGGTCATATTTGTAGAGCTCAGGAGAAGAAGCAGAAAGAGAGAGAAGGCTGGAGGAGGGAGGGAGAGATATGTAATTCCTAAGGCCCTACCCCTAACAATTTGCTTCCTCTAGCACCCAATACAAAATTACCAAGTACACTAAGAAGTCGTAGATTATCCGTTATGTAGAGTGGATAATCTCCTGCACCGGTTCAATTCCCAAATAGAAGGAAATGAAGGAAGGAAGTTAGGAAGGAAGGAAGGGAGGAAGGACACAGAGAGGAGAATTAGAAATGAATGAACAGGATATGAGTGAATTGTTGGAGTCTTTTTGAAGTCGAGAGGTAAAAAGGAAAGAAAAAAATACATTGAGGAAACAGTGGCTAAAACTTTCTAAATTGGATGGAAATGATAAAGCCATAGATTCGAGCAACTCAAAAAACCTCAAACACAAGAGACATGAAGACCCCAAGGTTAATCATAATTAAATTACTTGACACCAAGAACAGAGAGAAAATTGTATGAGCAGCAAGAGAAAATTCACTGTGTGCAGAGAAAGAGAATAATTATAGCAGATTTTTTGAGACATACTATGAGTGGGAATATAGTATAGTAGTTTAAAGTACAGAAAAAAAAGAGAACTGTTGACCTAGAATTCTATACCCAGCAGAAACGCTTTCCAAAAAAATTATGAAAATGAAAATGAAAATTCCCAACCTACTGAAACTGAACGCATGAAGGAAATTATCTTAGTTGGAAATCTGCATCTACACAAAAGAATGAGAAGCGCTAGAAGTATTACATTATGGCTGGGTGCGGTGGCACGCACCTGCAATTCCAGTAGTGGGGAGGCTAAGACAGGAGGATTGCGGGTTCACGGCCAACCTGAGCAATTTAGTGAGGTCCTCCACAACTTAGCAATACCTTATTCCAAAATGAAAATAATAAAATGGGGGTGTGGCTAGGGGTGTAGCTCAGAGATAGAATGCCTCCTGGGTTCAGTCCCCAATACCATACACACACACAGTATATTATTTCATGGCATATATATATATATATATATATATATATATATATATATATTTCAATGTCTACATAGAAATAATGACATAATATGTGGCTTACAACATATGTAGGGAAAATATAACAAAAATAGCAGAGAGGAGGAAAATGGAAATATCCTCCCATAAGATTCTTCTACTATGCCTGGGATTATATGTCACTAGAAGGAGACAGCGATAAGTTAAGAGACGACCATGTATAAACCTAGAGTGATCACTAAAATAACACAAAAAGTGTTATGGTTGCTAAGTCAATGGGGAGATAAAAGAATCATAAAAGAGATTTGATTTCCAAATGAAAGAAAATGGAACAAAGAACAGATGGGCCAATAGACCACGAAGAGCGCGTTGGTAGATTTAAATTCAGCTAGACCCATAATCATATAAAAGTGTAAATGGGCTAAGCACCCCAATTAAAAGTCTGAAATTGTCAGATTACAGAAATAAAAAAGCAAAACCCAACTAGATGATACCTACAAGAAACCCACTTTAAACATAAAGAGACAAATTTAAAAAAAACCCATCCATCTGCCTTCTTTAATAGGCCCAAGCTGCTGAGAGCTACTAGGGAAAAAACATTTGCACAAGAGGGTCTATTATTGCTGCCATAAATTCACGGCACCTCTTTCCTTTTCTACTTCTATGGTAAGTAACCTAAGACTTCTCCGTACTTAAGCTAATTGGTCCACAACAATGACTGTTTCCCCCTTCACAGGAAAAAGCAGTTGTCCATCCTTCTACCAAGAAATGTATCCGTTTCCAGCCCATCCTCACTCCCTTTTCACAAAGTCAGGGGACTAGTAAAGGCTTTCCTCCTGCAGCAGGCAGGTTCTGAGGCTGGGGAACATTCCCTAAGCCCCAGGGTTCAGGCCCCGCTGGACATGGAGCGTAGATTTGCTTTCTCTTTCTTTGCCTTGGAGGTCCAATCATGGCCTCTGTATGGGACGCTCTATTCTCCCACTTTCTTTTTTCTTTCTTTTTTTTTTTTTTTTGGTGGTACTGGGGTTCCTGGAAGCCCTTCTACCTCCGGGACACACTCCCATGGGCTACACTCCCAGACCTATTTTTTAACATTTTTATGTGGAAACAGAGTCTCTTAAGCCAGTGAGGCTGGCTCCGAACCAGCGCGATCCTCCTGTCTCCGCCTCCCAAGCGCAGGGATTACAAGCGTGCGCCACCACGCCCGGCTTCCCAGTTTCTTAATCAAGAAACCAGGCATCTTCAGACTGTTCCCCAGGTCTCTCAGATACATGCTCATCACTCTAGTACCACTGAGACATCCCTTTCAAGCACCATTTCTCCACTTGGCAGGGAAACTGTTCTCTGTAGCATTTTCTCCTACTCCTCCCAACACATCCTTCTGTGTTTATCCAGAAACACTTATTATGAAGTAAAATTGAACCTTGTCATTCCTATTGCTGTTTTCCCCATTCCTCCCTTTCTATTGCCCTGGGACAAAGCCTTGTTCTTCAGTTGTTCTTCTGCCACCTGGTCACCTTTTCCACCACCACCCCCAGCCCTTGGGCCCCAAATTCTCCTTCATGTCCTCCATACCCAACTCTTCCTCATCTCAACACATGTATACATACTCCCCTCTCAACCTTGGAAGCGATCACACCCTGCCTCCCCTTCTTTCTGGTTTCTACCCGTCAGCGCTCAGATTTCAGCTTAAACTACAAGCTCAGGAAATGCAAGAAGCTTCAATTCACTGTATTCAACTTATACCTGATTTTAATCTTTCTTAAGCCTGGCTGGAACAAAATCAGACCTCCATCTTTCCTGAGATTCGTATACTCTCCCACCCCAAAATTTTCCAGATACTGTCTTGTGTGGTTAAAAGCGCCTAGTCCAGTCAGAACTCATCAGAAGCCTTTGTCTGACAGCCAGAGACCCCTGTCCTGACCTTATGATCCTCAGACCTGCAGCTCCCCTGCTGCCTGGACTCCTGAGCCACAGGACACTTGGGCAGTGCTAGTTTGAGTATGTTCCCCCCAGATTCATGTGTTGGAAGCCTAATCCCTAAATTAATGGTATTTGTAGGTAGGGCCATTGGGAGGTAATTAGGCCTCAGTGAGGTTATAAGGGTGGTGCTCCCATGATGGCATTAGTGGTTTTTTGAGAAGAGGAGAAACCAGAGTACGCATGCTTGCCAGGTTCACCGTGCAATGTCCTCTGCCGTGTTTTAACCTAGCAAGGAGGTGCTCATCAGATACTGGAACCATGCTCCTTGGCTTCCTAGCTTTCAGAGCCATTAGCTACATAAACCTTTATTCTTTATAATTTTCCCAGTCCCTGCCATGCAGTTACAGCAGTAGAAGACAGACTAATACATAAAGGTTCTGGCTGGGCCCTGCCTCAGGACGTACAGCCAGCCCCTGGAGGTCTTCGCCACCTCCTGGGGCTGCAACCACACCTGGGTGCATAGCTCATCCCAGGTATGCGAGTATTCCTCTCCCACAGCCTTGGAACATTATTTCTCCTTTGGGCTGCTTCTTCCAGTCTCTGTCCTCTCTATCCTCTTAAGGACACCTTCAACAACCACTTCAATGGGAGTCTCACAGCTTCTGATTCATCAGCCCGTAAAGATCCCAGAGGCCCGGGAAACTCCATTTCAAGAAAGTACCCTGCCTCGTTCCAGAAAGCCTTCCCTCCCCTGCAGATCAGACTTATCTATCTTCTAAACCCACTCTGGAACGCTCAGTGCCCCTGTATCTCCATGACAGATGTCTATGTCACCACCATTGGAGGGCCCATAGAGCCAGCAGCCTGCCACATCATGCTTAGTACTTGCTGGGGTTTGGATTTAGAATGTCTCCTGGTAAAGCTCGGGTACTGGCAATGCAAAGATGTCCAGAGGTGAAATAATCGGATCACAGGGGTGCGAATCTCATCAGTGGATAAATCCATTGATGGCTTAGTGATTTGATTGGCTTTCCATGGTGCCAGGCCACACCTGGGCTAAGACATCATGACATCAGTCTGAGCCAGAACCACCCCCCTGCATGGCTCCCAGATTCCCACCCTGGAGAAAAATGTGAGATAATGTTTGCCATTTCACGTTCTGTGCCCCTGCAAGCATAATATTCATTAGCCCTTCCCAGAAAGACGTACTTTCAGATTAGAAATTTAGAAGTGTAGGTCAAAGCTCCTTAAGTGCTGATTTCTGCAACCTTCTTCCCAGAAGGGGATACTCCCCAAATTGTGATTCAAGAGGTGACTGTAGCTGGTACCCACAAGAGTATTTATTCCTATAACACCTCTGGATTTATTTTACTATCTATTAGAAAAGTGCTGTTTTACTATTTCAGTGCTGATGGATTGGTTAGTGCCAGAGGGAAATCTGCGAATGCACAGGAATACTCCTACTAACTGTGCTTTAGAAAATGTCCCGATTATCAATCTCAAGAATTTATTGTATAATTAGCATTCTTCTAGATATGAAATAATTAATGTTGTTCTAAATATTTACAATTACTTATAAGTAACAAGTAAAAAATTACAGATTTAACAGAATAAATTTTCCCAATCAATATATACCTCAATTACAAACTCACCCCAGCACTTTCAGACATTTAATTAAAATATCAAATCTAACATATTAATTCCTTTCAGTGTTCTAAGATCCTTCAGATGTAAATGAGCTCATAAAAATTTAAAAACTGACTACTGCCCTATTTCTTTTCTTTTCTTTTCTGTCCTACCCCCTTGGCATTAGGAATAGAACCCAGGGGCATTCTACCTACAAGATATATCCCCAGCCCTTTTTTTATTTTAATTTAACAGGAGATTACTAAACTAATGATGCTCTTGCTAAGTTTCTGAGTCTGGCCTTGGTCCCGACATTCTCCTGTCTCAGCCTTCCAAGTACGGGGATTATAAGCATTCACTACTTTGCTATAGCTCTTAATCTTACATATTCTCATATGTCCTAAGATTTCAATAACCCCATGGGTGCGAGAGCTGGTATTCTACCCCTTTCTTGAACCTTATAAATTTTACTAGACCCCAAAACACAGTTTTATAGACCAGGTTGATTCAAACCTGAGCAACTGGTCTTTAGGGTGAGTTTCTACTTGTTACAGAGGGGCTGCAGTTGTCATTCTATACAACTTTCCTTCTTCTCTTCCTCAATGATATTTAAATTTTGAGGCTTTGTGTCTTTCTCATGAAGGAAGTGCTCTTGAAACTTTATATGTGGCCTCTGTGCTATCCAAAAATGATGAGTTGTTGCTCCGGTCTGTTAATCAGCATGAGTGGAAGCTCATGGGCACATGTCTCATTAGTACCCTGTTATAATTTGTAGAGTTATCCAGAGGTTTAATTATTTGAGAAAAGAGGAAGTAAGTCTAGGGTTCGCTCTTTCTTCTTCTAAGGACACTTGGCTAATTAGTTGCCTAAGACATGTGCCTGGTGCCTTCAGTTGGTCCTCTGTGAAGTCAGCAAGTCTTGCCCTTGGTCATGGTGTGTCTACCTGCCAGCCACACTTTCTTGTTCATAATGCAGCTTTCTTTTTACATTCAGATTCTTTTAGTTGACTCACCGGTTTTAAGTCGCTCCACTGTGCTTACACTAGTAATAGTTCACATCTGTATCTGATAAACATATGTGTGTCCTAGAGAAACAAGACCTCTGTTCACTTTCTTTGAATCACTGTTTCTTTGTGCTTATTATTACCATCCTTTTATTTTCCTCTGAATCACTGCTTTTTGTACCTATTATTACTATCCCTTTTTTTCTTACCCTGTATTATGCAATCAACCCCCCAACATTCCTTATTTTATTGGAGAATGATATTAAACACCAAAGTCTAGGTCCCGGGAGTATGAATGGGCCTCAATATTGGAAAATTGTTTCTGTTACTGTGGGCCTCAATATTGGAAGATTGTTTATGTTACTGTTCTTTAGCAATTTTTCTGACAGAATTGTCATCGATCTTCTAAGGCCATGTGTTAACATTGACTTCGGCAACTGGCTGTATTACCGTACTGTCACAGAAGAAATTACCCCATGAGGGCCCTGGAGGAGTTCCCAGTGGAGGAGGAAAGAGAACACAGCTCAGGACTTGCAGGGTCCTTACATGACAGAGAAGAATTTGAGCATGAGCAAGAGGCATAGAGATTTATTTAGAAAAGCAAGAAATCCAGCAAGTGGGTCATCTTCAGAGTGAGAGCCATATTTGAGGAAGCACGGCCCTTCTTGAAAAGGAAATGTTGTAAGTGGGGAGCATAAGAGTTATATGTGGTGTCAGCCTGATGAGCCATTTACCAAGTACCGAAGACTAGTGAAATGAATGGGGCTGAGAGGCTTCAATCAACAGTGCGCTCCCAGTTCAAGAGGCTGGAAGTCCCAGTGTGGACTGAGGCTAGACGCCATAGCCTTGGTTTCTGTACTCAGGGAATTAGTAATCTGATTGAAGGGGAGAATCAGAACTCTCTGAAAGGATGAATTACCAGTCATGGAGAATGCTTTATACATACATACATACATACATACATATAGGAGATTGTTCATCTGATATAATTAGGGGATCAGTTTTTTGGGTTTTTTTTTTTTTTTTTGGTGGTACTGGGGGTGGAACCCAGAGGCTTTCTACCTCCAGGCTGTACCCTCAGACCTTTTTGATATTTTATTTGGAAACAGGGTCTCACTAAGTTGCTGAGAGCCTCACTAAGTAGCTGAGGCTGGCTTCGAACCTGTGCGATCCTCCTGTCTCAGCCTCCCAAGCGCGGGGATTACAAGTGTGCGCCACCACGCCCGGCTTCTAGGGGATCAGTTTAAGGCCTCTTTAAGAATCCTAGGGGAATAGCAAGCCAGGCCAGGGACACAAACATTAAAAACAAAAGTAACATGACACTTCCAAGGAAATATAACAACTCTCCAGCAAAAGACCCTCCAGAAAAGAAAAATCAACAAGGTGTCTTAAAAATTATTAAAAATAATGATTTAAAGGAAACTAATGATTTATAAGTGAAGACATATAGTTCAATAAATTTAGAAAAAAGCAATTTGTGACATGAATGAGAAAGTCAGCAAAAGATGGTGGTTAAAGAGAACAGAAGACAGCAGGGGCCTGCAACTCTTTTCAGTAGGTTGCATGGACTTTGGGAGAAGGTGGTGTGCAATTATTCTGTCCAGTTTATCTTGTTGTTTTGTACATCCTTTGTTCTGAACCTCTCCTATTTTTTTCCTCCTCCTCCTCCTCCTCCTCCTCCTCCTCCTCCTCCTCCTCCTCCTCCTCCTCCTTCTTCTTCTTCTTCTTCTTCTTCTTCTTCTTCTTCTTCTCTGCAGTACTGAAGATTGAACCCAGGGCCATATTACCTCTGAGCTACACCCCTAGCCCGATTTTATTCTTCTCCTTTTTTTTCTTTTTTTTCTTTCTTTTTTTTGTTTTTTTTTTTTTTTTTGGTGGTACTGGGGTTTCTGGAAACCCTTCTATCTCCAGGCTACACTCCCAGACCTATTTTTTTTTATATTTTTATTTTCCTTCTAGTTTTTTCCTTGACATATTGTTCTTCAAGAGAAGTATTTAATTTCTGTGTATATGTACAATTTTGAAATTCCTCTTGCTGATTTCTAGATTTACCCCATTTTGGTTAGAGATGATATATGCCATGTTGGCAGGTTTTTAGTTCATTGAGGCTTGTGTGTGACTTAACATATGGTCTGTCCTGGAGAATGTTTCAGATACCGCTGAGTAGAATGTGTGTTCTGGATGAAACATTTTCCAAATGTGCAGGCTGACACATCCCTCCTGACCCTCCTCTCCACTGTCCCCAACCCCAGCCCCATGCCCAGCCCAGCCTTTCCTCAGCAGGGGCCCTCACACTCTGGGGACAGGTTTGAAAAGCCCGGGCCTTCCTTGGTTTTTCTCTCTGCATATGTTTCCCATGAGTATCAGCCCCACCTGGGCAGGATTTGAGATGAGAATCAGAGGGTTTTTTCTTTTTTTAATCTTAGCAGCCTGAAATGATAAATGCAGATAGCTCAGAATACAGGTTTGCACAAGCAAACATCGCCACTCGTCCTTCTGACTGGTTCTGGATTCTTCCAGCTCAGCTCACTGTGGCCTAAGCACCAGCACCCTGCCTCCCAGTGGGGGCTCATCCCTCAGGAAACCTCTGGTTCAGCAGCACAGGTGAGCACCGACCTGGATCGGTCTGGAGAGCAAATCCTTCCTGTCCTGTCCTGCGGGGCCTTCTACTTCAGGGCTGGGAGACTCCTGCAAGGGAGGGGCTCTGGCTGGCACTGGTTCCCAGTGTCTGATTCTGCCTCTGTTTTCCATCTCATTGACTGTGCTCGTGGGGGGCCCTATCAACTAAAAGATCTGGCTGGATGAAGACATTGTATGCAATTGTCTCGTGTGCTAATGGATAGTGGGCGACGATTTAACCCCAGCCTTTCCCACAAGAGGATCGGAGCCAGCCCCTTGGCCGTTCTAGTTCTTCCAATATAAAGGCGCCATCTGGGTCATGGGGTGACCCTGACGAACCCAGTCGCAATGGGTGTTTGTCAACAGTGCTGGAAATTTCCTGCCAGAGACCAGAGGCTGCATACCAAAGGCTCCTGGTGCCTCCTGACAAACAGAAACAGAACAGAACGAAACTTGCCACAGCCAGCTGGGAACTGCGGCCCTGACTCAGTTTCCTCGCCTGTCTGAGCTGGAGTCTCCCTGTCTCTTCTACACAGGGGCTGTTGAGGTCTATGAGGGCAAAGAACACAGCCTGACGGCAGGGAACAGCTTTATTCAGGGTAAAACCTGGAAGGAGGCATCTGACTGGGGAGAGAGCCCAGGAGTCAGAAGCCTGCCTCCTCACAGGCTGCGGGCTTTTTATGGGGGAAAAATGGGGGCATACTGGAGTCGTCACGTAAGGCACAGCTTGGTGTGCTAGGCCAGGTCATCTCGGGGCGGGGCAGTGGTCAGGGACGTTTCTCTTTCTTTGTTCCTTTGTTCTCAGTCCTCCTCCAGCCATGAGGTCATCATGGCCAGACCTCACAGTGCCCACAGCGACAAATGAGATAGGAAAGTATGGTGGGCGTTAAGAGCTACAGAATGCAAAGTACCGCTGCGAACGGGATCCGAGGCCAGGGCTCCGACCTCCTGGAAGACTGCCGTGTGGGTAAGCACAAGCCGTGCCAAAGGAGATGTCGGCGTAACTCGCCACGGCAGATAGGCATCGAAGAAGCAGCGCTGTGCCGCTGGGCTTGGGCAGCGGTGCCGGTGCGGTCTCCTGCCCCTCCGGCTGCTTCCAAGGAGGAGAAGCCCCAGAGCCTCTGGTACTGAGCAGCCAGCCGGACGCTGGAAACAAAGATGCGGCCACAGCAGGGCCCGGGGCTGTGCTTGGCAGGCCCCAAGGTCCCTCTTGGTTTATTAAGGTGACATGAAGATGCCCTGTAGAACATGGTGCCACACCCATAATCTCAGCAACCTGGGAGCTGAGGCTGGAGGATCACAAGTTCGAGACCAGTCTGGGAAAGTTAGCAAGAACCTGTTTCAAAATAAAAAAATAAAAGGAGCCGGGGGAGTAACTCGGAAGTAGAGTGCTCCTGGATTCAATCCCCAGTGTTGCCAAACAAACAAAAACAAAATGTTCTTTATCCCTTTATGTTAATTCATGTGACAGGGAGCCTGTAACTCTCCTGCCTAACCCAGTTAAGAACACTCCTGAAAGCTGCCCTGTTCCTGGTGAAGGCTGGATTCAGAGCCCCTTGTTTCCACCAGCCCTGCCAGTGGTAGACTGTGTCTTTACTTTCCCAAAGGACCCAGCATCTCACAGAGGAAGAGCTGGCACCAGGGCTGAGTGGCTTCCCCAGCCACAGCGGGCCCTGGACCTGGGCTCCGCCCACAGGCTTCAGGCTCCCAGTGAGGCTCAGCTCCTGAGCCCGCATCGCAGGTCCTGGCAGCTGCTGCCTGGCTCATTGGCCCTCCATCCTGGCCGCAGGCAGTGCGTCTGTCCTCTCTGTTGACAATTTCTATATCTAATCAGCTCCATCAGTGTCTTCTTGGGAAATTGCACAGTTCAATGACAGACATGTTCTTTGTGTCTCTTTCTTTCTCCCCGTCCTTGAGAACGACCCAGGGTCTGGGACGGGTCTGGCCTGGGCAGTCTTACCCCAGGCCGTGTCCACAGAGGAGTGGATTTTCACTCAGTCCCACCAGGATGAGAGCAGATTAGAGCTCATTCATAGAATTGTCTTGGAGAAGGGCAATCTGAAAATTAGAGAGGTCTGCCATGTGGGAGGGAGGGGAATGCAACTCGGCATCAGGGGATCCTTGGCTTACGTGATGGGAAAGGATTTCAACACCAACCAATCAGAGACAAAGACATTTATTTAGGAAAGCAAGAAATGCACATTGAAGGGAGAACGCAGGCTATCTGCAGAGTGAGAGACACTTTTGGGGGCGCCCGCTCTTCTTTTATAGGAAACGTTCATGAAGAGTGGCTAGGCGGAGGTATGTGCAGTCCTGCAGTCGTGAGATTGTTGGGACTTAACTCTTATCAGTAGAAATCTCTTTCTGTTTAGCTGTTGAGGGATGGCCAGTAGTTCCCAAGGAGATTGCTTTTTTGCTTAAATCATTTATAGGTGGGATGGCGCACAGGTGCCCAAGGAGATTATTCTTTTGTGTGATCTCAGTCCTCTGACCAATACACATCTCTTCTGCTTAGTTATTCCTAAGTGCTATGATTAATAATTTCAGGCATCTCGTAAGTGGGTTTCCAGTATGGCGTCCAGCCACCTTTCTGGATCTGTTCTATGGTCTCTGTTGTCTGATGTCGGTCTCTGTTGTTTGTTTGAGGAGAGTCAACAGTGCCCAAGATCACTACAGATACAGGCTTGTGAGTTCTTCAGAGATTCAGGACTCAGAGGCCGGGCTGAGGACTGGGGAACTTTGCCACAGGCTTCCAGAAATAAGCCATGTTGTCTTTGTCCTCCTTTTATGTATTTTTCCTACCTTTTCATTGATTTCTTCTCCCCTGCCTCAGGAATGGTGGGTGTCCGGTGGGGTGGGTTCGCCTGGGCTGCCATCATACTCAGTACTGCAGCTGAACTCACAGGTGGCCTCAGACAGCAGACCAGGCTAAGCCCTGCCGGAAAGGCGATCCTGGCAGGAATCCTGATGCCCGTCACCATTCAGGAACTCGGAGCTGCTCCGGGCAGTCCATGCCCAGCTCAGACCCTGGCATGCACCATGGGCACAGAGCTGTGCCACGCCTCCTGTCCCCACCCCAGGAGGTGTGGAAGAGGAGCTGCTTTACTCAGCCACTCAGACTGCTCTCTGAGGACCCAGCTGGCCTCAGTCATCCTCACTGGGGCCTTTATGAGTTTGCGTAATGTAGCTGTAACAAAATACCTGAAGTTAGTACTGTATAAAGAGGTTTATTTGGCCACAGTACTATTAGCTGAAGGCCCCCAAAATTTGTATAGCATCCTGGTGAGGAGGCCCTGGCTACATGAAACAAAGCAGAGGAACAGACAGAGGAACCAGCTGGTGCAGGGGAACCCAGCACAGCGTGAGAGGCCCTCATTTTGGTTATTTACTTTTTTGTTTGTTTGTTTTTGTTCTGGGGATTGAACTCAGGGGCATTTTACCTCCAACTTAAACTCTTCATGCCTTTTTAAATTTTTATTTTGAAGGCATCACTTTATAATAACCCTCACTCGGAAACTCTCTCTGAAACCCCCATTAATTCCTTCCAAGGTTGCACCCAGATGATCTGATTTCCTGCCAGGAGGCTGCGCCTCTTAAAGCCACATCCACCTCAGCACTTCCACGTCCATAAACCTCCGGAGGCACATTTAAACCAGGTCTGTGGTGCCTGCCTAGGCATGGAAAAAGCGGACAAAGGACAGGTGCCAGTTATCAAAAAGAAAGGGCACAGTAGAGCACACCCGTAAACACTGCGCTTGGGGGCTGACACAGGAGGACTGCGTGTTTGAGGCTGGAATCAGAATTTAGCAACTTAGCAAGACCCTGTGTGGAAATGAAAAATAAAATAGGGCTAAAGGCTTTAATCTCCAGGACAAAAAAGGGGAGAGGGGAGGGGATAAGGGAGAGCAAATGGAAAGGCAGCTATTTCTCTCTCTCTCTCTCTCTCTCTCTCTCTCTCTCTCTCTCCCTCCCTCCCTCCCTCCCTCCCCCCCCCCTCTCTCTCTCTCTCTGGGTCCCTCTCCTGAGCTGGCCTGAATTCTCTGAATGTGCCTCCCTTAACTAGACCTGTCTGTAGCTCTGCTCTCATCCTGTCTTGCAAAATCTTTTCCACTCTGTGGGAGAACAGATCTCTGCTGCACCGGGAGGGCTCCTGCTACAGACCCACCTGCCACCTCTGTGAAATGTGAGCTGATAGCATTAGAAATCAGCCCAGAGTCCCTTTCCCTGCTCCCCAGCAGAAACAGCAACCCAGGTGTGGGGGATGGGCACCCTCCATAATAGAATCCCTTGGGGACTGCATGCTGGCTTCCCTGGGAGCCTGCCTTAGCCTGCCTGGCAAGAGAAGCTGCCATTCAGGGGTACCCATGGGGCTGGCTGCACCCTTCCAGGGGGTGCATCAGACCTCAAAGCTTCCCTGGGCCAAAGAGTTTTTCCTGGTGCTGGGAAGCCATTGGATTCCGGGTGTGTGTGGCCAGGCTGAGGCGGAGGCTGGCCCGCTGCTCATCTGATGACTTAATGAGAGCTCTGTCTTCCTCTTCCTCATGCTAACTTGACATCTCTGTTCCATAAAACACCAATTTATCGGTTATTACCCTCATTTTAAAGTATGTATATCAGTTAAGCACAATTCACCTCTCCTTCCGATCCCATGAGCTGATAAAAGCCTTAGCAAACTGTCCCACGTTTAAATGGCCGTGTAATAGGTATTGGTTTTAATTGTTGGCACTTAAAGTGCCCATTATAACAGAGTGTTTTGCTTCATAAGTCTGCTCAGCCCCTTGCTCTTGAAGGAGAAAAGCCGGGATCGTGGCTGCTGCGGTGCTCAGAAACAAGTCTGTAACTCACCGATGACAGATGAGACTTAGCATTTTGACAACGGCCTCAAGAGTCTTTTCTTTATAATGTGGCAAAAGATACACCGCTTGCCAGTTTAGCCATTCTGGGGGGAGGCGTTAGGATTGAACCCAGGGGTATTCTACCTTTCAGCTACACCCCCAGCCCTTTTTTTTTTTTTTTTTTTTTTTATTTTGAAGCAGGGTCTCCCTGTTCCTGAGGAGAGCCTTGAACTGTGTGTGTTCTTGGTGTATCAGCCTTCCATGCACTGGGATTACAGGGGTGTGTCTTCACACCCAGCACATTTAAGCCATCGTAAGTGTATAGTTCAGTGGTGTTTAAATGCATGTGCATTGCGGTGTAACCACCCCCACTGTTCCTCTGCAGAACTTTTTTTTAAATCTCTCTTAACTAAAACTGTGCACCCATGAAATACGGAGTCCCTGGCACCCCTCCTCCCCCCAGGCCTTGATAATCGGTGTTTCAGTCTGTGAGTCTGACTACTCTAGGTCCTTCAGATAAGCAGAATCGTACAGCATCTGTCCTTCGTGGCTCTCTTCACTTGGCGTAACGTCCTCTGTTTTCATCCATGTTGTAGTATGACTCAGAGTTTTGTTCCTTTTTTGGGTGAAATAATATTCCATCCCATGTATATGTTACATTTTCTTTATCCACTCATCCATCCGTGGACAACTAGGTTATTCCTACCTTTCAGCTATTGTAAATAATGCTACTATTATCAAGGATTTTAGATTTTTTTAAAAATACTGCAATCCTTCTGCTTTCTTTTTTTAATCGACATCTAATTTATACTTCAAAGTGACTGATAGCAGAACCCATTGTGGTCACTCAGTAAATCCTATTAAACTACCAAAGCAACATGAGATCTACCATCAACGTGAGGGACGAAATTCCAAGGTCATGTGAGCTTTCCTGAATCCAGAGAAGTCTTTGGTCATTTGGGTGTCACCAATCCACTTGAGAATCCAAACCTTTGAAAGTTTCTCATTTAACAAGATATATATATATATATATATATATATATATATATATATACACATACTCACACAAACATAATATTTATGGTTTCATTGGAAACCCCTGAAGTTCATTCTTATATGATCTGCTTATCTTTGTTCTGGGTAATTCATTTCTTCCCCAATTGTTAAAGATCAGAACTTTATACCCCACAGGATGGTTAAAATGCTTGAGTACTTTACTGCTCCGCTGTTCAGTGCTGTGAACCTGAATGTCTGTTCTTGGAACTTTTCCTAAGGCTGAGATGTCAAGGGGACGGTGATTGTGTGTGTTCACATGGTGTCTCCAAAGATGCGCAAGGTCAGGAGTGGAGTGAGCTGTGTTCCTTCTGGACAGAGATCCCACTTGGGACGGTAAACACGCAGGAGAAAGCTTGCTGGACCAAGAGACAGCAACTCTGCCCTCCCCCGGTGAGCGAGCATCCCAGTCCTGCCTGTTGTTTCTGGTAACTGACCACCATCTAAACACCTTCCCCAACTCTCCCAGCAGGGGTAACCAAAGAGCCAGCAGGCCCTAGATTGCAATCTGAGGAAGGAAGCTCTCCTGCTGGAAGCAAAGCAGAGCTTACCCTCAGGGCAACGCCCTGGAGGCCCAGATCATCTAGCTCCGGCCTGAGATCATCTGGATCAGCCATTGCTGTCCACTGAGGATGGGGAGTGTGGCTACACACTCGCTTTGCCTGTGCAGGAAGCACTGGGTTCTGGGATGCAGCCCAGAGCGGATGCTGAGCCTCAGCCAAGATGCCCGCAGTGTGTAGTGGTGTGCCGATGGATCCGGGCACTACAGTCTAGGCACCACCATCCAAGGTGATTTGCCTGGGAGAACCAGGTGAGTGCAAATGAGCAGGTACACACAGGCAAAGCAGAAAGACAGTAAATGAGAATCACACAGCACGTGAAGTCAGGCCCCCTCCCAGGGTGGGGCTCCGGGACAAAGCCTGAAGTTCTCTTGTCCTGGGGCCTCTGAAGCATAGGGACCCCTGTGGTACCCCTTCCCAGGTGCCCCACAGAGTTGGGGGGAGGGATGCTCTCCTTTCTCTCTTGGTCTCAGAGTCCAGAGGGGCCAGAGCCACCAGGCTTTCTTGCAGGGTTGGGCACAGGACACCACCCTCTTTCCTGGCCTTGGGACAGCCCGGTGGGGTTGCTCTTCTTTCCAGAAACCTCAGAGTCAACTGACCCCTAACCCCGGTGACTCATGCCAATCAGCCAAGGACTGTTTAAAAAATCACAACAGAGGGAGCCTCACCCCAGACCTATTATAATAATGACTGGGAATGTGGCCCTGTCACTGAAGGTTTTTAAAGTTCCCAGTTAATTCTAATGTGCAGGCTGGAGCCACTGATGGTCTCCTCCTCTTTCCCTTCTGGGGCGCCCTCTCTGATCTTGGGTTGTACATACAGGCAGGCAACTGTGATAAGGAATCAACTCTAAGATGCCACCTTAGGGTTCCAATGGGGGTTTCTCAGCATTGCTGCCAGGCAGGTGGCAGGTGTGAGGACCTACTGTAGCTGTCAATTATGCATGTGCAACCTTAAACAACACGCTTCATATGGCTCTCACTTTAATGGGCATTATTGGTCCTGCACATGGTGAGTTTAAGTGCTGTTTGAAAATAGCCTCAAAAATGTTACACTACGATTCTGGCTCGAAATGAAAAAAAACAAGTGTATGTAATGAACACAGACACAGAGCAGCGGAGGGTAAGTTCAGTGTTGGTGAAACAAGTGTTTCTCGCTGCAATTTCATGTTGTTTTGTGAATCACCTAGGTACTTTGTAGTACTTAAGGAAAATACCACAAAGCCACTGCCCATTCTACACCTGGAAAAGTGACCAGAAGGCCAGGAAGTTACAAAATCCTGGATGCTCATTAAGAGAAAATGTCCCCAGACAAGCTAAGTTCAGCAAAGCTTATTTTAGCAAAGTGAAAAAAAAAATGATTGAGGAATTGCTCAGCTCCCAGAATCACAGCAGGTTCTGGGAAGTCCAAACACTGTAATCAGACAACATTTACAGGAAAGGTAAATTACAGGGAGGTATAGGAAACCTGACTGTCTCCAGCCTCATGTATCACCAGTTAACTGACAGCTTAACCAGTTAGTGTTCACAGCCTAAACAGCCAACTGACCCCCTGCGATGAGTCAAATCTCAGTCACTTGATTAAACCCCATTGCTTTGATGTGTTGAGCCCAATGTAGGTACGCGGTTCAAATCCACAGCCTCCCATATTTTTTTGTGTGTACTGAGGATTGAACCCAGGGGCATTCTACTTCCAAGCTACACATACCCAGCCTTTCCTAATTTTTAGTTTGAAACAGGGTCTTGTTAAGCTGCTGATGCAGCTTCAAACCTGCAATCCTCCTGTGTCAGCCTCCCAAGTACTGTGTCACAAGGATGCGCTACCATGCCCAGCTCTGTTCTAGGATTTTGCCAATTGAACATCATAGTAGAGACCGTGGCCTCCACTCTACCAAACAAAACATCTCACTTTTCTACCTCTAGAGTAAGTAACTCAAGGCAAATCCTGTTGGTAATATACAAGAGATTCTAGACATCTCTCCCTTCTGCTCTTCATCATCTGAGTGTGAAGAACAGGACGTCTGCTGCTTCCCCATGAGTGCCTTGGTGGTGAGAATCCTCGGAGACCCCAGAGGGCCACCAAGCGCCCTTGCTGTGTGAGCAGAAGCCTGGACTTGTGTTGTAGACTGGGAAGGCATCCAGCCTCTGGGGAAGTGTGGGCAGGGCCTATTTGTCAATGTCCCTGGGCAGTGTGGACAGGACCTACTTCCTGAGCCTTCCCTGGGTGGCATCTGTCACGCTCTGTGGGAAGGAGAGACGGGACCGCGCCTGGACATCCTTTTTGAATACTCGGTAGACTGCCAAGGGCTTCCTGCAGGAGGCGCTGAGGCAAGCTGCAGACCACAGAGCGCTTACACCCAGCCAGGCCTGCCCCAGGGTGTGTGGCTGCTGCCTTCAGAGCACAGGGTGGCACCCACACCGTGGCAACTTCTGGCCTGGCTCTGCCATCTTGGATGGGACTAGAGGGCAGCCTCTTTAGTCATGAGCTGGCCCCTTTGATAGACAAACTCCAGCCCCACTGCGAACGCACCTAGCTGTCAGAGGGGCACTGGTGCGATTTGAAATCCAGTTCTTTGAGAGAAGAAAGAAGATGGAGTCCGCAGGGTGGGGTTCCGGGGACTCTCAGCTGGCAGGGCAGGGGCCCAGCCCACTGGAGCAGTCACCGGGTTGACAGGTTGTGGACATAGGTTCTTCCGTCAGCAAGGAGGAAGCATAGATGGCTCTGCTGTTTTTCGTATCTACTTCCTGGTTATGGCATCGTAGCCACGATGGCACAGGGCATGGTCCACGTCAAGGCCAGTTTGTAAGTACAAGTGGTAGATTTTTGTCAGTAAACTCACATCAGAACAAGCAATAACGTTCACACACAAATTAATGTATCTTAGCAGATGTGTGGCTTTTAACTATGCTGTTTTGACTATATAACACCTGGTAATGTGTAAACACTGAAAGTTTTATTTTTTAATTTTCACTCATTAAATCTTTTTTTTTTTTATGAAAGAAGCACTGGGGATTGAACCCAGGGGCTCACCTCTGGGCCATACCTCCAGCCCTATTTTTTTTTATTTATTTTATTTTGAGACAAGGTCTTACTAAGTTCCTGAAGGCCTCTCTAAATTGCTGAGGCTGACCCACTCTTTAATCAACTAAATATTCTAAATGACAGTGGCACAGAAATCCTGGTACCCTATTCGTCAAATAGTGGCAGTTTATGGTGGTGTAAAAAAAAAATAACTGTTAATAAAATTTTTGAAAACCAGTGATAACCGAGCTGTGCCACGGGGCAGGGCTGCTGCCATGGGCTGGGCGCAGGGCTATGACTTGGCACTTGCTGGGACCCTGAGCCAGTCATTTGCCGGTCTCCATTTCCCCATCTTAAGAATGAGGACATTCATCATCTACTTCTTGGGCTGTGGGGAGGGTTCTAAGTTAATGCCGACGTGCATCTGGACTCCTGCCTGGCGTCGTGTGTTTTATCTTTTATCTTTCCTCAGTGAAACAAAGGAAAGAAGGAAGCAGGAAAATACTTCTTCCAGGATGGGCAAGATGTCAGCAACAGCGCCAACCTGCTTCTAGACACCTCCTCCCCGATGTGAGCCCTGGGAAAGCAGAGCCTCCATTTCCCCAAATGCATCTTCAGTGCCTCTGGCTGGGGCGGAGCCCAGGCTGAACGAGCAGGTTCTCCCTGGAGTGCTTGTCCTGTTCTGGGGGCCTTGGGAGATCAGCAGGGCAGGGGCTTCCTGAGGCCCTGGGGTCCAGAGCGCCAGGGCTCCTGAGCCTGCTGCCCCTTCCCCTCCAGCGGGCAGCAGGCACTTGGTCCCCCATTGCTACCCGGCTGCCTCGCTGTCCTCTAGATTTCCCGGCTGTTTCTTGCATCCTGTCTCCCCTTATTCTTTTAACGTACCTGACACATTATAGATGTTTTCATTTTCTTGTTGCCACTTCTGACATTTACTTCACTTCTTTGATTATTTTTCTCCCACTCTCCCACTTATTTTGTCTTTTCTGATCGCCTTTTCTGGGAAGCTCACGTTGAGAGCTGTTATTTTGCAAAGGGCTTGTCTAGCCCCGTCTGGCTTTTGTATCTGTGCTCGGAGGGTGGAATCGAATCACAGTGTAGATTGTCAGACTGCTGTGGCTTGTGAGCTAGAAGCTTGGTCCCCGGCATGGCCCTGTTCAGATGGTGACACCTTTAAGAGTGGGAGTCTAGTGAGAGGTAAGTAGGTCACTGGGGCATCACCCGTAGGGGGAATGGCTGTGGTTCCTATGGGACCCCACTTACTTTCTGCCAGAGTGAGTCGTTTCTAAAAGAGCACGTCTGAACACTCACAAATACATTTACCTGTTTGTTCATAAAGAAGGAACAAAGAAAGGTCTTATAAATATTTAAGTGAGAAGTCAAGGAGGCGAGGGTGGTACTATCCTCAGGTCACATTAAAAATGGACCTAGTAACCCATCAAGACAGAGGAGAAGGGGTGTGACCTGTTGACCGCACAGAACTCTCAGATGTTTGAGGGTCAAAAGGCTTGCACTTTTTATTTGCCTCATCCCTGTTTCATAGGTGAGAAACCGAGGCCTGAGAATCCGAGGGCCCTGAGTGGACTCCACCTTCTAGGAGTCCTAAAGATCTCCTTAGTCTCCTAGGAGGTGAGAAGCAGCCCAAGCAGCCCTGGACAACGTCCTCAGCACGTGTAACCTATAACTTTTGGACAGCCAAAAAGTGCATGCACCCCCTGATACACTAGAGGATCTATTACCCTTGGCCCAACTTTAAAATAAAAATTAAAACATTTTTAAATAAAAAATTAAAATTCAGTTTAGCTGCCCCGTTTATAACAGATAAACAGTCCCAGAGACTCAGGGGGCCTTGGGTTTGGTTAGCTCCACTTTGTAGAGTCCTCTGCCCCCCTTCTCTCTTAACACATGTGCCATCTAGGCCCTGCATGCAGGGACTCTCAAAACATTTGTCCGAGCTGGGCGTGGTAGTGCACATTGTAACCCCAGCATTCGGGACGCTGAGACAGGAGGATCACAGGTTTGCAGACAACCTCAGCTACTACTTAGTGAGGCCCTTTGCAACTCAGTGAGACCCTGTTTCAAAATTAAAAAATAAAAATAGGGTTGGGGGTATAGCTCAGAGGTAGAAAGCCCCTGGTTTCCATCCCAGTACCACACACGAAAAAAATTCAGACCAACTGGTGAAGTCGTGTTGAATTCATAGTCCCCCAAACTAGTCAGCTCCTAAATTAACAAATGATGGTTTAACAGTATTTCAGACTCACAGGGAAATTGCAAGTATAGAACAAAGAATTCTCGTATTCTTACTGGAGTTTGGATAGTGTACCCAGAGACCCGTGTGCTGAGTGGTGAAACCAAGCAGGAGGAAGTTAGGACCCTGGGGCAGGCCCTGAATGGCAGGTCCTGGTGGGAAGAGGTCAGCTGGGGGCGTGCCTTTAGGTGGTAGTGTCTAGAGGAGGAAGTTAGATGGCTG
Source organism: Muscardinus avellanarius (assembly GCF_963383645.1). Taxonomy (NCBI): domain Eukaryota; kingdom Metazoa; phylum Chordata; class Mammalia; order Rodentia; family Gliridae; genus Muscardinus; species Muscardinus avellanarius. The sequence goes on from NC_137803.1 coordinate 61,897,505, forward strand.
GCTCTGACTCTGGCCTGCTCTCTCTTTGCTTCGTGGTCACCATAAAGTGAGCACCTTCCGCCACCACTACTGCTACCATGATGTGCCGTGCCCCCCAGGACCAAAAGCAACGGGCCTACCAGCCATGGACCGAAATCTTCAGAACTGTGAGCCGAAATAACCTTTATTCTGTTTATATGGGTTTATCTCACATAGTTGCTATTGCAACAGAAACACAACACTTCACCTAGATTTCCCAAAAGTTACATCTGCCTATCTGCCTGTCACTTTATTTGGAAACTTCTCTTTCTCTCTCTCCCTTTTCTCCTCTCTTCTCCTCTCCCTCTCCCTCTCCCTCTCCCTCTCCCTCTCCCTCTCCCTCTCCCTCTCCCTCTCCCTCTCCCTCTCCCTCTCCCTCTCTCCCTCTCTCTCTCTCTCTCTCTCTCTCTCTCTCTCTCTCTCTCTCTCTCTCTCTCTCTCTCCATTGCCCCCCTCTCATTTCTGAAGCTGCAGTTAGCAAGCTTCTATATTGTGAGCAGCCCTATGGCAGGGTCCTCGTGGCTAGGGGGCTGAGAAGTCCCCAAGGACGCTTGAGTCTGTCAGGAAGCGCATGAATGAGCTTGGATTTGAATCCTCCATCTCCACAGTCCCTTCAGATCTAATAGCTGAGAAAGGGTGCGTGTCAGTTCGTTTTGACTTGATCTCATCTTATGAACACTGTGATTGAACACTCTCATAGGTTGAAGAAATACTTTTTGAAAAATCTGTTCATGTCTTTATCCATGTTTCTATTAGGTATTTACATTGGGAATCTTAGGCCTTCATCTTTTACATGTGTTGTAAATATTTTCCCAGATCTTCATTTTCTTTTAGTATGCAGATATTCATATTTTTATGTAGTTGAACTTATCAATCCTTTTGAAAATTATTTATTTAAATTTTGAGCCCTAGAACGCTTTTCCTCCATTCAGGTTACATAGGTTATAGAGAAATCCATACTTGTTTTCTTCTAGTACTTCTGATTTTTTTCCCCCATTTACACCCCGACCCAGCTATTTGGGGGTATGATATGCGGTATGGGTGTGACTTTTATTTTTTTTCCAGAGGCTTAGCTGATTTTCTCAGTACCCTTCACTAAAAGGCCAATTTTTGCCCCAGTGATTTAAGATGCCTATTTTATCATTTACTAAATTTTTATCTATAGGTGGCTATACTTTTTGTCTTTCTATTATATTTTTAGATATTTTTCCTATTCTTGTAATAGGACAGCAGTTTTAAGTATCAAGGATTTGTAGTATATTTTAGTGTCTGATACGAATACCCTCCTTCACCTCTCTCTCTTTCTGTCTCTCTTTCTCTTTCTCTTCTTCTCCCTCTCTCCCTCTCTCTCTAATATTCTGACTACCACTAAATGTTTATTCATAAAATATTTAGTATCAACCTATCTGGGTTATTAACTTTGTTGGTAATTTTACTGGGATTATGTTGCATTTATAAATTAAATTAGAGCTGGGCGTGGTAGCGCACACTTGTAATCCCAGCATTAGGGAGGCTGAGACGGAAAGATTGAGGTTCGCAAGCAGCCTCAGCTACTTAGTGAGGCCCTCTGCAAGTCAGTGAGACCCTGTTTCAAAATAAAGAATAAAAAATAGGGCTGGGGGTGTAGCTCGGAAGTCAGATGCCCCTGGGTTTCCTTCCCCAGACTCGTAAATAAATTAATTAATTAATTAATTAATTAATATAGAGAGAACTCACATTTTTACGTGGCTGACTTGTCTTGTCCAAGAACAATAGAAGCATCAACACCTCCTCAAGTGTAATTCTGTAGTTTCCATGAGCTGTGCGATGGCTTTACCGCTTCAGGGTTTTCTGTTTCTTCTTATGTCTATTCTAGAGTATTTCGTCTTGCTTCTGCCGTGGTTAGCGTATTCTCTACCATCATCTCTTCTAGCTCATTCATTAAGTCTTTTACTTCTGCATTAGTTTTATACTACTATTTTATTTATCACTTGAATTATTTTAACATTGATTCTCTGGAATTTTCCATGTATTTTATCATATCCTTTGAAAACAGTGATCGTTTACCTTATTAAAAAGTCATATGCCTTTAATTTATTTCTCTTGTATAACATTATTGGTTAATATGTCCAACACAGAGCCAAAGAGTAGTGACTATAGTGCACTTCCTCGCGGTTCTCGTGATCTCGGCAGGGATTCTTTAGTGTTTCTCTATTACGATGATACTAGTTAAGAATTAAGAACTTAAGTCTCATGATTAAGAAAGTAATCATCAAATCCAACTTCTTTTGGTGTTTTTATTAGAAATGAGTATTGAGTTTCTAGTACTTATGATAATAGTTATATGGAATTTCCCTTAAACTTATGAATATGTATAGTCTATTAAAAGATTTTCTAATAGTGACCAACCTTGCATTCCTGAATCAAGCTCCATTTGGTCCCAATGATTCAACGTGGTGAGGGACCTGGGAAGGAGCCGGGGGAAGGTCACTAAGTGCTGTGTGCATGTATGTTACTATCACACTAAAAACATTTTATTAGAAACTGCAGTGCACCAATACGTTTATGAAACCTGAATTAATGTAGCACATAGTTTTCAGCAATATTTCACCTAGAAATTTTGCATCAATATGTAAATAGAATTTGTGTGTTATTTTCTTTTATTTTTTGAATGTTTAAACTCAGATGTTATACTTGCTTCATAAAGATCTAGGACAATTTAAGAAATATTATTAGTCTTTGAAATTTTAACAGAATTATTCTATAAAAACATATGAATCTTGTTCTTTTTTCTTCTTCTTTTCTTTCATGCATTTCCTTTCTTGTGCAGTAATTCCTTAATAACTCCTCTTTCCCTGCTACATAAATTGATCTGTTTATATCCTTTCTGTTTCTGATAGGACCTATTTTGGTAAATTGTCTTTCTCTAGGAAATTAGAACTAAATTCTCAAATATATTTGCAGGGAAACCTGTTATCTCCTTGTCATTGAGATTTGTTCCGTGTTATTTCCCCTTTTATGTTTCGTAGTTTATAGATCTATGTTTTCCATGCCTCTCCTTTTTTCCTAAGCCAGTGAATTTATTTTGTCATTTTAAAAATGGAGTGATGGGTTTATTGGTCATTGGTTATCATATGAGTTTCCTGGAACTCCCATAACAAAGTTCTCCCAAGTGGGTGGCTTAAAACAATGGAAATTCCTTCTCTCACGTTTCTGGAGGCCCGAGTCTTTGATTTTAACTGGTGTATTATTTTTTGTTAAAATGACCACATTCTCTTTCTTTTCACATGTGTTTTCTTTGCTCTTTTTGATTTTTCTTTTTTTCGGTCCTCAAGAAGGTTTGAAGTTTCATTCTAGTGATTACGTTCACTCTCAGGACTTTTCACAGACACTAGTCTCTTGCTACTTTGTTTTGATGTTTTACCGTGTGGGTTGTCAGCTCTTCATGCCATCTTTTCGCTCCTCACAAGGCACCGATTGTAACTCGCGCACATCCTGGCATGTATCTCAAAGAAAAGAAGGGAGGATCTGTCAACACATGTGGGAAAATTCTGTGTGACTTCTACACACCAAACACACACACACACACACACACACACACACACACACACACACACACCAAGCTGAAGCTAGGCCTGCTGTCCCCGGGGTCGTCCTTCAAATGTGGAGGACATGAGCGAATTCTGAGCATCCTTTATCTAAAGGAGGGACTGGCACCTGACGGCCCCACATGGCTGACCTGTGCGTGTGGCGATTTGCCCAGGAATTGGAGTTAGAGCGAGGGCCACAGAGGCCCTGCCCCACAACTAACCACACCACACAGGGGTTCTAATGGGCTCGCTTCCTCTGCTCCGAATCACTTCTTCTTAAAACTATTTTTATTAGAGAACACGAGTCTTCACAGAGTGCTCACGAGCTAAGGAATGTGTGAAGTGTGAGGTGGACTATTAGGATCTGTAGATCCGTCATTTGGGAACGAAGTGGTGGCCCTTGGGCGCGAGGAGTGTGGGTGGGTGGCAAGGAGGGGCAGCGAGCCTTCCTCTGTCCTCTGTGTGTGGAGCTGGCTCCTCTGCATCCTCTCTCATTTCCTACAAGAAGCTGGAAAGGGTCGATTGCCAAAGAAAGGGAGAAGAGTCTGCAATATGGAAGCTCTTTCCTCTCACCTCTGCGGTTTTTCTGTGGCTCTGAAGATTTCTTTTGTGCAAAAACAAAAAGAAAAAAAAGGCTTTCATCTGCCAAGATTTTTACTTATCACATATGAAAGGGCATAGTCTACAGATTTTGAAATGCCTTAAAACGGGAATCAAAGAGTCCGAGGCCCATTAATCTAAATTGCTTTAACACTTCGAGAAGAATAAAAGGCACTTTCTAAAATCTGCAAATGAGAGTAACCTACAAAATTACAGATTAAATGCTAGAAGAAAAAAAAACAACTTAGGTTCTCACTTGAAACAAGCATCTTTAAAGCAAAAGCAATATTACTTCAATATTTTAAAATCATGTTTTGAAATAGACAAGAAAGACAGGTATGTACTTAGACCCAATGGAAAGAAACAAGAAAAACAATCCTACTTCAGCTATAACCAGTTGCCTTTAAATTTCATTCAATAAAATGTCCCAAGAAGGGCTCAGCTCCATGAAGACACTATTTTTACAACCTTTGCAGAAACCCTTTATACGTGAATCTGAGTCAGTTTCCCCCTTAGAAAAAAATACACAGCTCTCTACACAGCTAGATCCTTGTTACAATTGGTGGAAAGAGGTCATCTTCCTTCTCAGTCTCTCCACTTAAATTTATTCTCCTGTTCTCAGATAGTAAATATAGAATGTAAGACCTGTAATAGGTGATAGTCTTGATTTTGCTTCCCCAGCCAGGATGAAAAGCCATAATAATGTAATGATACCTTAAATTTACATCCTACAAATCCCTAAGGATGGAACAGAGTTTTACCAGGCAGTTTTGAACTCATTGAATCCCATCATCACCCCCTGACCGGCAGCTCCTGAAGAGAAGGGGTCTTGGCAAGAGTCCTCTCTGCTCGCCAAAGATGGCATCTCAGGGGCCCAGAGCTCACGCACGGCCCCTTTGCTCTCCCCCAGAAAGAATTCTGCAGTGAGTCTCGGTGCTCTGACCCTGCCCAAGGATCAGGTTTACCCTGGGGGCCAGCTGTGATTTATTTTCCCAATTTGCCTGTCTTATAGAAGTACTCTAAGCTCATGTAGGAAAACTGGGGGTTTTGAGTAAACAATAAACAGCAAAACCAGGACACCTGTGAGCATTTTAGCACACATACATCCCATCGGGCCACTTCTGCACACAGACAGAAAACCAGATGGGATCCTACTATGTTTGTGTTTTACACACATGCACATGTACACATACACGTGTGCACACACACACACACACACACACACACACACACGAGTTGTTCCTCACTATCCTCAGGAAATTGGTTTGGTTCCAGGATACTTACCTCCATACCAAAATCCATGGTTGTTCAAGTTTCATACAAATTGGCAGAATATTTGCATCAACCAACACACATCCTCCCATATTCTGTTTTCCTTCCTTCCTTCCTTCCTTCCTTCCTTCCTTCCTTCCTTCCTTCTTTTTTCCTTTTCCCTTCTACCTTCATGTCTTCCTTTCTTGCTTTTGTACTGGGTATTGAACCTTTGAGCTACACTCCCAATCCCATTTTATTTTGTTATCTTCAAAGCAGGGTCTGGCCTTAAACCTACAATCCTTTTGTCTCAACCTCTCAAATATTACAGGTGTAGATCACCTTGCCCAGCCCATATACTTTAAATCATCTCTAGAATACTTATAATACCTAATACAATGCAAATTCTATGTAAATAGTTGCTATATTTTATTGTTTATGAGTAAAGACAAGAAAACATGTTTAGATATTCAGTACAGATGCAATTGTTTTCCCAAAAATGCCCAACCCATGGTTGTTTGAATTCATGGATGCAGAACCCATAGGTACAGAGGGCCAACTGTATATACTATATTTAACATAGCACACGTATACACACATGCACAGATATATGCACATGCACCTTTATCAACATCATGAAGCAGGGCTTATCAGTAGCTTCAGAGATTTTCATGTTTTGATGCAACAAACCCCTTTCGCCGAACAATGACTTCTAAGTGCTTTTCATTGTAAAGTGCTAACAATGAAATAGGTATACATGTGTTTATGTGTACTTTAAAGGTGTATGTATCTACTTATATCGATGCACTTTTTAAAGTTATTTTCTTTTAGTACTGGGGATTGACCCCAGGGGGCTCTACCACTGACCTACATCCCCAGCCCTTTTTATTTCTTATTTTGAGACAGGATCTCACTAAGTTGCCCAGGCTGACCTCAAACTACAGATTCTCCTGCCCTCGTCTCGGAAGTCTCTGGGATTATAGGCATATGCCACTACACCCAGCTGAAGTTATTTTCTTTTAAAGAAATTTATTAAACTTTACTTTTAATTGCCCGAGTTTTTCTTAGTTTTCTTTTTTCCGCTCACATTCACCTTTACTTCCAATATAACCAAAATTACTGGCCTGATTTCCATCTTTCTACATACTTCTCTAGGTGTGGAGAAACACATATGCATGTCCAAAATGAAAGCTACATGGTAAGAGGGCCAATAATTGGATTAGATAGTATGTGTTTAGTCAAACTGTGGAACCAGCCAAGGTGTCCATCAACAGATGAATAGATCACAAAACTATGGGATACGTACACAGCCATAAAGATAAACACACACCATTTTCAGGGAAATGGATGGAACTGGAGATCATTATGCTAAGTGAGATTAGACAGTCACAAAAAATAAGAAATTGAATGCTCTCCCTAATATGCAAAGCTAGGGAGAAAATGGGTCACAGGAGGAACTCTAGAAGGAGACAGTATTGATGAGCAAATAGGGTGACCTAGCTGAGGAGATGGGAAGGGGGGAGAGGGAAATCCTCCAATATTCATGAAGTACAGTAACAAACATATCAAAGTCAATCACCATGCCAAATACGAGAAGGAGGTGAGGGAGGGGACGGGGCGGGAACTGGGAAGGGCTAATTGGGCGATGTGTGCGTGTATGCCTCCACCATCTTGTACTCCGTTAAGATGTATGACTACACTGCACCAATAAAAAAAAATTAATAAAAACAACAGAAATCCCTGTGAGTAGATGGCTAAGGAGGAATTCATCCTCATTATGTGTAAGAAGATTGGAAAGGGAGTCTTGCTTTTCTGTCTGCTGGCTGCATCCTTAGCCTGTGTGTGGCCACTCCAGCCCAGGCACATGCAGAGTTGAAGCCACCCTTTTGCTAGCCCACCACATTTCTCACCAAACTTTTCCCTTCTTCTCATTGGCCAGAGCTGGGTCACTTGGCCACACCAGCTGCAAAAGCCCAGCAGTGGTGTCCCTGCCTTCACTGAACAAAGTTGCCTTGGGGAGAGAAATAGGAAATAGCCAGGGAGTGAAGCTGCCATGGTTTCTGCCAGAGCAATAAACCAGATTGTGCAAAATGTAGTTAAGAAAAAAACAAACAGCAATTTCCTCCTTGGGAATGATACCGGCTTAGGCACTGAGGAGCACCTTTCCCTGCTGCGGGGCTCCAGGACTGTGGGCAGGTGGCATCTTGGGACCTCCTCCAGTGCCAGAACAATCCAGAGTCACTGTGGAAAGCACATGGGGCTTGATGAGAATGGAAACGCCCAGCACCGACTGACGTGGCGACCGCCCAGGGCCGCCTGTCGCCCAGTTCCCCTAGACCTTTCACAATTGAGACTCCTTGATCACAGGTGAAATTTGTCCACTTCCAGATGAAAATTTGGGCTGAACTTTGAGTCCTTACAATGAGCAGACAACCTTATGCAATCCCTCTCACCGCTGCCTTGGGTGCACACGGCGTTGCTCCCACCACACAGGACATAGCACGCAGTGGTAGGGTTTGTTCCCAACTTTCCTTTCTTGATATGCATTTGTCATGGGTCTCTGCAGATCCAAACTCTCTGATGTACCCTGACAGGGACAAATTTGGACTCACACTCTAAGACTGGAGGAGTAGTCATCTTGGCTTCCTGGCCATGGCCACGACCCTCTGCTTCTCTTAAAAGGCCACCTTTGTGCAGAACTTAATCACTCTTCAAAGAGGGTAGTTTCAATGATTTGATCTATAAACTTTTTTGGGGGGCACTGGAGATTGAACCCAGGGTCATTCTACCTCTGAGATACACTCCCAGCCCTATTATATTTTTGTTTTGCAGCAGCGTCTCACTAGGTTAAAGAGTGCCTTTTATTTGCTGAGGCTGTTCTTTTTTTTTTTATTGGTGCACTGTATTCATACATCATATTGGGATACAAACTTTTGTAGACATACATGCACACATCGCCCAGTCAGCCCCCACCCGATCCCCACCATATTCTCTCTCCATCCCTCCCTCCCATGCTTGGCTTAGTGGTTGACATCTAGTATTATAGCAATTTATCCAAAATTAAAAATGATAATCTCACATAAAAGTTTCATTTGTCTGATACCAAGCTTTTGATGACTTAAAGATAACATTTCAATATTTCTTTTTACTTTCTTTCTTACCAGAGAATATTTTTTTCTATTTTTTTAGGTGAAACTATCATATATTTATATATTTATTTTTCAGAAAAAAAACTCTATCCTAATATGGAATATGGACTCTAGATACCCAAAACGATCTTGAAAAAGAACAAAGCTAGAAGATATATATTTTCTGATTTCAAACCATATAAAGCTACAATAATTGAAACAGTGTAGTACTATTCTAAAGGCAGATATATAAACCATTGGAGTTAAATAAAAGCCTAGAGCTAAATTCTTCCCTATATTGTCAAGTTATTTTTGACAAGGTTTCCACGAACATTTGGTGGTAGAAATAATAATATTTTAACTAAATATTGTTGAAACATAATAATTACATGGAAAAGAATAAAGTTGGACCCTTACCTATTCCCATATACAAATATTAACTCAAAATAGATAAAAGACCTAAATATAAATCTTAAGACTATAAACTTTTAGGAGAAAATCTGGGTCATAAAACCTCACAACACTGAAATTGGCAGTGATTTCTTGGATATGATTTCAATGGCACAGGCAACAGAAGAGTATACAAACTCCCTAAAAAATAAAAAAAATATTGTATATCCAAAGACAATGTAAACAGCATTAACAGTTAATAATAGAATAGGATAAAATATTTCCAAATGCTATATCTGAAGGTATATTAATATTCCAACTAGAAATCCTAAAAATTAACAACAATAAAGGCAAACAATACCCTTTACAGATAGGTAAAAGACTAACATAAATAATGAATCTCCACAGATAACCAATCTTAGTTGACTGTTGGATGGAAACACTTGTTTCTCTGGTTCTGGTGAGTGTTACCTATTTCTTCTTTGTAGTTAATCTCTTTGAGTATTTTCTCTAGCGCTGGTTTTGAAGACATAAATTCCTTCAGTTTCTGTTTGTCATGGAAGCTTCTTATTTCTCCATCTAATTTGATAGAAAGTTTTGCTGGGTAGGAAATTTTTGGCTGGAAGTTGTTTTCTTTCAGAGTTTGGAATATGTTACTCCAAGCCCTTCTGGCTCTCATGACTTGGTTTGGGAAGTCTGGAGTGATTCTAATGGGTTTGCCTCTGAATGTCGCTTGGCCCTTTGTTTTTGTTGCCTTTAAGATTCTCTACTTGGCTTCCACAGTGGTCATTTTGATAATTATGTGGCGTGGGGATCCTCTTCTCCGATCCTGTCTAAAGGGAGTTCTATAAGTTTCCTGGATCTGTGTATCGACCTCTTGCTCTATGTTTGGAAAATTTTCTGCTATTACTTCCTTGAAGAGATTGTTGATCCCTTTGGTTTCACTTTCTTTTCCCTCCTCTATTCCAATTATTCTTAGGTTAGCTCTCTTAAAATGGGCCCATATTTCTTCAATATCAGATTCCTGCTGTCAGATATTTTTTCCTAGATTAGGAACTATGCATTCATTTTTGGAATGATCATCTTCTAAGAGCGAGATTCTGTTCTCCATATGGTCTAATCGGTTGTTTGTGCTTTGAATTGAGGCCTTTACTTCATTAATTGCATCCTTTATCTCTTTTTGGCTCTCTCTGAGTTCTTTTCGAAGCACCTCTATTATTTCTACAGTTATTTTCCTGATTTGATCTTCTAGAAATCTCTGATTTTCTGTTTTATCGGGTTCTGATGTTGTGGGGTTGTGGGCATTCATTGCTCCAGTGTTATTCCTCTTTCCCATGATTTCGGAAGTTTGTGCCTTCTCTGGGTTCTTCCCTTGGGTCACTATGACTTCACTTAAGGTGTTCTGGATCTCGAGTCAGTAGTATCTCAGACCCCACTACTCCTTTACTGGGTTGTATCACAAAGTCTCCGACCCAGGGAGTCGATAGAGGCTGCTTTAGACTGTGGGGGATGCCAGGTTGCACGTTCTCCTATGGTGTGATATCTCTGCCACCGCCCCTCCCCCACTGGGTCAAGTCCCAGGGAGTACAGTACTGGGATTTCTCCTCTGTGGCCCGCAATTTGACTCACTGTTCTTGAGTACGCAGATGTAGCTGTACTGGATTCGGGTGAATTCTCTGCTGCTGCCGCTGGTGGCAATATGGCGCCGCTGCTACGCCCTCGGCCATGAAGCTGGCGTATTTCTTCTTGGTTTTGATTTCCACTCTGAATCCCTGCGGCGTGTGCTGAGCTCAGCCACTGGGAGCTTTAGATTTTACCTGGGGCAAGAAATCCCGCCTGGCTGTTCCGCAGCAGCTCACCTCGGCTTGCTGTAACTGTCCGGTGAATTTGCCGCTGCCGCCGGCAGTATGGCGCTGCTGCCACGTCCTCGGGCGTGAGGCCGGTTATCTCCTCTGTGGCTCTGAGCTCTGTTCTCAGTCCGCTTTCTCTCTGGAGCCTGGTGATTTTTTTGTTTCTCTGGTGATGGTGTTTTCTGGCTATGAAAGGCGCTGATTTTGTGGTAATGGAGATTGGTTGTTAGCGGGGCTCTTAAGCCCCGCTTTTCTCGGTCGCCATCTTCCCAGAACGCTGAGGCTGTTCTTGAACCTGCAATCCTCCAGTCTCAACCTTCCAAGTACTAGGCTTACAGATGTGTGCCGCCACGCCCAGCTGTCTGCAAACCTTGACCTTTGCTTGTGTTGCTGTGGTCTAGGATAAATCTCTGTTTTCCTCAATGTTTGATGAGGGATCAGTTATAAAACAAAATAATTATAGTTGTCATGCATAAACCCAACAATATATGAAGCACAAATAAGATACACTTCTCTAGACTATGTTGCAAAGTTTGATAAAAAGAAAAAGATCAAAAATCACCATTCTCCAGGCATGGTGGTGCATGCCTGTAATCCCAGTACTTAGGAAGCCGAGCTGGGAGAATTAGAGGTTAGAGGACAGTCTCTGCAAGCAGTGAGACTCTCCTCAACCTAGTAAGACTCTGTTTCAAAATTTAAAAACTAAAATAAATAGGGCTGAGAGTGCAGCTTGGAAATGTAGCCTCTGGGTTTGATCCCCGTCAACACACACACACACACACACACACACACACACACACACCACACTAAAAAACACCATCGTTCTAAGAAAATTCTTTTTGTTAAAAAGAGCTATTTGCTCAGAATATTGTTTGTTTTTTTGTTTGTTTTATGTTGACTTCTGGTTTATTCAGGAATCGACACCTTCAAAAATCCTGTCCATGTAAGATTCAGACACAAAGAGAGCTAACAGTTCACTTTTATTAGTGTGTTTAAACATTTTTATTTGATTGAAATTCTCTTATTGTAAAGAAATTTGCATGCATTGACCAAAACAATTAAATTGTGTGGGTGTGATGCTGCATGCCTGTAATCCCAGTAGTTAAGAGGTGAGACAGGAAGACTGCAGGTTCAAGGCCAGCCTTGGCAACTTAGTGAGACCTTCATCAACTTAGCAAGACACTGTTTCAAAATAAAAAATAAACTGAGCATGGTGGCACACACTTGTAATCCTAGAATTTGAGAAGCCGAGATAGGAGGATCGCAGGTTCGAAGCCAGCCTTGGCAACATAGTGAGACCCTGTTTCCAAATAAGAAATAAAATTGGGCTTGAGGTTTACCTCAGAGGTAGAATGCCTCTGGGATAAATTCCCAGTGCCCTCCAAAAAATTAAAATTAAAAATAAATAAAATGTCCCTGAGTTCCATCCTCAGTACCAAACCAAACAATAAAATGAAGATATTCCTTACATGTATAGAAAGAAAAACTTAATGTTTAACATTTGTACAAAGAGATGTCTACTATTCATAGGAATGTCTATGCATAGACATTGGTGTCTACTACGCATAGTAATTAAAATTATGTTCTTGAAGTGTTTTTAACGCGTAAAACAATATAAAGTGAGAAAAAAGTGGAATTTTAACAATACATAGAAGAAAAGACTAGAAGAAAATACCAAAGTATATACAATGGTTCTCTCTTGGAGGTGTGATTATGAGGGAACGAACTGCTCTTCTTTCCTTTACACTTCAATTTTTCACAACAGAGTGTGTGTGTGTGTGTGTGTGTGTGTGTGTGTGTGTACTCTTCTAATCAAATGAAGAAGGGAGACTCTCAAGGCGAAGGCCAGTGGGCAGGTGTACTGAAGGCAGGTGAATGAGGGATGTAGTGGGTGGGTGCTGGTCTAGCACGTGGCCCTTGGACCTGGCTTTGCCTGCCATGGGGGATGCTCGGTTCTGAGTAGTCTGGATCCAAGAAGCCTACCCTCAGGTTGAAAGTATGTCACCCCTCAAATGCTGATGGCTGCGATTGCTCTTCTGTAGCATTCCTCTAGAGCAGAACTTCTCAGACTTGAACATGCAGACCTGTCAGTGCCTCCCAGACTTCAAGGTACAGACCAGTCAGTGCCCCTCAGACTTCAATGTGCAGCGCCAGTCACCTGGGGGTCTTGCTAAAATGCAAAGTCTAGGGTGGGCCCTGAGATTCTGCATCCCCATTAGGCATGTATGACAGAGAAGATGCCCAGCTGAGGACACAGCCCGCTAAGCCCCACAACCAGAGACCTGGATTGGACCGGTCTGGGTGGGGTTTGCTGATCTGCACTCTAGCAGCCAGGTGATGCCCAGGCTGCGCATCTGCGGTCCACACCGAGGGTAGCCCTAGAGTCGCTAACAGCTTGTCCCTTGAGTATCTGGCATCTGTTCAAGAGCTAGCAGCAGCAGCAGTGTCTCCTGGAAGCCCGCCAGAAGCACAGGTGATCACACACACCCCACCCAAGACCCGTGAGATCGGTGTCTCATGTGAACAGGATGCCTGGGTGATTTTATGCACAGTAGAGTTTGGGGTATTTTAGTCGGGAAGACACCCACAAAGAGCTGAGGGAGAGCACCTTCCAGGTTATCAGGAGGTGTGTGGCCCTCCCAGCCCTCGTCTGGGTGAGCAAGCTATCCTCCTGAAGACGCTGGGCTCCACCTTGGTTCTTCCTGTCCCCGCCAGGGTCCAGATCCTGTGGCTGCTGATCTTTCCACAGGGAACAGCTTTTTCCACCAGAGCTGGCCATGTGGTTCAGGAGAAAAACATCTCAGTCACCATGGAGCAAACTTGGAATTCAGATGTCAGTTCCTTAAATCAGACAAACGGAGCGGATGGGTGGAAACTATTTCTCAGGTGGGGAGATGTTTCCTGGTAGCAATGAGGAACTCTGGGAGCAATTAGGAATATCACCTGTCAACTCCGGGAAGACATGTGCAGATGCTTAATGTTTCTGATTTTAGTCCTTCAGGAATGGGAGCAGGGGAAGAGAATTCTGTGCTCTAGGTCATCTGCAAGCAATGAAATTGTCATTTCATGAAAATGACTTCCCTTAAAAAAAATCTTCTCCTTATTTCTTTTTCATGTACCAACTTTAGTGGGGAAAAAAAAAATCTCCCTTTCCCAAGATGGTAGAATATTGGAAAAGAGAGGAAAATAATGCTGTTTATGGAAGACATGTTTACTTGCTAAGGTATTTTCCTTAGCCATGGCACAATGAGATATACAGTCTTGAGATTCTCTTAACTTGACTTTAAATGCAGTGTATGTTGGCATTTTTCCTGCTAGTTGAAGCGCTCTCTCTCTCTCTCTCTCTCTCTCTCTCTCTCTCTCTCATTTGACAGGAGAGTCAGGAGGGAGGCTATTCACCAATGGCTATTTGAAGTTTAGTGATTGCCTGGAAAAGAAAAAAAATGTTATTTTTCAGCAGTGAATATTTTTCACTCTGCTAAGAAATTACTGCAATTTGACACATAAAATCTAAGGCATAGATAAGTGTGATCTTGAAAAATTGTCTTTTGTTGGCTTGATGATAATAAAAAATGCTGTCAATTCTATAAGCATTTTCCCATGGTTAGTGAGAATTCTGTCTCTGCAGTAGAAAGCCATCTAACACTTTCTCTGCATTGTTATCACAGGGAAAATGAGGGTAACTGCTGGAGATGACGGAGTGGTCATTCTGCCCATAGGGCAAGGCAAATCATGACTGTCACTTCTTAAAAGAAAATCATTTCAAACCATTTTGAATCTGAGAAGAAATTATACATCCTGACATACTTAAAATTCTGCCTCTTTTAAAAAAGACATAGAATCATCCAATTAGTGGTCATTTTCTTTCTTTGTCCTTGATGAATGCCCATTTGTCTTCTGTGTCATATTTAACATGTTCGAGTAACCATATTTTGCTTAAATGTTTAATTTACCAATGGAAATACTAGATGCAAATCTCTGAATACAACTTCAGCATTCGTTAACTTGTCCATGCAAATCATTTTCACTCAGGGTCGCTGTCTTTCTCCAAAGGGGATGTCATGACGGCCATTGACTTTATACCCTCAGAGGGGAAGCCGCTGATGGTAAACCGGCCCCGAGGATGGCCAAGACACCTCGTGGATATGAAGCTACAATACGCAATGCTTTGCTTTAATTTCTGAGACGTTTCTATATGTATATGAGTGGGAAGGAGAGTAATTTATATCTAGCTTTGCCCCAAGGGGACATGAGAGAGAGCCAGCGTGCCAGTTCAATCTTGGCTTAGTGGGAAACCAAGTTAACATGTGGACATTTTACCAGAAACCAAACCACGAAAGCAGAATGCTGAGTCTTGAATAAGTCCTCTGAACTCCTAAAGATGCTTAAATACCAGCATGCAAACCTCTCACGAATGCGTGCCTTTCCTTTGTTACATCAACAATGCCGTGTCTTTTTGAGATAATGTTGTTTAAAAAAATCCAAAGCCTTTAACCATTTATTGGATATAATCAATAAACGATCCTATAAAGTGGAGAAACTGCTTTTAGAAAGCTACTGGGTTTTTGCAGTAAAGGCTTGGTCTAGGCTGTGCATGGTGCACACGCCTTTAATCTCAGTACCTGGGAGGGTGAGACAGAAGGATCTCAGGTTCAAAGCCAGCCTCAACAACTTGGTAAGGCTGTTAGCAACTTAGCGGGACACCATTTCAAAATAAAATAGGGCTGAGGATATATCTCACAGGTAAAATGCCCCTGGGATCAAGGCTCAATTCCCAGTAACACACACACACACACACACACACACACACACACACACCCTGTCTGGCAGGCATGGTGGTCCATTCCTGTAATCTACATACTTGAGAGTCTGAGACACAGCCTGAGGTCACAGATTCAAGGCTAGCCCCAGCAGCTTAGAGTCTGTTTAAAAATAAAAAATAAAATAGGGCTGGGTGTGTAGCTCAGACATAGGATACTTCTGGTTCAATCCCCAATATACCCCAAAATATAGAGTCAGTCCGTGGCCGCAGATATGAGCACATAACTCAACTGCGATGTTACCAGTGGGGTTGTTTTGTTTCTGAGATAGAAGAGGAAACATTCTCCGTTCGTCTTTTGTAACTGAGACGAGAACATGACATGAAACGAAGTTTTAATGAATTTTGTGTCCACATTAGGATCTGTTAGGGGAGACAGAAGAGAATAAAGGCGGGAGGGAGAAGTCAAGAGAGAAAGACAAAGAATAAAAGGAGGCAGGGTCTCAGAAGGACGCAGACGCGAGACACGCAAAGGGCAGATGGGCTCCTACACACGTGGGATCGTCAGGACTCGCTCTAGATAACAAACATGGATTCGAGGTGGGTTCGAAAGCTCAGAGCACAGCTGGTGTGGAGCTGTTGTCTCCATCACTGAAAGACAGAAATGATTCTCAGAGCCTTCGCAGAGCTGTAGCACCAGTCAGAGCCTTTGCATGCCCCAGCCCGTCTGCAGCCCCCAGGAGACTGTGGCTCCCTAGAAGCGGTCACTGTCCCCGGGGTGAGGGTGTGCACCGTGTGCAGGACAGTGGGTGCCAGCATGCACAAGGTGCTAATGATAAAGCATGAGGGTGCTGAGACCTCGATACAGTGCCACCAGCTAGTACTGCTAGGTGGTTGTAAAGTGCACTCTGGGGAAAAGGAAGATCCTGCATGCTTTCCAGTGGCATTCTTCCCAAAATAGGCCCAGCAGCTCCAGTTTCTGGATACAGATGAAAAAGCTGCACACTCCCAGAAGTGTTCAAGATAGCACCCCTAACTTTCTCTCCTTTACAGCCCCCTCTTCCTGGCTAAGGTTCCAAATTGAGAGATGTATTTCTTTAATGGAAGTCTTGAATGGGGGCGTTACCTGCCACGATCAACTCCCACTGAAGGCAAGCTCTGTGACCAGGCTTTGCTGCAGAGGGAGCTGCGGAGAGTGGCAGGGTGGGGTGGGGGTCGTCCAGGCAGCAGGTCTCCTGGGAAACATTTCGCCTGCACCCCCCTTCCATGGCAACTGTGTGCTTTGAGCCAGCCGTGGAGCAGGGGCAGAATGACCATGTTCCTAGGGCTTGCCCCTTGACTCCATCCCCGGAATCTCCCTGCCACCCAAACTTCCAGACCTTCCTACTGCAATATGAGAGAAACCCGGAGCCTGCGGAGGTCTAAATGACTGATCAGAGGAAGCGGCCTCTCTCTCTCTCTCTCTCTCTCTGTAGGCTCAGGTGTGACGGGCAGAACTCGTGGCAGTGGGGGATCAGGGAGCCCCAGGATGAGTTAAGAAGAGAGGGGAAGTCAGCAGGAGAGGCCGCCTGGAGAGCTTTCAGTAGTTCATGAGCAAAAGCAACCAGAAGGCTGGGCTTGGAGGAGCACGCTTGCTTCTTGCCTGCTGCTGGTTGGGCAATCGCTAGCTTCTCAATGTCTCTGCCTAGTAATCTGTGAAATGGGGATAATGAGCAGCCGCTTGGCCAGCTCCCCAAGCCACTGATGGCCGCACGGCGCTCTAGAGTGACCAAGGGTGATGTTCACAGTACCCTCGGGACGCTCCTCTAGCGGCTGTAGCTCCCAGAGAGAAGAGGGTTTGAAGAAGTATGATATTTCCTGTTGACAGAGGCACACTTTAGGTCCCACTGCAAAAGACAGACATGTCAGGAGAGGAGACCAGGCTAGTGTGGCCCGTCTCTCTGCACTTACTGCCTGACTCTCATTCTAATGTACGTCTCTGTTAATGGTGGCCCGGAGGGTCAACGTAATCAATGTGGAAAACATTCCTCTCTCAATAGCAATTACAACCATTATTATGTTATTGAAATTAATCAATCACCATTGACTGCCTTTACTATTTTTATATCACTACATGGGAGTAGGAGGAAGAAATCCTCAACCCCGCCCCGACCAGGCAGCTCAAGCCTAGGATGCAGAAACGTTCTCCTAGCCTAAGGAGAGAGGGAAAGAGGGTTGGCTGTGTGGTTGGTATGAAAATTTAACAGGCAATTTCTGTGCACGGTGACATGTGATTTATGTTCTTGTATTTCCTTGGCTAAGAGCTAGCACTTTTTAATAGACCTGTGTTTCAGACGTGGGTCATCAACATCCGCACATGTCTTGGGTTAGGTTAAGGGCACTTACTAGTATGCCCTGACCATTCCGCTTATTTGGGAGGTATTAGAACTGTGGGATAGAACCTGGCATGCGATCCAGCCACAGAGTTGTCTCTGTATAAATTAGAAAAGCATCCACACTCTTCTCCTGATAGTCTCAGTGTGTAGCGTTTTTCCTTAGCACAACAGAAAATACATGGTTAAAATCAAACTGACATTGTGAACCAGAAAACAAGTCTCTGAGAGGGAGTTTTACCTACTTCCCAACAAATAAAACTTTCTAAGTAGATACAGTTGTCCCTCAGTAACTGTGAAGGTTTGTTGCCAGGACCCCTGCCCCTACAAAACCTCCAGCTGCTTAATTCCCTTCTGTGAAGTGGGGTGGTATTTGCATATAACCTATGCTCACCCTCTCTTGTTCATTAAGTCATCTCCATAACACTGAATACCATATAAATTCTATGTAAAGAATTCAGAGACTGATGTAAACAAGAAAAGGTCTTGTTGGCCTGGCATGGTGGCACATGTTTGTAATCTCAGTATCTGGGAGGCTGAGACAGGAGGATCATAATTTTGCTGCCAGCTTAAGCTACATAGTGAGGTCCTCTGCAACTTAGTGCAACCCTGTTTCAAAATAAAGATAAAAATAAGGCTAAGGGTGTATCATGGAGGTAGATGCCCCTGGCTTCAACCACTAGTACAGAAAAAAAAAAGTGTTGTACATGTGCAGTGCAGATGCTATTTTTTTCATCCAAGGTTGGTTGACTCTGCAGATGAAGAATCTGTGCAGATGGGACACAGAACGGACGCTCACCTGCCCTTCAGCATCCGCTGTCATTCACATCACTCTCAGAGGGTTCAGTCCGCTGTCATTAGGAAATTGCACGATATAACAAGAGACATTTAAAAAGGGTGTTATGGTTGGGACAGAGAATGTTCCTCAGAAAAACTCACATGAATCAGGCCTCTACTCTCATCAGCGCAGAAGTCCACGGAAGGATTAGTACTTTGAATGGATTTACCGAGAGGCAATTTCAGCAGGTGGGGCCTGGCTGGGGCGTGGCTTCACAGCCCCAGGCGGTGTCCACACTGGGAGCTCCGTCTGGGGAATGCCTCTCTGAGTCCCTTTTTCCCTCTGCTTCACAGCTGCCATGAGCTGAGCAGCTCCCTCTGCTGACTCCGTGCTCCCATGATGCCTGCCTTGGAGCTGGCCGCCGATGGACTGCACCTCTGCACTCTTGAACCAGATGAACCTTTCCCCTTCATGTTATTTGTCTCAAATATTTTGGTCACAACAGAAAAGCAGATGCAACAAAGCGGTTGGGCATCAGATAACTGTACTTTCATACTATTGGCCTGCAATTTTCTAGGCAAAATGAGTGAGGTGGCATTTGCGTCTGCCTTTTAATAGGGGTTCTGGAGGGATGCCAACCAAGGCAGCCTGCTCTCCGAGGCCATCTGTATTTACCACTGAAGTTCCCTGACTGGGCAGTGCGCATGGCCAGAGGAGGCCAGGGGGTTGGATAAGCTGCAGGTGTGAGCTGAGGTGGGATTCCAGGCAGGGCAGTGGGTGAACCTGCAGACCACTGAGCCCAGCCGCTGAAGGTGAGGAGACCCTGGGAGGCAGCATGGGGCAGGCGATGCCCCACACAGGGCCCGGATCACGCAGGGCTCTGAGCGGCTGACGGGCAGCCTACGTTTAATGGAGTGGCAAGCCAGTGTCACAGCACCATCTTAAATGAAGCTCCAGCAGGTTCAGTGCAGGGTAGCACCGAGAGGGGAGATTTCCCTGAGGATAATTTGGGGGCAGAAAACACAAAGCCCATCAAGTCAACTGAAACAACTAGGAGTCTTTGGCCTGCATCAGGAAAACAAACCTGGGCTGGCTTGGGTCCCGCTCGGCCTCACCGTCTCTGTGTCCCTGGGCCCCGCTCCCTCACCTGCAGACACCTGAGAAGCCGAGTAGCCCCCGTGGTGTCTCCTGGGAGGATGAACATCTATGCCCATGGCTCTTTCTGTTTTGTTTCGTGTTGGTTTGATATATACAAACAAAGCAACAAAAAAGGCACATACTTACTGTATATAATTTTATGAATCTGGACATAGCATTACACCTGTGAAGCCATTGCCACGATCTACTCAACACACGATCTGTTACCTCCAGAGTTTTCCTTCTGCTCCTTGGTGTTTTTTCTTTTTCCTTCCCTTTCTCGTGTGTGTGTGTGTGTGTGTGTGTGTGTGTGTGTGTAAGATTAGTTAACATGAGTGGATGTTCCTGTCTCTCCCTGAAGTTTTCTTTAGAACTCTCTTGTCCAGCTCCAGGCCTCAGCTCTGGAAGCTGCTGGGAGTCCAGTCGCGGAGGCCAACGTGCCCTGCTCCTCCTGCTGGGCTCGATGCGTGATGTGTGCAGTTACTCTGCTGCCACTAAGAGTCCTGGCCCCTTTCGAATGCAGCCTCCCCAGCCCATGAGCAGGACCCTCTGTGGTTGAGAACCAAGACTGACTTAGGACTCCCTTTTCCCACCTGACTGCCCTTATCCCAGACCAGAAGTGGGGCCGACAGCGCCCTCTGTGTACCCCACCACCATCTTTCTCAACATACTAAAATGAGGTTTAAGTGTCTCTCTTCCCCTGCCCTCCCGTAAACAAGGGGGTCTCAGACCCAGCACAGCGACTGATATTTAGTAGATTCCCAGTGGGCAGAGCTGAACTTGGCACTCCTAAAATCAACTACTGGTTCAGGAACCATAAGCCTGGCTGCCTCTACCCATTTGGTTCCCCAGCTTTCTTCCAATTAAAAAAAAAAAAAAGAATCTATCAAAAATTGAGTGAGTGACAGGACCAGTAACAGCCTTGTGAAGAAATTTATTTCTAACCAACCCCATATGCGTGGACACTGAGGGCATTTCAACATCTCAGTCTTAGGCCGTTTGTTTACATACACAAAGGTTTCTTGGCTTCTAAATCCTATTTGACTTGTAAAGTCCCTACTAGGATTCACAGCAGAGCAAAGTACATTCCTGTTTATTCCAGAAGGGCCTTATATTTTGCTGTGAAGCCAAGAGAAGCGTGTCTTTGAGACTGTTGATGATCTAAGGCTGACACTTGGAAGCTTCTCTCAGCTTCCTGTTCAGAACAAAGGAACGAGAGCCAGAAACCTCAGCGCCAGAGAAACCCACTCACTGCCCATGCTTTAGCCCTGCTCTAAAACGCCACAGTTCACAGAACAGCACCGTCTGAAGCTTCAGAAATTGAGTGTGTCTCCCATTGCAACTGCAAGCAATTCTGCCCTGATTGTTGCAACCTAGATGACCATGCATTCTGCTGTATGGGGAGAAACTAATGAGATGGAGCGCTTTCTCGAAGGGACCCTGCTGGCCCTCTGCCTAATTCACCATGCCAGGGACGTCTGGGAGCCCACCTCCTGGATTGCCGACGAGCCTGGCTGCCGCGGAACGTGCTGATGTGTCTGTTGGTGGAGACAGGCTGTAAGTGGACTGGAAAATAGAACAGCAGGTGGAGGCAGACCCTGCAGGGAAGCGGGGATACGCTTCCTCCCAGCATACTAGATATCAGCATTATCGCCCGAATAGTCTCTTCTCCATAACAGGGCACTTATCTGCCTAGAGCGCACATTAGGAACACGGCCGGGACACCAGAAGAAAGGCCCGGTCATCGGTTTAGGCTGTCAGGGAGCAGAGGGTTCTATTTTAGTAGTGATGAGTCCTTCAGCAGCTGGGCTGTGTTGTCATAAATGTGATTAAGTGAATTTGGACTTGTGTGAAGTACTGGTCACAAGTTCTGCAGTGAATGCAATCTTTTGACTTAAAAGGAGAGAAGAAAGAGATGGCCCACACCTGTAATCTCAGTACTGGGGAGGCTGACACAGGAGGGTCACAGGATCAAGGCCAGCCTCAGCAATTTAGGGAACCCCTCGGTAACTTAGCAAGATCCTGTTTCAAAATAAAAAACAAAACAGGACTGCAGGCGTAGCTCAGAGATGGAGTGTCCCTGGGTTTAATCCCTGGTCCTGCAAAAAGAGGAGGGGGGAGAATATGCAATAGATTGAAAATAAGACATTGCTGATTGCTTTCTCGAAGCTTCCAGAAGTGAATAACCACCTGGCGACCAATGCACCCTGTCAGCTTTCCCAAAAGAAGCAGCCTCTGATAAAGGGCCAGGCTAATAACACAGCTGTGTTTTCCTCTTTCCCTGATTTGGGACGAGCCCCCATGGGGCTCCGGGAGGGCTGACAACACCAATCAGAGCCCACAGGAAAGGAGAAATGCTCTTCTTTGGCTGCCGCTCGCCAACTCTTCCCTGGAGCAGAGTCCAAGCCACCCCCCCCCCTTGCCCGTTCTATTTGGTAAATTCCGAGGAGACTCAATATGAAGGGCACTTGTAAACACCTGTTCTCCCGTGGCTGGGTAAAAAGACTCATGGGATGTTGGTGACCTAGGGCCGGGTGCATCTAGAAGCATCGTTGCTCTCACCTGAGGGTAGACTGCTCGGGGCAAGTGGGCTTCACTGGCTTTCCCCAAATCTCAGTGTCTCAGGGAAAGACAAGCTTTGGCTTCTGGGGACTCAGCTTCATGCCTGTGGCCCATACTTTGGGTGCTATCTCCAGGACAAAGTGGGCTCAGCCCTGTCATCTGACAAGAGAAGAAATAGGATCCTCTCTGCGTAAGATAAGATGTGAAATAGATCAGCCCCCAGTCCCCAGCCACCCTGGGCTCTGCTGTAGACACTGAGGTGCGCCAAGGCTGGAGCCAGTGCTGGACTTTGCAGTTCCCTCTGCCCGTCCTTCCCCAGGTCCTCTTCTTGTTATGGTCAGATACAGAATGTCCCCTGAAGAGCTCAGTGTTGATATAGTTGAGTCACGAGGGCTGTAATCGCATCAGCAGACACATCTGGGTAGTAACGCAGGCAGGTGGGCACAGCTAAAGGAGATGGCCCTGGGGATTAGAGGAGGTTCTTCCTGCCCTTGCTGGCTCTCCGGCTTCCGGCCTCCATAACAATGGAGGAGCAGAGCCTCGCTCTTCCCCATCTCTCCTTCCTGCCACCTCGCCCTGAGCCTCAGAACCTGGCCTCACATGGATGAACCCAGAATCTCCAAGAAACTGTGAGCAAATCAACCTTTTTGCCTAAGTTGTGTGGTCGGTCGTTTGGAATTATATCAGTAAGAATGTGGACGGACACCCTTCTCACAGCGGTGGGGCCCACCATAAGCTCTGTAGACATCAGCAGTGGGCCCTCGCGGCTCACAGTGGTCTCTGGGCATCGAGCAGCTGGCAGAGGATCTGGACAATCTGACCTCCCAGCTCTTTCAGTCCTCATGGTACCAGCCTTCTTCCAATCTCCAGAACTCTGCTTCCTGCTTTTCCACTAAGGAGTATTGACTCAAATCTGGAGCTGACAATTGCAATGCTGGGTAGACAGGATATCAGGGACCCAGGGGAAGCCAGGGCAAGGGGCTTGGAGACACATGTTTAAAAAGTCACCTCTGCCGGGTGTGGTGGCACACGCTTGTAATCCCTGCACTTGAGAGGCAGAGGATCATGCAGGTTCAAAGCCAGCCTCGCTGGCTTAAGAGACCCCGTTTCCAAATAAAAATATAAAAAATAGGTGTTTGGGAGTGTAGCCCAGAGGTAGAAGGGTTCCATCCCCAGTACCACACACACACACAAAAGTCACCTCTAGCTGGGCATGAGGTACATGCCTATAATCGCAGAATTTGAGAGGCTGAGACAGGAGGATCGTGGTTTGTGGCTAGCCTTGGCTACTTAGTGAGGTCCTTTGCAACTCAGTGTGACTCTGTTTCAAAATAAAGAATAAAAAACATAAGGCTGGGAGTGTAGCTCAGAGGTAGAAATCCCCTGGGTTCCACTCCCAGTACACATACAAAATAAAATCACCTCTACCTCGCTGAGCATGGTGGTATATGCCTTTACTTCCAATACTGAGGCTGGGACGGGGATATTTCAGGTTTGAGACCATCCTCAGAAGTTAGCAAGACCCTGTTACAAAGTAAAAAAATGGCTGGGAGTGTAGCTCAGAGGTAGAATGTCCCTGGATTCATTCCTAGCACCAAAAAGCAAACAAAACAAAACCACCCTCTACCTAACTGATGGCCAGGATTGTATCTACTGTCTTCTATCTAATTATAATGAAGAGTAATTTCCATGCATATGATACATTTTAGCAGGAATTTTGAGACCATCTGAGGTACCATCAAAACTAGAAATGTACTTGTCAAAAATGAGTGTATGAAGCCAGGCATGGTGGCGTGCGTGCTTGTAATCCCAGCATTCGAGAGGCTGAGACTGGAGGATCACGGGTGGCACAGAGCCTCAGCTACTTAGCGAGGCCCTTCGCAACTCAGTGAGACCCTGTTTCAGAATTTAAAAGAAAAGAAAGACTAAGAAACAGGGCTGGGGGTATGCCCCTGGATTCTATCCTTAATACGGAAAAGAAAAATGAGTGTGTGTGTGTGTGTGTGTGTGTGTCTGTGTGTGTGTGT
This sequence comes from Muscardinus avellanarius, assembly GCF_963383645.1. Lineage (NCBI taxonomy): Eukaryota > Metazoa > Chordata > Mammalia > Rodentia > Gliridae > Muscardinus > Muscardinus avellanarius. Next base: position 61,921,946 of record NC_137803.1, read on the forward strand.
GCGCGCGCGTGTGCATCCTCTGACAGGGCTGTGAATGTTCTTTGAGTCTGTGCTTTGTACAAGGTGCTGAGCCAGGGCTCAGAGGGTTGCTTCTGTGAGTCGCGCTGGGAGGAGACACTCTCAAGATGTGGTAGAAGACGGCACCCGAATTGCAGGAGGGACAAGAGACGGTGGTGAGGAAAGCGGTCCTCTGGGGGGGCCTCCTCTGCTCTCCTCTGCGGGGCAGCTGCTGCGTCATTGTAGCTGGTGTGAGATGCCACCCGGGAGCAGGGCAAAGTAGCTCTCTGCCATGAGACAAAATCTTTTCATGGGAAATAAAATGCTGTTGGCCTTGGTTCTTAGGCAAACTGTCAGAAACAATATAAATATGTGTTCTGTGAATGAACAAGTCCAAGCCCTCATCCTTACCCCGCACGGAACTGCTGTACACGCTGCTCTGCCCACACTATGCCTGAGTGTACGTGTGTAAAGAGAAGCTAGCTCCGTGTGGTCTCAGAATAGCTCAGAGTGCCTTCAAGACAGCTCCTTTGAACAAAGACGATAACTTGAACCAGGTGTCACGGCACACACCCGTAATCCCAAAACTTGAGGGCTGAGACAGAAGGATCACAGGTTCTAGGCCACCCTGAGCAACTTAGTGAGGCCCTCAGCAACTTAGCAAGACCTTGCTTCCAAAATAAAAAATAAAATAGAAAATAAATGGCTGCAGATGTAGCTCGGAGGTAGAATGCCCCTGTATTTAATCTCCAGTACCAAAAAACAGAAACAAAACAAAACAAAAAGATAAACTGGTGGGGTGATAGATATGTTAATTCTTTCAATTGAATCTTTCTAAGATAGGCACAATTATTACTTGTCAATAAACACTAAAAATTTACCTTTTTCTTATCTATAAAACCCACATTTTGCCAAAGAAACTCAGGAAACAGGCCTTCATTTTTAAAGTAGATATTTATGCTTTGAGTTTGTTCAACCAAGGCCACCTTGGACTGTTTCACTAATGGGTAAGTAGAGAAGAAAGAGAGCTGGGCTGGCTTCCAGGGGCCATTCTAGGAAAGGGAAGAAATGAACTGGAACATTTTAGGGTGTATATTTCGGGATTGGGCTATGTATTGATTTTTTTTATATTTTTATAAAAATAAATGGTGCTTGGCCATTTAAGCCCCTTTTCTCTTCATCGGTGGATTCTTCAGTCAGTCCAAGCCTTCCCCACAGGCCCCTGCTTCCAAGAGTTAATGAAAACCTGACAGTCCTTTGCACTCAGGGATTCGTTTTCTTTCAGAGTCATCAGAAGACTAGATTCATTAAGCTAATCAGAGACTGGGGCCGTACCATCATATCTTCAAATATGCAAGTCAGTCAGCTAAGGCAGCCTCGTTTTGATTACTCGCATCTTCGATCCCACTGTCATCAACTTGGAAACCAGGTTGAGTCTTTGGAGGGCAAGAGCCACCGCAGCTCAGAACACAACAGCAAAACGGAGGGCCCAGGCAAAACGCGCGCGTCTGAGTTTACCCGGAGTTTATCTGAGTTTATCCAGATAACGTGCGATGGGTTTGCATTGTGTTTTAGTTTTCCCCAGTGCATTAGTCAGCTTTGGTTGCTGTGACCACAATATCTAAAAGAACAGATCAGAGGAGGAGAGGACTGCTTTTGCCCCTGGTTTCAGTGTTTGGGTCCGTGGTCATCAAGTCAGAAACATGATGGTGGTAGGTTGCAGCAGAGAAAAGGTACTCAGCTGATGGCAGCCAAGACCAGAGAGAGGGATGGGGACAGGTAGGGTCCCCACGGCCGAGCCCCCAGTGGCCCACTTCTGCCAGCCACAGCCTGCCTGCCTAAAGCTACCACCCAGTCTATCAGTGGATTAACCACTGAAGTCAGAGCCCCCGGAGTCCATTATTTCATCTCTGAACGCCGTTGCTTTGCCAACACATGAGCTTTGGGGGAGACATTCCGTATAGAAGCATAGCACCTGGCTAATTTCTGTAGGGCAGAACTCAGGGATATTGACAGACAGAATGAAAAATAAATAGATGAATAGCGAATGATTTTCTGAATCGATCTTCAAACCCAGTCAATAAGCTCACTGTTGGGAAATGCTGCCATGATAGCACAGCCCAAGATGCCTCAGTCTTCCTCCTGTGGCTCATCTAATGAGGCCGAATCCCGGGTCAGGGTGGCTGGCTCCAGCCAGGCTGGGAGAGGGTTGGGGCCTCCATCAGTCATACCTCTCTGGGTGAGATGAGTCATTCTCACAGAGGGCTGGGGGTAGCTCTGTCTGTGGTCCAGCCTCATGGAAAAGGTAGCAGAATTTAATGGCTTTTGATAGGATTGTCCTACTGAGCAAAGGAAAGCGGGTCCATTACAGCTTTAGTAATCTCACTACTTCATACCTTAAACAGTCAAGTCTGCTAAGAGATTCTAGAAAAATCTAAGAGAAAACCTTACTTCTACTTTTAATTATTGTATCACTGGGATAGTTCAGTCTTAATCTCAAAGCTAATTCTCAAAGTGATCATTATATGAAATAAAGTAGCTTCTATATCCCTTTATCTCTGATCTATTTTATAGCAGAGCTATATATAATTATCTCTTTTAATTTGCTTTAATGTTTGACTCAGTTTCTATTTATTTTATCATTGTTCACTGTATTTTAGAGGTCTCCTGGCACCTAGGATAGCCACTGTGGGAAAAGATTAAAAATGTGTTTTAGAAATTCAACAAGACGCATAGCTTGAGGATTCTGGGCCGGCTTGTGATAACGCCATCATAATGCTTCGTCTTTATGGAACACCTTTCAGAAAGAGGTTGAGGAAAATCCTTAAAACCATGATTTAATTCTTGTGAATTAAATTCAATTAGATTAATTCTTAAAAGAGGCACTTTAATTCCTGATTTATAAATGAAAAACTGGATATAAGCTAGATAAATGCCACATCCTTTTACAGATTCTGCTCAACTTTCTGATACCACAAACTCAAAGTGCAAACTGTGGCGCGCGCGCGCACACAGACACCAATATAGCATTGGAAAGAATAAATGTGAGTTTCTGCTTTTCTTGATTACACAAAGATGAGGTATACATCCGTTTCCCCAAAGTTCACTTTATCTCCTGAATTAGTCAGCTTTTCATTACTGTGACAAAGCACCTCAGGTAACAACCGAGCTGGAGGTTGTTTCCACTCATAGTTGTGGTCCTTCAGCCCTTGGCCGTGTTGCTCAGCACCTGTGGCAACAGGGGACATCACGGAGGAGGCAGCTTACTGCGAGCTGGCTGAGAAGCGAAGAGAGACGGGGCACAGCCGGAGCCCCAGTGTCCCTTCCTGGACACGCGCTAGACCCCACCTCCTAGATGTTCCACCACCTCCCACTAGGGCCGTGGGCTGGCGACCAGGGCCTTTGGGGAACAGTCAAGGTCTCCACGGTAACATCACATCCCCAGCCTTTTTATTTTGGAAAAGTCTCGTTAGGTTGCTGACAGCCTCACAGTTGCTGAGGCTGGTCTCAAATCTGCAATCCTTCTGTCTCTGCCTCCCAAGTACAGGGATTATAGGCATGTACCACCAGACCAGGCCTGAACATTTTTGCATTGCCAATAAGTGAGATTTTCTGGGAGACATTCTGTATTTAAACCATAACAGAGACAGGGAGATGAGCTGCACCCTGTGATCTTCCCAGACTCCCCAGCTGGTAGAAGTGAGGGAGGAGGGAGAGAGAACCGAGAGGCTTTTTCCAGCTTCTGGATTTTTCCAGAAGGGTAAGTTTTCATGAGGGAGGAGGGAGAGAGAACCGAGAGGCTTTTTCCAGCTTCTGGATTTTTCCAGAAGGGTAAGTTTTCATGTTTAATAAAATGAGACAGGAATGAAGAGGAGATAATAATTCCCCTGATACACTCATAAAAAGTTGGAGGTAAGCAAACAGGAAATTGAGGGGATGAGTGGTGGCTATTTGTTAGTGGAAACATCTACTGAGAATAAACAATAAGCTGAGGATGTTAAAGAATTTTAGACTTCAGTTAGACAAGAAGAATACATTCAAGGCACCCACTGTACAATGCTGAGCATACTATAGTTCCCCTTATCATCTTTACAGATCTCTTCCAGGCAGTCGTCATTTGGTAGTCATCACTGCCTCTTGACAGACAGGCCCAGGAGGGGCGACAAAGGGCTGCTGAGCAGCAAGTGCCCAGCAGAGACTACAAACATTCCACCTGCAGTAGTTCAGCTCCTTGAGAGCGTGTGTCCGGCTGGCCAGGGATAGCACTGGAAAGGCAACGTTGCTTTGATCCAAGATCGCAGGTTTGCCTGGGGCCAGGCAAGGATGTGGAAGGCAGAGAGGCCTAAGGAAGAGGGCGGAGTCAGAATCCTTTGGACAGTAGGGCACATTCCGGGTGGGGATCACTGAGTGAATGTTGGTCCTGAGCTTCTGCTTTAACTAGTCCAAGGTAGAGCTGGGTCTAGCTGGCTTCTCAATCTCTCAGGCGCTTGGAATAAGTACTGCAGGCTGAGTACCTGGCTCTCAGCAGTGCTTCTCAAGTACGGCTGTGCAGCAGCCTACCTATTTCTTAAAAATACACGTTCATGGGCCCCACTCCATACCCTGAGAATCAAAGCGTGTGTGTGTGTGTACCTGTCCTCCAGTGTGCTTTAAGGTGTAAATACCTTTGTATTAAAAGATCTGAGCAGGAATGGAGGAGTTAAGGGAGGTTAGAAGGGCCCAGGAAGACACGGGCGGCTGGCAGGGGTCCAGGTCACTGGAATTTGGGGCTGGGGAGTTGGCTAGTTGTAGTCACTAGCCTTGTGAGACTTGCCCCAGGGAGAGAAGGCAAAGCCTGGCCACAAGCCTTCCAGAACTGTGTGGGAGGGAGCGAAGCTGGAGAGGGACATGCAAAATCGCATGGCAGATGCTGTACGCTGAGGTTGTTGGGCGAGGAAGGGAGCAATTCCTCAGAAATGTGTCTGGGGAGCAGGAGAAACTGCCCCAGCTGCGTCGCCCAGTGGCTGGGGTCCTCCTGCGGGAGGGCTGCAAGAGAGTCAGTTTCAGGAATCGCCAGCAGGTGGCGCGAGCGCTTCCGGAAGCAGTGAGGATGCTGCAGTGTGCCCCAGGCAAAGGTTCCGGAGGGAAACCGAAAGACCTCAGAGAGAAGGGACCACAGAGCAGGGATGGGAAGGGTGCAACGTGATGAGATGCCTGGGGCCACTGTGAGTCCTCGGGAGAGTTACTGAACCTCTCTGAGCCCCCGTTTCTGCAAAATGGGGCGTTGATCCTAGGCCTAGGCAGGGACCGGGAGGCCCGGTGGGGCTCGGGGGGACTCCAGGAGCGCTCTCCATCGCAGCTGGACCACATGGCAGTCCTCCTCCTTCTCCTTTGACCCGCGCTCGCTGTCCAGGGCGTAGACTGTTCACCTCTTCTCCCCTGTGGACACCGGGCAGTGCGGACAATCACCTAGTCTATAGTATGCGTCGGTGGTGGGCAGGCACACCCAGCAGAGGGTGGTAAGATGAGCCTAGGCGCAGGGACCTAGCACCGGCACAGTCTCTCTTGTTTCTGCCTCTCTGAACCACACCCAGAGCCGGCTGTGGTCCTGCACTGTGTACAGAAATGGCCTTGTCCCCTCTCGAACGACCCCACTAATACAAACCCTAGTCTTCTTGGTGCCTTTCAGAAAGTGTAAGGTGCTGTAGGACCGTAAGTCAATCACTCGAGTTCCCCGGGCAAGAGCGGACAAGTGCGGCTCTCACCTCTGCACCCTCTCTGCTGTTAGCTCACCCACCAAAAGGTTGCTTACCCGCTTGGCACGCTATAATCACCAGGGCAAGTTTTCAGACGTGTCACCGTCCACCTTGGGCTTAGACCACAAATCTATAAATCAGAGTTGTATTCTGTGGCTCCCTGCGGAGGGAGCCAGTGCCAGGGCAGGGGTGTGAGGGAGGGAGGCCTGAACTTGTGAAGTGGCCGCTGCTTGGAGCAGTGACCGCCTCTCTGCTTCTCCTCTGGAAGCTCCTGGAGCCTGCTTCGTGTTCTAACTCTGCTGCGTTCTCGGGGCCAGGTGGACGGGTGGTAGACCTCAGTGCCAGGGGCAAACGTCTCTGGAAGGCTTGTGGCCCGGGCTCCCGGCCGCTGCCTAGGCAGGCAAATGCACACCCAGAAACCAGTGCTTAGGTCACCTCAGCAGTGAGCTGTTCAGGTGGTTAAACACTGTCTTCCATTAACAAAAACCCAGCATGACCTGAGCCCCGCTAAGTGACCTTCACCCTGAGACCTTGAAGTAAGTGCTTTCAACTGCAACCCGGCTGTAAGTAACTCCGTGCTCCTTTCCTGTTAACAGCAGAAAACAAACCAATCGGAAAAGTGCAGTGAGAAATATCTTCTTGGGGATATAGAGGGCAAAAGTGGTTTATGATTTTAAGCACAGTCCCCCCCACTTAATCTGTGTTTATAAGAAAAATGAGTGTGCCCAGAACAGCCGTGTAAAAACTATGTTTACAGATGTTTGTTGTTATAGTGTTAGTATTGTTTGTTAACACCTACTAACAAATTAAGGTCCTCTCTTTTTAAAATAGCACATCTGCCTCTAGGCTGGGACCAGGAAGGGCCATCATTCCATCACCAGTGCTGTGTGCGGGCTGGGTGGGTCTTTGCCATCTATCCAGTTCCCAACCTAGCTCCCACTTTAATCACCTTTGCAGATGTAGCCAAGGTGCCATCTTGTGGCTCTCAGCAGAATTAGCTTCCAGGAATTGAACTGCACTGGGCTTTTTGCAGTTTATCAGCACTCAAAAACCTTGTTGGTAATCAATGAAATCCTTACATTCTCAGGTACCATATAAGTGTTTCAGAACACTTCTGTGTAGGCAAGAGTGAATAATACAGAAATAACAGGTAAAGAGGGAGCTGGTTCAAGGACAGATGAGAACTTGAACCTGAGAAATCCCTGTTGCTTCAAGAGCATGTTTGCCTATCCGTGGTCCTGCACAGCCGATTGACTGTCTAGACCAGCAGAAAAACTCGCCTAGCCTTTTCCAGGTGACAAGGAAACAGTAACAATAGATATGAGACCTTTCAGAATTTTCAGCCATGCTCCAGGACTGAATGCGGGGAGAGAAGTTTGGGAGATATGTCAGATCTCTCTGTGTCTGTGTTTCTGTCAGACGGTGTAGGTCAGTGTCCGTGTTTTGGAATGCAATATTTATAGGCCTCTGCCTTGCCTGGCCTTATCCTGCTTTCAAGAAGACATGCACAACGCTGTCTGAGAACACGCCCTGGCCTTTGGATTTGATGTATTCCAGTTTGAATGGCAGCTGGGTTTGTTAATTATGGCTGCTATGTACCTTGGAGGAGATCCAATAAAAATCCTTATCAAATTACTTAAAAGGAATGGTATAATAACCTTCTGAAACACTTAGAATAAGCTTGAGAACTCTGGGAGAGGGTAGGAAGTGTTACTTGAGATCCACAATAACTCTGTGGGTAGATATAATAATCATCAACATTTTTATTAACATTTTTAAAAATTCAATTTTTTGAGATGCTGGGGATTGGACCCAGGGGCATTCTACCTCTGAGCTACACCCCAGCCAGATTCTTATTCTTGGTTTTGAAACAGGGTCTCACGAAGTTGTGGAGGGCTTTACTAAGTAGCTGAGGCTGACCTCAAACCTGTGATCCTCTGGTCTCACCCTCCCAAGTACTAGGATTACAAGTGTGTGCCTGGCTAAAATATCAATTTTGAGTGCAGTGCTTGGAAACAAAAGTATCTCTATATGTTAGAAGAAACTTAGAATGTTGGGATATCTTTAAAGAGCTTTTATATATATATACTGACCTGATTTCAGTGATACAAACCTATCAGTGCTATAAGAGTCTTTCTTGCAAGAATTTATTATATTTTCCCTTTAAAAAGCAATGATAGGACTTCCGGGAAGATGGCGACCGAGAAAAGCGGGGCTTAAGAACCCCGCTAACAACAAATCTCCATTACCACAAAATCAGCGCCTTTCATAGCCAGAAAACACCATCACCAGTGAAACAAAAATTCACCAGGCTCCAGAGAGAAAGCGGACTTAGAACAGAGCCACAGAGGAGATAACTGGCCTTGCGCCCGAGGACGCGGCAGACGCGGCAGCAGCGCCATACTGCCGGCAGCACCGGCGAATTCACCGGACGGCTTCAGCAAACCGAGGTGAGCCACTGCAGAACAGCCAGGCGGGATTTCTCCGCGCAGAGAGCATCTAAAGCTCCCAGTGGCCGAGCTCAGCACACACTGCAGGGATTCAGAGTAGAAATCAAAATCAAGAAGAAAAACGCCAGCCCCATAGCCGAGGGCGTAGCAGCGGCGCCATATTGCCACCGGCGGCAGCAGCAGCGAATTCAGCGAGGCCAGTACAGCTACATCTGCGTACTCAAGAACAGTGAGTCAAATTGCGGGCCACAGAGGAGAAATCCCAGTACTATACTCACTGGGACTTGACCCAGTGGGGGAGGGGCGGTGGCAGAGATATCACACCATAGGAGAACGTGCAACCTGGCACCCCCCACAGTCTAAAGCAGCCTCTATCGACTCTCTGGGTCGGAGACTCTGTGATAAAACCCAGTAAAGGAGTAGTGGGGTCTGAGATACGACTGACTCAAGATCCAGAACACCTTAAGTGAAGTCATAGTGACCCAAGGGAAGAACCCAGAGAAGGCACAAACTTCCGAAATCATGGGAAAGAGGAATAATACTGGAGCAATGAATGCACACAACCCCACAACATCAGAACCCGATAAAACTGAAAATCAGAGATTTCTAGAAGATCAAATCAGGAAAATAACTGTAGAAATAATAGAGGTGCTTCGAAAAGAACTCAGAGAGAGCCAAAAAGAGATAAAGGATGCAATTAATGAAGTAAAGGCCTCAATTCAAAGCACAAATAACCGATTAGAACACATGGAGAACAGAATCTCGCTCTTAGAAGTTGATCATTCCAAAAATGAACGCATAGTTTCTAATCTAGAAAAAAATATCCGACAGCAGGAATCTGATATTGAAGAAATATGGGCCCATCTTAAGAGAGCTAACCTAAGAATAATTGGAATAGAGGAGGGAAAAGAAAGTGAAACCAAAGGGATCAACAATCTCTTCAAAGAAGTAATAGCAGAAAATTTTCCAAACATAGAGCAAGAGGTTGATACAAAGGTCCAGGAAACTTATAGAACTCCCTTTAGACAGGATCAGAGAAGAGGATCCCCACGCCACATAATTGTCAAAATGACCAATGTGGAAGCCAAGCAGAGAATCTTAAAGGCAACAAAGCAAAAGGGCCAAGTGACATTCAGAGGCAAACCAATTAGAATCACTCCAGACTTCCCAAACCAAGTCATGAGAGCCAGAAGGGCTTGGAGTAACATATTCCAAACTCTGAAAGAAAACAACTTCCAGCCAAAAATTTCCTACCCAGCAAAACTTTCTATCAAATTAGATGGAGAAATAAGAAGCTTCCATGACAAACAGAAACTGAAGGAATTTATGTCTTCAAAACCAGCGCTAGAGAAAATACTCAAAGAGATTAACTACAAAGAAGAAATAGGTAACACACACCAGAACCAGAGAAACAAGATTTTCCATCCAACAGACAACTAAGATTGGTTATCTGTGGAGATTCATTATTTATGTTAGTCTTTTACCTATCTCTAAAGGGTATTGTTTGCCTTTATTGTTGTTAATTTTTAGGATTTCTAGTTGGAATATTAATATACCTTCAGATATAGCAATTGGAAATATTTTATCCCATTCTATTTGTAACTGTTAACTCTGTTTACATTGTCTTTGGATATACATTTTTTTTTTATTTTTTAGGGAGTCTGTATACTCCTCTGTGGCCTGTGCCATTGAAATCATAACCAAGAAATCACTGCCAATTTCAATGTTGTGAGGTTTTATGACCCAGATTTTCTCCTAAAAGTTTATAGTCTTAAGATTTATATTTAGGTCTATTATCTATTTTGAGTTAATATTTGTATATGGGATTAGGTAAGGGTCCAATTTTATTCTTTTCCATGTAATTATTATTTTTTTAACAATATTTAGTTAAAAGATTATCATTTCCACTACCAAATGTTCATGGAAACCTTGTCAAAAATAACTTGACAATATAGGGAATAATTTAGCTCTAGGCTTTTATTTAACTCCAATGGTTTATATATCTGCCTTTAGAATAGTACTACACTGTTTCAATTATTGTAGCTTTATATGGTTTGAAATCAGAAAATATATATCTTCTAGCTTTGTTCTTTTTCAAGATCGTTTTGGGTATCTAGAGTCCATATTCCATATTAGGATAGATTTTTTTCTGAAAAATAAATATATAGATATATGATAGTTTCACCTAAAAAATAGAAAAAAATATTCTCTGGTAAGAAAGAAAGCAAAAAGAAATATTGAAATGTTATCTTTAAGTCATCAAAAGCTTGGTATCAGACAAATGAAACTGTTATGTGAGATTATCATTTTTAATTTTAGATAAATTGCCATAATACTAGATGTCAACTACTAAGCCAAGCATGGGAGGGAGGGATAGTGAGAGAATGGGTGAGGATTGGGTGGGGGCTGACTGGGAAAAGTGTGCATGTATGTCTACAAAAGTATGTATCCTACTATGATGTATGAATACAGTGCACCAATAAAAAAAAAAATAAAAAAAATAAAAAAATAAAAAGCAATGATAGCCAGGCATAGTGGTGCACACCTGTAATCTCAGTACTCTGGAGGCTGAGACGGAAGGATTGCAGGTTTGAGGCCAGCTTCACCACCTTAGCAACCCATTCAGCAACTTGCTAAGACCCTGTTTCAAAATTTTAAAAAATAAAATGGGCTGGAGGTGTAGCTTGGAGGTAGAGTGCTCCTGGGTTCAATCCTAAATACTTCCACCAAAAAAAAAAGAGCAATGCATATCCAAATAAATTTGGAATAGTGTAGCTATAGGTTATTCAATTACGTAAATATTATATAATTCATCAAATCATCTCCTGATTGCTGTGACTGCTCACAGATTGCTTTCAGTTTTGTTTTTTGTTGTTTTATTACAATATTCTCCCTCCCTTAGCCTAGATTTCACTTTCCAAACTTCCCTGCATGGTCCAAAAATATGAAATGGACAATTTCAGAAGTAAATAATTTACAAGTTTTAAATTGCACGTCATTCAGAACAGTTGTCAGATGCTCCCCCGCCCTGCGCATCCCCACCCGGGCCTCGCCTTCCCTTTCTGCTGCAATCCAGGCTGCCTGCCTGCGAGTCCTGGGCAGCTCCGCACCCCCAAGGCAGATGCCGCGGTATCACGCTGCTTGTATTCAGAGAACCTTTTTTTTTCCTTTCATGACCCCAAAATGCAATAGTGACACTGACAGCTTGGCGGTGCTGGACAGAAGCCACATGGCGCTTCGTTAAGCAAAAAGGTAGAAGGAAAATCGGATGTGATGAGCGACCACGTTCCCGTGCATTTTGCCGTAGCGTCTTGTAGTTTTGCTTAGTCGTTGACCACTGCTTTAGGTTGGGTCTTGCGGGACCCCGAGGCCCGTGTGTTTAAGGTGTGGCGCAACTGGAAGGTGGGGAACCTTTAGGATGCGGGGGCTGCTGGAGGGAGCTAGACACTGGGAGCGCCCTTGTAGGGGACGCTGGGACCCTGGCCCCTTCCGCCCGCTGTACTTCAGCTGCCTGAAATGTGCGATTTCTACACCTTGTACTTCAGCCTCAACACAGGACTCAAGGCCAGAAGACAAAAGGCGTGTGTGTGTGTGTGTGTGTGCGTGCGTGCGTGTGTGTGTGCGTGCGTGCGTGTGTGTGCGCGCGTGCGTGTGTGTGCGTGTGCATGCGTGTGTGTGTGCGTGCGTGTGTGATGGGCCTGGAACTGAGGGCCACCGAGGGCGGGAACGGCCTCGGAGGAGGAGTCCCGAGGCCTGGCTGGGGCGTTCGGCCAATGTTTAAGGACCGAGTTACTTAACTGTCAGTCACGGTTGTTGGTCTCATTGGCCTCCAGGTGACCACCACTCAGCAAAAGAACTCGGGGCCCAACTGAAGTCCCAACTGTCAAAACAGCCACAGAGCCCAACAGGCCCGGGGCCGGGGGGCCACGCCGACAGCTCCCGCTGGCCTGGGCTGGCCGGGGCTGCAGCGGACCACGCAGACCTCCATCACAGGGAAGGTAAGCAGCTGCGTCCCACAGAGCAGGGGAGGTGGAGAGTGGACGGAGGCAGCCACTGGGCCACACGGCCTGGCGCCACGCCTGCCTCCTGGACTCACTGGGGATTCTGAGCTCAGAATCAGGTCATCCCCGTGGCTGTCACAAGGAGAGAACCGGAACCAGGCCCATCTGAGGACCACCGGGCCGGGGAAAGTGAGGGCAGCGGGCCCACTGAGGACAGAAGTCCTGCGCCTCCCTCCCTCCCCTCCTCCGGCTGCAGCCCTGGCGGCTCCCGTGTGGCGGCCCAGGAAGGGGCGGCTCTGCAGGAAATGCAGCAAGCAGCACGATGCTCGGGTGCAGGGAGGGCGAGCGCTCCAGGAGAGGGCTGAGGCCAGGCAGGGCCACGGCTCCACGGTCAGCCGCACACCCTCAGTGTGACTGTGGGCCTGGAGCCACGATTGAGGCCGCGGGAGCGCCGTGGCAGGGCTGAGCTCTGTCACTAATACGGACAACAGTCCCTGCAGGGTGGGCACCAGGAGCTGAGGTTAGTTTCTGAAGTCTCCTGCCCCCGAGGTATGCGGTTGGAGCTCCTAGGGTCAACGCCCTCTCAGGACACGTGAGCCGCTGTCATGGGTTGAATGTGCTTTGCGTGTTTCCCCACGGCTCCTGGGCTAAAAATTCAACTCCAGTTGTGAGGTGTTAAGAGGTGGACATTTAATCAGTTGTGGGGTTAGAAGGTCAGTAAGCTGACTCAGAGCCAGTGGAGTAGAGCCCTCACGTAGAATACTGCTTGCTTTATTTAAAAAGAGGTACACAGACCAGAAGATGTGTGTGCACATACACACACACACACACACACTCTCACACACTCCACCTGCACCGTGTTCCTTGCCAAGCACAGCCCTGTCCATTCTTGGAACTCTGCCTGCAAGAACATACAGCCCATTGGCCTTGACCTCAGGACTGAGCCGCAATAAAAATCCTTTCCTTCTAATTTACCCGTCTAGCCGAGGCAGTGGAACATGCCTGTGTCCCCTTACTTGAGAGGCTGAGATGGGAAGGTCTCAGGCCTAAGGCTGGTGACAGCAACTTAGACCCTCAACAGCTTCATATGAGACCCTGCTGAAAAATAAATATAATAGAGCTGGGTGTCGCTCAGAACACTCCTGGGTTCAGTGCCCAGTGCATCAACACAAGAATAACTGACCCAGTCTTTTTATTTTCTTTTTTAGCTAGCATTACTGGTTGGTTTTCTTGTGATGTCTTTTTAAAGTAGAGAAAGTAGTGAGATTGGGCCAGGGCAGCAGGGCCTGGAAGCCAGCTCCTGCTCTGAAGAGACCTTCACAAGGCAGTATGAGGCCCTGGAGAACATAGACCAGGGTGTGTTTGCCCAGGTCACACTGGCCCTCCATCTCCTCGCTGGCAAAGAGGAGGCCGAGAAACTGGGGCCCAAGTTAGCATGGGCTTTCCACTTAATTATATCCAAGCTGAATCTAAGGAAGACTGTAGAACCCCAATGTGGTCCACCTGTTTCAGACGATGGAGACCAGGAGAACTTCTACCTGGTGATGGAGCTCGCGAGTGGAGGCGGCTCCGGCAGCACACCCCCAGGGAAACGGCAGGAGAAGGAGGAGGAAGAGGAGGAGGAGGCCCGCCATGTGTTCAGGCAGATCACCTGCACCCTGTGCTACTGGCACGACCAAGGCATCGTGCACAGAGACCTGAGGACACAGCAGTCAGCGTCGAGGTGTGCGACTTCGGGCTGAGAGGCGGGTTCGGGCTGGGCAGAAGCTGAGCAAGGCGGTGGCCCCTTGGCCGACGGCGCCCCAGAGCTCTCCCCGGGGAAGCGTATGGCGGCCCGCGATGGACGTCTGGAGCCTGGGCTCACGCTCTACACAGGCTCATGGCGGGGGGCATTTAAAGGGAAAACCCATTCGCAGCTGGAGGGGCAGGTCCTCCACCTCTGTATGGGGTCCATGTGACGTTTGCTCCCTACACCTCACCATGGTTAACTAGCGCTACTGAACATCTCTCCCCACTAGGCGGGTTCTGGCGTCGCCCTGGACATCGCTGCCCTGGCCTGAAGCAGCCGCAGGAGGGGCTCACACCCCACCTTCTCCCGCGGAGGCCGTCTGCAGGGCCTGGAGCCGGGGATGTGGCCCCTCCGCGCTCAGCTGGAGAACCCTCAGAGGCTGCTTCTCCTGGGATACTTCGCCTGCCCTGAGAGGGTCTGAATACACTTCTGTTTCTCATGAATCATAATAAAATCGAGTCCTGGCGGATGGTCACAGAGCTCACCGGAGTCTATTGTGCACCGTCCTTGCAGAGTCGGGCTGGGCGCGCATGAGCGTGAGCGGCAAGTAGTAAGGGGGCTCTGTCCTTCATCTAAGGGAAAGGGACTTCCAGACCTGCAGGCCCCAGCAGCATAAGAATTCAGAGAGCGTCTCAAGAAGAGAGCTTCCTTGGGGCGGGAAAGCCGGCCCTGTGAGACACGCGGGACCCAGGTCGGCCCTGTGAGAGACGCAGGTCACCTGGCGACCGCTGTCAGAAGGGCCAGGGGGACACTGGGTGCCCCAACAATGTGTTGGGGCCGGGGAGCGATGGCGGGCGTCCTTCTGAGAGGCCCCAGCTGTGCGCCCTGTGGCCATTCCAAGTTTCCTTTGCGTGCTGAGCAGAGCACTAGACCTCCTTGAGGCCAGAGGAAAGGCACACAGCACCCTCTGGGCGTAATCCTCCTGCCTCAGTCTCCCAAGAGCTGAGATTAGCCATCCGCAGCCTTATGATACTTCGTTTACCACAGTTAATAGGTTGTAACCGACCTAAGTTAGAGTCTCTTGTGAATATAAACGTGTGTGTATTCATAGAGCAGGTAGTTTTTGCACATCCTGGGTAAGCACCCGCCACGGAGTGGTGAGCTGCCCTCAGTGGCCTGAAGCCAATATGCTGCTCTTTGCAGAAGTCTGGCCATGTCTGACCATCCTGATCTGCAGCTTAGGCTGCAGCCGCGGCCTGGGCTGTGCTGGTGCGGGGGGACGCTGCCCAGCGCCACGCGCTTCCTCCACAGAGCTGCCCAGGTGTTCTGCAGTGACCGCCCCGCTCCACGCAGCCCCTCTGCTCTGCAGGGCTCCCCGCACGCCCTCTGCAGGAGGCATGTGAATACTGTCCGGGCTGTCTGCCTTCACCACAAGGTCACCAGGACTGACCAGGGGCCAACAGCAGGGCTGGCCCATGCCCCTTCTTGACCCCTGGGCTGGGACACAGGGCCCCCAGGGCAAGAATCGCCTTCAGCAGGAGTCACGCCTGCCTGGGACTCTCCTGGGACCTGAGGCCAGGAATTTCTGACTCAGGACCGAGATGACTGTCAGTCATGGCGGCTGGGATGATTGGTGTCCAGGTGGTCACTACTCAGCCACAGAACTCCCAGCCCAACAGAAATCTCAACCGTCAAAACAGCCACAGAGGTGAGGTGGGGCCTTGGGGCCGGCCCAGGTGAGCACGCTGACAGTTGACAGCTCCCGCCCGTCCTGGGCTGCCGAGGCTTCAGAGAAGCCAAGGAAACTCTGGCCGGCAGATGGTGCTCCTGGGCTCCTGTGAGTCCACTCCTCAGTCTGAAGCATCCCCTTCCCTTCCAGAAACGTCAGAAGTGCCCTGCCAGGGACAATCCCCAGGAGAAGGGGTGTGCCCCAAGGTGAAGTGGGCTGGAGAGGGGAAGCGTGAGGACGGCACTGGGTACTGTGTGTCCTTCTGAATCAGAGCTGCCCTGAGGAATTCACTGGGTCTCTTCTAACAAGCGGCCTGTGTGCACGGCTAGGCGGCGCCCTCAGGCCGGCCGGGCCTCCATGTTGAATTCAGGTGTGTCCCCTTCCTCTGAACGCCCTGGCCCTGTGCTCCGCAAGCCTCGGGCCCAGGCCCCCTCGACAGTCTCCACCGACACATCCTAGCATGTTCTGTGCTCCCTGCGAGGCACACAGAGCCCTGAGCGCAGGGACTCTCTTCTCAGAGAAGGCGGAGGCGGGGTTTCAGCCTGGAGGGCGAGGCTGAGCGAGGCAGGCCGGAGGACATTGGAGTTACCCGTCTTTCCTTCACTTCCTTCCCTCCCCTACCAGAGTCTCTGGAGTCCCCGCACCTTGAGTTCGAGGGAGGCCTGAGAAAGCCACCCCGGCCAGAGCAGGAGGCGCCTGTCCTGCTTGGAGAGGCCTCTGTCTTGGGCCCCTGAGCGGAGTTGCCTGTGATCCTCCCGTCTCAGCCTCCCGAGCACTGGGGTGACAGGCTGCACCTGCCTGGCTCCTCCTTCCTCCTCCTCCTCCCTCCTCCTCAGATCCGACTGGCTTGGGCCCTTCTTGCCTTCCGGGGCCTCTTTTTCTTTTCCAATTTCTTGCTTTTCTGTGATGCGCCCTGAGCCACTTCCTTGGCACAACCCTTCTGATCACTACTGGTCCCTTCTGCTGCGTCTTCTCTGCTGTGCGGCCCACGAGCCAGCCGGGCCTCAACAGCCTTGGAGGCCTCTGTGTGTTTTCAGGCTGATAATGGAACCCCACTGGGCCTTATCTCACACAGGACTTAGAGTTCATAGGATTCAGACTCAAGTCAAATTCAGATGGCAAACACCCACCTGATTAGGAAAATCCTCTAGAGACTGTTTTGAAGAAGGGCCTGTTACGTTTGGGATCTGAGAACCAACCCGTGGCTTCTCGGGGCTAGACTAAATCCCTAGACACACCGAACTGCTTGTCTGAATATCTATGGCTGTTACCACCACGTCTCAAACAGACGGCCCGACAACACGCGTGAGTCTTGGGGCAGTGAGGGCTCGGAGCCAGGGTGTGAGAGAGGGGCCTCGGGAGGACGGCGCGTCTTCCTGAGCCTCAGTTTCCTCCTCTGCAAGTGGAGACAAGTGTGCCTGGCGCCCAGGGTGTCTCGGCACCCACAGGCAGAGGCCCGGCCACAGCGGGCTTCGCGTCGGTCAAGCGCAGCCTGCCCTCGCTGGTGATCCTCGGCCGACAGACAGCGGCGAGCTGGGTGGTTTGTGGCTTGGGATTTGACGTTTGGGTCTTTGTTATTTTTTTAAATATTGTTTCATTACATTTTATTTTGTGTATTGGTTTGCTGCTTTTGTTTTATTTTCTTTAGTAGCATTGGTTTTCTCACGCTGTCTAGAGAGAGGTGTGAGGTTAGGTCAGGGCAGCAGGGCCTGGCGGCCAGCTCTTGGTATGAGGAGGCCTTCCCTGACCAGTATGCTGTCCTGGGGGTCACTGGCCAGGGCAGCAGGGCCTGGTGGCCAGCTCTTGGTATGAGGAGGCCTTCCCTGACCAGTACAATGTCCTGGGGGTCACTGGCCAGGGCAGCAGGGCCTGGTGGCCAGCTCTTGGTATGAGGAGACCTTCCCTGACCAGTATGCTGTCCTGGGGGTCACTGGCCAGGGCAGCAGGGCCTGGCGGCCAGCTCTTGGTATGAGGAGGCCTTCCCTGACCAGTACGATGTCCTGGGGGTCACTGGCCAGGGCAGCAGGGCCTGGCGGCCAGCTCTTGGTATGAGGAGGCCTTCCCTGACCAGTATGCTGTCCTGGGGGTCACTGGCCAGGGCAGCAGGGCCTGGCGGCCAGCTCTTGATATGAGGAGGCCTTCCCTGACCAGTACGATGTCCTGGGGGTCACTGGCCAGGGCAGCGGGGCCTGGCGGCCAGCTCTTGGTATGAGGAGACCTTCCCTGACCAGTATGCTGTCCTGGGGGTCACTGGCCAGGGCAGCAGGTCCCGGCGGCCAGCTCTTGGTATAAGGAGGCCTTCCCTGACCAGTACGATGTCCTGGGGGTCACTGGCCAGGGCAGCAGGGCCTGGCGGCCAGCTCTTGGTATGAGGAGGCCTTCCCTGACCAGTATGCTGTCCTGGGGGTCACTGGCCAGGGCAGCAGGGCCTGGTGGCCAGCTCTTGGTATGAGGAGACCTTCCCTGACCAGTATGCTGTCCTGGGGGTCACTGGCCAGGGCAGCAGGGCCTGGCGGCCAGCTCTTGGTATGAGGAGGCCTTCCCTGACCAGTATGATGTCCTGGGGGTCACTGGCCAGGGCAGCAGGGCCTGGTGGTCAGCTCTTGGTATGAGGAGACCTTCCCTGACCAGTATGCTGTCCTGGGGGTCACTGGCCAGGGCAGCAGGGCCTGGCGGCCAGCTCTTGGTATAAGGAGGCCTTCCCTGACCAGTACGATGTCCTGGGGGTCACTGGCCAGGGCAGCAGGGCCTGGTGGCCAGCTCTTGGTATGAGGAGGCCTTCCCTGACCAGTATGCTGTCCTGGGGGTCACTGGCCAGGGCAGCAGGGCCTGGCGGCCAGCTCTTGATATGAGGAGGCCTTCCCTGACCAGTACGATGTCCTGGGGGTCACTGGCCAGGGCAGCGGGGCCTGGCGGCCAGCTCTTGGTATGAGGAGACCTTCCCTGACCAGTATGCTGTCCTGGGGGTCACTGGCCAGGGCAGCAGGGCCCGGCGGCCAGCTCTTGGTATGAGGAGACCTTCCCTGACCAGTATGCTGTCCTGGGGGTCACTGGCCAGGGCAGTAGGGCCTGGCGGCCAGCTCTTGGTATGAGGAGGCCTTCCCTGACCAGTACGATGTCCTGGGGGTCACTGGCCAGAGCAGCAGGGCCTGGTGGCCAGCTCTTGGTATGAGGAGGCCTTCCCTGACCAGTACGATGTCCTGGGGGTCACTGGCCAGGGCAGCAGGGCCTGGCGGCCAGCTCTTGGTATGAGGAGACCTTCCCTGACCAGTATGCTGTCCTGGGGGTCACTGGCCAGGGCAGCAGGGCCCGGCGGCCAGCTCTTGGTATGAGGAGACCTTCCCTGACCAGTATGCTGTCCTGGGGGTCACTGGCCAGGGCAGCAGGGCCTGGCGGCCAGCTCTTGGTATGAGGAGGCCTTCCCTGACCAGTACGATGTCCTGGGGGTCACTGGCCAGGGCAGCGGGGCCTGGCGGCCAGCTCTTGATATGAGGAGGCCTTCCCTGACCAGTATGCTGTCCTGGGGGTCACTGGCCAGGGCAGCTTTGCCAGGCCGAACTGCTCCTCCATCTCTCACTGGCACGGAGGTGCCCAGAGTTAACACAGGCCTTCATCTAATTGGCTGTAACCAGGGCTGCAGCACCCACAGCAGCCCTGCAGTTCCCAGGGACCACGGCCGTGGGGCACTCTACCAGGTGACAGCGTGTGAGCGGGGCGGCTCCCGGCCCATCCTGAAGGACGGTGGCCTGCCGGAGGAGCAGGCCCCAGAGCGTTCAGACAGTTGCCATGTACCCTGAGCTCCAGCCGCCACCAAGGCACCGCGCACGGGGACCTAGCGCCGGAGAACGTCCTGCTGGATGCAGCAGGAGCATCAAGGTGAGGCTGTGGGTTCCCTCCCCCAAGGCTCGCCAGCAGGGCGGTGGGACGCGTGGATCCCCACCACCCTGGAGGAGCGCTCCCCCACACTGGGCGCCAAATTGGTTGGAACTAACTTTCCGTGGCATTAAGAAACGTGGTCAAAAATTGCTCGGCAAGGCGATTTTACTTTTGCAACAAAGGGTGCTCCCAGGTACGCGAGAGCGTGCGCCTGACAAGAATCAGCTGGGTCTTGCTTCCCTGAGCAGCGCTCCTCCTGCGCTGAACTTCTCCTGGTGGGAGTCACGGCTTCACATTCTTCCCTTGAGCTCAGGGAAGGTGGGGAGGTCAGCGCCGCAGTCCCTAAGGAGATGCTAACTGTGCCAAGGACTGTAAGTCCCTGCAGATTACAAATGGTGGTTTATGTTTAAACTACTTCTTTGACAGAAAAGCAGGCCCCGCCTTCTGACAGCGCCCCTGTGCCAGGTGGCTGGGGCACTGGGTGTGCAGGAGGAAAGTGGCGCCACGGATCCTGGATGGTGGAGCAGGGTCACGGCCAGCAGGTGGGCCTGTGGGCTTCCATTATGTCACTTATAATGACACACAAATTGTATACTTTTATGAGTCCATGTGATGTTTGCTCCCTACACCTCGCCATGATTAACTAGCGCTATTGAACATCTCTCTCCGCTAGGTGGGCTCTGGCATCGGCCTGGACATCACTGCCCTGGCCTGAAGCAGTCGTAGTAGGGGGCTCACATGCCTGCCTTCTCCGGAGGAGGCCGTCTGCAGGGCACCTGGAGCTGCTGGTGATGAGGCCCCTCAGCACTCAGCTGGGAGAAACCTCAGAGACGGTTTCTCCTGGGAGAGAAGAGGGCGATGGCTTTTCTTGTGGCGCCAGGATTTAGCACCTCCGTTGTGGAGTTCATCCATGGGCAGAGGGAGCACTGCTCTGCAGAAGCATGTGCCCTACCTGTGCTCCAGGACTTGTCACTCGTTCAGTAGTTTGATCTTGTCTTTGATCTTCCCCTTCCATACTGTGTGTACCAGAGCCTGTGGGAATGTCTAACTCCTCTGCTCTCCCTGAAGTAAGTGCTTTTGTTTGTGAACACATGATTATTCAACTGGTTAGATTTGTGGGCTTGGGGTAGTTCAAAATGGTGGAGTCGTTGAAACTGTCCAGATGCAAACGCCAGTGGAGGGCCCTGAGCCGCTTTCCACGATGCTTTCCTGGCTACCACTGGTATACTTTTGTATTTATATTCGGTCAGTGATGTATTTTGCATCAGCAACTTGAGGAGGGCGGCAGGGGCGTGTGTGCACTTTCTGCCCTGTGCAGCCCTCGGTCCTTGGCTGCTGCTCCATCCTCTTCTGGCTCTTAAACCTCATGGGGCTGGGGCACAGGTGTCCTCCAGTAGGTGCTGGGGCCCATCTCTCCCCATCGCACGCGCTCCACATTTAGACCCACCACTGTGCTCACTGCCACCTCACCAGGGTGTGGCGATGGCGGTCCTGTGGAGCATGAAGCAGCAGGGGATGTGAGGATGACGGACGGCAGGACAGGCTCCTCTGGAGGCCAGGAGGCTGCCGAGGCCTTCGACTTTCAACCCCCTGTGAGTCCTGACCTGAAGAATCATTTTGCTGCTAGCTGTTGGGTTTATGGCTGAGCCCAGGGGGTATCCGATCCCAGTTTGGCACTTAGTATTGTGTAATCAAATAAATGAAAACTTTCCTATTGCATTTTTCTTTAAAATACGATCTTCTAATCCCAGTGACCAGGGAGCCTGTGGCAGGAGTGTCGCGAGCTCGAGGGTGTCCTTGACAATTCAGCAAGGCCCTTTCTCAAAATAACAAGTGGAGGACTTGGGCATGCATCTCAGTGGCAGGGAGCACCTGGGTTCTCTCCTCAGGGCCAGCAAGGGGAGAAGATAAACTTGGGTGTGAACTTCTCGAGGTGCCCATCCATGGTGGCTCCTGTTGGGCTCTGGTGAGACTAAACATCATGATGGCCGCTCATCTCCTGGACACCACAAAGAAGCAGGTGAGGAAGGGAGCCAGGGATGAGATGACCAGCGTCTTTCGAGGGCACATGCCAGTGACGTCCTCCTACGGCGAGGCCTGCCTCCTCGGGTTCCCCTCGCCTCCCAGGAGCTGTGAAGCCACGGCTCCTTGCACGCCCTCCTGGTCCATTCGGTCATCAGAGCCCTTGTGCTCCAGGCCCTCCCAAAGCTTGCCTCTGAGGTCAGCTGGGCTGGGCCCAAGGCCGCGCTGAGGCAGGAATGTTAATGCAGTGCTGTCAGGGCCGGCCCAGGGTCAAGTGATGCCGAATTCAGAGCCATCCTCTCCCTCTTACCCAGCCAGCACCGTGGACCCAACATCGAACCGTCTAGCCATGGCACAGCACAGTGACCATAATGAACAAGAATGGACTAGAATGTGTCACGTATTTCAGAATTGCTGAGGGTTGATTTTACCAGGATGTGGTGGCTAAGGCCTATAATCTCAATGGCTCAGAAGGCCAAGGCGGGAGGATCATAAGTTGAGGCCGGCCCGGGCAATTTAGTGAGACCCTATTTTAAAATAAAAAGGACAGGGAATGCTTGTAATCCCAGTATTTGGAAGGCTCACAATAAGATTGCAGGTTCATTGCCAGCCTCAGCAATTTAGTGAGAACCTGTTTCAAAATATAAAATACAACTGGAGGTTTAGCTCAGAGGTACAATGCCCTTGGAGGGAGGGAGGGAGGAAGGGAGGAAGGAAGGGAAGAAGGAAAAAAGGAAAGAGAGAAAAGGGGGCTGGGGATGTAGTCCAGTGGTAGAATGTCTCTGGGTTCAATCACCAGCACTGCAAAAAATAAAAACTAGGGTGGTCATCAGATCTGGAAGCAATAGTGTCATGTTGATCATTGCCCAAAGAGGCCCACACCCCGATTTCCAGAAACATGCAGGCTCTCTGTGACCTTGCCCAGCACAAGGGCTTTGGCAGATGTGATTGGGCAAAAGGTCTCGAGGTGGGGAGAGCGTTCCTGGATGACCTGGGTGGCCCTAAAGTCATTACAGGGATCCTCCTTATATAGGAGGCAAAAGTGTGTGTGTGTGTGTGTGTGTGTGTGTGTGTGTGTGTGTAAGAGAGAGAGAGAGGAGAAGAAGAAGAAGGAGAAGAAGAAGAAGAAGAAGAAGAAGAAGAAGAAGAAGAAGAAGAAGAAGAGGAGGAGGAGGAGGAGATAAGGAGAGGACCTGAGGCAGAGCTGTGGACCATAGAGTGAATGAAGAAGAGAAACTTCTAGAAGCTTCTAGAAGCTGGAAAATGTAGGGAATGGCTTCTCCCTTGGAGCCTCCAGGACAAACCTGGAGCCCTTGACTCTAGCTCCTTAGACCCACTGTGGACTTCTGACCTTCAGAACAGTGTGGTAATACATTCCTGTTGAGTTGCTAAGTTCACGGTAATCTGTTGCTAGCAGTGGTAGGCAGTGAAGACAGTGGTCAGCTCCATAATAAGGTTTCTAAGTACTGTCTGCCATATGATAAAATAGTAGCGATGTTTCCAGGCTGGACGGATGGCCACAGTGTGGTTTTAAGGTTTTCATGGTTTTCTGAGGATAAACGGGAGCGTCCAATGTGTTAGCCTGCTTTCCATTCCACAGAACACCTGACATAATCAGCTGGAAATGAGCAGCGATGTGTTCTGGCCAGAGCGTAGACACCTCAGCGTGTAGCTGCTGCGGGGCCTGTGGCAAGGCAGAGCGCCCGAGATACCCTGCCATCCCCCACCTGGCCCTGCCACCTGAAGGCTCAGCACCTCCCAGTAGTACTCTGGGCTGGAGACCAGGCTTCAACACACAGACCTTTTGGGGGGGGGGACACCAGATCCAGTCATGGCAGTCAGCTATGGGAATTCTCTAAACACTTATGATGGCAGGCAGGGCACAGTGGCACATGCTGAGACAGGGAGACTCCAGGCTCCAGGCCAGCCTCAGCAACTTAGCACGACTCTCAGCAGCCTAGGGAGACCCTTTTTTAAAAACAAAAAATGAAATGGGCTGGAGGAATAGCTCAGAGGTAATGCCCCTGGATTCAACCCCCAGTACCCAAACAAACAAAAACACAGATGGTTTAAGGGCCAAGTCTAGGGAGTCCTGATTCAGAACTGAAGTCAGCCTGCCTTTTCCTCCCCTCATTGCAGGGCGCGACGCAGCCTCAATGGCTGATCCCAGGAGAGGCCTCTGCAGCCACCTCCAGCCTCTTCTACCATCATTGTTCTGCACGGGATGGAGAAGGCAGAGGTGGGAGGGGAGGTGGAAAGGAGGAACTTGGGTTCTCCTCTGTTACTCTGTCTTTGAAACCACGTCATCTTGGGAGGGGTCCATTTAAAATGCGCAGGTAATATACAGTGTGCTGTATTGATATACAGTGTGCTGTATCAAGGATAGAAGGCATCACCATCTACTTCCTAGCTACAAACTGCCTCTAAGACACAAAAGAAATAGAAACAACTTAGATGCCAAGTAGGTTGAGCAGGCAAATGTTATAAAATTGAGAACGGATCAATTTGCAGGTAATTGCGGAGACCAGTTTCAGGTCTTGGCAGTGAAGCGGTGTTCGGTACCAAGCTGGCGTTGGTGCCTCCACTGTCCCTTTGCCCTGCCGCTCTCCTTTGCCTGTTAGTAATGGAGGACCCAACCTCCTGGGTCACAGAGAGACCCCCACCCCCTACCAGCACACAGGGTGGGGGAATTGTGAGCTTCTTCCTGGGAGCCACTGTGCATTTTTCTGGGACAGAGAAAGAGGGTTTGGGGGAGGGAGAAGGGGAAGGAGTGGGACAAAGTGAATGGCTGCTCGGAGCCTTCACACCACTGCTCTCCTCCGTGGGTCTCCTCGCTGTCACAGGAGGGTCCGCTTAGGACTCACAAGCTGCCATTACGCACAGGGAGAGAGCCGGGAGCCTCACACACACACACACACACACACACACACACACACACACACACACACACACACACAGCAAGCCCAGGGCCTCCAAGAAGAGGGAAGGATCAAGACTGAGTACTGAGCAGCTGGGGACTGCCCCAGCCTGCCCCTCCCAGGAGAGGCGTGGTCGCTGTCTCTGGTGCTGAAACTCAGACCCAGAGTTGGAGCAAAGCGGCCAAAGACCAATGAGGGCCGGTGGGTGCTGAGGCTCCTGAGCCCCCTTCCCTGGAGCCTCCTCTTGTTCATTAGAGGGTGGAAGCCCAGAAAGGGAAGAGGTCTCCCTCCAGGCCACACAGGACCTCCAGTGGGCCTGGAAACAGCCGGACGCTTTCTTAGCTCCCTTCCTAGAAGGGAAGCTCCTTGGGGAAAGCCCACCACCCTGAATCACCTTTGGTTATGAAACCCTAGACAGGAGATTCCCTGAGCCCGCGGGAGCCCACGAGGCTGGACCGCAGTCCTGAAGGCTGAAGGGGCCCTTTGTCTCCTGCGCCACATCTCCGGCAGCTTTCCTCCCCACGACCAGCTCTCTCGCTGCTCACCTTCCCGGTCCTCTGAAGACATCTCCTGGTCTTCTCTGCTCCCTTCCCCACACCTTCCTGGAAGCCACCAGATCCATTCACTTCACTTAACTCTTTTCAAATACCCCATCTTCCTTCGTCTTTCTGACTTTCTGCATTCTCCCAAGAGCCTTAGCTCCTTGAGAACAGAAGCGTCATGACTGCTGAAGATCTCTGGATCAGGTACATAGAGAGGGCCCCGCACACAGCAAGTGCTTGTAACTGATTGAAACATCACACAAGGAACAGGACTTGAAGCTGGAGCTATTTTTTGACAGGAAACGGGGCCTGGGAACAGAAGAAGTGCCACCCTGAATTCCTCTGGCCACAGAAGACAGTGGGGTGTGGGAGGCTCCTCCCAGCAAGGAGGCTCAGAGGACACAGCCACTTCACCCTGAACCCCGCTCTCAGGCATCACAGATCCACACCTGGAGACAGGATGTGTAACTCCCAATCACCTTGTAGATGGAAGTCATATGGCTACCATCTGGCCAATCAGCAGAGACCATGCTCCAGTGACTCTGATTGGCTAAAGATCTTACATGTAACCAGTCAGGTCCCACAGGTCAGGTTTGCTGAGAGGTTGGGGCCATCCTGTCACCTGGAAGGCAGAGCTCAGATGGCAGGAAGCAGGCCAGGAGAGGCAAGTCCTGCTGACTTCCTCCAGCATCAGGTACAGCCTCGCCTGAGCCCTCTGCACAGGCCTCCCACTTTCTTAGACCATTCTTCCTGCTTTCATCCTTTGCCTACTTGTCTCTGACACTTTGAATTCGGTTTTCTGCCACCATCCATCCACAGAGTTCTGACTGTTCCTATTAGCTGGCTAAATGGAGAGCCCTGGAATGCAAGAGAGTAAATCCAGGTTAGCATCCGGGAGAACTTACTGGTGGCCCCGCGAGCCTCCTTGTGGGTGTTCACGGGGCTCTAGCCTGCAGATCTGATGGATACAAGCGATGTCTGCCATGGGGGGGCTAAGCACACCCTCAGGCCACTGCTGCCTCGCAAGCTGTGTTGGCTTCTTAGGAACCTGGAGGAAGCTTCTGGGTGAGTTTCTCTGACCACACTGTCTGACAGAGAAACGCCTCACCTGGGAACCAAACTTGCCCTGGGAATCATCCTCTCTTAGCCACCTTCCTTCCTGCCCGGCAGGCTCTGTGTCATACACCCTCCCTCTGGCCTCAAGGACATCTGACCCCCTGCTCAGCACCCGTGGAAACTTGGGGTCACCTCGGGCCATGGCTGGGTCAGGCCTCTCAGAGGGACACCCCATGCCATTGCTCCAAAAAGCAGACAGTGTCACCCACGAAAGACTGGTCTTGTGACATGAGACAGTGAGTGGACTGAGGCACAGTCAAGTGTCCCCCATCTCTCTGGGGACATCAGCACCTGCCGCTCCGGGACCTCAACACATTCTGCTCTGCAGGACATTCCTGTGCTTGTGTGGACTTCTCCACAGAGAGGAAACAGGCCAATAGCCCCTAATGTGCCCACTGGTCCTCCTGACACTGGTCATTCCTGCCGGGGCAGCTCAGGGCCCTGTCCCTTCAGATGCACTGAGAAAGGCCGACTGCTCCTGGGCCGCTGTAGGCCTCGTGAGCCTCCTCTCCCTCTAGGTTTATGGATTGACTTCTGGGCTATAGTTTGGCTGCTCAAACAGAATGTGCCCAGCCCCGATTCTGTGCAAAGGGGATACAAAACAGACATCTGTGATCATGCCCCAGGAGCACTAATTTTATTATAAGACTCATGAGAAACAGTAATTTATTAGGCATCTCAGGGGAGGGAAAGTGTCTCAGCAAAAAACAATCTCTGAGGTTTCTCCAGAGCAGAGGGGCCTCATGCCCACATCTCCAGACACTCTGGCAGCAGGACTCCCCTGGAGAAGGCCGAGGCGGTGTGAGCTCCTCCTCCTGCAGCCGTCTCAGACCAGGGCTGGCAATGTCCAGGCCGTGACACCAGGGCCCGCCTAGCTGAGAGAGACGTTCAGAAGCACTAGTTAATCATGGCAAGGTGGAGAGAGCAAATGTCACGCCGGACCCCAGAAAAGCATACGGTGGACTTGTCGGCTGGAGATGACGTAACAAAAGCCTATGGGCGGGAAACGCCAGCCTGCCCCTACTTGACGGCCTCAGGTGTCCCGTGTCCTCATTGGTGCGACTCTCCTGCAGAGTCCCTGGAGCTCTGACTTGCGTTCCCGGGTCACTTTACTTTGGAAGGCCGGAGGCCCTGTGCTGGGTGGCTCCGCAGCTGCAGGTTAGCAGCCAGTTCCCCACACCCTAGTGGCCTTCCTCCAGCCCTGCCGGTTGGCAGGGCACAGGCTGCGGTGCTGCTGGTGCTGCCGTGGGGTGTCCCACCAGAGAGTGAGCTGGCGTTGGCGGGCGTGTCCTGGAGGGACTCACTGCTCGCTGGCTTGCCCCCATGGCCGCCGCCGATGCAGGGGCTGGGCGTGGGGGGCTCAGGGGCATGCTGGGTCATCGCAGGGAGCGGTGGGGGGTGTCCTACTCAGGCTGCAGAGGGCGAGGGCGGGCAGGCTGGCCCCTCTCCCCTGTTCCGCCCTGAGCCCTGGTCCTCCTTGGCCAGCTGAGGCTGAGGGGGCAGAAGCAGACAAGGCCGAGGGCAAGGTCACCGGCTTGTCCCTGAGGTGGAGGAGGTGCCGGGCACAGGTGAGGCCTGAGCGTCGGGTGAGCGGCCTGGACATACACCTTGCAGCCAGAGCCCTGTGCCAGCTGGTACTGCAGGAGGAGGTAGTCGCCATGCCCTCATCAAACTTTTTTTGACTTAGAGATATCCAGGTGTCATTGAGATTGAAGCCCTTCTCAAACATTACCCCCAATATGGCGGGGTTCAGGAGGGTGGGGAGGGACTGCCTGGAGTGTTGGGGAGAATCCTCCTCCCCTGGCTCAGCCATGGGTGCCCCAAGATTCTCTGCACCCTGGCCCTCTGGGCGGGGTCCATGGTTAACACCTGGTGGATGAGGCTCTGGGCTCCAGCTGATACGTGGCTGGCACTACATACCGCGCGTCCAGGATCTGCTCGGCCACCTTGGACACAGTTCTTCTGGGAAACAGGAGGTGCCCGCGAGCATGTAATGGAGAGTGACCCTGGGCTCCAGGCGTCCACCGCGAGCCCGTCATACTCCTCCCCCTCATAGAGCTCCGGGGCGCAGTATTCTGGGGGAACGCAGGCCTTGCTCAGCTTCTGCCCGGCCCTGAACCTGCCTCCCGGCCCGAAGCCGCACACCTAGCCAGTGCCAGCCGCATCCAGCAGGATATTCTCCAGTTTCAGGTTCCTGCAAATGATGCCCCCGCCATGGCAGTAGTGCAGGGCGCTCACCACCTGCCTGGACACTGAGGGCATCCTCCTGTTTGCTGCCGTCCCCACTCACGAGCTCCATCACCAGGTAGAAGTTCTCCAGGGTCTCAACCATCTGAAACAGCTGCGCCATATTGAGGTTCGAGTCTTCATTAGATTCAGCTTGGATATAATTACGTGGAAAACCCATGATAACGTGGGGAGGACTTGCTCGGCCTCCTCTCTGCCAGTGAGGAGATGGAGGGCCGGTGGAGATGGAGGGCCAGTGTGATCTTGGCAACGGCGCCCTGGTCCATGTTCCCCAGGGCCTCTTGATGCCCTGTGAAGGTCTCTTCAGAGCAGGCGCTGGCTGCCGGGCCCTGCTGCCCTGGCCCAGTCTCACTACACTCTCTACTCTCACTAGACATCACAAGAAAACCAACTAGTGATGTTAGCTAAAAAAAAAAAAAAAGAAAATAAAAAGTAAAAATGAAGAAAGAAAAGCTAAAATTAAAACAAACAAGCGAACAAGAAGCGGCCATGGGCAGGTCCCCAGCCTTGAACGTGGCTACGACTCAGCCCAGGTTCCTGGTCACAGACCACAGGCTGGGGCGGGAAGAACATCGGCAGCTCTCCTGGAGCCAATCGCTGACCCGGGCGTCCCCGGAGCCGATCGCTGACCCGGCCTCCCTGACGCTGTGAGTTAATCCCTGATGGTCCCCTGCGTGCCCCATACCCGATTGGTTTTGTTCAGAGAATCCCAGCAGAGACTTTTAGACATTTTTTTTCTAAGTTACTTTCCCTTTTAAGTTTGTTTTGTCAGGTTCAGATTGAGGTCTCAATGCTTTCCCAGTTTTTAAAAGACTACTTTTTACAGTGCATTGTGGCTGTGCGTTGTACTGAGTTCCAGGTGGCACGCACAGCCACGGACACGGTGCCGGTGTTTCCCCTCAGGGTCCTCAGCGCTCGCCCTCCCGCTGGACGTGCCAGTGATGGTAGTGATACTTTCACGTGCAGACAAGCAGCGTTTGAACGGCTGCTCTTATCAGTGTTCCTCTTCCACCCCTCCCGCCCCCTCCTGCTCTCCTTCTTCATCCAAAGTCCGTTTTGTTTCCTGTTTTCTCTCTAGCTTCCACAAATAAAGGGAACGCAGCCCTTGACTTGCCGATTCTGGCTTCTCTCGGCACGGTCCTCTCAAGCTCCACCTATTTTCCTGCAGCTGATGTACTTCTGCTCTTTTATGGCTCAGTAAAACTCCATCGCGTGTCTGGAGCACACTCCCTTTATCCGTTCATCTGTTGATGGACACCTCGCTTGGTGTCGGTCGCAGTGACGACTCTTACACGATCTTCCTCAAGCAGTTTTATTACCCCAGGTTCTTGTACAGTTCCCGTAGATCTTCTCCATCTTCTTCCCAGAAATCCTCCCCTTATATAGAGCCCAACAGCTCTTGTCGCGTCCCTACTTTGTCCCCTTCTTCGTTCCCGGGTCTCGGCACCACTTGTCGCGTCCCCAGGGCTCTGACCAGCAGAGCCTAGGGAAGAAACACACGAACGCCGACTCTGTTGATGAAGCTCCTTCCTCTTTAATGCTCTCTCAACGCCCTCTCAGGTAAAAACATCAGTCTTCTATCTCCTCCCTCATCACTCCACCAACCCTCCTTCTGGCACTCTACGTCTCTGCTGCAGCACACACCGGTCACAGTGGTGGCTTTGTGAACATGTCCGTCCCAGCTCGGAGCCCGGAGCAGTCCGCCAAGGAACTGCTCTTCCTGTCCACCAACCCTCTTCTCTCTCTCTCCTTCCTCCCCGCTAGGGCATGCGCGCTTTTTAACCTTCTCCTGGGCGGGCAGGTGGTAGCACGAGGCGCTGCGTCACTAATCATCCGTAAGGCGCCTGATAGAGCTCACTGCGCAGGCTCAGGGCACTGCCAGCCTCGTGAGCCTCGTGACTTGGCTGCAAGCCCAGGCGCCATCTTGAGTCCACGCTGGCAACAAGCCTGGGTGCCACCTCGGTCCTGCCGAGTGGGCCCCGACATATCTCCCTTTTTGTTTTATTAAAATAAGGCTCGGGATCGTGCCTGTCTTAGGTTGCCGACCCTCAAGGACCATTCTTACCCGTCATTGGGAGAACAATAGCATGATTGTTTCCCTGTCTTAGGTTGAAAGGTCCCGGGGACGATCTTACCCGTCACTGACTACCGATCCAGCATACTGAGCCATACATGGGGAGATAAGCCAGCTTCAAGGGCTGCCAGAGCTTGCACCAATATGTGCTGTTGTTGCAGTGTGCGTTGTCGAGTTCGCCTGATATATCCAACCATGAAACATCATGCTACCACCAACAAGAATGCCCAGAACGCCATGCCACCCCAGTCTTTTTAAAAAACCCAATGTTCCATGTATTAAGTCCATCCATTGTTGTACTGCGGCGACTTCTACGCGGGTAGAATTAATTGCAGCGATGGACGCTCGTAGCTCAATCATGGTGTGTTCAAATTCACGGCTCCAAGTCCCCAGAAGCATCTTGCTTAATTGACAAGACAAATTGCCTGCATGGGAGAAATTTACTGCACACACGTTATATATGTAGTCCAGATAATTGAGCTTGCTGAGCCATGCCAGCAGCCACATGTGAGGATAGAGCATTCATAGTGGCTGCAATAACTGCCACGGCCACAGAGGCCACAATTACAGCAATAAGAGCAAAAATTCCAAAGTGTCTAAGGGTGCATAGAGGCATAGCAGAAAGTCAGAAAACAGGTATCAATAAAACAACCTAAACTATCATTAACCAAGGTAAAGGAAGAGGGAAAGTAGAAATAATTCCCCAAAGATCTTTTTTACCCATTCCAATGTGAAAAGTTTTTTTTTTTCCAACTAACCTCAGGTGTCTTCCATCTATGGTGGCGGATTAGGAGAGGGAGGGGGAGGAGCGGAAGGTTCAGGGCGTTTCTTTTTTCTATGAAATCTGCACCAAGATTCTAACAGAGCTTCTTCCTTCTTAGAAATCTCTTTCGCTTTCAAATTTTCTAAAATGGCTGCTTTCACTTTAGCAACCTTAGACCTTTTCGTCGCAACACCTGCGAACCTTCACAGCGCTGTCCCTCGCTTATCTGCGAGCCTCGCTTATCCGCGAGCCTTATTTACTCTTACACCCCTATCCTCGCTTATCCGCGAGCCTCGCTTTATTCGCGAGCCTTATCTTAAAACCTTCACAGCGCTGTCCCTCGCTTATCCGCGAGCCTCGCTTTATTCGCGAGCCTTATCTTATTTTGTCGCTTACCTGCGAACTTTTCTTCTTCTTCTTCTTCTTCCCTTCTTTGTCCCTTCTTTGTTCCCGGGTCTCGGCACCACTTGTCGCGTCCCCAGGGCTCTGACCAGCAGAGCCTAGGGAAGAAACACACGAACGCCGACTCTGTTGATGAAGCTCCTTCCTCTTTAATGCTCTCTCAACACCCTCTCAGGTAAAAACAACATCAGTCTTCTATCCTCTCCTTCATCACTCCACCAACCCTCCTCCGTGGCACTCTACGTCTCTGCTGCAGCACACACCGGTCACAGTGGTGGCTTTGTGAACATGTCCGTCCCAGCTCGGAGCCCGGAGCAGTCCGCCAAGGAACTGCTCTTCCTGTCCACCAACCCTCTTCTCTCTCTCCTCCTTCCCGCTAGGGCATGCGCGCTTTTTAACCTTCTCCTGGGCGGGCAGGTGGTAGCACGAGGCGCTGCGTCACTAATCATCCGTAAGGCGCCTGATAGAGCTCACTGCGCAGGCTCAGGGCACCGCCAGCCTCGTGAGCCTCGTGACTTGGCTGCAAGCCCAGGCGCCATCTTGAGTCCACGCTGGCAACAAGCCTGGGTGCCACCTCGGTCCTGCCGAGTGGGCCCCGACAGCTTGGTCCCACGATTTGTCTGTTCTGGTGCTTTGGTGAGATGGATATGCATGTATTGCCTTGATATTCTGACTTTAATTACTTTGGAAAGATGCCAAGGGGTGGTATATATAGCTGGGTGGTATGGTGGTTCCAGTCCTAGTGTTTTGAGGAACCTTCATACTGATCTCCCTATGGGTTGAGCTAATTTATACTCCCACCAACAGCATATGGACATTTCTATTTCCCCATGTCCTCAACAGCATTTATTATCGTTTGTATTCTGTGTGAGTGTGGTGCTGGGGATTGAACCCAGGGGCGCTCTTCCTCTGAGCTATGCCCCTAGCGCTCTACCTCTGAGCTATGCCCCTAGCGCTCTACCTCTGAGCTATGCCCCTAGCCATTTAATTGTTTTTTATTTTGAAAAAGGTTGCTGAGGCTGTCCTTGAACCTGTGATCCTGTCTCAGCCTCCCAAGTCCTGAGATTATGGGGGTGCACCGCCACGCCCAGCTTACGCCTTGTATTCTTGACGACCATGATGCTAACTGGAGTTAGCTGGAATCTTTGTGCTATTTTGGCTTGCATGTCTCTGATTGTTAATGATGTCGAACACTTTCTTCTTAAATGTATTGGCCATTTGTATTTCTCCTTGTGATGCGTCCATTCAGTTGACTTTTCCGGTTTATTTGTTAATATATTGAAACTATTCTTTGAGGCCGGTCATAATGACGCATGCCTATAACAGAGTATTTGGGTATCTGAGTTGGGAGGGGGCTTCCTGGGCAGGTGAGACTGCCTCTGGGTCTCAGAGGCACCGGGCACAGTGCTCCTCCGGTTTGCCTCTGGGGTGCGGATATGCGTCTCCCTGCTGGTCTCTGTTTCAGCAACACAACCCAGTAGTCCTAGACTGACTGGAGGGGCATTGTGGGAAAGAGCTGTTTCAAGGCCTGCTGTGGGGGCGTGGACAGGCTGTGACTCCGGTGGTCCCCTGCTGGGAAGCACTGCCCTCAGCCTGCAGCTCAAGGGAACTGAGGCTGAGCTCCAGGTCTGCCTCGGGATCTGCAGTAGGACCAAGGTTGGCAGGCCTATCTTGAGGGACACCAGCAGGCATGGCACCTCGCCTCCCGGGACCCTGGCTGAGCCGGGCTGATGCGGGTCTGAGCCAGGGCCAGGTTTGGCCAGCCTGCCTTGTGGACGTGGGTGTGCCTTCTCTAAACTGCTCTCCAGTCTTGGGCTCCACGACCTACAACCCGGGCCCTACCGCTCCCGTCAAGGCGCTTTCATTCGTGGACACGGTTGAGTTCTTGTTCCTATGGGGACATGAGCAGAGCACGCCTAAGCCACAGTCTTGCTGATGTTCCCCTGCTTTTATTTTTGGCCGCCCTGGGGGGCGCACCCCTTCTTCTAAGCCCTCCCCGTGTGCCTCCTGCAGCCTCTCAGCACTGAAGGAAAGTAACATGGCCAGTCTGTTGGACCCCACAGCTCACGAGCCTGAGGACTCCTGTATGGATTCATTGATGGGGAGGCCCCAGCTCTGACACCCCTGCGGCTGTGAAGCTGGCTCTGTGAAATCCGCTCTCCAGGTTGGCACTGGCAGCTCCTCAGCGGCGTCAAGGTCTAGTCCTTCAGAGGCCGGAAGGCTCTGAAATCACTGCCCTGGGACCTCGCCCTACACATTGTCCCACAGCCATGCAATGTGCGCCAAGGGACACGAGAACTGTGTTTTTCTCACACTGACACTCACCATGGTGTAAAATTGCATTGTGATAGTGAAATAATTTTTTTAAAGTTCCATGATTTACTCCATTCTGAGATTCTCAAACCACCTGCTAATCGATGCGCCCCCCCCCCCCACCACCACCACCATGTCCTTTCTCATCCAGGGCCTCTTCTGTATCACCAGGACTTCTCTCGCCCTGGAGAAGTGGATTGTCTTGAAGTCCACAAAAGTGTCTCTCTCAAACACCAGAGGGCGCTGTTGCCTAAAGGATGTTTATTTAATCTTGACTTTTTTTGACCTCAAAATGCCCTGAATCTGAGAGTGCTTTATTTAGCGGGATGACACTTGCTCTTTTTTTTTTTTTTTTAGGGTGGGGGGTTGACAAGGAGGGTTGGTACTGAGGATTGAACCCAGATGCATTCTACCTCAGAGTCACAGCCCTAGCCCTATTTTATTATTTTGAAACAGGGTCCCCCTAAGTTTCTGCGGTTTTTGCTGTTGCTGAGGCTGCCCTCCGAGCCCTTAGTCTTCTGTTTCAGCCTCTAAAGTACGAGGACCACTGGCGGGGGGAGGGCAGTTCTTTATGTTCTCTCCCCTCATTTCTAACACAATTCAAAAGATAAGAAAATTAAAATCCCTTCAAATTATTGGTTGAGAACTACTTTGTTTTCTTACTAAATAAAGACAAATTCAGGTTTATTCTTCAGTATGAATTACATAGATATTTCAGGGCAATTTGCTTAACACCACACACACACACACACACACACACACACACACACGCACATAAGCATATTTTTACCCATTATTTGAGTTGTCCTCTCCGATATATGTCCAATGCAGTAGAAACCTTGTTTCTTTCGCTTGGTGTTTATAGGACCATTAAAAGGAATGCATTAGGGGGAGTGGCTTTGCGCCAGGCAGGGAGTAGAGCCTCGGTCTTCGGCTAGGGCTGGCAGGCTTCCGTCCAGATGACAAACACTGAATGCTCGGCTCCCCGGGGCAGGCCTGGCCTGCTCCTGGGATGGGGACGGCCAGAGCCATGCCGGGAAGCGAGGCAGGAGTCAGAACTAGGCCATGGGCGTGGTCCATGCCCGTCACTGGTCTCCGCTTTGCCAGGGCTTCTCAAACCCATTCCTGACCCTCGGGGATGGCCTGGTCCTGGGGGCTGCAGCTGGACACTGCCCAGCGATCGGCCATGCCTGGTGAAGAAGATGCAGAACGGGATTTTTTCCTGTTCTGAGCGGGGCAAGGTTTCACCCAAGTGTGCAGTTCTGTGTCTGTTGATTTATTTGGACAAATTTTAATTCAGTCTTCTGAACCTTCATCCTAGACCCCTGTGTGGACTTGCTTATAAAATTCAGGCTGAGAAAAGAATCCACCTAATTCAGTACAGCAAGAACCCTCTGTGCTAGTCGGCTTTGCATGACTATAGCAAGATGCCTGAGATGGCAAACTTGTGAAGAGGAGAGGCTTACTTTGCCAGACCTTTGGAGGCTTCGGCTCAAGGTCACTGGGCCTTGTTCATGTGGAGCCTGCGATTTGGCATCACCGTAGCTGCTTGTGGTAGAGGAACCAGCTGCCATTAAGGCGGCTGGGAAGTGAAGGAGAGAAAGGAGAAGCATCCCGCAGCCCCTTTTGAGGGTGTGACCCCCAAAGACCTGCAGCTTCCCCACCTCTTAAAGGTCCCCCGCCTCCCAACAGCACCAAGCAGGGACCAAGCCCTCCCCACGTGGGCCTCCAGGGGGCGCTCCAGTCCCACACTGGCATTCTCCACCCCAATCTAGGCGCTCCCTCAGCATCTAATCAAGTTTCTTGTCCTCCACTGCCCCCCAGGTGGTGTCTGGTCACCCTGGCTTGTCTTCAGCAAAACTTCTGGGTTTTTTTTTTTTTTTTTTTTTTTCCTTTTCTGGTACTGGTGCTAAACGCTAGGGCATTCTACCTCCAAACTACACTCCTACCCTTATTTATTTTGAAACAGAATCTTACTAAGTTTTTGTGCACTGGCCTCAAAACCATGATCCTTTCCAGCCTCTCAAGTACTGGGATCACAGAGTGCACCACCATGCCGGGTTACAGACCTGCTTTTTAAGAACTCTGGGAGAACTATGAGCATTTGTGAACAGAGAAACCCATGGTGATAACCATTTCCTTGTGTGGAGACGGGATTCAATGACATAACTTCTGAATAGAGGTTTGCGTGTGAATCTTGAACAGAGGAAAAGGATGTCAAAGTGCTTAGTTTTGTTTTGGTGGCGATAGTGGGGATTGAACCTAGATGCCTCCTACCTTTGAGCTCTGTCCCCAGCCCTATTTTATTATTTTTTAAACTTTGAAATGATCTCACTAAGTTGTTGAGGTTCTAAGTTGCTGAGGCTGGCCTTCACCCTGCTATCCTCCTGTCTCAGCTTCCCAAGCACTGGGATTACAGGAATGTGCTACTACATCTGACTTAGTATTTTTAAGTTCGTTTAAAGTAACTTCTGAAATTTAAAGACAAGATCTTGCTTGAATAAAATGTGTTCTTTTTCTCTTGGTTGTTTGACCACCATTCTATGCAAAGAAACAAAGTAAAGGCGTGGGAGGGGTGGCAAATAAAGCCTCAAATGCATGAATGATTCTAAAAGTGGGTGTGAGGAAAAATGAAATCTAGGTAGGTGTAGGCAGAAAGTGCCCTCAGCCAGCGACAGCCCTGGAATGGCTCCCACAATCTTTATTTTTTTTTACCCTGGTCTTACAATCAGTGTCAGTGGTGGGGCAGTGGCCTCACTTGGGGACAGCTTATTTCCAGCTCCTGCCGAGAGTAGCTGTGCTGGTCAGGGCAAGCTGGGATGAAGCAGGAGTGCGTTCCTGAAGGCTCCGAGGGATGACCTGACGAGGAAGGGATGGGGCTGTCATGGCAGACACAAAACTCTGTCCAGAGTTGATATAATTAAATCATGAGTTTGTAATCTCATCGGTGGGTGCGTCCATGGTAATGGACTTACTGGGTGGCAGCCGAGGTGGGTGTGGCTAGTAGAGGCGGGTCCTTGGGGTCCTCTCCTGAGGACTGGCTCGTGGCTTTGAATGCCGTGCTTTCCCTCTTTCTGCTTCTGGCCTCCATGACGTGAGGGCGGAGCCCTTGTTCTCTCCCTCTGCCAGGCCCTGAGCTCCACAGAGCCAGATAACACGGACTGAGCCTTGGAAATATCCAGAACTGAGAGCAAGTCAATCTCCTTCCTCTAAGCTGCGTGTGGCCAGGCTTGCTGGGTCACAGGAGCGAGGGGGCTGACTTGGACAGCATCGTTTGCTGTTGCGAGGACAATGTCTTAAACATTACTGACTTCTCTGCTCTCGTCATGAGTCGTCTGAGCCTTCTGAGATGTGCCACCAAAATCCTGGTGTTTAAAAGAGGATGATAAGACAAAACCAGAGGACAACTGGTGACAGGGTTGGGTGGTGATGAGCACTCGGGGACCTTCGAGGGCTGAGCCCAGCGGTCTACGGTTCTCTGGTAGGACAGTGTGGACCACGGGGCAGCAGGAGTGCAGATCTGTTACTTATGGCGATGGTGTTGCCACACCAGCCTGTTCTGGCCTCGTGCAGCAGGCCGACCACGGAATCCAGTGTAAGGAGACAGGAGACTCATTTTTCAATGAGTTTCAAATTTGCTGTCTGAGGAGAGGGTTAGGGGATATTTATGTTGCAGAAATTCTCTGGAATAATTGACCCAACTCTAATTAGGATGGGAAAGGGAAAGTTTATTACACTGGGGGGCCAAAGTTAGGATAGCTCCTGAAAAACTCCAGCCCCGAGGTCCGCATGAGCTCTCGTTTTATAGATTTGAGTTGAAAGGGGTAAGCAAGCAGGTGAGATTACAAAGCTGTAATGTGACAGTCAGTGATTGCAGGGTAGCTTGAGGAAATTGGGTAGGTGAAGGCAAGAGGGGAAAATTCCCGAGTTAGCTTGTGCAGGGCCAGAGGTGACCACCCTTTATTAAAGTCTTATCTATAGGGGGTTTCATGAGCACATGGCCCTCTGCAGACTGCTTATCGTGGTTGTATTATTTTACAAGTACCGAGGAAGGGGCAATTATTGGCCTTTCAACTTAGCAACTCCTATTCTACCACATTCACAGCTTAGAGAAGCAGACTGGCCCGCGGTGTGGGGAGAGGTGGACTGCACACACTCAGTCCTAATCCATGTCCATAGCACTCTGTGGACACATGCTCAGAAAATGGCAGCCGGGACATGACCTGAGGTCAAAGGTCAGAGCTGCTCAGGCCCTGGCCCAAGTCAGCTGTGTCCACCAAAGTGGCTTTCAAGCCTCTAAAGGTACCTACAAAAGCCTGCAAGGATGGTCTGAACTCTAAGGCTGCCGCCTACACAAAGCTACCAGAGACCCACACGCTGCAGCCTGCCATGGGGCATCCTGCAACAGTACTGATTTCAAAGGCCAATAAAAGCAAGGAAGCCGGTTTCCCTAGGGTTTCCACTGATAACTCGCTTTGTCTCCAAGTCCCTTGGTGATTAGACAGCACGGCTTCACTACTGTCCACACCTTTCGGGGACATTGTCAGTGTACTTAATATTGAGACCTGCTAGGGGCCTGTGGGCAGGCTTCGAGGTTCACATGCGTGGACCACGGGGGCTACTGTGAGCTTCTTTACTGCGTTGACCTGACCTCAGGAAGGCAAATGAGTGTTCCTCTCCAGAATCAATATCATCCCTTGCCAGTGATCCTGTTAACAACGGATTCGAGGCAGATTCTTTGTACCAGGCATTCTCCAGGGAGTGCTACTAGAGTGGTTTATCTGCCAACACACTGAGTTTATTTGGTATAAAAGACTATTTGGTAATCAGTGAAGTGAATTTGAAAAGCACCTCCGACTTCCTTGATTTGGAGAAGAAGGCTGTTGGCAGAGGCGACTTCTTCGGTGCCCTTGAGCCCCAGTGTGGTGTCGTCGGGAGAGACTGTGGTTCTCAGGAAATGTTAGTTTTAGTCCCCACACACAGGTCTCAGAAGAACATCCAATGGACCTTTCTTCCCCCAGTTTTGGCTCTTGAACAACCAACCAATTCTTTCACTTTTTCAACCTTAAAAACCAGAACAAAACAAAACCCAAGTAAACGTCAAACTATTCCCTTTCAGAGAATGTTTATATTTCAGCTAAAGTCGTATTTATTAAAGTCAGACTAGAAAAATCCTCAGTCTCAACACAGTGGCTAGCGTCCAGTTGTACAAACTCTTTAAAAGGCTTTCTCGGCACCAGCAGCCATTGACACGTCTCGCCCCAGGTGCCGCCTCTCTGAGTCTCCTCTCCTTTCTCGTGGACCCACCCTCGGTCAACTCACAGCCCCACCTGACCTACTGGCGTGGCGGCGTTGGCTGAGCGTGGTACTGATGCCAGCTGGCTGGCAGCTGGGCTCACAGGTTGTGGGTCACCTGTCTGAGAACCAGTTTAGGAATAACTTTCCTCCTCTCTAACTGCACACCCTAGCCCCAGGCCCCTTTCAGGATAATATCAGCATCCTACTGGATGGAAAGCGATTATAAATTGAATATAAGTATATAAATCTATAAAATGAATGTAAGTCTTGAGCTCCTGAATTAAGCATCCCTTCCTGTCTACTATGATCATGGAAGGTTTTGTAAAAGAACTATAATTAGAGTGGGGCCTTAAAAACTAAATAGGATCTCAAGAGACAGAGATGGGAGGAGGCCTGTGAAGAAGAGCCCACGAGAATGGCATTGCTGTGGTTTTGCAGAACTCTCTGCCTGGCTGCCCAGCACAGGGCCAGAGGTCGCCGTGCAGGATGGGCTCTGAGGAGAGAGGTCTCGGGTCTTGGCCCCGCCACCCCCGGCACTGGGGCCTCCAGACCCCATTTAATTTTTGTAAGCTTGGCTTTCCGTCACTGTGAAATGGAGATAGTGATATTCCATGCCTCTTAGAGCTGCTCTGAGGAGGAAATGAGATCAGCCATGGTTTTGTTTCATGGTCATGCCGGGGCACAGCAAGAGCTGGGCCGAGGAGTGTTCGCTTTGTTATTTCCAATGTTGTGTCAGTTTTGGCTTCTGCTGTAGTTTAGATGGAAATATTCAAAGGTTTGGTCCTCACCTTGGTGCTATTGGGAGGTGGAGCCTTTAAGAGGCAGGGCCTACAAGGGCACAGTGGTGCGTGCCTGTAGTCCCAGAA
This sequence comes from Muscardinus avellanarius, assembly GCF_963383645.1. NCBI lineage: Eukaryota > Metazoa > Chordata > Mammalia > Rodentia > Gliridae > Muscardinus > Muscardinus avellanarius. The sequence goes on from NC_137803.1 coordinate 61,962,024, forward strand.
CTTTGGAGGTTGAGATAGGAAGGTGGCAGGTTCAAGGCCAGCTTCAGCAACTTGGTGAGACTCTCAACTTAGTGAGACCCTGTTTCAAACTAAAAAAGGCTGGCTCAGAGGTGGAACATCTCTGGGTTCAGTCTCCAGTAAGTAGGAGGAAGTTAGGTCACTGGGGAAGCATCTCTGAAGGGCATCAGGAGCCTAGCCCCTTCCTTCCCCACTCTCTCTCCTTCTCTCCCTTTCTCCCATGAGGTGGACAGGCCTCTTCCACCTGCACTTCTCCCATGGGGCATGCAGCCACAGGCCCCAAGCTACAGGCCAAGGAACCCTGGCCTGAGACCCTACGCCACACAGGCCTTTCCTCCTCTCCAGTCGGTTATGTTACAGTGACAGACAGCTGACTACTCCGGGTTCTTAGGCCCCTCCAGGTGCGACGGAGGCCCTGCAGCCGCAGCACAGGTGCGCAGCAGTGGTAACCAAAGGGAAAGCCCTGCCGGCAAATCTGTCACGATTTCTGTCAATGCCAGAGTCTTAGGTACTTAAATATTCATGTGTTTGTTAAATGCATTAGGGCCAGAGTGATAAATCCAAAACATATAGATGGTTATCTGAGATGTTACAGGGAGGTGAGTGGCCTTTGGGGCATCAGGAATTGACCAGGTCTGCATTAGGAATTCAGACCGTCACATGCCATGAAGTTTCGAGCCATTTCCCCTCCGCTCCTGGGCATGCCCCAAGCTGGGTATGCTGTGTCTACGAGAGCAAAGTGGAAACCGGATCGATACGATCGGCTCTGAGGGGAGCTGAAGTGCAGGGGAGGCGTGCCTTAAGTTTTTCTTTTAGTAGGAAATAGCTTTGTTATCTTAGGCAACCATCAGCAGAGAGAATATCTAGTTTCAAAAAACACATCTGAGGTATTATAAAAACTATGTATGGGGAGTAAATATAAAAAAGAAAATCTTCCTGTGGCCTTTCCATTCTAACGTGGTATTTAAAATATGTTGATACCTTTTGTTCCAACAGAAGACTTCTTTCATACCTCAGGGTTTTTGTTCTTTATTATACGGATAGTGTATGCATTATTCATTTTCCAGTTGTCTTCTTTTCTTCTGTCATTCTGTCCTGAGCGTTTGTAACCCATTGTAGTGGCCATAATGGTAACGGATATTACTGAGTGCTCACTGTGTATCAGGCACTATTTACCAGGTGCATGAATTAGTATTTTTATGCCTCACAGCAATCCTACAAGCGAGGTCTGTTACTAGTTGTAGGTTACAGATAGGAAGGGACACAGATGAGTTTCCAGAAGTTGTCAACTCATACACATAACAGGTCTCAGAGCCAGGATTTATACCCAGGCAACGTGGGTCCAGAGTCCCACCAAACAGCTCTCTACCACAGCATTGTCCATCAAATATTAAAACCTTATGAGGTCTAACATTTATTTTAGCCAGAGGTGAGACAATGCCCACGTTGTCTAATTTTTTCATAGTATATACACACCACCCAGTGAAATGTATCCAGGAGCTCAGAACAGGCTTTTCTCTGAATGGATTAATTTCTAAGGTGAGTACAAGGTCGGCACAGTGTCATAGCAGACAATGTACTGCATCGATCCAGTGGGATCTAGAGGTGTGGTAGGGGGTGTTTTCCAAAAGAGTGTTTGTAAACCGGCAGCCCCTACTTTCTCTACCACGCGTGGCGCTTCTCGCAGCCAGAGCTGGAGCGGGCGGCCGGGCTCCCTGGGCCTCCGCAGCTCTTGGCCAGAGGCTCACCTGAGCAGCAAGGGAAAGCGGTGCCCTGCGATGCCGAGTCCAGGCCCCCAAAGGCTACATGGCTTCATCCCCATGCCTTCTGGGGGTGCTCGAGTGGGAACGCAGCCACCATTCTGGGTGGAGGCCAAGCAGCACCAGGCAGGGTTTTGTGAGGGGCAGGCATTCCAGATGACAGTGGCCGCCAGCCTCCAGACAGTGAGCTAGTTCTGAATCTGAGCCTCGATATGTGAGCCCCAGAGGCTGCCGGGCAGAGACCACAGGCCAGCTCTGTGCGCTCCATGGACACCCATTGTCTACCACTGGGCTTGGGGGTACAGCTAACTCGCACAGAAGTAGCTAACTGGGACATTGGGTTCTCCATGAAACATTTTTCTTGTGTTTTTAAGAGTCACTGGAATAAGATGAGTTCTGGATAAAAACAGCATCAATTAATTTGTCCAATCCCAGGATTCTCTTCAGACTTTAGCACCTGATTGTAAAAAGCACTGGGCCCTTCACACAGGCAATTAGCGTTTCAACTTCTGAGAAGGAATTCTCTTCACATTTATTTCTTTATTATTTACTTATTTACTTACTTTTTTGTGGTACCAGGGTTTGAACTCAGGGACATTTTACCTCAGAGCTGCACTGTCATCTGGAATTACCTACCCCAGCCGTGTTTTTTATCCTTTATTTTAAAACAGGGTCTCACTAAATTGCCGAGGGCCTCACTAGGTAGCTGAGGTTGGCCGTGAACCGCGATCCTCTTGTCTCAGCCTCCCGAGTACTGGGGTTACACACATGCGCCGCCACTCCTGGCTTCTTTATATCCTTTACAACGGAAATTCAGACTTGCTGCATGTGCATTGTTCAAAATCTAAGTATGGGATCATTTCACGCCCTTCTGAAAGGACCAGATACTCCTAAAATCTCAAAACAACCAACCTGATAGCAAGCACACATGGACAGAAACCTGCTGGAAGTCATGGTGGCCTGCGGTACCATGGAATGGAAGGGAACGTGCACAGGAATTTGACTCTTGTGCTTTCGTAGCAAGGTTGATTTAGAATCCTTTTTAGAAAAGAAGTCATACTTGATTGATTTATGGCTCAACTGTTGTGATTTACATGTTAGTTATCAAATATAAACTTATCATGTAATGGTACAGAGAATGTTTGCATAAAATTGTTCAACATTCTTCAACACATCGTTCCATTTAATTCCCACATGATACTCTGGAGCGGCGGTAGTGATACCCCACTCCATCAGTGAGAAAACTGAGGCTTATGGAAATAGAGCGATTGTTTAAAGCCTCTCCCTCAGTAGGAAGTCTGGAACCTAGGTCCAGGCAGTCCCCAAAACTCATAGTGTGTGTGTGTGTGTGTGTGTGTGCGCACGCGCACATGTGTTACTGGGGAATAAACCCAGGGGATATTCTGCCTCTGAGCTTACCCCTAGCCCTTTTTAAATTTTGAAACAGGGTCTTCCTAAGTTGCTCGGGAGCACTCCGAGTTCTGGGATGACGGTGTGCACCGTTTTGCCCAGCTGAAGCTCCTATTCTTCATTAGCAACGTCCCTTTACTGTCGTCTTAGTTCAGACAACTCACTAAAATTCCAGCCAATTATCCAAGCTCCTAATCAATTAAATTGCTCTTCTTCACAAACATTTTAAAAAATAGTAGGAAAGCAAAGTGCTAATGGAATTGTTTAGCAAATCAGTTTTGGTGTCAGCATGGGTGCTGAAATCTGAGAGGAGGGTAAAGGGAGAGACCTGGACCCATCTGGCCACGTCAGAAGCCAAAGACAATAAACCGAGAATAAGGTCTGAGACCAAAGACAGAACCACTGGGGCCAAGTGGCCACCTAAGCACACAGAGAGCCCCAGAGCAGAGTGATCGTTCGCAACACGGGAGCCCCAGGCTCGTCTCACCTTTGTCAGAGGTTGAGGAAGTCAGACACAAGCAGGCAAGTCCCCCAAACCCTGGGACATTCCTGCCAACAGCTGCCGGCCCTATCTGCAGCTTCTGCCTGGGATTCTTATCAGAACAAGTTCATACCACCCAGCAGCACCTAGAACAAGTTCAGACCACCTAGAGCCCCGGCCAGGGTAACGCGCTGACCAGAGTGGGCGCCAGGGAGACTCTAATTGTGCTGGCCTTCTCAACAAAGTACTGCTGGCTGCATGCAAGAGTCTTCTCTAATCCCGTAGCCTCTGCGGCCAAGAGCGTACAGCCAGAAGGCACAGACAACCCAGCGTCCTTAGCGGTCCTCGGTGCAAAGCTGGCCGCCTGCACTGTGCCTGGGCCGCACCCCGCCCTGCCCCGCCCCTGGCCCCTGGTCCCCCACGTCCTCCAGCTCAGGCATCCTTAAGCACTGTCTCCTGGAGGAGGGCTCCGCTCCACACCCAGCCCATTGGCTGACCTCTACCCTCCTCCTGAGTACTGCCTGGTGAGACTGCTAGAACTGTGGGCTCCGGAGCAACACACGTCTGCGTTTCTAGAGTCCGACATTGCGTGTGTCTGTGGACAAGGCATTGGGTTAGCTGCTTTGTGGACATGAGGTCTTTCATAATCCCCTCATCCCACAAACAAGGAAACCGAGGCTCATGAGGCTGAGTTGGCCGATGACACACAGATACCAAGGCTCTCTGACCCTTTGTGCAAAGTGACTTCTGTGTAATGAGATATTGTAATGAGTGTTGAGGGACTGAAGGAAGGACCACAGGTAAGCGCAGAGTGAGCACTCACGGCAGTGGAGAGCCGCTTCCAGCTCTCGGGAGAAGCCGAGCGCCACCTGTGGTGTGGACAGGCCGGCTGTGTGCTCTGCTTCACAACTGTCCTCGTCCTTGTTCTCGATTCTAGTGCTTTCTTTTTTTATCCATGCAGGTATTTATTTATTCACTCAAAACATATACCAGATAGAATTCTAAATACCAAGAATTTAGTAACAAATAATATAAGCTTCTGGTCATCTTGAGTTTATGTTTCCTATCTACATTTTCATATTTATATAAAGCAGGAAGAGAAAAGATGTGGCTGGAGTGACCTGTGGTGATGAGTGCTCGGAGCCAGAGCGAGAGGGCCAGTGGGAAGCTGACACTGTGTGACAGTCCCTCGTGGCTGGGCATCCTTTGCTCTAACCTCAGGAATCAGGGATGAGGAGCCAGGTGCGGTGGCACGAGGCTGTAATCCCAGGTCGAGAGAGAAAGGCAGCAAGCTGGAGAACAGCCCCAGAAACTTACCAAGACCTTGCTTCAAAATAACAAATAGGAAGGGCTGGAAGTGTGTCTCAGTGATAGAATGCCCCTCAGTTAAAAAAAAAAAAAATCAGGGATAGAAGGCAGGGCCCCATGAACAGGAACATTACTAGCATCCTAAGCTAAAACACTGAATCCACAGACTTACTGATAGTCACTACTTAGACAGAAAAGAGAGTATAGAATATGTTAGTGACATAAATTCTTCTCCCAGCTTTGTGACCAGCCCTTAACTGAACCCTAACCCCAACTGAAGTCCAGGAAAGTGGCTAAAGAAAATTGCACATTTCAAAATAAGTAGACTGGAGAAGGACAGGTTAGTGTCAAGGAAGGCAATATTTTATGAAGAAGGCTTATTAGTCAGTGAAGTTTCAAGATCCTACAGCTACAAAAAGATCCACTAACGAGTGTCTTCTCCAAGCGGATACTGTGCCTACACTTTTGAAAGACCATTCTGCTGATCTACAATGCTAGAAGCTGTGGCCAGCGCCTTGTACAACAGGACCAGTGGATTCCGTGGTCATGCACCCTTGCCCCTTCCCCTCTGTTGTCAAATAGGCCCCTTGGTCTGAAGGGTGACATGTGGCACCACGTAGGATGGCTCAGGATCCTGTGAGCTGTCCGATGTCGTCCAGGGTGAGGCTTAGAGATAGAAGATGAGAAAACCCACACTTGCCATATACATCCATCCACTTAACATAATCTACTCCCTATGTCTTAGCTTTTTAAGTCTGTACATTAAGTGCAAGGTAAGTATTATAAAATGTTCTTTCTCAGCTGGGCATGATGGCACAGGCTGGTAATCCCAGTACTTGGGAAGCTGAGACAGGAGGATCGCAAGTTTGTGGCCAGCCCCAGCTACTTAGGCCCTTTGCAACTCAGCGAGACCCTGTTTCAAAATAAAGAATAAAAAATAGGGCTAGAAGTGTAGCTTGGAGGGAGAATGACCCTGAGTTAATTCCCAGTACCACTAAATACATAAATACATAAGTAAATAATAAAATGCCCTTTTTGATGAGGTCCTGGAATGAACAGGTTCTATGTTAAACCACTTTGTTCAAATAGACTATCAGTAAAATGATATTTTAAAGACTACCTTGAAAGAATAGTAAGTCATCATTGTGGTCGTATGGGATAACGTGTTTGAAGTTCTAAATCATCCATTAGAATGAGCTTTTGGAATAAGTTTATTTGGACTAAGCTATAGACTGTTTGTGTTCTATTTCCGGCGAAGGATGTCCAGCAGCCAGGATTTATTTTTTTATTTTTATTTTTTATTTTATTTATTTATTTATTTATTTATTTATTTATTTATTTATTTTTGTGGTACTGGGGTTCCTGGAAGCCCTCCTTCCTCCGGGCTACACTCCCAGACCTATTTTATATTTTTGAAACAGGATCTCTTACGCCAGCACGGCTGGCTTCGAACCTGCACGATCCTCCTGTCTCCGCCTCCCAAGCGCGGGGATTACAAGCGTGCGCCACCACGCCCGGCCAGCAGCCAGGATTTAAACAATGACAGGGTTCTGGTCAGTGCGGTGACCTGGCCACATGTTCATAGCAAGTACAACGGGGACAGAAAATGAAGGCTGTGTGTTGGAAAGCACATTTATTTGTTCCCTTGCCGGAGATGATATCTGGGGAGAGTCCAGTATAGCAAGTTTAAAAATAGTGAAAGAGAGCTCACATGAGCCCCACACTGGGGAGTTAGAAGCAATGTCAGCGGAAGCACTCTGATGCAGCCTGTTAAAGGAGCTATGGTGCTGTGAGCTTGGTGCATGCCTGTAACTCGGTGCCATGAGGAAGGTCATCCTGCCTGGCTTTACCTCTCCATGGCAGCCGTGGCTTCTTCCTAAAGATTCTAGCAAGACAACCTTCAGCTTTGAAACAGGCTTCTTGGAAAGTGCTGCTTGCCCTTGGATCTGGACACTTAATAGTTTAAAATTTGGTAAAAATATTGCTAAGGTATGCAGATTTTTCTGAGCTATTCCTTACTTTAAAGCAATGTATTGATTGATTTTACATGCATATACTCAAATTCAAACCACTTCAGTCGTGCTCAGAGGCCCCTTAAATGACCACCCCATTCTAGTAGAGGTGTTTTAGCTTCATACATGAATAATAAATACTGGGTTCTTTGCTCCTGGCCCCATTGTTGAGAAAAAGTGTCAAGTTAGTTTTCTACTTTCTAGAAAGAAAAATCGTAACTTTTCTGTAGATTTTTTGATAAATTGGAAAGAGTTTTTTTTTTAAACATAGTGTTTGACCCAGAAAGCAATTTTCCTACAGATACTGGAGATATTTGTAATCTGGAATTTATAGCTCCTTGTTTATGTCGAAGAATAGAAGTCAACTTGTAAAGACCATGGAATGAAGCCGTGTCGAGCCCTGAATGAGATTAGTGAGGCTTTTCTGCAGAGATGAATCGTAACTCTAAACTCTTTTATTGAGCTCAGGAAGGACTCTTAATCTCTCATCATAGGAGATACTTGTTAAAAATGCAAATTAGAACCAGATGTGGTGTTGCACACCTGAAATTTCAGTACTCGGGAATATGAGACAGGAGGAGCAGTTTTAGCAACTTAGACTCTTAGCCGCCTGCCAAGACCTTGTTTCTAAACAAAAAATAAAAAAGGTTGTCAGTGTAGCTCAGAGCTAGAACATTCCTGTGTCAAGCCTCAGTACAACCTAAAAATAAATTAAAAAGTTTAAAAATGTACAAATTAGGAGAAAAACATTTTAAGTCAAATTAGAGTCAGGTGCAGTGGTGCATGCCTATAATCCTAACACTTGGGAAGCTCAGATGTTTCCAAATTGTAGATTTGTGGCCAGCCTCAGCAACTTAGTGAGGTCCTGTTTCAAACTAAAAAATAAAATAGGACCCCACATGCATGCACACACACAATCAAGTCAGTCTTAGGAGAATGAGTCTGGTTAGCAATATGAAATACAAATTTCTGCATAATTTGCCAAACTTAGGCCAACGATTACATTGACATGAGTGCTGACAGCATGTCTGTGTGTGCGGCAGGTTTGGCCACTTAACTGGAAGAACGAGCGTCGTCTTTTATCACCTATTCGGCAAGCCAGGGCAAGATTAGCACTGGGGCCATGTATACACACCTGCCATTGGGTGGAGAGTCAGTACAGCTTTTGTGAGCATTCAAACATTAGCTTTTCTCTTGGTATGTATGTTGGGTGATATAATTTAATTAAAGAAGAAGCTAAGCCGGGCGTGGTGGCGCACGCTTGTAATCCCCGCGCTTGGGAGGCGGAGACAGGAGGATAGTGCAGGTTCGAAGCCAGCCATGCTGGCGTAAGAGACCCTGTTTCAAAAATATAAAATAGGTCTGGGAGTGTAGCCCAGAGGAAGGAGGGCTTCCAGGAACCCCAGTACCACCAAAAAATAAATAAATAAATAAATAAAAATAAAGAAGAAGCTACCACCTGCTATGGTTTGGCTGTAGGACATCCCTCAGCAAAGCTCATGTGTTGTTAGTGCGCAAATGTTCATTGGTGAAATGATTGAACCAGGGCTCTGATGCCATCAGTGGGTTAATCCACCACTGGATTAATCATTAAAATGGATTTAGTGGGTGGCAACTTTAGGCAGGTAGTGTGCTGCTGAGGTGGTCCAGGAGGACTACCTCTGCTCCTGACTCCTTCCTCTCTCTCCTCTGCTTCTCACTGTCATGAGTGGAGCAGCTCTCCTCTGCCAGCCACATCCTGCTGCCATAATGTTTCTGCTTTGGAGCCAGCTGACTGCGGACTGAGCCTCTGAAACCTTGAAGCAAACAAGCCTTTTCTAAGTTGTTTTTATTGAGCATTTTTGTCGCAGTGATGACAAGCTCACTAAAGTACTGTTTCCTTATTGTGCACTCATTAGCAAAGCTGTTTGTAAAATCAAGTCTATCTTTGCTCAGCAGATTTCCTTAACAAATGTCAGTGCTGCAGTGGTCATGTTCTAGAGCCCACGTCAGATGCTGGAAATACAACAAGGATCAAGAGAGCCAGGGCCCTTCACAGGACCTAAGTCTAGAGGAGGGGAGACTGAAGCCACACCGCCAGCAGACCAGCGGTGCCAAGATCCGTGGGGGAGACGTAGCGGGAGGCTGTGAAGCAACCAAGGGCTGAGGGCACTTAGACAGCAGTGAACTGGAGCTGCAATCTGACAGATGTATGGAAGCGGACAGAAGGACCAAGTGCGGAGAATGGAGGACGAGAGAGAGAAGTGAGGACGGAGACTGTCGGAAGCTGGAAAGCAGTCAGTCACAGGGGGCCAGGCAGGGCTTCTGGGGTCACACAGTCATTCAGGGCTTGCAGGTGTCACCTGGGCTCATGCAGGGTATCTGGGGATCACCTGGGTTCATATAGGGCTCCTGGGGGTCATCTGGGGCGATGCAGGTCTTCGAGCTGTGTGAAGGATGTCAGCCTAGGAGCAGTGGGAGCCACGGCAAGGGGAAGCTCCTGACTCAGCACCGTGACAGGTTTGTAAGGCAAGGGTGGGGTGGACTCTGCCAGAGGCCCCCGTGCGTACGAATTGCAGCTTACAGTTGGGTGGTTATGGAGACAGAGCAAATGTGATCTGGTTATGAGTGATTTTATACCATATCCTGTTCTGGATCAGAGCAGGTACTTTAAAGGTTAAAATAGACTGCTTCCTACACTTCCCAGCCTCTTGTTTGGGCTTCTTCTGTCCCTGTCTGCTGGGTTGGCATGACAACCCGGTTTAAAAAAGTTACAGACACCATGTATCTTCTCGCATAGCTAAACGCTGATGTGTGACGTCAGACTGGCCCACCCTTGTACAGAGAAGCAAGAATACAAGTGTCAATAGAGCCCTTTGGTGTATTTAGACAGTAACATTCAAGTCCTTAAAAACTCAAAATTACCTTAAGCTTACCTAAGGCAGAGCGAGGTCACAGGCAGCCACTGCCCCCTCTTCCTCCATCTCCTCTGAAACCTGGTCATGGAATGCAAATGGCAATACAAATAAGTTTTTCCATGGATAAGGAAGACAAGACAATTAAACACCCATGTAGGGCATATGATGGGCATGTTGACATGGTAAGCTGATAAGAAACCCTACTTAAGATCAGGGGCCTAAGGGGCATCAGAGTCTTCCTCAGGAGTTTCACTGCCACTGCATTCTCCTCTGGTGCAGTAATGTTTCTCTTCTACTTATAATAAATCCTACTTTAACTTTGCAAATGAATTTCCCAGCTCTTATTTTTATAACTTCTGAGGATAAAATAACTCATCATGGTAGCACTGAATGTAACATCTTTGTTGCCCAATGTGACAATTTCAGAAACATCAATCTTGGTAAATCCACTAAGACGTTTTTGGGTTTTTTTCTCTGTGAAATTGTCTTGTTTTGTTCTCTAACTCAGCTGATCTGCAATTACTGTTGGAGGGGAATGGGGAGCTGAGCCATGCTACGCTGCTACCACCACTGCTGGTTTAGCGGCTGATTTTTGTTTTGTTTTGTTTTTTTTTGGTGGTACTGGGGTTCCTGGAAACCCTTCTATCTCTGGAAGCAGGGTCTCTTAAACCAGCTGAGACTGGCTTTGAACCAGCGCGATCCTCCTGTCTCTGCCTCCCAAGCACAGGGATTACAAGCGTGCACCATCACGCCCAGCTAGCGGCTGATATTAAGATTTGGTCTGTCTAAGGCTTCAGGGTGACTCTTGTTACGATTGAGGGGACTGTTCTGGGGACACTGTCAGGCTCCCAAAACTTCCAGTGAGAAAGAGAGAGAGATGTAATCGCGGGTTCTTGTTCAGAACTAAGTATAGAAAACTCTAGTCCGAACTCTTGCTGGAAGCTTAAATGTGTTTATTATTACAAAGATGGAAAGATAGAATATAGATTAATACAGCCCTACACCCAAAATAGTGTGGGGGTGACTTGAGAAGAAGCCACTTGACGCTTCTGCACCCAGAGTATTTCATACCAATAACCTTCTGATCCAACTAGGTCCTCCCCCTGTGGGGCCAGTCTTTTGATGTGGGGATTCCTTCCTGTAGCTCTGTCCTGTCTCCAGTATAGACCCCAAGCCTTTGATACACCCCAAAATGTGTTAATTGATCATTTCATTGAAGTCTGCTATCTCTTGAAGGCTTATGTCATCCTCCCACAATTATCAGAGTCTGGGATCTCTTGAAGGTTTATGACAGCCTCCTACATCCTTGGGAAATCTTATCTTGACAATAAATAAGGGCCCTGGGGCTATCTCTGTTGTCTTGCTAATCACCTTTGGTGCCTGGAATTCTGTAGCCCTTTCCCTGAAGCTCCTGGCTTTTTTTTTTTTTTTTTACTACCAAAGATATATTTTGGAAACCGAAAATATCTCCCAATACTGGTACATTAATACATTTTGAAGCTTCTTCCCAGTACTAGTAAGATTCTAGGATTGCTTAGTTCTCTGTGGCTGTGCAGAGGCAGTCACATGAGTAGAGGAGGCATACAGATTGATCCAGTACCCTTGCTGAGACTCCAGGGCAGGGACCCCAGCTTTGGTCCTGGCTTCAGTAAACCATTTCTAGCTAATTTTGCATAAGAATGGATGGCTGCAGCAATATGTTTCCTAAACTCAGGTTACTTTGCTTAGAGAAGCTGGTCAGAACTGAGCTAATTGGTTCTTTAAAGAATGTACTGTTACCATTGCTGGCCATGGGAGGAGAATTAAGCCTTCACTCCTCATGATTTAGTGGGAAAGAGCACAAAAGACGGCTCTCCACATTTAATATGCATGAGAAGGGAAGCATTGACTTTAAAGCCAGTCCTCTGGTGCTGGAGCCGGCCGGCAAAAGTACGGGTTCCAAAGAGAGGAGTGAGGATGAAAGAATTCAATTCTAAGAGTTTAATTCAAAGAATTTTAATTCAAGCATTGAAGGATCGCCAGTCTACTCCCAGGTCGATATCTCTACTGGCCGATCCAGTGTTTATTTCTCTTGAAGCATGGGAGGGCCGCTAATCTCTATTGGGCCAACCCCGGGTTTATTTCTCTTGTGGTATTTATACAGTTTCTTACATTAGAATACAATCATGACAAATCCAAAGTACACACCCTCGTGCCATCACAAACAACACGAACCTAATCTTCCCTCAGACCTTAATTACTTTGAACCTTCCATGACCCCAAACCTTGTTGACTCTAGGCAAAGGACAGTCAGAAGTATTCTTTTAGTAAAGATAAGGGGAAAACCTTAATGGCTCCCACACTCTGAGCCCACTTGCATGTTGCCTCCAGAAGCGGTAAGCAACCCCTCTCATGGTGTAACTGAAAATATCTCATGCTTAGGCCTCTGATGCTACTATTGAAGATGACTTCTTCTCTGGGTAGATAGATGCTTAATTTTATTTATTTATTTATTTATTTATTTATTTATTTATTTATATTTTTTAGTGGTACTGGGGGTGGAACCCAGGGGTTTTTCTATATCTGGGATACACTCCCAGACCTATTTTATACTTCATTTGGAAAGAGGGTCTCACTAAGTAGCTGAGAGCCTCACTAAATAGATGAGGCTGGCTTCGAACCTGCGCGATCCTCCTGTCTCAACCTCCCAAGCGTGGGGATTACAAGCGTGCGCCACCACACCCGGCTAGATGCTGAATTTTAAATGTTTCTTGTAATATCCTGCAAGATTATTCTAATTTGTAATGTATTTTGTTCTCTTACATTCTAAAAGCCAATTCTAGGATTCTATGACTCTGCATTCTCATCCATCTCTGGCAAAAATTTAAAAAAATTTAAAAAAAAATTTATAGCAAAATATAGCTTTTGACTATCAGATACAGCCTTTCATTTTTTTAGCTCATGAATTTTTTACCTGGTATTGTGCTATATGTTTTTCTTCTGATTTATTTTTTGTTTTATTTCTGATTTTAGTTTGTCTACAGGCTTTCTAAGTCTTTATCTTTTTAATTTTTTCTCTTCATGTCCTTATTCAGCAGTTATTCAAAAATTAATTCTCTGTTTGGTACTTAAAAAGGTGACAAAGCATAGTGGTGACTGGAGTGTTTGCCTGCCATGGGGAGATGAAGGGGCACCTGAATAAATGTGGCTTAGTGTCACCCATGTAAAACTTAGATGGTTTTAATTTGTTAAAAAATTTATAGAACCGTTTCCAAATGTAAAGTCAAGGAAGAAATTAAGGCACAAAAACCCCCAGTATGTACAAAGAGAGAGATGTAAAGAAGGTACATGAATATGAGAAGTTTTGGATATGCAGGGATAAAAAGGAAAGATAATATTTTGGGACTAAGAAAGCATTTTTTATGATAAAGTTTATTCTAAGATTATCTCAAATGGCAAAGGAATGACTAGGATAAAATCAAAAGGTTAAAAGCAAGGCTAAGAAGGTTTGAGTATGTCATAGAATGTTTGTAGAAGAAAAAACTTATGAAAGAAATTGCATGTGTGTTAATGATGGCTGAAGTTAAAAATTAGTTAAAAGGTTTACAGTGAGGTTCTATTAAGCCTGCCTCTGTTGAGACTCTAGTTGACATTCTTCTCAGTTATTCAAACATTTTGATCCTGCTTGCTAAATCTGAAAGTCAGTTTTATTTCCAACAGGCTTAAAGGTACCAGACTTCAAATGGCACTGCAAATGAAACCAAGGATAAACATTTACCAAAGCACTTCGGGCGGTAGTGGTATGGCAACTTGGGATGTCAGCCGATCTAGTTCTCCCAGGACAAGCTGCTTGAATGGACCCTCAAGGCTGGGACCCCACATCATTCTCTTTCATCACAGAGGTAGCTAGATTGATCATGGCACCCTCATTCCCTTGCCTACCAAACAAGCTTATAGAAAAGGGGAATGACCCAGTTATGGATGATTTTATATGTTGCCCTGTTCCAAAGAAGAGCAGGCATTTAAAAGATTAAAGCAGACTGCTTTCTCCTCTTCCCGGCCTTGTGTTTGGGCTTTGTCCCTGTCTGCTGGGTCAACATGACAATGAGATAAAGTTACAGACACCATATATCTTTTCACATAGCTAAACCCTGATTTGTGACTGACCCCATCCTAGTACAGAAGAAAGCAAGAATACAAAGGTGAATAGAGACCTTTGGTGTATTTAGACAGCTATGTCCCAGTCCTTAAAAATGCAGAACTAGCTGAAGCTGACCTTTGGCAGAGAGGTCATAGGTAGCTGCTAGCCCTACCTTCCTTCATCCCCTCTGCAACCTGGTCATGGAATTCGGAAGGAAATGAAAATAAGCTCTTGCCCCAGATAAGGAAGAAAAGATAATTAAATACCTGCATAGGGCATATGGTGGGGAAGGCATTGTTAACATGGTAACCCAATAGGAAATGCTATTTATGACCCAGGGGTTCCAGGGGTCGTCAGCATCTCCCTCAAGTGCTTCCCTCATTCTCTTCCAATACAATGCTATTTATCTTCTACTTTGAATAAATCCTACTTTAACTTTGCAACTGAGTTCCCCAGGTCTTATTTCTATAATTGACTAAGAAAAGAACCCACCACAGTGGCACCAAGCCATAAAAACGCATTCTGTAGAGGTTACGAATTTAAACTTGTAGGCTCTGGCCAGGTGGGGTGGCACATGCCTGGAATCCAAGCCTTTGAAGGGATGATACAGGGGGATCGCAGGCTCAAGGCCGGCCTCAGAAATTGAAGCCCAGCAACCTAGTGAGATCATGCTTTAAAAGAAAGACCAAAAAGAGCTGGGCTGTAGCTGAGAGATAGAAACACATTTCAGTTCAATCCTCAGTACAAAAAAACTAAATTATGTTGGCCATTGGCTAGACTCCCTGCCCCTCCCTACAGGTACCTGGGAGGAGTCTGCACTCATGTAGAGTTTCTCACGGATTTGAGTATGAGTTGTCCCTTCATGAATCTTATTCTTTTTAATTTACAGGAATTTTGCATATGCAGATGTGCAGTTTTTAGTAGGCCAGCATGTGGAGAGACATATGTACACCTTTCCTACTGTTTTTGATACGGGGATGGGACCCAGGGGCATTCTACTTTCAAACTACACCCCTAGCCCTTTTTGCTTTTTATTTTGAAACAGGTTTTGCTAAGTTGCGGAGGGTCTCACCGATTGTTGAGGCTGACCTCCGATTTGCAGTCCTCCTATCTCAGCCTCCCAAGTACTGGGATAAAGGCATATGCCATCAGCCTGTCTCTCACATTCTTAATGAGGTAATGGTCCCCCCAAACAAAGGACTGGATGAGCTCCATAATATTCCCACTAGAGGGCCGGCACGAGCCAGCACAGAAAGCAGGACGCCCTCTGGTCCCCCAGGAGCTACAGAGGCCTAGAGTCTACACCCTCGAGAAATAGTACTGCTGCCAGATCTTTTTTTTTTTTTTTTTTTTTTGGTGGTACTGGGGTTCCTGGAAGCCCTTCTAACCTCCGGGCTACACTCCCAGACCTATTTTTACATTTTTTTAAAATTTGGAAACAGGGTCTCCTAAGCCAGCGCGCGGGGCTGGCTTCGAACCTGCGCGATCCTCCTGTCTCTGCCTCCCAAGCACGGGGATGACAAGCGTGCGCCACCACACCCGGCCTGCTGCCAGATGCTTAAAGGCCCGTTAAATGTTTATGCAGACACAGCTTACCAAAAACGCTGAGTGCATTCGCTGTCATTTTACAGAGCATGTTCTAAGGTATCTAAAATAACTAGGTTGTGACACGAGCAGAGTCCACTTTGATTTGATGTCGCGTTGGTATTTGCAATCTCCACACTTATGAATTAGGAAACATTAACCCGGAGAACAAATACATACTCATGTAAACCGAGTTGGCTTTTGGACCTGATATGTCTGGATTTTCTTCGTTTGGGGGTTTTATAAAATCTATCTTGAAGCCAGGCGTGGTGGCGCACGATTGTCATCCCCGCGCTTGGGAGGCGGAGACAGGAGGATCGCCCTGGTTCGAAGCCAGCCGCGCTGGCGTAAGAGACCCTGTTTCAAAAATATAAAATAGGTCTGGGAGTGTAGCCCGGAGGTAGAAGGGCTTCCAGGAACCCCAGTACCACCAAAAAAAAAAAAAAAATCTATCTTGAATCAATGTGGCTCTGTGAAAAGCGCAGAGGGTGTGCAGTACAGAAACTGCCCCTAGCCCTTAGCAGTGCATGGGCCGAGGAGAGTCCCCTGGGACTCAGTTTTCTCATCTGTCAAATGGGTTCTTAGTGTCCACCTCGCAAGGATTATGTGAGATTCAAGGACACTTGTAAAGGAAACTTGGCCTGGAAGATTCACTAAGGAATTAAACTCTTGGCTGGGCATTGTGACGCATGATCCCAGCACTCGGGAGCTGAGACCGGAGGATCACGGTTTGCGGACAGCCTCAGCTACTTAGTGAGGCCTTCTGTAGCTTAGTGAGATCCCGTTTCAAAATAAAGAATTAAAAATAGGGCTGGGGGTATGGCTCGGCAATAGAATGCCTCCAGGTTCCACCCCCAGACTTGCAAAAAAGAAGAAAAACAATTATTGATCTCATTGAAGTTGGGAGTAGAATGTTGGTTACCAGAGCTTGGGGAGGGGTTGAGGGTGCTGATCCATGAGTACTAAGTCACGGTTGGGTAAGAGCAAGGAATTCTGGCGGGTTACTGCAGAGGAAGGTGGCCACAAGTAAGAAGGCATGGTATGTTTAAAAGATAGAAGGAAGGATTTTCAAAGTTTCACCACCAAAACCCGATAAATGTTTAAGGAGATGGACATGGCTACCCTGATTTTAGTACTGTGTACACATGCTGAAACATCTCATGGTAAATATATACAATTTACATCAATTCAAAACATAAAGGTCACTCTAATAATTAAACATGTCAATATTTTAACTTTTCCTGCATCTCTAGGCGTTTCACATTTTAAAACTTTTGATTGGTGATATTGTAAACGAGTACAGCCACTGTGAAGGTCAGTGTGGAGGTTTTTCAAAATATTAGGAGCAGAACCACCACGTGCCCCATCTACACTGCTCCCTAGGATGAAAACCAGAATACTCCAGTGATACGTGAGTGCCCATGTTCATGGCAGCGCAACAGCCAGATTATGGCACACACCCAGGCTCCCTCAACAGATGACTGGAGAGAGAGAATGTGGTCTAGACACACACTGGAGTTGTGTTCAGTGATAAGGAGCAAAATTACGTCATTTGCAGGAAAAGAGATGGCTAGAGAGACTCACGCTAAGAGAGACCAGCACGTCTCACAGTCACAGGCCGTGTGAGGAGGCTGGAGAGAAAGTAGGGAAAAAAGACTCAGAGGAGTGAAGAGAGAGAAATGGGCAGAATAATGGAAATGGACGGGTCCCCGGGGACGGATGCAGGAAACGGTCCACAGGATGTTTATGTCCGTGTTCCACATGGTCAGCTGTTGATGAGTGGTGGCCATGCTGAAGACATTCTGTGACCATCGTGGCTGCAACAACACGCTTACCTTTCTGAACAGTTTTCTAAATTTCTTCTCATTATGAATCAAACAATTCTTTTTCTACCTTTTATTTGTGATGAGATGAAATATAAGACATCAGAAGAAATCTTACAATACGGAGTGTTAATAACTTTGATTTTAATGTCAACAACTGATTGCACAAAGTTCCTCGTGTACTGGCAGTGTATGCTATGAGTTTCTACCCAGTGGAATAGGTTAAGATTGGTCTCACCGCTTACAGAGCCACATTGTATTAATTGTGATGGCATCAAATATTAAACACAGACCTTTAACAACCTGGGGAAAAGCCCTGGCTCTGTAAGTCTGAAGTTACTGTTTGTTCCAATGACTGTTACGCTTTGGTGGGGAATCAAGTGTTCATCCTGAGCTATAAAGCACTGGAGAAGGATGGAGCCAGGCACCTAGCACTGCTCTGAAAATTTACTTAAGAGCCTCAGAAAAACTGAGCTCCTTTTATGAGAGCTTAGGTTAAACCCACCAGCCTTTTTGGCCTTGATGATTAAGTTAAGGAATTTGTATATTTATTTCAGAAAAAGAACACTTAAGTTTCTAGATTTTAGTGTTTCCTCCATGAAAAATTAGAATATATGCAGGGACTCTTTTTAATACCAGAAAGTGGGAAGTGTAGCGTCTGTGTGCGGCAGAGGATGGAGCGGCACACGGAGGGGTCTCACGCTTGCGTCTGTGGCCCCTCATGCAAGGTGGACAAGCGCATCGCTTCTGGAGAAAATTCTCAGGCCACACGCATTCAGTGACCCACGTCAGTTCATGGCAAATGAAAGCTTTTCAGTGCTGGCCCCTGAGACTTTCCCTGGAGCAGCCATCACAGAGCTTCTCTCCCCTCCTGACTTCTCATTAAAGAGTCAATAACCCCGTCAAACACGTGGCTCACTCCTGTCTTTACAGTACTTGGGAGGCTGACACAGGAGGAGCCCAGGTTCAAGGACAGTCTCAGCAACTTAGTCAAACTCTGTTTCAAAATATAAAATGGAAGCTGGGTGAGGCGACACATGCTTGTAATTCCAGTACTTGGGAGGCTGAGATAGGAGGATGGAGGTTTGCAGACATCCTCATCTATTTAGGTGATGTCTCTGCAACTTAGTGAGACCTTGTTTCAAAATAAAGAATTTTTTAAAAAAGGGTTGGAAGTGCAACTCAGGGGTATAATGCCCCTGAGTTCCTTCCCCAATACTGAAAAAAAAATAGAAAAATTAAAAAGGGCTAGGGGTATAGCTTGGAGGTAAAATTTCCTGGGTTTAATCCCCCATACCCTAACACACACACATTATCCCTCGCAGTTCCTTACCCAATGTATGAGTACTCTCACTCATTGATAACTTTGACTCCGCCACTGTTGGTTGATGAGATAAAAAGGGGATTTCCTTTCTGCTTTTTTCATTAAAGTCAGGACACCCCGTGGCCCTGAACCATCTGTTCACATGATGGTAGCAGCTGTATGAATCAGTTCAGCTACAAACTTCCTCATCTACAGCACTGAGATCCTGTAAAACCTTCTGCCACATTCTCTTCTCATAGCAAACTCTGGACCCTGGATGGCTCGGCAGGTGCTGTGGTTCAGACAAGTGTCCCTCAGCCCAGGTGTTATGGGCTTAGTCCCAGCCTGTGGTGCTATTGGGATCCGATGAGATCTTTAGGAGTGAGGCCTGTTAGGAGCCCTCAGATAATTGGAGGTGTGCCCTCTAAGGCTCAAAGAGGATACGGAGACCCCATCCTCTTCCTCTTCCTCTCATTTTGGCTGGGCGTCGTGGTGCACGCTTGTAATTCCCACATTTGGGAGGCTGAGATAGGAGGATTGAGGTTTACGGCCAGCCTCAGCTACTCAGTGAGGCCCTCTGCAACTCAGTGAGACCTTGTTTCAAAAAATAAGAATGATAAAAAATAGGACTGGGGGTGTAGTTCAGAGGTGCAGTGCCCCTGGGTTCCATCCCCAGTACCACACACACTCACACAAAAGGAAATGTGTGTGCTTTATACACACAATGGAATTCTACTCCGCCATAAAGAGCAAAATCTCTCTATGTGCATTCACAACGTTTTTGAAGTCAGTCACTAAGCTGAACATGAGGAGGAGGGAGGGAGAAGGGAAGGGGCGGGAACTGGGGCAGGGCGGAATGAGTGATGTGTGCTCGTACGCCTCCACCACCCCGTGCCTCATCACGATGTATGATTACAATGCACTAATACATTTTTAAAGTGCAGAAACAGAACAAAATTATGTCATGTGCAGAGAAACGAGTGGGGCTAGAGAATATTACCCTAAGAAGGTCCATGTTGATTTTAGATACAGTGGAATGAATCTGTGTCTTGGGGCTTTTCCTGAAAACACATCTCCTGAAACTTGTATTATTTTGTTACAGCAGCCTGGTTGCTGTGGAGTCCCTGGTAGGTCCAGAATGGACACCCATGGTCATGGCTGAATCGTAGGGAATGGGAAACGTCCCCTTCTAGAGCACAGAAGAGGGCCTTTCTTATTCTCCTTTCTATCTTATCTCACTCCCTGAAGTGTAGAAACTATCTTTTCTGCAGGATGAAGAAGCGTTTCCTTTCTACTCTGGAGAGGCTGAATGCCCTCAGAGGTGAGGCTGGTGGGACCTTGGCGGAGAAAGCAGCTTCTGGCCTGGGGCTTTGCTCCTTGGCACACTGGGCTCCTCCTGGCCGCAGCGGCCACAGGGGCACAGGTGACAGCGGAGTCCCCATCAGCTCGGAACGTAGCCGCTCCCCTGACGGTACAGACCTCAGTCAACAAAAATCCCTTTGTGACGAAGGAAGGCTTTACTGGGATAAAAGTTTTGGGGCAGGGGACACTGTTTGGAATCCCAGGAGTGTAATATACTGTCGTATGGTTTCCTTTAAAAAAAAAAAAATCAGCTGGAAAGGGAGACTGCACCAAGCCAGAAAGTATCTAAGTGAAACCAAATGCAGCTGAGAAAAACACTTGGACTTGGTTATTCCCAAAACCTGCTCTTCCTTTGTGGAATGAATCAGCCCAGACTGCTGTCTAGAACGCAGGAGGGATCGGGAGGAGTTCTGCTTTTAACAGTGTGTTACGAGAAGGTGTTCCTGTGCCAGCCCTTGGAAGGTTACGTGATACACTGAGTTTTGCAAGCCCGGTTACTTTCTGGAGAAGGGAAAACCGATAAAGAAAAATCATTTTGGCTGCAGACTTGACGGAATGTCACCTGGAGAGTCTCTGCTCCACGGTGCAGCGGGGACGGCCTGGGTCTCTGAGCGCGCTGCCTGGGACACTTCACTGCGTCTCGGTGTGACAGGCAGGCCCAGGCAAATAATGGCAGTCCTGCCCTCTGCAGGCTAAGCTGGAGAGGTTTTTTTTTTTTTTTTTTTTTTTTTTTTTTTTTAATACAGAAGTGGAGATCTGGGGTCAGAAACAAAGGTTTCACTGCAAATACTTTAAAAATAGTTGTGTGTAAGTAGAAACTTCAGAAAAACAATGCTGAGTGGGAATTTATAGGTTTTCCTTTTTCTTTTTGTAGTGAGGATTGAACCCAGGGGCATTCTACCTCCAATCAACACCCTCAGCCTTTTTTATTTATTACTTTGAAACGGGGTCTGGCTAAGGTGCTGAGGCTGTTCTTGAACCTGTGATCCTCCTATCTCAACCTCCCAAGTACTGGGATTATAGACATGACCGCCATACCTGGCTGCTAATATTTTATTAAGAATTTTTCATCTAACTCTGCAGATACCAAATCCACAAAGGCTCACGTTGCATATACAACGTGGTGCGGTATCTGCGCGTGTGCCCCCCCACCCTTTACTTCAAATGTCTCCAATGGCTCGTGACACCTAAGACAATTGAAAGGCTATGGAAATAGTTATTGCAGGGCGTCGTTTGGGGAATAATCACATGGAAAATAGCCTGTACGTGTTCAGCATAGACGCAGTTTTTCCCCCCCAAATATCTTCCCTTCCACGAGTTGAATCCGCAGATATGGAGGAACAACTGTGCTTTAATTTACTAAGCCATCCTAACTCTAACAGATCGACCGTTTATTTTTCACGAGAGTATATTACAGATAATAAACTTTTGGAAATGAGAGATCACCTGGTTAAAATTTCTCTTTCCTTTTTTTATTTCTTATGAGAGTAGAGATTGAAACCAGGGGAATTCTGCCTTAGAGCCACACGCCAGCCCATTTTACTTTGTTTTTTGTGTGTGGTACTGGGGGCAGAATCCCGGGGCTTTTCTACCTCTGAGCTATACTCCCAGACCTATTTTATAATTTATTTGGAAGCAGGGTCTCACTAAGTTGCTGAGAGCCTCACTAAGTAGCTGAGGCTGGCTTTGAACCTGCTCAATCCTCCTGTCTCAGCCTCCCAAGGGCGGGGATTACAAGGGTGCGCCACCACGCCCAGCTCCATTTTACTTTTTTCTCAAAACAGGGTCCTGCTAAATTTCTGAGGTTGTTCCTCAAACTTCTGATCTTCTGTCCCAGCTTCCCACGTACAGGCATCACAGGCGTGTGCCGCCAGGCGTGTGCCACCACGCCTGGCTCAAGTTTCTGTTTTTATAATGAGGAACCTGAAACCCAGGAAAGCGGATGCCTTGTTATTTAACCTGTATCACAGGAGAGCACGTAGCTCCAGGTTTCTTGCTGTTGTTTTGGGATTTAGGCAGAAGAACGCAGTCTGTGCTGCAGAGAGGACCTGGGCGTGCGTGGACGCAGAGATATGGCCCTCATCACACGTGCATCCATCCTGCAGCCACGCGACCTCTTCTAGGATCAAGGACGTGTTGCTAGAGAAAGCAGGCCCTGGGAAGCTTTCGGCTTAGGGAGGTGGCGGGAGGAGACAGTACAAACACTCCAAGTAAATAAATGACACGCCATATTGGAAAGTGATAAAATCTATGCCCTTAGCCCCACGGGCTCCAGAGGGAAGGTTTCTGCACAACCCGCAGCCCAGGTGGGCAGCCGCTCTCCACGGCGACAGTCAAGAGCCCTGGGAGAGAGAGGTCCCACTCTACCTGTGTGGGCTTCATGTTGTTTGTGTGTGGCTGTCAGTCAGTTTTCTGTACTATAACTAAACAACTGAGGTAGTCACCTTGTGAAAAGAAACATTTTACCAGTTCATAGTTTTGGAGGTTTTCGTGCATGGCTGGTTGGTCTTGTTGCTTTGGGGATGGGGAAAGGCAGCTCACCATGGCAGGAGCGTGGGGTGGAAAGAACCCACTCCTTTCATGAGACTCTAATCAGCATCCTTTCAAAATAAAGAAACAGGGTCTCACTAAGTAGCTGAAGCTGGCTGCAAACCTGCGATCCTCCTATCTCAGCTTCCCAAGTACTGGGATTTGCAATCGTGCATCACCATGCCTGGCTGAGACTCTGTTTCAAAATAAAAATAAAATAAGGTTGGGAGTGAAGCTCAGAGGTCGAATGCCTCCAGGTTCAATTCCCCAGTATTATTAAATAAATAAATATTAATTAATTAACAGGAAATGGAGAAGAACCTTAAGGAAAGAGCTCAGCATTTACCTTACAGAACTCCATGCCGTGCTGAAAAGTTCACTTAAAGAATGTGATTTGATTCTACTCTTTGTAGAATTTTATACAAAAATTATAGTTTGGCTTTTGTCTTAAAGGACGCGCCGCAGTAATTTCACAGCTCTAATATAAAAGACTTGGCCGTGAAACTTAGAGGGAGGGAGATTTGCTGGCTCACAGTTGGCCTTGGAGAAACTGAGGTCAGTCCCTGTGAGTCTGGGGACCACAGACCTCAAGGCACGGCGGCGAGAGGCACGGAGCGGGACAGAACAAGGCTCTGCTCTCACATCACGGAGGCCAGAACAGAGAGAGGGAGGGAGGAGGAACCACATACAACCCCCAGGCTGCAGCCCTGGGACCATCCTTCTCCATCCACACCCTCCCAGCCTAGGCCGCCACCCAGATCAATCTATTACGATGGGTTTCCCCACTGCTGGGATCGCAACCCTCGTGTCTCAAATCACAGCAACTCCGAACATCAATGCATGAGCCTTCCCACGGGCTCCTATATACAACTCTAACAAAGGGTATCATTTTTCTCATCTGACAGAGCGATGGAAAACTTTTTTCTTTTTGATTCTGGGGTTTGAACCCCGGGACCTTCTACTTCCAAGCTGCATCCTACCTTCCACCCTTTTATTTATTATTTTGAAACAGGGTCTTATTATATTGCAAAGGCTGACCTTGAACCTGTGATCCTCCCGTCTCAGCTTCCCAAGTACTGGGATTGCAGGCGTGTGCTGCCATGCCCAGCTAGGAAGCTTCTTATGAGTTCTTACAATGCCTCATCTTTATTTTATGAGGAGAATGACACAGTGCCACTCTTTCTGCTCCCTAGAGGAACGTGCTCTGGACCTGTGCCTAAGCATCTGAGAGTACATTAGAAGATTTTATTGGTCAGTGTCCTATAGAGCCAGATATGATGTGACTAAGTTGTGGCCAATGAGATCGCAGGAAAAATGTGTATGCAGATCCGAGGGAGTATTCCTAAAGGGATGGCTGCACCTCATCTTCATGTCTTCCCGGCTGTCCGGACTATAGAAGTGATCACTGGAACTCCTGCAGCCATCTTGGTGGCATGCCCGGATGGAGACAGTCACCACAGCAAGAGCCGTGCGTCCCGCTTACCATGAAGTTCCAGAACTAGTCCAAGTATTTTTGTGGGAGGGAAAATGAGCTTCTGCTTTGTCTAGTCTTCTTTTTAAAACACCATTTTTATTTGTTGTTGTCTGCACCGAATCTAATCCCATCTGATACAAAACTTGCTTTTTGGCACTGTGATGGTCCCCACTACCTTCTGCACCCAGTCAATGGCTCACAATGAACAATGTATCGGGGTCGGGGACTAGGCTAGCAGTTCTGAGAATAGCATAGTGCAGAGGCAGCAACCACAGGGCCCTGTGACAGCTCTGGATCGCTCCTTGAGGAAAAGCCAGGCTTCAGCCGAGGCAGGGAGGGGCCAGCCGCATCTCAGCACTGTGGGGTGAGACTCAGGGGCAGGCATCTTGGGCTCTAAACTTGGCCACACAGTTCTTAGGGCTGAGACCAAACATTTTATTTATCTCTGTAAGGGCTGATTTTTCTCATCTTTTAATGATGCTAATAGCCTCTACTATGCACACAAAGACACGCACGTGTAAGCCATGATTATCTAGCGGGTGCTGAGCCGTCAGCGCACAGCCATGCTGGGTGGGAAGGCAGCTTGGGCTGTTGCTGCTGTGTTATTTCTAGACATGTCATGGGCTCAGCATTCTGCATGTATCGTTTCTTCAACACCGGGTGACCTGTTGACCAAGAGGCAGCTGTGTTTAATGTTTGTAGCTTGAATCATAAAATCATGGGCAGGTGACTTTTTATCACAGCATACACATTCTGCAAAAATAGGGCATTATTATTTTGAAATGGATTTTCATCTGGAAAGGGCCAGTTGAAGCTTTCCCACCTGTGTGCACGATGCCTGCAAGTAGGTGGATTTACCCAAGAGCCCTGGATTAACCCCAGGTGTAGAGAAGGTGTGTGAAGGAGGGGTCTAGACCCTTCTGCTCAGGGGTCTCATTCCCAGGTCCCAGCCAGAGTACTTAACTGTTGCTGAAATTTTCAAGGGTGTCGGCTAAATATTCCAAGGATCAAAAGTGATCTCAGCTGTTGGACAGCCAGGAAGGGCCAGGGAAGAGGCCTCTTGCAGGCAGGAGCTCAGAGCCCCTCGTTTCTCAATAGCTGATTCCCCATGGTGCGTCCTGGGGGGCAGAGGGTCCAGTCTGTTTACACGTTGGGAAGCATTCTCGAGCATGAACCCCAGGTGCCTCTGGGGCCCAGGCCAATTCCCAGCCGTTTGTCTGCAGATGACAGGGGCAGGTGGCTCAGGCAGCAACCGGGAGGTGTGTCTCACCAGGCCGAGTGGTATTCCCGAGAGCATGGCCTCCCCTCCCCACGGAGTGTCTACATTTTAGCCAAACATTAGGAATTTAATATTTAATGTTAAAAGAGAAACTGTTTAGAGAGTCTAGGAACCTCTCATGAGCTTTGTGGCAATTATGAGATCCCTGGGCCCTCCTTAAACAAAGAGCCTTATTCTTTTAAAGCAATTACCAGAAGTTTAAAAAAGGCAATAATGCCAGTAAAACTTTTGTTGTTGTTGTTGTTGTTGTTACCAGAGATTGAACAGAAGGGCATTCTACCTCTGGCCTATACCCTGGCCCCTTTTTCTTTATTATTTTTTTATTTTGAAATAGGGTCTTGCTAAGTTGCTGATGGCCTGGCTAAATTGCTGAGGCTGGTCTTGAACCTGTGGTCCTCCTGTCTCAGCCTCCCAAGTACTGGAGTTACAGCTCTCACAGGCCAGGCTCAGTAAATTTTCAGAAGGCTCATTGGAGTTGAGGCTGACTGTGGGTAGCGGGAAACCAAGTCTGACTCAGCAGGAGCTGGGCTCCCCCTCCGGGCGTCCATTCTAGTGTCTCTGTGTTCACAGCCCCTCAAACGCCCCTCTAGGGTCTCTGCAGATCTAAGCATTTACTCGACACTTTTACGTTGATGAAATGGAGGCCGTCTCACTAGGGCTGCAGTGGAGCGGGCCTGCAGCATGTTAGTTAGTCGTCTACTTGTCAGCGTCTCAGTAACAAACTGTCACTAGACAGGTCAGGCGCTGCGGCACGTGCCTATAAGCACCGTGTTCGGGAGTCTGAGGCCAGAGTATCAGATTCGAGGCAGCCTAGGCAACGTAGTGAGACCCTCCACGACTAGTCAGATCCTGCTTCAAAATAAAAAAAGGAAAACTTTAAAAATAGGACTGGGATTTGGCTTGGAGTTAGAACTCCCCTGGATTCCATCCCTAGTACCACACTTATGCACATGCACACACACACACACACACACACACACACACACACACACACACATGCATGTACACACACATGCATGTATACACACATGCATGTACACACACACACACACACACACACACACACACTGCAGAATCCCAGGTTCTTTCCCAGACAGACCTCTTGAATCAGGATCTAGACCCTCTGGAGGAGGGTCCGGCCTGACCTCCTTGTTACCAGGCTCTCCTGGCTCGATCTCCTGAGAGCTGCTGTGTGGTGCTGTTCTGGGTGCTACAATTTCCCGTCCCACTTGGCATGTAAAACGATTCCATAAGCTCTGTGTATTAGCCCCATTTTACAGCCAAGGAAACTGAGTCTTTCAGCAGCCTAGAACTTGGCCCCGGCCACCCAGTGAGCGGTGGACTAGGGACGGGGCACAGGCACCCTGGCTTGAGGTTCTTATCCCCACGACCACAGTGCCCGGTGAGCTTTTTACATCCTTTATCCTTTGAGAACATCTAAAAATACCAAAATCTTTTCTGAATGCCCTTTCCTCTCTGTACAATGGGTATGAGCACAGCCAAAGCGTAGTCTGCAGCACTGTGTCCTGCGAATGAAGTCCCGAAGCCCTAGGCTATGGGGAACATTTGTGTCAATACCACACTCACATGTATAAAGAAACTGCAAATACAGGTGCGATCGTGGTAATAAGAACAAGTATCCCCACTTCTGTGCTTTCACATGTCCATAACTCTCTGACAGGGCTTGTGTTCTGGGTGATGTTGTCCTGGCTAAAGACCTGGGTCCCTTCCGAGTTTTGACGATGTTTTTCATTTTTAATGTATTTTCACTGGTGCATTGTAATGAGGCATCCTGATAAGGGTCAGAGCGATGGCAGCACGCGTGCGCGCAGTACTTTCTGTCTCCCTCCGGATTCTACCCTGGTCCTTCCCTTCCCCCTACACGTTGTTGATATTGGTATTGATTACTTCATATACGTGCATTTAAGATTTTTTTCTCCTCTTGAAAATGTTAGTCTGATAAAGAAGACCCCTCTAAGTCAATTATGAACCATTTTGGGGGGGTCAAATATTTAAAGGTTTCCCAGTTTCAGCACATGTCCTTATACCCAATACCAAGTACCCGCCTTTATCTCTGGGGAGGAACTTTGGACCAGGGGCCTCTCCTGCAGGAAGTACAGGAACACCCGGGGCCTCTGTTGATCGCCCCGGTGGCAAAAATAGCTTCGCTGGAGCCTAGCATCTTGACTCTCTTTCCTTTTCAGAGGATAAAGAGAATTAGACAGTCTTTTCTTAAGGTGACTAATTTATCCTGCTAAATTTAAGAGCAGAAACTTGATTCAATAATAGCCCTGCAAATTTATTGCCTGTTGCTAAGGACTGATGTGACAATATGACCTTCCGTTAGTTATTTGGCCAAATGATCTGAATCCCCGCGAGCGGTGTTTTTTCCAACCTCGTGGTGACTCATGTGCAGTTGAATGCCAGTAGCTCCGGGCGGCACTGCTCCGGAGCACAGCCAGGCCCGCACTTCCGGTCACCTGGCTTTGAGACTGACCTCCACAGGCCTATTCTCAGGAGGCTGAATTGATGGACTCTCACCGAGGATGACGTGAATTGATTAAACCCGCACAATGTCTTTTGTTAGGGATTAGATGAAGGGAAAGCAGAGGCTTCTCCCGGCTCTTTGCAGAAGAGGTGGACATGGAGAAAGTGGTGACGCTGGGGTGGTAAAAGAAGGGAGAAGGGTAGGAGAGAATTTTTTTTTTTGGGTGGTACTGGGGTTCCTGGAAGCCCTTCTACCTCCGGGCTACACTCCCAGACCTATTTTTACATTTTTATTTGGAAACAGGGTCTCCTAAGCCAGTGCGCGCGGCTGGCTTCGAACCTGCGCGATCCTCCTGTCTCTGCCTCCCAAGCGCGGGGATGACAAGCGTGCGCCACCACGCCCGGCGGGCAGGAGAGAACTTTAAAAGCATCCTCTGCCCTCTTTTTCCTTTTTTTGTGGTACTAGGGATGGAACTCAAGGCCATTCTACCTCGGAACTACACCCCCAGCCCTATTTTTTATTCTTTATTTTGAAACACTGAGTTGCAAAGGGCCTTGCTAAGTAGCCGAGGCTGTCCTTGAACGGTGAAGCTCCTGTCTCAGCCTCTCAAATGCTGGAATTCCAAGTGTGCACCACCATGCCCAGCTCCCCTCTGCCCTCCTGAATGATCCCATGTGTCCTGGAAGTTGGCATAAAAGGAGATGACATTGGTAAGTATACATTCAGCGTGTGCCATATGCCAGGCCCTCTGTGCACACCAAAGACTCGGCTCCCAAAACAGTGAGCCGTGCCGAGCCTTGGATCACAGGGTCCAGGGACACGAAGTCGTGGGCCACAGAGTGACCTTTTGGTCAGTGCTGGGCTGTGTGCTCCACAGCCGCCCTGTAGGCAACTGGACAGTTCCTGTCGCCTGGTGACATCATGCTGCCCTGAGGTCCCGTGAGCACCTCGCTCCCACCTGTGAGGGTGCTGGCGTTGGTGACCTGAGAGCTGCGGCCAATGAGAGCAGCACTGTACAATGACACACAGTTTGTGACGCTTGGTAGTCACAATAAGCGGCTATGTGGCTGTCTTGTCTTCCCTATACCAGACCTTGCTGTTTACTCTTATTTCAGAGGGCACTCCGACTTATACACACACATGCGCACAGAGAAAAAGTGTTCACTGTTGGCTAGGCATGGTGGCACATGCCTGTGGCCCCAGTACTTGAGAGGTTAGAATAGGAGGATTGCAGGTCTGAGGTCAGCCTCAGTAAGTAACTTAGTGAGACCCTCTTTCAAGATACAAAGGTCTGGGGATATAGCTCAGAAGTAGAACACCCTTTAGTTCAATTTCCAGTACCTAAAAAAAAGAATTACTCTAAAAGAGGGTCCGTGTTCCATATCCCAGGTTTCTTGTGTCTCTGGATGGCAACATTTCCTCTTGTGTTTGGTTTAATTCTGTGTTGTTCATCATGACTTGGGGACAGTACATCATATATGTGGACATCTCCATCTATATGTGGATATCTGTATCTATG
This sequence comes from Muscardinus avellanarius, assembly GCF_963383645.1. NCBI lineage: Eukaryota > Metazoa > Chordata > Mammalia > Rodentia > Gliridae > Muscardinus > Muscardinus avellanarius. The sequence continues at coordinate 61,991,391 of NC_137803.1, forward strand.
TAGATGTGGATATCTATGTATGCACACCCACATTCACACACACATGCACACGTGTAGCAGCTTCATACTAACTGTAAGAGTTCAAATCACCCCTCTCCGAGGTTCTTTTTCTCTCTTTTTATCTCACTTAAGGTTATAACTCTTTCCTCATCCAACAGACTAGATTTAAAATGTTTTCTGATAATTTGGGATTAGGGCAGGGAGTTTCTTCTCTCTGCATTCTTATCGTCATAGCCAGATTTATGCGTGTGTGTATATATGTGGGGGAAAGCTCGTTTTAAAAACAAAAGTTTGCAAGACCGTGTACATTAAGCAGGTCATTCGTGTACATTCTATGTGTACGTTCTAGACTTGAGTACGTATACGCACTGGCACTTTGGTTTACATTTACGCACATCTCTCTGCCACGTGGCCAAGGCGGCGCGTAGGCTGCGCCACTGTGGTTTGTGGATCGCCCCCCGTGACATCTGCCCCTCAGTGGACTCTCTTAACGACTCATTTCTCAGATGCTCTGACAGCATACCTGAGGAAACCAGTCTAAAGGAGGAAGGGTTCCTCGTGGCTCCTGGTTTGCTTCAAGGTTCCATCCACGGTGGGCTGGCTGCGGCCTGCGTGCTGTGGAGCTGCATGGTGCAAGGCTGAGGTAGAGCAGAACTGCTCCCTTCATGGCATCCATGAGGCACAGAGACAGAGTCCCCAAGGACACAGCGTCTTCACCTCGGCCCCCCACCTGCAGTTTCCGTCACTCCCCACACCCCATTCAGCTGTGAGCCTCCAGTGGCTTAATCCGCTGATGAGGTTACAGCTCTCGTAATGCAAAAGCCCCACCTCTGAACTGCTTCTCTGGGGCAGAAAGGTGTGCGTGCCTCTGGAACACATGAGTTCTTGGAGATATTCCAGGTCCAAACCCAACAGCAGTTCACAGGTAGCAAAAGAACGAGGAAGCCAGAGATGGACTCCAGGGCTCTGGGCATCTCTGTATTCTTGGATGGTGATTTCATCAACTCAGTCTCTAAAAGAAGACACGATTTGGGTGAGGGATTATAAATGTCAGTGTGTAGAATACTGCAATCTGGCTTTCTGATATCCTCAGGGAGGCAGTTAGAAGGCAGTGGGCCATCTATAGAGATGCGGGCCTCAGAGAAGCAATGGAGATTGGATTTAGGAATCTGGAAATTTCTGTCTGGCTCTGGGAATACCCAGAGTATGCAGTGAGTGAACTGTACATGAACTTTGAGAAATTATAACATGTAAGACAGGGCGAAGGAGGATGAGCCAGCGAGGACGACAAAAATGTAGGGGAAAAAACAAGGGAATAGGGTTTCTGGAAACTAAAGGAAGGTGGAATTCAAGAAGGAGAGAATAGCAGTCAGTGGTGCCAAATGGTACAGCTGGTCAGACAGCCAGGACCGCACAGAGTCCACTGGGCTCAGCAACACGGAGATTTTCAATGACCTCAGGAAGACTGACTCCAGGAACTAAAGTAAAACCCAAGTGCAAAGAACCTTTGCCCACTACAAAATTTAGCAATATTCTTAAAGTGCAAACTTTAAGTTTAAATGTCAGATAAATACTGACCTATTGCCTGGCTGAGTCCACAAAGATATATGCCTCATGAATATTTTTGGAAAGATTTGTAGCTTTCTGGGCAAACAGTGGGATGGGGAGGGAAGTCCAGGTGTGGAGAAAGAAAAGCTTTCAGGAGAGCCAACCCTGAGGGGCGGGCTTCTGTGGCTGACTGCACCTGACTAGCCTCCAGCAGGGCCACTCTGTCTCCGGTACAGCTCCCTCCTGCATCTCTCAAGCTGAGGCTAGGGTCACCCCCAGGATCCCTTAAAGTACCACTATTCTAGATCCTGTCCTGTGCAGGCAGAAGAGAATGAGCAAGGGCTCCACACATCCTGTTGGCAGGCCTGCCTTCTCTCGAAGGTAATTCAACAGGCTCAACTCTGGATTTGAAAGTGAAGCTCTCTTAGAGATCCCCCAAGGTCATTTGCAGTTTTAAAATGACAATAATTATGTTTAGCAGGGAATGTTTAGTTTTACCTGCTTTTTAAAGCTAGTCGGGAATTCTCTACAGCATTGCTGCCATTGGAGGAGATAATTATTTGTACATTTCCCTAAAGTCATAACATTTTCACTTTGGATCTGCCTTCAACTCCCTGTGCACGTGTGCAGGGGTCTTGCTCTCCCTCCGAGTAGGAGAGGTCGTGTTTGACATCTCTGTGGCCATGTCTCATGGTCTCTCCTTAACACCAAAGGCCAGATTTCCAGGAATAAAGATAAATAGGAAAGGATAATTCTCTGGTTTCATAATAACTCTGAGGAGCATAGACAATGTGCATTGATGGAAGTAAACTTCAATTCTCCTCCTTTTCTGTGTCTCACAGAAATTCTACTAGAAAGCGCAGAGTATTTCAAAGACATTTGGATATAATACATTGACGGAATTGTCTTTAATGGAAAATCGTTTAATATTTGCTCATGACTTTTAGTGGGTCTATCAAAACCACTTAGCCCTAGCATTGTTACATTTTTTGACTCAAAAATTATATTGCAAGGGAATAATCTTGAAGAAAAGGACCAGATACTTTTGAGTACCAAAAACCTACTGAGGAGCCAGGTATAAAGGTCATACTTGTAATCCCAATACTTGGGAGGCTGAGACAGGAGGATCTGCGGCTCTAGGCCAGCCTCAGAAACTTAGAGAGAACCTGTTTCAAAGCAAAACAAAAAGAATAAGAATAAAAAAGGGTATTGTCTCAGTGGTAGAATGTTCTGAGCTCTACACCCAGTACCAATTAATAACAAAATCAAACAAAGAAAAAAAAATGTCATGAGTTCTGGAAGAAGAACTGAAAGAGTACTAAGTACAAAGGTACTTACTCACTTTGTACCCAGTGCCAGTGGGATAATTAAAAGCACAGGGACTTCAGCTGATCTAGATGTCAGGAAGTGACATTGATTTTGCTTGAATAGGGTATTTAACATTTTAAAAAGTTGCATTGGAATCATTAGATGCTATGGATGCTGTTGAAAGTTCTTCCTCCACACTGGGCACAGTGCAGACTCCTGTGGTGCCGGCCACAGGGACACTCGTGGGAGCCCGGAAGTTGGAGGCCAGCCTGCGCAGCGCACTAAAACTCTCATCTCAGAATAAAACAAGACCAAAACAGTAATAAAAGGTTAACGCACTAGAATACACACAACATATATGTCATGTTATACACAGAGGAGAAAAGATCATTTTTAGAGCAATGCTGGTGGCTACCTGTCTGCACATCACAGGTTCAGCTCCAGCCTCAGCAACTTAACAAGACCCTGATTCAAAATAAAAAATAAAATAGGGCTGGGGCTGTAGCTCAGAGGTAGCATGTACCTAGGCTGAATCCCCAGCACCACACACAAACAAAAGTGTAAAATAAGCTGAGCCGGGTTGCACTTGCCGGTAATCCCACTACTTGGGAGGCTGAGATGGGAAGTTTACCGGTTTGAGGCTGGTCTCAGCCACTTACTGAGACCCTCATCAACTTAGTGAGACCCTATTTCAAAAATAAAAAATAAAATAGGGCTGGGGATATAACTGGGAGGAAAATGCCCCTGGGTTCAATTCCAGTACCAAAATATAAAATTAAAAAAAAAAACTCAAACAACAACACAACATCAGAGAGTCGATAACTCTATTTACTGTTTACTCAGCTTTTGCTTATTTTTTATTGCTGTCACAAATAATATCTGTACATAGTTATGAGGTACAGTATTATAATCTGATAGGTATATACAATGTTTAATGATAAAATTAGGGTAAAAGGCACTTCCATTCTTGTGATTACTTGTCATTTTTATGTCTTGAGAACCTCCAGTCTTCTGTAGTTATTTGGAAAATATAAATTGTTGTAGACTATCGTTGCCCCCATCTGTATTTTGGCACCCATTATGTAAGCTCTGCCCTTCCTTCCCCCATCTCTTCACTCTGAATATAAAATGACCCACAGGTGTCCACCATGGTAGTAGATACCTGTGACCCCAGTGCTTGGGAGACTGACAGGAGGAACACAAGTTGAAGACCAGTGCACAGGAACTTAGTGAGTCCTTGTTTCAAAATGAAATAGACACACAATGGAATTCTACTCAGCCATGAAGAGGAACAAAATTATGTCATTTGCAGGCAACTGGAAAATATTATGCTAAGTGAGATTAGTCAGTCACAAAAAGTGAAAGGTCAGATGTTTGCCCTTTTATGTAGAAACTAGGATGACACTGGGACACAGGAGTGACTCCAGACAGAGGAGAAGCCGTAGTGGAATGAGGGAGGGGCCTCACTGAGGGAGGCTGGGGAGGAGAGCTGAAGATGGAGACACCTCAGTGGGGACAATGAGTGTATACAAACTAATCAACGCCAGTCACTATGTCGATCATGGAGGTGGGAGGGGGGATTGGGGCGGGCGCTGGGGAGGGCTCACGGAGCTCCATGTGCACGTGTGCCTCTCACCCTGAACCCCATCGAGACGTATGATTGCAGTGCTCCAGTAAAAGAACAAAATAGGGCTGGGGGTATAGCTCAGAGGCAGGTCACCCTCAAGTTCAATCGCATACCAAAATAATAATAATAATAATAATAATAATAATAATAATAATAATAGTAGTAGTAGTAGCAGTAATAATAATCAGTGTGGGGAAGGCCCTTCCTTACTGGTTTCTCATGCTGATCCCTGCTGTTGTTGATGCTATTTCTAACAGCTCAGATCTGCACCCTCTCTGAATGTTTTGCCTTTGAAAGAATCAAACTTTCTCCTCCTGGAAGTTCCTGAAAGGGGCCTGAGTACCCTTTTCTGCAGGTCTGAGCCAGTAACTGACTGACAACGTAGGTAACGGTGTGGCATTCTTGCTCTAAGAATGAGCATACTCTCCTGCAATTACTCCCTACAGGCTGCTATGGGATCAGGCTGAAGCCCAACTCCACTGGGAACCACATACTTTTTTATTTTGCTTTTTCTTCTTTCCTACCTGGCTCCCCCACACCCCCCTGCAGATTTCTCCGGAAGGTATTATATTCATACACGGTGTACCGGTAGGTATGGAACGCCCCCTGCAGAGCCCATGTACAAATGTTCAGGGTTGATGTAATCAAGTCCTGGGAGTGGCGATCTCCTCAGCAGATCACGGTATTGGCTTTACTGGGTGGTCACCTAGGCAGCTAGGGTGCGGCTGGAGACAGTGGGTCCCTGTGGGTGCAGCCTTACACATTGTGCTTTTGTCTTTGAATTCCTTTGCTCGCTGCCTCTCTTGATTTCAGCCTCCATGATGTGAGGAGCGGAGACTTCACTCTCCCTCTCTGCTCTGGCTGCCATGCCCTGAGCTGTGCAGGCCCCGGCCTCACATGGGCTAAACCCTGGAATCTCAAAAAAAAACTGTGAACAAATGAGTCTTCCTTCCTCTAAGTTGTGTGGTCAGTCGTCTGAGATAATAGCAGCGAGAGTGCTGATCAAGACAGAAATTGTTACTAGAGAAGTGGGGTCACTGGCCACTGCTATGTCTAGGTTGGAAGAGTCAGAATGCTGATAGATAGAAGAGCAGATAGTAGAGACTGTGCTCGGGAATTCTGGAGGGCAACGATGACTCAAGAGAAAAATGGTGTAGAGGCCACGTGTCTTGCATTTTGTCACAGAACTTATCAACAACTTTTGCTCATGTCCTGGAACTTTGTGTGAGGTACAATTTAAAGATGACGCGCTGATTAAATTGGTGGAGGAAATCTCAAAACAGCAAAGAAATAAAGGAATGCGGCTGGGGTAGTTCAAGCCCAAGCAGAAAATCAGGGGAACGAGGTCCCAGTGGTGGTGGCTAATTATAAGGGCCTGATGGCAGCATCAAGGATTGAGAGGCCCAGGTGCAGCCATGATTGAAAAGAGCCCAGCGGCAGTGATGAAGGAGGATGTGACTACCTTTACTGCTGGTGGTCAATCTCAGTGCTCATATGCTGCCTTTGCAGTAAAAAGACGTCATGGTGTCTCCCCCCACATTTCAAAGGAAGGCCTGAGAAACCAGGCAATGTGTGGCAGGGTTGGAATTCCTGCAAGCAGGCCCAAATGGGGCAATTTGGGAAGCTGTGAGGTGAAGCCAAGGTTTCAAGAACAAAAAACACTATATAGAAATGCCATAAACGTGGGATGACTGTGAGGAAAGTCTGCAAAGAGCCTTTGGAGTGAGGCTGAAAGAGCCAGTGTGCTGTCCACTGCAATCAGTCAGGCCACAGGAGTGGGGCTTCCAAGGCCCCTTGGAGATCACATCTCACCACCGTGTGTCTCTGATGCCAGAAAGAAAGCTGATTAAATACTTCTGCTGGACTCTGACCCTGTTGTGGTCCCATTTCTTCTTTCTATGGCCCAGTTGCTCCTTCTGGAACACAAATGTTTACTCTGTGCCATTGTACATTGGATACAAGTAACTTGCTTTTTATTTTTATTTTAAATTTTATCTTACAGGGACTTACAGTCAAAAGTTCTCCTTAAGTCCCACCGAAGACTTTGGATGTTGAACTTTTGAGAAATACTGGAGCTGTTGAGAATATAGAAACTCTTGAAGATGAGCTTAATGCATATTGCATTTTGAGACGGGCAGGAGCTCTTCAGGAGCCGGGAGTGGGATGTTATGGTCAGGTAGAGAACGTCCTCTGAAGAGTTTATGCATTAATATTCAGAGTTGATATAATTAATTCACGAGGCTGTAATCGCACCAGTAGATAAAGCCACTGTGATGGGTTTACTCGATGGTAACACAGGCCCGTAGGGTGTGGCTGGAGCGGAAGGCAGGTCCCTGAGGTGGGCGGCGGCTTGTCGTCTTCGGGTCCCTTTCTCTGCTGGGTCTTCTTTTTCCTCTCTAGTTTCCACATATTAGAGAAAACATATACATCTTGACTTTCTGAATCCGGCTCATTTCACGTAACCTGATGATCTCAGGTTCCAGCCATTTCTCTTGCAAAATAACAGTTTTATTCTTCCTCTTAATTTCAGAATGTTTATACTTGTATTGGCGTGTTAGGTCAGAGTGAAGTTCAAAGTGACACAAGCACATAGGCACACGGCGCTTGGCACGTTTCCGTCCACATCTCACTCCACGTACCCTATGGGGTTGGTGAGGTTGGCGGTGATAGTTATCACCATATATAAATATAACATTATCTGTACTGTGTCCCTCCTCATTCCGCTGTCTCTTTCCTGCCTCTCTCTCTCCTCAATATCCTTCCACCATTCTACTGGTCTCTTCGCTTATCTGAAGTACCTTTTTTTTTTTCCTATCTCCTCTCTCATGATGATGGATGCTTGAATTCCTAGGCTTTATTTCTTGATTGTGTAAATAAAAAGGGGATAGACAGAGTCACTGAGATGATAACTAGAGTCGTCAAAGAAGAAGGCTACTGTTTTATATTAGGATTTATTGTATTATTCCCCTTTACATGGACAAATTAATTTTTGTCATTATTTTTATCTTTAGAACAGCGATTTCTAAAATTCTGTCTCATAATTCACCAGTTCTATATACTATTCCGTCAAAAATAACCCCGTCATTGAATGAGCATTTGGGGTAACTTTATTTCATATTCTTGGATATTTTCAAGCTCATTAACCATATTATACCCCAAATAAATATTTAGTAAGAAAACGTTTTTCTTTGCTAATCTACAATATCGAAACCTTTGCATGATCAGAGGAACCCCCGACCCCACTGTTCTTCTCAATAAACCTCGAGTATCTGAGAGAAATGGACTCAGACCGCTCTTAGGGGATGCTTTCCTGGGAAGCCAGTGGCTCTTCAGCTTTATTTGTACCGATTTATTCATTTTTGGTGCTGGATATTGAACCCAGAGTCTCACGCATGCTAAATGCACACTCTCTTACACAGCTACAGCCTGTCTACTTTGTGAGTAAGTCCAAAACCTTTGCTTTTGTGGCAGAAGCATCTTTAAGGAAGCGTTGCTCATTCTCAGGCTCTGATTGCCACTTGTGCGTCACGGATGAGTCCTTACCATGGGTGGATTAAATGCCGGGCCAGGTCATCACATATATTCATTCTTAAAACCTCCTAATATCCCCTGCAGGAAAATGTGAACATATTTGTTTCAACCAGGAAAGTGAAACTATTTCACCAGTGAGGAAATTGGGGTTCAAGGGGGGACAAATGATTTGCCCAAATTCCAAGTGAACCTGAGACTGTCCGAATAAGACACTTTTAACTATACAACGTTGCCTTTTAAATAGTGGCCCTTTTTTGTGCAGACCCAGATGGTCAGCCAATAAATGCGCCTGTCCTTTCTCATCGCTTGAGATGAATCACTCGCCCTTCTTCCGTGTTGTCCGTGGTGAAGCAATGGTTGTGTGTGCAGAGTACTGTGAGCACAGGGGTAGCTGTAGCGACGGATTATGCATAAGCTTTTAAATAATGGATTGCAATCAGGGCCCTGAGAGGTTATGTGTTCAGCTGCTGATGTAAGCATGCGAAAAGTAGGTAATGTTGGACTGGGAGAGGAGAGGAGGTTAGAAACCGGCACGTTTCCTGGCACGCTGAGCCGCGTATCAGGCAGGATCATGTGTTGGGCGCTTTCCCTCCTCTCTGGCCCATGCCTGCTTTTCCAAGCCCTGAGGGCTCCTGGAAGTCACTCTTAGTGGTCCTCTGGGGATTTGGTGAAGTTCTTTTTTTTTTAATGCTCCATTTAAACCCAAGTCTGGACTGCTAGAAGCTATCAATGGCCTCAGATCGGCTTTCCAGGGACCGGCATATTTGAAAATCCAATTTAAGCAATTATGCTTTATAAATCAAGTGGGAAACATGATTCATTTATTTTAAAACAATTTTGTATATTTTAAAAAGAAAAGTTATACCGGGCGTGGTGGCGCACGCTTGTAATCTCCCCGTTTGGGAGGTGTAGACAGGAGGGTCTTGCAGGTTTGAAGCCAGCCGTGCTGGCTTAAAAGACCCTGTTTCCAATATATATATATATATATTTTTTTTTTTTTGGGGGGGTGTATATATATATATATAGTCAATATATATAATGGGTCTGGGAGTGAAGCCCGGAGGTAGAAGGCTTTCCAGGAACCCCAGTACCACCAAAATTAAATAAATAAATAAATAAATAAATAAATAAATAAATAAATAAAAGTTAAAGTTATTACATTCTTTTTAGAACAGTTGTCCTCTGAGGAAAATCATGCCTCGATTTCTTCAGCAATCAGCTGATGGCATTCAGCATTGATTATTGAATTAAAATCCTACAATTTTATGATTTTGTGATATTCTATGATAGGCAAGTGGTGCTCGTGTGTGTACAGAGACTCCTTTCTCTTCACAAATATTACTGTGAGTTGCAATTGTAATTACTATATACATCTGTAGGGAAGTCCAAAGAGCATGCCGCGTACTCAGATCCAATCTACGCCATGTGCACTAGGATGTGCTCTTCGTGGTCACCTTTAAACAATGTCACCAGGATTAGTTCACAAAGATGCTGAAGTTAAGTGAGAAGAAAGAAACACATGAGTCTTCCAGAAACACACAGGTAGTGGAAATGGAGGTGGAGCCCCCAGCACATATGAAGTCACGAAAGGCCAAGGCATACTCTGAATTCCTCGAATGTCTCAAAGACATCTGATTCCAATAAAATCAAACAAGAGCAAAGAAAGAGCAAAACGAGAACTTGAAAATACCACATTTTAATTTTAAAATGAATGTTAGTTGCTGTTGTTCATTCTATTGACAAGTTGCCTAAATCCTGAGCTAAGCAAAATGTAAATATTATCCTTAGGAAGAGCAATTTGAGAGATCCAATACCACAACTGAGAAGACGTTTGAGCTGGGCGTAATGGTATGCATCTGTAATCCCAGTGCTTGGGAGCCTGAGATAGGAGGATCCCAGGTTCGAGGCCAGCCTCAGAAACTCAGTAAGACCCTCGGCAACTTTGTGAGACCCTGTTTTAAAATATAAAATAAAGTAGAGCTGGAGATGTAGTGCAGAGATAGTGTGTCCCTGGGTTCAATCCTTAGTACAAAAAAGAAATGACTTCCAGAAATCTAAGACCATTCTCAGTGAACAAGAGAAAAAGTCAATAAAGCTCTGAACTTATTTTTCCTTTGATTGTCTTCTGGACTCGTTCTCTGAAACCTTTATGTTAGTACCTACTCATAGGTCTACTTTTGAAAACATTCCCTACTGGTGTGTGTGTTTTCTATGTATTTGTGTTGTAAGTGATGTGGACAACAGGAGCTTCTATGAGTTCAGCTACTTTTTCTTAAGGGCAGGGATTTCTGAGGCCCGGGCTGACCACCAAGCACGGACGCTTTCCTGGCTGTCACCCTCGACCTTCCTTGGCACCGAGTTATCACTTCAGGAAACAAGAACGCTATGCCACTTTGGACCTCAAAGTCATTTCATGAGCAGGATCAAATGGGCTGGCACTTTGGGGTCACTCGAGTCTAAATTTAAGAAATAACTGGCTACAGGGAAATTGACTTGAAGCACATTATCTTCTTTCATCGCTGAATCCCAAGTAAACCTTTGAGGTATTTGGTTGAGAACCAGATAAATCAGGCAACAGATATTCAAATTTCGACTGACAAGGATGTTTGGATGTTTATCCTATTTTGGAAGCGTGTAGCTACAGAGAGTTTCTTCGTCTCTCTCTCTCTCTCTCTCTCTCTCTCTCTCTCTCTCTCTCTCTCTCTCTCTTTCTCTTTCTCTTTCTCTTTCTCTCTCATACATACTGGGGACTGAATCCAGAAATGTTCTACCTCTGAACTACACCCTCAGCTCTTTAATTATTATTACTTTTTAAATTTTGAAACAGGGTCACACTAAATTTCTGAGAACTTCACTAAATAGCTGAAGCTGGCCTCAAACCTTCAATCCTTCTGTCTCAAACTTCCAAGTACTGAGAATACAGGCCTGTGCCGTCATACCCAGTTAGAACTTATTTCACAAGGAATTAGACTTACTTGTCTGTTCAGCTTCCTCTTTCAGCAGACGTGTCTCTTGAGTAACTAAATAAACATTTTCCAACTCATTTTAGAACCCAGGGTTAAATGGGCATTTCTCAGCCAGTTTGAAAATGGTTCTGTGAGTACTCAAAGTTAGAATGAGAAAGTCAGTGTCTGCATGAGAGTTCACACAGAATTTTAGAAAAGCCACACAAGTGTCCCTCCTGTGAAGACACCAGTTTCCCTTATCATAAGAAACTTTAAATAGTGTGGAGAGAGAGAACTGGAGTAGTGAAAGGGACCTGGGGAGGGAGGAGGGATGAGAAAAGGCAGACGGAGGAAGGAAGCGGTGGAGATGATGCCATGGCGGTATGGATGAAGGTTGCTGACAATCTCGCTAATGGCACAGTGTGAGATGTCCACGTGGGTTCTTGTTCTTAGCTAGTTACTGCTGCAAGCTCAAGCAAATTTTATTATTACAAAGGAAGAAAGAAGGAACAGACTATCAAAGCACTGTGTCAGAGAGATAAATGCCATGGGGTGCCTTGAAGGTAAGGCCCTGAAATTTGAATATAGAACAGTTTTTATATAAGGATTCATTATCTCCTTTCTCCCATCCTGCTTGGCCAATTGTCTTTTTACCTCCCCCTGACCTAATGCAGGTGCAGGCCCACCAATTATCTCTGTAGTAAAAACCTTTCTTGTTAGATTTATGACCAAGATGCGTTACGTGGTTAACAAGGTCAGGGGTTACATAGTATGTGCCCGCTTTGAAGAAGGCCCGTACCATCCACTCGTGTCCTTGGGGGAGTTTTTAGCCTTTTTCTATTTCTATCTGCTAGAAGTTATTTATTATGTAAACTTGTCTTTAAAGTATGGAGACTTTGGGCTATAACTCTTTTGTGTACTTGGTAATTAATATAGGATTCTCTTAACCATATTTAAACTACTGTGAGAATTTAGTGTTTCATGGTTAAAATTTCATGGTTAGCTGGGCTAACAGCTAACTTTCGGCTGACTGAGGTCAATACTGGCTGCAGCTCTTCGCTGACAGCTTAGAGACAGAGAAAAGGATTTTATTGTTTGGCCTAAGTATGAAAGCTTATTCTTATTAGCAATTAATACAGCTTTTATTAACAATCAGTACAGGCTCAATCCCCATCAACTAATGCACATGTGGAGGGAGGAGAGAGGAGGGTGAGTGTGGAGGGAACACCCTGAGCGCTGTGTGCGGGCATCTGCATCCTCTGAGTCATTTTTAACCCCACTATGACGTAAAGTTGCAATGCCCTAATAAAGTTGCCTTTCAACACTGAGGCCTCTAAACAGTTCATATTAATTCATAATATTAGAAATGGATATAAACTAAAATATATCTGCCCTCACTAAATTAAAACTCACAGAATAACACACTTTCATGAAAAATAATTGTATTTTCCCACCGATTAGTGGAAGAAGTGACATGGCTTCCCAGTATCCACATGCCTAGTATTTCCTTGTGGTCTCTGTGGAGCCAGAAGACAGCAGAAGACAGCCCTCTTCAATCTGGGCCCGTCTCAGTCTCTGTCATCTCAGTTGATTAAGAGGAAGCAAGTCCGGCCTCACACAGAGGATAAGTTAGAACGTCCCAGCCGTTCAGACGGTTTGGGGATGGGGGTTCTACCTTGATGACGCCCAAACCCAGCCAACAGTCATTTCCTGAGTGCAGTTGTCCTGTCTCATCAGAAACCAGACCAGTGAGGTTTGCATACCTAATGACTCTTAGCTTCCACTTTGAATGGATCTTTGACTTAGGATAAGTTTGCAACATCATGCCTGGGTTCACTGAGCTATGCAGATTTCCCAAATGCGGGTATATTTTATTACATGACAGCACACACAAAAAACTGCATTTGTTAACATTTTCACTGGTCTCTTCAAAAAGCTGTCAGTATGGCAATGCTATCAGTTTTACTGTGATAGATACACTTTTCCAATTTTCTAATTCTTTGAATGGAAACTACTTTGTCACGGGGAACACATACTGCCTGTTATTATTTATTTTTTTTAGGTCATGCGCTTACTTAGCTCATTTTCAAGGAAACACCTACTGGCCCGCTCTAAACAGCCACGACTGATCTCTCAGTCATTCTCTCCAATATTCACAGACAAAGTATTCCAAGGAAATAGAAGTTGGGTCAGTGCACAACTCAGACGACTATCCAGGTGCTTTTCCTTACGGCAGTAGTTGTCTTCAGTGTACAGCAGAATTGCACCGTGAGGACTTTCTATTTGTGTGCACAGAGAATATTAAAAAGATTTAATTGTATTGAGATTTAATACAATTAAAATTGTGACCCCATTATCAAAAACTTCCTCCAATGGAATGGACATTTTTTAAGCTTTGAGTGTCTGTTAGGAAGAATACAGTGAAAACCTGCAGCTTGGCGCTATAGTGCTGATCCGTGCTAAGGTACAGATGTCAACACAGCGAAGAGGGTGGGTAATACCTTAGTAGTATTACTAAGCATTACTTAGTAGTATTACAAAAATAATACTATGGTAATGATACACCAAATGATTTTAAATCATGTTTTTTAGAACTCTAAAATACTATAAAATAATGATTATGTGAATTACATTAAAATATGAAGGCAAACTGCAACTATGAATGGGTCCCTAGTGATCTGTGAACCACACGTTTTGACCCTTGAACCTGCAGTCCTCCTGTCTCAGCATCCTGAATACTGGAATTACAGGGGTGCGCCACCATGCCCGGTGCAAAATACAATTTAAACTGTACTTTGTAATTTGTGTGGCCTTCCCAAACACGGCGAAGCATTTTATGGCACAAAGTGAATGCATGCAGGCAGGAACCTTCTAGATAGCATGTGGCTCCCAGGCTCTGGCTCCATCACGCTTCAGGGATGGTTGAAGGAGCCGCTGGCTCTCAGCTTCTTCCCTGTGCATGCCTCCGTGTGTGGGTCCTGTCTGATTTTGAAGGGCTCCAGTGTGTGTGACCCCAGGAGGGTCCTGGGAGCGCCCATGTGGCCCCTCTATGGCTTTCCTCATTGTGCTTGTCTCAGAACAGTCATGCCCAGGTTGTCAGGGCACGGAGGACCAGAGACCAGTGGGCCTGTCCAGCTGCCCTGTGACCTCTGCAGCCGGTGCGCACTGCCCACTACCCCTTGGGTCAGCCTGGGGAAATATGTCCAGTATGGGGAGTGCTTCGTGATTCAATTCTCTGCTCTCTGGAAAGCATGTGAGAACAGTTTTAAAGTCAGAGTTCTTATAAACTATTCCAATCTGAAAAAGCCATGAAAATGAGCATTCTTTCCAGAATTGTATTTCTTAAATTCGCTTTGTCAGTTCACTTACGGAACTGTGGGTCTGGGCAGTTGATTGGATCACTGTCAGGATCCGCCTGTCATCCTTATATTGAACTAAGCAGGGGAGAGAGGCAAAGAGGCCATTTTTAATTTATTTTTTCAGAGCTCTATTTGTTGATTAAAGTCAGAGTTATGTCATTTCATTAAACACAAATCTTGTATAAAATATAAATACAATATATTATTCAATGCAGGCATATATATTACTAGAACTAAGGCGATGTAATATTATAGAAAAAGCTCAAAGCTAGAAGTGGGAGAACCCAGTTCCAGATCCCATTCTTCCCCTAATTATCTCTATGACTTTCAGCATGTGGCCCTTCTAGAAGGAACTCAGCCTTCTCTTCTGTGAAATGGGAACGGTGTTGAAAGAGATGTCCGTCTGTTTTATTCGTTGATGTAATACAGCACACAGAACAATAAAGAGGCCATTTTTTTTTAAATGCATAGGTCATTTTATTTTATTTTAGTATTGTGGATTGAGCCCAGGGGCATTTGCCTCTGAGCTACACTGAGCTACACCCCTAGACCTTTGCTTATTATTTTATTTTGAAACATGGTCTTGCTAAGTTGCTGAAGGTCTCAGTAAATTGTTGAGGCTGGCATCCAAAGTGCAATCCACCCTTTCCCAGCCTCCCGAGTACTGGGATTATAAGGGTGTGCTATTGAGCTTGGCTTGCGTCGGGTGCTTTAGAACCTATTTAGAAGCAGGTGGAGGTTGCCAGTGGGCAAAGAATGAATCCAGCCCCTCTCGCAGCCTGGCACTGTGTGGCAGTAGCGGTGAAGACACTGGGTCTTAATTGGTCTTTACATTGCTAAGAAGGCTCATTCTGGATCTAGATGAGTGTAGGGTACCAGGCCCAGTTGCTGAGGGCCTGATGGGACAGGCTCCACCTCACAGGTGGGAGAAAGAGAGCGGGATGATGGGAAAGCAGGAGGCGGTACCCCTTCCCCAGGACGACCCTCCAGCCACACAGTCATTTCTTGATGTGACACAGTTGCCGGCTGCACGAGGCTGCCTTTGTCTCTGCCCGTGAAACAGTTCCCTCCTTCGTGGTTGAATCCTGGGCGGAACATCATCATCGAGTCGGGGTTTGATACTGGACAAGACTTACTGGCAGGCTATGGTTTATGGCTTATTTCGCATGATTCGTGGACCCTTTTTGCAATTATATCGATAAAATAGACATTGCTCACCTAGGCAGGCCCATTATGCACTCATATATTGAGGCAGTATTGAGTGCTTTTAAGTTTTCCTAATGGGCCTCAGACCCAAAGTGTACGATAGTAACCACCTGCAGTGTTCAGAGAGGTTGCAAATGGAATTCAAAGTATGCAACCTGTCGTAATTAGTGTTGACTGCTGCTGGCCAGCCCTGGGTCTCGGATGCGGCCAGGCCCCGTCCAGGCGATCACGGTCAGGAGCCAGCACCTAGAGCTGAAGATGCTGGCATGGAGGGTGCACTTGGACACTGCGTGGAAGTCTAACCTGGCCATGGGAGTTGTTCCTTAGGCAGCTGGTGCAGCACAGGGGTCTGGATCAGGTGTCTCGGGATCATACCTGAAAGGAGGGGAGGGTTACTTGTTTCAGTTTTGTTTGGGCTTAAATAATTTACTTATTTTAATACTGTCATTAATGAGCTATAATTACAGATGATAGGGAGATGGCGCATGATGCCTTAGTATATGCCTGCTCTGGGTGAGCCCCCACGGCAGCTCCCCTCATGACAGTAACTGGCTGCTCCCTTCCTCAGGCCTTGTTTTCCCTCCCTCCCCCAGTCTCCTTCTACTGTTCTCCAGGTCTCTTTTCTCATTTGACTGAAGTCCCTTTTATTTCGTATTTTCTCTCTATTTGAGGCAAGACATCGGAGCCTTGGCCTTCTGCAAGTGGCTGGCCTCACTTCACATGATCTTCTCTAGTTCCTTCCATTTTCCTGAAAACGACATCATTTTGTTCTTTTCTGTGGCTATGAAGTCGGACTTCCTAGCGTGTACAGATGACGGTTTCTCCATCAATTCACCTGTTGACAGCCCCCCAGGCTGGTTCCACAGTGCGGCTCTGTGAACTGTGCGGTCAGCGTGGAGACGCACGTGGACTGTAGCACTCAGACTTTCTTCTGTGAATACGCCAAGGAGTGGTATTTCTGGGTCACATGGTGGTCCGCCTCGTGGTCTTTTGAGGAGCCTACATACCATTCTCCATAGCGGCTGTACTAACTCACCATCCCACCGACAGTGTACACGAGTTCCCCACATCCTCGCCAGCATTCGTTATTATTTGTATTTTTAATGGTTGCCGTTCTAACTGGACTTAGATAGAATCTCAGTGTGCTTTTGATTTGCGTTTCCCTGACTACTAATCATATTGCGCATTTCTTCGTATATTTGTTGGCCGTTTGTATTTCTTCTGAGATATGCCTATTTAGTTCAATTTCCCACTTTTTAACTGGATTATGGTGTTGTTTTTTCTTGGTGTAGTTTTTTTGAGTTCTTTATATATTCTAGATACTCTTCCTCTGTCAGACAATTTGAGAGGAATGAGGAGTGAGACAAGAGGTGGCCCTGAGGAGGGGCCTGGATGACCACAGGTAGGTCTCCAGGAGGGCCGGAGGCAGGCCAGCCTCACCCTGGTCCTTGGCTTCCTAAGGTCAGTATATAACGGTCAGTGCTCTCAGAAGTATTTGCGCTGAAGGACTAACTCCCAATTCACCAGGGACTGATGATTAAAATGAATAGCACAACACCACCGTGGTGCACCCTGTAATCTCAGTACTTGGGAGGTTGAGACAGGAGGACTGCGAGCCTGAGGACAGCTTCAGCAATCCAGTGAGACCCTGTCTCAAAACAAAAAGTAAAAAGGGCTGGGAGTGTAGCTAGAAGGTAGAATTCCCCTGGGTTCAATCCCCAGCACCCCTAAAACAAAAACACAACCAAATACTAACTTATTACTTCTTGACAAAAATGTGAAACAGAGTGGATATTAGGTCCGTTGCCTAGCGTATTTTGTATTTGTAGACAGATCTAAAGGGGGTTATGTTACACTCAGGAGCTGCTCAGGGCCCACTCGCTCTGCCTAGCTAGAGAAGTCTGATGTGTTAGCACGTGCCCTGCCTCATCCCACTAAATGTACATCCTGCCTGGGAGTGAAGTCCTGCTGCTGGGTGTGGGCAGCTTCTCCTTCGCCCAGGACCAAGACACAGCCAGCATTTGCCCCTCGGAAAAATTGGGCTTTTACTCTGCCTGTATTACTGATGATTCTCTTTTTTCTTGGTACACCATTTCCTTTTGCTAATGTAATTTTTTATGTCTTCGTTAACTTGTAACACCCGTACGTCTTTATGGGATGCAACGTGATATTCAACACGTGTACACAACATGTACTAAGCAAGTCAGTGCAGCTGGCATTTCTATTTCCTTAAGTTTCTTCAAAGTGGTGGCATGCAAACTCCTCTCTTCTATCACTTGATAAAATGTAAAATATTGCTTATGAGCTACAGTTGCCCCACCGTGCAGTGGACCACGGGGGCTTACTCCTTCTCTCTTCCTGTCGGCCTCATACTTCTTAACACAGCCTGGGGCTCTGATTCTAGTCAGGTACTGCCAGCCTGAGGGTCATTTTGCCTGTGGATGGAGCCAGTGTAGCTCTGTTCTGATCTGCTGAATACTGGTCTTGGGATTTAGCTCTCAGAGATTGTCTACTTTCTAAGCTCTCGGGGCAGGTAGGAAACTTACAAAAGAAAGACCAATATTATTGAGCCCAACTGCCCCTGGGAGTGAGTGGGGAAGCGGTGTGGAGAACACAGGGGCGTCCTATTGAAAGACTTACTCGTATAAAACACGGAGTGGAGCTCAGGACTCACAGCTCCCAAAGCACATGGCTTTTGGCATTCTGACCCGCTGAGGCAGGGTCATCTGTGATGAGGTCTGGAAGACAGGGAGCAAAGACATCCCGCCCTACCCCTCCTCATCCTCTCATTTCCTTCCCTTCAACAATTAAGGCTCCATGGCTTGCACATACAGTCACTAAAGATGCAATCTGATAGATACTCGCTTTTACTGATAACTAACTCTGAAGCATCCGGTTGTCCCAGTGACACTGTTGGCCGGTCCGTCCATCCTCTGTCCTGGAGACGTTTACGTTTTTCCACGTAGACTGCCTTTCCGATGAGGGCTGGATGACTCGTCCCTACCCATCATCGGCCTTTCCTCCCCATGGGCGGACCCGGGGCGGATGCTCGCTCTCCTTAGTGATTGCCTCCCTGAGACACTGGCTTCAATTAGGGGAGTCGGCAGGACTAAAAGGTTCTTAAATATTTCAGAAAAACAAATGGCAAATAAATTTCCTCAGTAGTTAATTGTTGGGACTTCCACTTCTGGGAAGATGGAGTAGCCAGTTTTTCCAATTCCACCTACTAAGCATGACTAAAAACCCTGAGCATTATATATACAACAACCATCAGAAGATCCTGGAAGATGAGGAGAAGAGAGAGGACTGTAGGTGTGTGGGGACCCGCGAGGCAGCACGGGGCTTGATTCCTGGGGTTTTCTTTTTGCCTCTTGTATTTTAGATATGGAGCTGAGAAGTCAGAAAGCTGAAAAAGCACTCACAAAAGGTTTCTCTTTCTTGTGAAAGGCCCAGAAAAGGGGCAGTCTACGAGACCAGCAACTTTGAGTTCAGTGTTCCTCTGAAGCCAGACACCACAGGAAAACACTGTGGTTTACGTGACGGCCTCGCTGTGACGTCGCTGATGAGCACGGGAGGGAAGAGGGGCGCCGGGATCCATCCGCAGGGAAGCATACCAAGTGCTGTGTGCGCGTGTTTGTTTCACACCAAGCCTCACCGTGATGCATCATTGCAACACGCTCATAAAATAGTTAAAAAAAAAATAAAAGCTCCAAATTCCCCCCCCCCAAACTGGTCCCGTTCCCACCAGCACAGTGAGTGGGGGCCTAGGCTGTCCAATTTCTGTTCCGGCACTGGGTGGTGTTGGAGGAGATCCAGAGGGAGGCTGGGCTTCCGTCCTGCCAGCAGCAGTGAGGCCTCCGTCCCCAGTGTTAGTGGAGGCCATCTGGGGGGTCTGCACAGTGGCTTCTTGACTTATAAGGGGGCGCATCCCAGCCAACCCAACGTAAACTTGAAATATCCTAAGTCAGAATGTGCTCAGTACACCTCACCTGTTGAAATCCTAGCTCAGCAATGCAGGGCACTGGGGGAGTATCTGTTTCCCACACAACTACAGGGACAGCTGAAGCCGCCACTCACAGCAGCCAGCATCAGACGGGAGGCTTGCGCCCGAGGCTGAGACAGGAGGATCGTGGGTTCAAGGCTAGCCTCTGCAACGTAGTGAGATCCTTAGTAACACAGCAAGATTCTATTTCAAAACAAATTTTAAAAAAGGTTGCTGAGGATGTGGTGTGTAGGTAGAATGCCTCTGGGTATAATCTCCATCCCCACCCCCCACCCCACCTCCCACACACAAGGAAGGACTGCATTGCCGCCCATCACGTCCCTGGTAAAGGGTCAAAATTGGAAGTAAATCTCCTACTGATTGTGTCTTGTTTTTTCATCCTCGTAAAACTGAAACACTCAAGGTTGAACCATCAAAACTTGGGGACTGTCAGCATCCCCCCCCCTCCCAGTGCTAATGGGGGCAGAGTTAGAGGAGGTCAGTGGAGACCAGGGGCCTTCTTTCCTGCCTGGGAGCACGAGGCCCGTGGTAGGAGCCAAGGCCAGCTCACTGCAGCAATGAGACGCCCCTTTTCCCAGTCAGAGTGGCATCAGCAGAGGTCCAGGTCGCCTCCACTCCCCTGCCTGCTCCTGCCAAGCAATTCTGAATGTCCTGTTTCTCCCGTGGGGCTCAACAGAGCTGAGAGGGAAACCCGGACGTCCAGCCTCCTCTGGCGGCAATGGGGAGGCACTTCCACTGGTTCCTGTAGAGGCGTAACAGAGGAAGCCACTGCGGATAAAGTTTCTGTTTCTCAAACCCCCAAAAGGTCCAGGTTTCAGAAGAAAAACACTCCTCATGCTAAGAGTCAGGAAAACCTTAACTTGATTAAAAAACATGGCCAAGAGACGCTAGTACTAAGATGACAGCGTGTTAGGATTGTCTGACGAAGGTTTCAAAACAGCTCTCGTGTGTTTCAGTGAATAATTATAACTAGATGCTTGATAGCACAATTCACAATAGCCAGGTTAGAGACCGACCCAGGTGTCCATCAACAAACGCACAGATAAAGCAAACGTGGTGTACACAGAGCGAAGCTTCACTCCACCATAAAGGAGCACAAAAGTCCACAGGTGCCATGTCACTTGTGGGAGAACGGGTGGAGCCGGAGGGCGCCGCGCTAAGCGAGCTCAGCCAGTCTCAGAAAGCCAAGGATCAGATGTTTTCTCTCATATATGGAAGCTGGAGAAGTAGAGAAGAAACTTCAGATAATTGAGAGAGACCAGAACAGAGGAAGAGGGTTGGGGAGGAGGTCGGGTGGGGAACTGATAAAAGAAACACTTCCGATCATGCTCTGTCCGTGCAGGAAGGCATAACTACTTACTAATCCAGCTGATGTGTGCGGGCCCTGCGGGAACCACACCAAGACCTCTGTGTCTACGGCTCTGAACCACTAACATGTATAGTTACAGTGCTCCAGGAAAAGAATAAAAATAAGCAAGTACTTGAAACAAATGAACAAAGGAAAAGTTGTAGCAATAGAAATTACTCAACATGAATAAAGAGAGAATAGATTGGAGGAAAAATAGTCTCAAGGACATGCAGAACCATAACAACAACGACGAAACACAGTATCTGTGCCATCAAAGTCCCAGGAGACGAAACACACAACAACAACAAAAGCTGTTTGCAGAAAGGGATGGGGCAGTGGGGGGCTCTGCGTGGAGAGACTTACTCCGCTTAAGGAACTGATTTACATTCGCCAAGACCGTGATCCGGAAAGAATACTGAGTAGACCTCCATCGCGTGTGTTTCCCGTGCTGTGTAAATCATCTGCAAGAAAACGGAAGGACCTGGAGAACATTATGTTAAGTGAGATTTGCCAACCACAGAGCGCGAAGGGCCATACTTTTCCTTTAATATGTGAAGGATACAAGAGAGACGCCACATAATAGAGGAGAAACCTCAGGGGAGCCAGGGAGGAGACATAAGGTGGGGGAGGAGGAAGACTGAAGTTCTCTAATGGGAATACCATGGACTATGTGTATACACGTGAGTATATACCAACACCAATCTGTGCACTCTGTATTGGGAGGGAGGGAGATGGGAAGGTGGGGGGAGGGGGGGCGAGAGCTGTGTGCATTGATGTCAACATGATTTACATCATGGTGTGAGACTATAATGCACCAATAAAAGCACACACAAACAAAGAAAAGAAAACTGAGGCCTAAAGCTCTGAGTGGTTAGCCCAAACCCACGCACCTGTGAGGCAGGGCTCGTTGCTAAGGAAACCACGGCTGATGTCCTACAGACAGCAGTAGCAGGGCCCGGCCATCCGACTCCGAGGCTGGCTTCCTCTCCTCTGGGAAGAGATGGGAACTTAAAAATGAGCTTCCATATCTTTTGATATTTGTACAATACAGGCAGCCTTAAGTATGTTCTTCTCTAATTTATTATTTTGGGTTCATAGTTAAATCTTCTCTCGATCAGTAAAAACTGGGCATGTACTCTTACATCAGAACAATCTGGAACCATACTAGAGTGTCACACTGGTTTTACATTCATTTTATTAAATTTCCTTATTATTATTAAATATATATATATATATATATATATATATATTTTTTTTTTTTTGGTGGTACTGGGGTTCCTGGAAGCCCTTCTACCTCCGGGCTAAACTCCCAGGCCTATTTTATATATTTTTTAAATTTGGAAACAGGGTCTCTTAAGCCAGTGAGGCTGGCTCCGAACCAGTGCGATCTTCCTGTCTCCACCTTCCAAGCGCGGGGATTACAAGCGTGCGCTACCATGCCTGGCTATTAATAATATATTAACTTATTATTATTATTTTGTGGTGCTGGGCATAAAACGAGGTCCTCACTCTCCCACTGAGCCACACCCCTTTCTCAGCGTTTGTCTTTTCTTTTTCATTGGTGCATTATAATTAGAAAAATAGTAGGAGCCAGGTGTGGTGGTGCACACTTGTAATCCCAGCATTCGGGAGGCTGACACCGAAGGATTGCAGGTTCGCAGATAGCCTCAGCTACTTAGTGAGGCCCTCTGCAACTTAGTGAGACCCTGTTTCAAAATAAAGAATTCAAAATAGGGCTGAAGGGTTAGCTCAGAGATCGAATGCCCCTGGGTTCCTTCCCCAGACCCCTCCCCCCAAAAAAGTAGGATTCTTTGTGCTAGTTTTGCGCACGCACATCACACAATTGGGTCAGTTTTACTGTTTAGCTCCTTACTTCCCTCCTCTTTGTGCCCCGCCTCCCAGTCTCTCTTCCCCTTTCATGAAATTCCTTTTTTTTAATTTATTTTTTTATTTTATTTATTTATTTTTAACAATTTTTTATTGAACATAAATAGTATACATTTAACTTTATTTGGTGCCCTCTCCCCCCCGCCCCCGTTTTCCCTTCCCCCCTCCCACCAATGGTTGTCCAGGTTAACCATGTCTTATTTATAATTTTACACATGTTCAGATGTAGACCCTCATTAATCAAGATCAGCCTTCCTCCTCTCCTATCTTTCCATTCAAACTTTGCTGGTATTTCCCCTCCATTAGCTGGAGTCCCACTGGTATCCTTTGTGTTTCCTAGTTTGGGCATATTAGAGGAAACATATGTACCTTCTCCTTTTACTGTTTCTGTCTCTCGCCTCTCCCTTTTCTCTTGTGAATTGCCTTGTTTGAAACGTAGCTATGACAGACAAATTCAGTGTATAGGGCGTTTAAAGGGTACCAAAGAAGACAGAAAATAACACTATAATCAAGAGTGCTATCATAAGCTGGGGGTGGTGGCCCATGCCTGTTATCTCGGTATTTGGGAGGCTGAGACAGGCGGGAGGAGCACGGTTGGAAGCCAGCCAGGTAGTGTGGTGACTTTGGTTATTATGTATATATACTGAGGAGTGGTGGACCTGGGTCCCATCCCTAGTCTTTTGAGGAGTCTCCATATTGATTTCCATAGGTTCCCGGCATTCTTTATGAAAACGCTGCTCTGTCCTGTGGAAGGAGCCTTTAAATGGACATTGAATGATTCCGTCATTTTTCAGGATCAATACTTCTTAAGGTTCCATGAAGCAGTGTTGGTGACTAGCTCGGTAATGGAGACTCAGTGGGAACTGAGTGGTAAAACAGTATCAATATAGTGAGAAATGTTCAAAAGCTACTTGGATAGCGGGACATGGTGGCACACACTTGTAATCTCAGTACTTAGGAGGCTGAGACAAGAGGATGGCAGGTTCACGGCCAGCCTCAGCTACTTAGTGAGGCCCTCTGCAACTTAGTGAGACCCTGCTTCAAAATAGAGAATAAAAAATAGGGCTGGGGGTGTAGCTCAGAAGTAGAATGTCCCTGGGTTCCATTGCCAGTACTGGAAGAAGAAGGAGAAGGAGAAAGAGAAAGAGAAGGAAAAGAAGGAGAAGGAGGAAGGAGGAGGAGGAGGAGGAGGAGGAGGAGGAGGAGGAGGAGGAGGAGGAGGAGGAGGAAAGAAAAAATGAAAAGAAAAGAAAAGAAAAAGAAAGCTACTTGTATGCATTAAGATTGTTTAAGCACAGGTACCCCGGCTAGGTGACTGAGATGCCCACACGATTGCGGTCGAGGGACAGAGGGGTGAACAATGAACGTTGTTTAGTGCATACTAGCATCACTTAAAAGAAACCACTATATTCTTGGTATATCTAGTTTAGGTGGCCAGGAAAATAGAATTGGCGCTAATGCCGGAAATCGTAAAATGAAAATCAACATTATCTGCCCCTTGTTTGTGAGATCCTTCTCATCATTTCTTTTTCCCCAAGTATTTCACTCTCTTGCTGGAGATGAGGTGAATGGTCCAGCTGGAGCCTTCACAAAGGCATGGGGTGCCTGGATAACAAACCAAACCTTCTGGCAGGGGAGAGACTGTTTATGCTCCTCTTTTATTGCTTACTAAAGGCCAACATTCTACTTTGGAGAGGTCGATATTCTTCAATTGCAAACTTTTTAGAAGCCCAAAGGAAATGGATGCATATCAACATAAGTGTTAACCCTCTCTCTGTTACAGGAGAGCAGAGCTGTTCTCCCCTTACACTTTAATTCTGCTTTTCTTTAGAAGAAAGAAGAGATCATCTCCCAGGACCCCACGGCTGGCTGGCCTCAGCTTCAGTGAGAAACAACCCGTTTATGCCCTTAGGGTCTGTCAGCTGTGTCTGTCTGAGAGCGCCAGCAGATTCAGGGGGCATTCTGAGGCCCCTCACTGGCCCTCAGCCACCAGTCCATGAATGAGTTCTCTCCTGTCCACGCTGGCAGCGAGCTTCCTGGAGTGTGTCCTCAGAGCCGTCCATTTTCCTCCAGTCACATCGCCGTGTGTGTGTGTGTGTGTGTTCTACCTCTGAGCTACACCCTCAGTCCTATTTTTATTTTTTATTTTGAAACAGGGTCTATTGGGTTGTTGAACCCCTTGCTAAGTTCCGGAAGCTTGCTCCTAACCCACGGCCCTCCTGTCTCAGCCTTCCAAAAACAGGGATCGCAGACATGGGCCACCACGCCAGCTTGCCAGGGCGCTCCTGGATTACAGTGTTAGTAACTTTCTGTCTTCTTTGGTTCCCTGCAAACGCCGTGCACACTGAAACTGTCTGTCTTGATTTCAAGGTCGTGGGTGAAGGACAAGACACCTAAGAGATGATGGATTGTAGGACTAAGTGAATGGCGTGCCCAGGCTGCCCTGGGTCTGAATTCTCGTAGCCTGAGCAGCTGGCCGCGCTGGTCAGCTTTCCACCACGGAGGCACGGTTTATCCTGACTCAGGTTTCTGAAGCTTCATTCATGGTGTGTGATGGAGGCCATCATGGCGGAGCGCGTGATGGAGGCCATCATGGCGGAGCGCGTGATGGAGGCCATCATGGCGGAGCGTGTGATGGAGGCCAATATGGCGGAGCGTGTGATGGAGGCCAATATGGTGGAGCGTGTGATGGAGGCCAATATGGCGGAGCGTGTGATGGAGGCCAATATGGCGGAGCGTGTGATGGAGGGCATCGATCATTGCATGGCAACCAGAAAACAAAAGAGAGGGAGAGAGGGGAAGATTTCGCGGCCCCTGATATCCCCTCCAAGAGCACACCCCTACTGACCTGGCGCCCTTTCATTAGGTCCCACCTCCGAATGGTCCCGCCACCTCCCAGCAACACCGCAGCCTGGGGGCCAGGACTTTAACAGCACGCGGGCCCTGGGGATGTCCAAGCCCCATAGGACTGTGGGACCGCCGCTCCCACCGGAGACGTGGAGGTGTGTGAGTCCAGAGGGCTATGTGACTGACCTGGGTCCCAGCGAGAGGTGGCTCTGGTAGTCTCCAAGACAAGTATATACATCGCCAAGTCTATGTACCTTCTACTCTAAAACATACTGCCTAAACTTCAGATAACCCTAGTCCTGCCAGGCAGATAACCCTGGTCCTTCCAGGCAGGCCGGGCCCTGGTTTCCCCCGCCTATGGCCCATTGCATGCACTGCCTGGGGGAGTTATCTTTACTGAGTCTCAAGTAAAATCATCACACCAGATTGCAGCTGGAAGGTGGCGCCCTCAGCCCCTGACTGACTCATGACTTCGAGGCAGAAAGAGAAGGGAGCAGAGGCAAGGGAGACACCCAGGGAAACTTGCTTGGAGCCGGCCTGAAGAAACAGCTTTACAGTCTCAATTAAAGTTTCAGGCCTTAGCCAACATGATGGTGTACTGTTGTAATCCCAGTACTTGGGAGGCTCAGGCAGGAGAATCATAAGTTCAGGGTCAGCCTCAGTAACATAGGGAGGCCCCTAGCAACTCAGTGAGACAGCGTTTCAAAATAAAAACATAAATTAGGACTGGAGGGTGTAGCACAGAGGTAGAACACCCCTGGAGTCAATCCCCAGTTCCAACCAACACCCCCCGCACACATACACATTCAGAGTGATATAAACATACATGAACCCGGCGCATGGTGTGTTTCTAACCCTGCTCCCCAAACAGTAATATATGCTGGTGAAGATCTGGAGAAATAGGAACTCTTATATCATGTTGGTGGATCGTGACCTAGTAAAACCAATACGGAGATGAGTCTGAAGGTTCCTCAAAAGACTAGGAATGGAGCCACCGTATAGCCCAGCCACAACACTCCTGTATCTTTCCAAAGGAATTAAAGTCAGAATTCTAGAGTGATACAGGCACATCTACGTTTATAGCAGCACAATTCACGTAGCCAGATTAGACTGAGTTTGAATGGCTCACACGAATAAGAATTTAGGTCTGTCATATTAAGGAAGGTTAACTGCTGGATGTGAGAGCCTCATGGAATTTGGACTTTTGGAAAACCATATCATCTGCGAAATAGAGAATAAACAGTGTGTTTTGGCACAATGAGATGAGAAATTAATTTATTTATTTTAGCTAGAGTTCTGGGTACAAAAAAACAATTGTACCTGAGAATTTGTAACCACAGACGTATCCTCATGTGCTTTGTGGTTTGAATATATATTGCCTACTTGATTTGGTAAACCATAAACCCATAAACCAATCAATATTTAAACATAGTTCTTGGGAGTTCTAGATGCCAAAGAAGTAGAATACCCTTTATCGGACTAATTCTCTTGTATATAACTGATAAACGCTGGATGAGAGTTAAAACTACCAAACAACTATCATTTTATACAACCTACTAAAAATTTTACAAAGCAGGATGAAACGGGAAATTTGACCCTTGAAAGAAAGAAATGCGTTGGGTGAGAGCTACATTTGTACCATATTTTCTGCTGGAAAAAAACAAAAAAACAGCCCACACATTGTGGGGATGGGTAGAACTGAATCAGATGCATCGCTATTTCATTGGGATGGTGTCACAATATGGAATTCAAGGCTGCTAGCGAAGCTGGAAATTGAAGTGAAAAATTCTATAAAGAAGGAAGACACAGAAAAGAGCCCATAAATCTGTCTTGTACTCGCATATACTTGATTTACCCGTCAACTGCGAAGGAGTACCAATAACAAGGTACTTTAGCAGCTTCCCACCGCAGGGGAGGCAGGGTAAAGATTTGTAACCACATCAAAGTGGAAATGTAGCCTCTGTGCGCACAGTGAGCCTCAAGAGATCAGATCGCATTTAAGACCAGTATTCAGAAAAGAACAACAGGACCAAGGATCTGTTAGTGTCACCCACAATGTGTAGCATGCAGTATGAAATTGCTACATACAGGAGAATTTAGGTAAATTAAAACACTTTATTCAAGAGAAAAAGTCATCATTTGGAGCAGACAATAAAACTCCCTGGATGTTAGAATGAATAGGGATAAAAATTAAAATTTAACACAAATTTAAAGGGCATATAGTCATAACAAGTACATAGATAAGATCTTCTAACAGAGAACTGGAGCTGCACAAAAGCCAAATACAGGTATAACGGGGGGAGAAAAGTACTTTAATTTTAAAACAAATGGATTGAGCTTAACAGCATATTAAAGATGACAACGGAAAAGTCAGCCAACCTGAAAAATATTTGATATAAATTATCTACTTTAAAGACAAAAATATTTTAAGAAATGGACAAAAGTCTACATGTCAAAACCTTGATATATGTGAAATTGGATTCTCAGGAGATAGAAAAGAAATAGAAAAGAAAAAAATGAGGAATAAATCAAACTCCTCAAATTTGGCCTTAATAAAACCAAGTTACCTTAAAAACCCAGAAAGTATAGAAAACACAGTGAAAATGCAAACAAACCAATAAACAAATCCCCATGCCAGATCTCCACACAGCGTGGTAAAACTGCTGCTACCTTCTCAGACATTGACCTAACTTTCTGCCATCTTACCACTTGTCTTATAGTTGTACCTGTTATAGACCCCAAATCATGATGTTATATTTTTCTCTCATTTGTCAATTGTCAATTACCTATTAAAGAAATTAAGAGTTGGGTGTGGTGGTACATGCCTGTAATCCCAGTACCTAGGAGGCTAATGCAGGAGGATTCCAGGCCTGAGGCCAGTCTCAGCAACATGGCAAAGCCCTCAGCAACTTAACAAGACCCTTTTTTCAAAATAAAAAGTGCTAGAGTATCTCAGAGGTTGAATACCCCGGGATTCTATTCCTGGTTCCCCTCCTGCACACACACACACAGCAAATATGTCAACTCAGAAATCTATATCCAGCAAAAATACTCCCATAAGAACGTGAAATGAAGAACTTTCAAATAAATGAAAAGTGAGAGAATTCTTCATCAGGAACCTTGAACTATAAAGAAATTTCTTCAGGCTAAAGAAGATGATATGATAAAAAAAAACACCTGGCTA
Organism: Muscardinus avellanarius; assembly: GCF_963383645.1. NCBI lineage: Eukaryota > Metazoa > Chordata > Mammalia > Rodentia > Gliridae > Muscardinus > Muscardinus avellanarius. The sequence continues at coordinate 62,020,184 of NC_137803.1, forward strand.
TACAAAGGTGGATGAAATGCAACTACATAATAAATAAGTAGACAAATATGAAATAATCCTTGCTTTTTCTCTTAACTCTTGGTGGTATAAATACTGCACAGGTATATTTCAAATCTATTATTATTAGTAAGGTAAAGGCTAATGTTTTAGAACGATAAAAGAAAGATATTCAAAGAAGACAGAATTCTAAAGGTATATGTGCCTAATAATAAAGCGTAAAGATAGAATTTCAAGGAGAAATACAAAAAATTCAAAACCATGGCAAGAGCTTTTTTGTGTGTGTGGTACAGAGGGTGGAACCCAAGGGCTTTTCTACCTCCGGGCTGTATTCCCAGACCTATTTTTATATTTTATTTGGAAACAGGGTCTCACTAAGTTGCTGAGAGCCTCACTAAGTAGCTGAGGCTGGCTTCGAACCTATGTGATCCTCCTGTCTCAGCCTCCCAAGCGCGGGGATTACAAGCGTGCGCCATGACTCCCGGCTTAAGAGATTTTTATAATGCTTTCTTGTTAACTGAAGAAACAAATGTCGCTACCACAAAAACCAACTTGATCTGATTGATATCCGCAGAATACTAGATCAAATGGCTTCATACTATACATTTTTAGTGCAAAGGAGCATTCAATAAGAGAATATGTGCTATGCCATAAAATGGGTGTCAAAATTTCATAAGACTAAGTTTTATAAAATATATTCTATGTTGGCAATATAATTAAATTACATATTAATATAGTAAAAGGTTTGGAAAATCTCTCAATATTTGTCAACTAAATGACACAGTTCTAAATATCTCATGGATTCAAGATGAAATCATATGGGAAATCATGACGTTGCTTAAACTACAATCTACATGTCTCAAAGACATTCTCAGATTAAAGATGAAATAAGGACATCTTCAGGAAAGAAATGGGGATATCTAAATAGTCACAGTCTCTCACTGAAAGAAATATTGAAGGATTCTAGGGGGAAAAAAATCAACAAAGAGAGAATGCCTCCAATAAAATAATTAGTAATATCCGGGTGTTGTGGAACATGCCTGTGATCCCAGCACTTGGGAGGCTGAGAAAGGAGTATCACAGGCTTGAGGCCAGCCTCAGAAAGTAGTGAAACTCTCAGCAACCTAATGAGACCCTGTTTCAAAACAAAAAGTAAAAAGGGGCTGGAAATGTAGGAAGCCCCTGAGTATTCTCCAACCCTCAGTATCATAGACACACACACACACACACACACACACACACACACACACACACTAATTAATGATGCTTAAAGAAGCTGGTACTCATATGGATAAATTTAAATATATATTGACTATATATTTCAACTAGCAATTAAAGAAAATTTCTGTAAGGATATAGAAGAATCTGTCAACAGAAGTTACTTCTAGAAGATTATTTTATAATGAAATGGGAGACAATTTTTATTGCTATTGCAAACAAAAAAAGGAATGGTGGTAGGCAAGCAAAATTTGAGTCTAGAGAACTTATTTGAATTTGAAATGTTTTCCTTTGGAAATGGAACTGTCATCTTAGCAGAATGCAAAAAAAAATCACAGAACCTGGGTAGAGACAGTAGAAATTATGCAAATTTAAAACCAAAAGACTGAGGAGAAATGAGTAAAGCTGCAGGGGTTTGTGGGATGACATCAACAGAGCTGGTATATATGAGCTTCAAAAGAAGAGAAGAAAGAAAATGGGAGATTGAATATTTGAAACAAATAATAGTTGAAATTCGTAAATTTGGTGAGAACCTCTAACTTATGCAAGAGTTCAACAAACCCCCCCCCAAAATAAATATAAAGACCAGACTAAGAATATTATAATAAATTTCCTAAGTCAAAAATGAAGGTAAAAGAAGTTAATCTTGAAATCAGCAAGAAAGTGACATATTGTGAGCAAGTAAGATTAGTGGAAAGTATTAAAATAGCAAGCACGGAAGACTGGAAACAGTGGAATGTCATGTTTAAAGGACTGAAAGAATAAACTATCCCTGAGGATTGCACATCCATGGAGACAACCTTTCAAAATTGAAGTGTTAAATTAAGACATTTTCAGATAAACCACAGAATTCCTTGGTAGCCAACATGTACTTTAAGACGTAATAAGAAAGCCTTTCAGACTGAGGGTAAATGATAACTCAATTCTCAACGAGAGAATAACGACTTCTGAAATGCCAGATACATGCGTATCTATGACTATGTGTGCATGGATGTGTGTGCGCATGGCTCTTTCCTCGATTTAATAGGCTTCTGTTGTCGTTTCTGCAGTTCATCCTAAGTAATTAAAAATTAACTTTAAGTGGACTTATGATAAATTAAAGATGTGTGTTGTAATCCCTAAAGCGGTCTCTAAAAATAATTCGAAGAAATGACATTAAAAGTGTCAGCATCATGTCCTGTACTGACTGAATGTTTGACAAAAGTCGTCCTTGAATGCCAACCAGTGATGGTCACTGAATATTTCATATTGGGAAATTGCTTGTGGGGGCTGCCAGAGGAGCTCTTCTGGGGAGGCAACTATTATCCTGCTATTGATCACCAATTGAGACTGTGTCTATTACTAAATGACAACACTGTTCTGAGACCTGAAATACTCTGCATGTGATGAGCTTTGTCAGAAATTCCACAGCCAGTAGGTGACTGCCTGGAAAAACTGCATTATAAAAGTCTCTGTGAGGGGATGCCACAGGAGTCCACTGAAGGGACGCACACAGCCCCCAGTAAATATCCCTCAAGAGTTATTTAATCACACAGCAGAATTAGTGTTTTCATATGATTAATTTGGAAGGATCACCAAAAGGCAGCTGGGATACAGAAGCCGACTTTTCTCTCAAAGGTGGCTACACTGTGCCTTGCCCATGGCCAGATTACACGACCAACCTATATCTCTCAGTAGATGAATGGATAAGGGAAATGCGCTCTATACCACACAGTGGAGTTTACTCAGCTGTAAAGAACAAAACTATGTCATTTTCAGGAAAATAGATGGAACTAAAGAAAATTATTCTAAGTGAGATCAGCCAGTTTCAGAAAATTGTGGGTCACATATTTCCCCCTATATGTGGAAGCCAGAGAGAAAATAGGAAGCCAAGGGGACTTCAGCCAAGTGGGAAAAGAGAATGATGGATGTCCACATATGAGAATGTCACTGCCGTTCTCACTAACACACACGGGTGTGGGGAGAAGAGAAGGGGAGCAGGAGAGAGGTGGAAGGAAAACTACGTGCACGTGCCCATGTGTCTATATCACTTTACCTCTCACTATGATGTATAGCTATACTGCACAATAAAAATGTTTTTGAAATTCTTGCATAAACTTAAGTTTCAGCAACTCCAACTCAGATTTTTACCTGTGAGAAATCGTATGTCCATTCTCAGATTCACAGGCATGTCAAACAACATTATTCTAGTTACAAACAAAAACAACCCGGATGTCTATCATCTGGAGAAGAGATCAATGGGCTGTAGTATATTCATAAAAAGGAACGAGGCTGAGCAGTAAAAACTGGTGAACTCCTGAAGCGCACAGCATGGAAACGTTTTTAAAACAGTCATGTGACGCTGCGTACTGTATGATGTATTCATGGAATTCCATCAATACCGAATTCCAGAAAAGGCAAAATTATAGTAACCAAGTAGACCAGCACACGCTGGTGGGGGGCAGTGAGGAGTGGGTTGGAGCAGCCGAAGGTATGAGAAGCACACCCTACCAGACACAGACACTGAGTGTGGAAGTTAGGAACGCTTGTGACAGTGAAAATACTAAATATTAACATTTCTCTTGCAATTCCAGTGGCAGTATCAGAAATTTTCATTCAATTTAAATGATTACGCTATTAATTTTTTTTTTGTGTGTGTGTGTGGAATAGGTGCTCTGGACACCCAGAGAAAGAGATGGTCCAGGGAAGAGCTGTAATGCGTCCCTGGCAATCGAGCCCTGGAGATGTGAGGTGGGCTCTAGCATAGGGTTCACGATTCACCTCTAAGAGAATGGGCGAGTGAGCATGAAGGTCCACTGAGAAGAGAGTGGGCAGAGACGGGATGCAGTGGGTGGAGAGGGAAACTGGGAGGCATTGTTTCTTAGAGTAGGAGAGTCGGCACTGGGGGCTGAATTATGATGGGCTTAAGAGGAAAAGGCTGGTGGGGAAATTCAGAAGAAAGTGAAAAGTAGGAACTTGAATCAGCTAAAGAGATGGTATGGAATTTAAGACACTTATTTTGCTCTTGCTGAATGGGAACAAGTTGCATCTCTTTTTTGGACCCAGGTTTCCTTGCAATGATGGTCTGTGGTCAGATAACCTCAGGTTGTCTCGAACCTGTGATCTTTCTGTCTAAAAATTTTACAATTTTATGGTACATGCCTCTAATCCCAGTACCTAGGAAGCTGAGACAGGGGGATCACCGGTTCAAACCAGTCTTAGCAATTTAGCAAGGTCCTCAGAAACTTAGAAAGACCCTGTCTCAAGGTAAAAGATAATAAAAAGGGGTCTGACTGTAGGTGGAGGTCCAGTGTCCCTGGTTTCAATCCGCAGTACCGAAACAAACCTACCATTTAACATGATTGTTTATTGGTAAAGAAGTAGGTTAAACACACTTGATAGTATCTTCACAAGAAATATGGCAGCAATCTCCTGCACCCACACACCTCTTAGAGGACAAACGGACTCCTATCAATGAGATTTGTCTCAAGGGAGTAGAATATAAAGGAGAAACTTATTGGTTTGCTAATTAAAAGCTGTGTGTGAAATGCTCTGTTGACAAAGGGAATCGCAAGGGTGTAGAAGAGGCAGGGATGCAGACTGGTCCTCATGCAGATGCCAAGGGTTAGAATGGGATCAGATGCCCGCAGCCCTGCTGTCCTGTGCCCTGAAGCTACACAGGCCTGGGGAGTGAAACAGGAAAATAAAACTGGAGCCAAAAAGCCTGGAGCATCTCTGGGCTCTGAAACCCACTGCCACTCAGAAGCCTCCATTTCAAATAGACACGCAGAGCTACATCCTGCCTCGTCCCCACGCTTACTGGAAGGTGGCAGAGCCCAGAGCACTTCACAGGATTGCAATCACTTCCAGCAGAATCCTCGTGGAAACCTTCAAGAGATGTGCAGGTGGCTCCTTCCTGCAGGGCCTCCCTTCTCTCTACACGCTGTGATTGCTCCCCAGGGATCGCCACGGGGGCCACGTCTTCCTGTCAAATGGCAGTGGGAGGATCATTATCTTTTCCTCCAGGACCAAATGTCTCCTGATCGCCTTTAAGAATTACCTGCAGATGGATTGAATTTGAGGACTCTGGACCTTGATTTCTGATGTGATCCTTCTCTAGGCAAGTCTAGTAGGTCTCAGAAGCCCCCAACCCCTTCTTCTAAACCTCTAAGTTAATTAAAAGAAGGGGAGAGGTGAAGATGAGAACTGTGATCGCTACAAACTTAGAGAGGCTTTTGTATTATTATTATTATTAATGTTATTATTAACCCAAGGGTACTCTACTTCCACCTCCACACTACACCCCAAGTCCTTTTTTATTTTTTATTTTGAAAAAGTCTACGCCAGGCGTGGTGGCGCACACTTGTAATCCCCGCGCTTGGGAAGTGGAGACAGGAGGATCGCGCAGGTTCACAGCCGCCGCTTGCTCTGGCTTAAGAGACCCTCTTTCCAAATAAAAATATAAAAAAAATAGGTCTGGGAGTGTAGCCCGGAGGTAGAAGGGCTTCCAGGAACCCCAGTACCACCAAAAAACATATATAGAGAGAAAAACCAAATACATTTTGTTTCTCCAGCGTTCAGCTAATATTCTTTGGAACTGGAAGCTATTCGTGATGAGACCTGCGTGCCGCTTCCACAGCCGCTCAGAGTCCACTGACACCATCAGCTTCTCCCCACCAGGCATTCATTATTTAGAGAGATAACAGAACATGAGGCGACTGCGCATCATCTGGCATGCTGGGAAGCGCCTGAGATGATTGTCTGCTTTGGATCGGTGCGCGGGTGGCTGACCTGCGGGTTTCTTCCCAATGTTAAAACCCCATCAATAAATTAGCAGGGCACAAACTCATTGATGGCTGAGCGAGACCCACTAAATGGGGAGTTTCTTCCTTCGCTATTAAAAATGCATCCCAAGTTGCTCATGTTATCTTAGTGGCCATAAAATCAGTTCCATATCACGAGTGCCTCTGGATGATTCCACTGGAAACCTAACCCTGCTGCCCGCGTAGAGTTTAACTGTTTAAGTCCCAGGCAGTTCAGTGATGTTGCGCAGCTAACTGGGTTGTCTGTTGCACTCTAGTTTGTGAATACTTTAAGTGAACGGGCAAAACTGTACAGATCCGTAGTCATGTTAATTGCATGAGGCTCGTGTGGACACGGGTGGGCAGCGCAGGCTCTGAAGAGAGCGGTAGGGGCGGGAGGTGTGGTTGTCTTTATTCCGCAGTCTTTCTGTGTGGTTCTTCTTACCTGTTGATCTCTTGACGAATGCTGGGGAGAGCGAGTCTCATAGGAACAGGAAAGCACTGTGGGGGATGCTGGTCACGGTTTCCTCTAAGTTGATTTTGGAGTCTGCCTCTGATGAGCCCCTGTTGGCCAAGATGAAGGTTTCTGAAGACCCCTGACTGGGCAGTGGGTCAGGGTGCGGTGTGTCTGTCAGAGAGACAAAACCACAGACAGGGTGGCACAGTCAGATGTGAAGCCCCATCTCCATAGTGGAGCGTGATGGGAGCCACGTGGTTGACCGTGGGGTTTTCTTGTGGCCGGAGGCTGTGGGGAGTGCTGTGTTTTGGAATGCTGGGTGAGGAGTACTCAGCCTGGGTCACAAACCACCTCATGTGGTGAAGTCTTAATTAGGCCCCAAATGACAGGTTACAACCGGCTGAAGACTGCGGTGACATAAAGTGACAAGAGCTCAATCTAGTGTTAAATGCGAATTATCACAGGTTTTGAGCTTCTCAGATAAATTCTAATCAGACAGCTGGATGCAGAGGAAGAGGCTTCAAGGAAGAGAGGAGATGAGAGGAAGGGGCAGCCGGGGTGAGCCAGCGAAGGCCTCGCCCCGCCTTCTGTCCTATATATAATTCATTTGATCATTGAGAAAATTCGGCCAGGCAGGTGTTTTTCCAGGTCTACTGATGAGTTTGCTAAAACTCAGAATTGACTTGTCGCAGGGCACACAGCTCGTAAATGATGGAGCAGGTACCTGTTCTGACCTGCTGGCCTCCAGAGCCCTCTGCCCAGCAGGTGAGAGAAGAGGAGGATGAGGAGGAGGGAAAGGGCAGAGAGGGAAGGCGGAGGAAGCACCATGCTTAAGGTAAAAACCAATAGCGAAGAGGGGGCCACGAGAGCTGGAGGGACAGCCGAGGGCCGACATGGAAGCCAAGATGGCGAGTCTTGCTGCTCCCTGGAGGGTGCTGTCCCCCTTTGCCTAGGACCACTTAAGTTGGACAAAAGAATGATATTTCAGAGTATTAGGATGGTCTTGAAACAGATGCTCCAAGGGGGGGGAAAAAGCTCCACTTTATGTGCCATGAATATTTAATGTTTAGAAAATGCCGGTCAGGTTTGGTGGTACGTGCCTGCCATCCCAGTACTTAGGAGGCTGAGACAGTAGGATTGCGGGCTCAAGGTCACTCTCAGCAGCTTAGAGAGAGCCCTGTTTCAAAATAAATAAATAAATAAATAAATAAATAAATAAATAAATAAATAAATGAGGGCTGGGGTGTAGCTCAGAGGTAGAATGCCTCTGAGTCCAACCTCCAGTACGAAGAATGAAAATAAAAATAAAAAGGGTGGGTATATAGCTTAGAGGAAGAATGCCCCTGGGTACAGTCCCTAGTGCCACAAAAAAGAAGGAGGAGAAGAAGGAGGAAGAAAAGGAAGAAGGGGGGAGGAGAGGATGGAAGAGAAAATGGAGGAGGAGGAGGAGGAGGAGGAGGAGGAGGAGGAGGAGGAGGAGGAGGAGAAAGAAACTGCCTACGGTGGGTGTTTTACTTGTGGTCTCAGCTTTCCCTGGTTGGAAGAGAGTCCAAGCCATTCTGGAAGTATTAACAACCCGCTCTCTCCATGGAGGTGAAAGGGGGAGACCCAGACTCTGGGTGGAACCGCAGCTCCAGGCCTCGGGCCCTTGGCAGGCGCTGGCCCAGGCAGGGTTCCTCTCCCCTTGGGTGGCTGGGAGGGCGCGGCGGGTGGAGGCCCGGGCGGCCGGGGAGCAGCATGGATGCGCTGGCATTTGTGAACGGCGGCAGCGGCATGCATTATTAATGCCCGCCCAGAGGAAAGCAAGGAGCTTCTGCGGTTTACGCAGTGAAGTGTGTTTTCACTGCAGAGCGGAATGTAGCAAGTGCAAATCGGTGGCCAGGGAACCACAGGGCAGGCGGGCTGGCCAGAGGGCCGGCCGGCTGCGGCCCGCTCTGCGGTAAAGGCCCCTGGATGCTTCCAGACCGGGTCGGGGGCTTCGCAAACACTGCTCACTTTGGAATGCTCTGCCCCACACACATCTCTGGGTTACTATGGTCTAGAAAGGCCAATTTGTTCTTCAGACGTAATTTGGCTATGAACTTATTTGATGGTTACACTTCCTTCTCTCCTTCCTTCCTCCCCTCCTTCCTTCTTTCCTTCCTTCCTTCCTCTCCTCCGTCCTTCCCTCCTTCCTTCCTTCCTATTATTTTGGTACCGGAAATTGAACCCAGTGCATTGTACCTCCAAGCTATACCCCAGCCCTATTTTATTTTTAATTTTGAAACAGGGTCTCGCTAAGTTGCTGAGAGTCTTTGTGTTTGTGGAGGCTGGCCTCGAACCTGCAATTCTCCTATCTTAGCCTTCCAGGTACTGGGATTGTAGGCATGAGCCACCACGCCAGCTCTATTCAGGTTTTCTTATATCGTCCTGAGAGAAACTGATGTTTTAAAAACTTTGGGGTTCTCCTCAACTAAATAGGCATGTCAGCAAGAAGGGGACTTAGACAACTGGGCCCCAGTTCAGAATGTGTGGTTCACACGTCGTTAACAACACCCCTACGTTTTTCTAGCCTCTTCTGGAGACTAACCCACAACTAGAGAAGTCATTTATGAGTCAGACCTGTTTGTTTGTTTGTTTGTTTGTTTGTTTTGGTACTGGAGATTGAACCCAGGGGCATTCTACCTCTAAGCTACACCCCAGCCATATTCTATTTTAAAATTTGAAACAAGGTCTCACTAAGTTGCTAAGGCAGGACTCAAACCTGCAGTCCTCCTGTCTCAGCTTCCCAAGTACTGAGATTACACGGGTGCGCCACCATGCCCGGCTTGAGTCAGAACCATTGAAGCCAAGGTCCTTGAGCCCGACAGGGAGTCGTCTCACCAGGTGGTTACGAGGAACAGTTTAATGGCAAATGACCAGATTGGAAAAGGGTTATGGTAGAGAACAGTCCCTTCTCAGGCTGGCAAATGTTGTCCCACCCGCAGGACAGCCCTTACCTGAGGTTCTGCCCTATCAGAAGATTCTCTTCACAGCCCTTAAGACAACACTAAATGTCAAGACACTGACAGCTGCACAGCAGCAGTTCACCATGTGATTCATGTTGAGATAGAAGCCTGCCAGGCTGAGACAGCTGGATCACAGGTTTGAGGACAGCCTCAGCTACTTCGTGAGACCTTATTTCAAAATAAACTGGCCGGGCGTGGTGGCGCACGCTTGTAATCCCCGCGCTTGGGAGGCGGAGACAGGAGGATCGCGCAGGTTCGAAGCCAGCCTCACTGGCTTAAGAGACCCTGTTTCCAAATAAAAATATAAAATAGGTTTGGCAGTGTAGCCCGGAGGTAGAAGGGCTTCCAGGAACCCCAGTACCACAAAATAAAATAAAATAAACAATAAAATAGGGCTGGGTGTGTAGCTTGGAGGTAGAAACCCCTGGGTTCCATCCCTAGTACCACACACAAACACACAAAGCACTATTTTTGTCTTATAACCCAACATTTCAGCTATTTGTCTAAAATTTAAAGCATTGGTAGATATCATATAAGTTCTTTCTTTTCCAAACTTATAATCTTCTGTGATCTGTAGAGAATGAATAAAACTGAACACACACATATACACATATACATACACACACATAAATACCATCTTTGTCACACAAAGCAATAAATAACCAGATAACACACACAGTCAATAAACAATGTACAAAACAGAAGAGATCCATGTCCATAAAATAGAAGAGGTTGTTCACAGTATTTTTATCTCAAGCAAAATGTGGTATATTTTAAAGTACAGTTCTACTTTTCATGTAAAACCAAGAATGATGGCAATTTGTCTCTCTGTTTATTTCTTATTTTTAAATTATGTACTGCTTTTATTTCTGCAAAAAACAGAAGTTAATCTAAATAATCGCACATGCACGCACACACACAAATGGGCATATTTGGGGGGGGGGAGTTTCTCTATGAATGGTATAAAATAAGCCAGGTGTGGTGGTGCATGCCTGTAATGGCAGTATTTGGGAGGTTAAATCTCAGGATTATAGGTTCAAGGCCATCTGTGGAAACTTAACAAGAGCCTCAGCAACTTAGTGAGACTCTTTCAAAATTAAAAAAAATTTTAAAAAAAAGAGCCGGGGTGTATCTCAGAGGTTGAATGCTTCTGGGTTCAACCCCCAGTACCAAACAACGAAAGCAAAAAGGTGTAAAACACATGTTGCCAGACAGTTTAAAGGCGCAACTGCAGGGCCGGCAGTGCTGTCCCCTCCCCCCCCCCCTCTGATTTCTGTTTAACATCTCTCTGACTTTTCCCCACATCTTTCAACATAATTATCTCTCTCTCCCCTCTCTTTCTCATTTGAATTTTTTTCTGTGCTGTTATGATTATTGGCTGTGCTCAGCGTAAACACTTGTGATTTCCTTTTCTTTTCACTGATCGTAGAAAAACACGAGGGCTGCTGTTCCTGTGTCTCTTTGTCCACAGAACGTGGAGAGACCGTCCACAGGGGAGAGTTCCGGGTCCCTGAGAAGTGGACGGCTATTAGAAGTGGCAGTCCAAGCTTTAACGTGTGGTGAGGGTTTACCATTCCTCAGTTTGTCACAGAATTTATTGCACGGCAGAACGGTTGCATGATATTTTCAGATTAGGCCCAGATGTTTATCCAGATGTAAAATTGCAGCGAGAAATATGGAACATACATGTGGAACTCTTAGAAAAGTCATAAACCTCTGGGTTCCAAGAACTGGCACGGCCTCGATTCCCTGAAGCGAGGTGGCTCTAAAGATACGTGAAGTGTTTCGTGGTGTCACTTAGCTGAAAGAGAACGGGCATTGGGGTTGGCCAGGTGATCCAGGCCCAGCAGATGGAGCTGGAACCCAGAAGGACAGCCTGGGTGAACCCCAGGCTGTCCTGGAGGTTTGCAGCCGCGCACTTGTAGCCAAGCTAGAGCTCAGAGTTAGTGTGATGGACGGAATGTTTGCTCTGCCCCTTCATACACCAGCTGCGACCCTGCCTGTCATGTACTTGGAGGTTGGGGCCACTGGGAGGTGAGGTCAGGAGGGTGGCCCCGAGGATGGGATTAGCGCCCACAGCAGAGTGGCTCGGGTCTCTTCCTGCCACTCAAGTGCAGACTGAACAGGTCATGCGCCAGCAAGACAGCAGGAAGTTGGCGCTCAGCAAGCCAGGAGGAAAGGTGTGCCTGTTCCCAGTCGCCCCGGCTCCCGGCTCCCTGGGCTCCGGCGCACTGAAGGTAACATGGGACCACCTGGAGCCACCGGCTGAGGGCATCTGGTGCCAGCTGCCTCGACACACAAGATGGCAGGAGCAAAATGCAGCCTGGAGTCAATAAAGGAGACGCTGTTGCTCCAGCCCAGGTCCTGGCCTCTGGAGCCTGCAGGGGCGCCGAGGAGGAAGGGTGGAGTTAAACTCCCCCATGTGGGAAATTATCTTGACCATCCAGCTGGGCTTTGTCTCTAGTCACAAGTGAAGAAAGACAGAGAGGGTGGGGGGGAGAGAGAGAAGAAGGGGTAGAGGGCGCGATAAGGAGAGGGGGAGACCTCAGAAGAGGGAGAAGGAGAGGAGGAAAGACTGACAGGCAGGCAGAGGGACACTTCACCCACACGCAGAGGAGATGGCAGTGTTTTCGCAGAGGCACAGATTGGAACACGTGGATGCCACCAGCCACCAGACTCTATGAGGGGAGGGCAAGCCTGCCAGGAGCCTCCGAGGAGGAGCATGGCTCAGGCACCCCCTGGACCTCCGTTGGTGGCAACCTCCTGCTGCCATGGGAAACCAATGTCCTCCAACTTCTTGCTTTTCTGTCCCCAGCCTCTGCTAGTTGCAGCTACGCTGCTGTGAGCTGGAGCTCTGGTACCCCTGCGGGAGCAGAAGCTGGGGCAGCATAGTGCACATGGCCCCGCAGAGTGGGAGGAGGTGGGAGAGGCACCTGTGTGTCCGTCTGGCTGCTGGGCACTGAGGGGCACCTGCTCCACTGCTAGGGCTCAGCGGTGGACTGTGGTTTCTAAACGGGAGCTGTGCCAAGGGCATGCTGCTGAAAGGAGACAGGGCAATGCCAGGAAGCTGCATGCTACCAAAGCACACCTCAGTTCTCTGGAAGCGATATGTGAATTTGTTTTTCCTGTAGTATTGCAGATGGAACCCAGAGACATTCTACCACCAAGCCCCACCCCAGCCCTATTTTTATTTTTTACTGAAACAGGCCCTTACTAAGTTGCACGGAGCCTCACCAAGTAGCTGAGGCTGGACACAAACCTGTGATCCTCCTGCTTCAGCCTCCCAGATGCTGGGATTACAAGCGTGTGCTACCACCCCCAGCTCACATAAATTCTTTATACTATTTCTACTCTACTTTTTCCAATGGTTTATTGATGCATCATAATTACACCTCACAGCGATTTTCCGAGCAATCCAGATGCACGCACTCGACACCAGTGAGTCTCCCTCCAGATGCCGCCTGCCCCCCACCCCTCCCGTACATGCTGGAGAGATTGGTGGAAAGGCCGTCATATAGAGACGTAGTTAGTTAAACTCTCTCCTCCATCAGTCTTCGTCCCCTCCCTGCCCACCTTCCTCAATCCCCTTGCGCTAATCTACTGGTCTTTCTCCTCATCTATCTGAAGTTCTGTCGGCTCCTCTGTGGCTTCCGCCATCAGAAAGAGGACTCAACCTTTGACTTTCCGGGACTGGCTGACCTCAGCACGCCACTCTGTAGTTCCATCCATTCCCTGATATAATTTGCTCTCCTCATGGCGATGGCAACTCCGCCGTGTGTCTGCACCACACTCCCTCCCTTTGTCTGTTGGCAAACCCCTCCGTTGGCTCTTGTGAGCCGTGCTGCTCCCCACACAAGCACGGGCATGTCACTCATGAGCGCCTTCCAAACAGCTCAAGTCAGAATGCTCGGCTTTGTTTTTATGGTAAAGAAATCCTCAAGTGCTAGTAGTCCTGGAGTTCGAACTCCAAGCCACACCCCCGATCCTTTATTTTCTTGTTCTGAAACAAGTTCTCCCAAGGTGGTGAGGGTCTTGCTAAATTGCTAAGATTGGCCTGGAACCTGCGATATTCCTGTCTCAGCCTCCCAAGCTTTGGGATTACAGACCAGTGCCACCACGTCCAACCGAGTGTGAACATCTTTCTATAGTGACCAAACAAGTGGAGAAATTAGGAGCACTGATAGTCTCAGCATGCCATCTCTCCACCAGTGTTTCTGAACCATGGATTAGAGCAAGCCCATTGGTTGCTGGCGAGGCCATTCCGTTCTCCATGGACCACAAGGAGGGGCTACTCTGAGGATTCTTTTACTCAAAGAGGCCAACGTTCTCAAAGCCAGGCTGTAATTAACTGGAGGTTTAGTTTTTAATTCCTGTTGAGGGTTTGGCCGAGGCTCAGCCCAGTAATGGGTAGCACATGCACAAACTCTCCTGCTACCTGCGCCACCTCTGCTGGCAGTGCTTCCTTGCTCGAGGTCCACCTCGAATGTTTTTAGAGTCTCTACGCTTATTTCTTTTTGCCAGGAAGCAATAATGTGTGCCTTGTTCTTTCTCCAGTCAGCTGCTTCTTGTGAATGTCATGGATTCCTGGGCCCAGTGCCCAAGCCCCGAGTCTTCTGTTTTAGATGAGCAAGACCTAAAGTATAAATACTAATAAATACCATCTCCGTCTTCTTTCTAAAATCTTTCTGGTAATCTTGAAGGCTACTAATTAATTACTCGTGAAGAAAATAAAAGCTCTGCAAATCCCTGCCTTCCTGTTATGATGAGAAACTTTGAACAAATAAATATTTCATGGAGCGAATGCCTGAGAAGTTATGTCAGTAAAGCCAAGAGATTGCATTAAAAAAACAACACGCTGCACACGAGGGATTTGACTGTGTGCTGGAGCCTCATTCTTTGTTGAATTACTTCCTCCCCTGATCTGTGACCTTTTCAAGAGTCTCCCTCATGCTGGTTAAAGAACCTCTTGTATTTTCAATTTCATTCAGCAACTGAAGCACTCACACCTTAGCTCTGTGCTCAATTTAAGTGAGACTTTTGAAGTGCAATTAGCATAGAAAGGATGCTTGCAGAGAGAGGAGGATATACCATGTCCATGGAGCAGAAGGGTGGCTCTTGATCACCTTTCCTATTGAGGTCAGTTTTGGCTAAATCTGAGCTGTGCACGCTCAATGTGGAGCTGACCTGGAGAACCAACTTCTCGGGCCTCTGTGAGTCCCACGGGGGAGATTCTTACTACTTTAGGATTCATCTGTATTTGGAGCTCGTTACTGGTAGGATGGTTGTAATGAACCATATTGAGAAATGTTTCTCCACTCAGAAATCTCAACAATGCACACTTTCCCTTTAAAAAATACTGGTGCATTAGAACCATGTATCATGTGGAGGTTCCAGTGTGATGGAAACATCCATTCGCCCAGTACCCATGCATTTCCCTCCCAACCCCACTCTGCTCCCTCTCCATTCATAAGATTGCACTTGGTATTGACTGCTTCACAGATGTACACAGGATGCTCAAACTGTCTCCTCATCCTCTCCCTACTCTCCTCCCCAAGTCCCCTTCCACTCTTCTACTGGTCTTTTTCCTCATTTATCCAAAGTCCCTTTTACTTTCTACTTTTTCTCTAGCTTCTTCTACATAAGAGAGAAAATATATGACCCTTCACTTCCTGAAACTGGCTGACCTCACCTAGCATATTTTCTAGTTCCATTTTCCTGAAAAAATGGCATAATTTTGTTCTTCTTTATGACTGAGTTAAATCTCATAGTATATAGGCACCATGTCTTCTCTTTCTTTCTTCCTTTCTTTCTTTCTTTCTTTCTTTTTTTGCAGTACTATAGATGGAACCCAGGGGCATTCTACCTCTGCGCTACACCCCAACCCTATCTTTTATTCTTTATTTTGAAACAGGGTCTCACTGAGTTGCAAAGAACCATACCAGGCTGGCCTCGAACCGTGACCCTCCTGTCTCAGCCTCCCGAATGCTGGTATTACAAGTGTGTGCCACCGGGGCAGGCTTCCATGTTTTCTTTACGCATTTATCTGTTAACAGACAACTAGGTTGGTTTCAGAGTTAGGCTATCGTGAATTGTGCTCCTGCAAACATAGCTATGCATACATTGCTTTATTGCTTTTCTTCCTGTAGATTTAGTCTACTTTAATTATTTGTTGAGTATGGTAAGCTTCTTTTTCAGTACTGGAGAAGGAACACAGGGATTTGATCTCTGAGCTACACCTCTGTTTTTATTCTTTACTTTGAAACAGGGTCTCACTGAGTTGCAAAGGGCTTCACTAAGTAGCTGAGGCTGTCCACAAACTGCGATCCTCCTGTGTCCAGCCTCCCAAATGCTGAGATTACAAGTGTGCACCAGCACGCCCGGCCGAGTGTGGTAAGTTTTCATCATTTGTAGTAACCACTTAGAATTTGTAGTAACCACTTAGAACCACTTTTAGAATTTTATTGGTGCGATATGGTTAGATGTCATAACGAGATTCAAATAGATGCCTTCATATAAGCATACATTTCTTCATTGGTTCCCTCCCAAGCTCACTACTCTCCTCTTCCCTCCTTGTATGTGCTAGTGAGGATGTTAGAGATATCTTGATATAAGAAAATTAAAGAATCTTTATAGTACTTACCCAGTCACAAACATTTATAGACATTTGCTGCCTTCGGGACGCTGTATTCAAAGTGTCATAAAATCTACAAACAACTTGGAGGCTTATACAACATTTAAAAAACAGAAATGCAACAGGATTTCGCATTTCACACAATTAGAATATTTTACTGGAGAATTCAAAATTCTGTGCAGATAATATATCCTCAGTACAATGGTATGCACCCCATACTGGAGATGCAAGAAAATGGATACTCAGGCTAGAGCTTCTCACTTGGCTTAACCCTGGTCACTGTCCACTGGGTACAAATGGCTCCCAGTTGTGAAGCAGGAGGTCATAGTTTCTGGCCGACTGTCTAAGTGTCTATTCTAGACTGCTGTGATTAGCAGTTCGCAGCACAACGGTGATTGAAGTTTCCTGGATTGTTTAAAACTAAACGACATATTTAATTTGCTTGAGAAAAATGGGGGGGGGTTAATGAATAAAATTTTCATTATTCTCATCTAAAAGTTGGGGAGGGGCTTAGTAAGTTTAGCCTTTAGATAATACCTGTGTTCTGTCTCATGCTGGGAATAGATGGGGATAGCACATAAAATTTTTGGGGGAGAGAGACACAATGAAAAAGAAATTCAAATAAAATGTGGTCATTGTGCGGGGCATTTTGACACATGCCTACAATTCTAGTACTTGGGAGGCTGAGAAAGGAGGATTGCAAGTTCTAGGCCAGCCTCCACAATTTAGTGAAACTGTTTCCAACCAGAAAATAAAATAGGGCTGGGGGTATAGCTCAGAGGTAGTCTCCCCCTGGAGTTCAGCTTCCAGTACCAAAAAAAGTATGGCAGGAAGCTGTAGATTTGGCATAGTGCAGAGGTAGGAACGCAAAGATGTATCGATAATTCAGAAAGGGAAAGAAACGCTGGTGTGGGTGCTTTCTATCTGGGATATAAAGAAAAAGTTTTTTCTAGGTAAAGAGCAGCTTGCTAAGAACCTAGTACATGTTGCTTTACTCCAGGAAAGATGACCAAAGTACAATAGCAGATGCATTTGGAATGAAGACGAAATCAAGTTTATGATAATCCGTTATATCATTTAAGATTTGCAAATACCTTTGACATGGCCAACTTTTGCAAATTAAAGTAAATTAGAAATCTCTGTTTTATTGTGTGTGTACTGTTCCTTCTCTGGTTTCATTTTGGGTTTTTTTGTGTGTTTTTTTGGTGGTACTGGGGTTCCTGGAAGCCCGTCTATCTCCGGGCTACACTCCCAGATCTATTTTATTTTTGGAAACAGGGTCTCTTACGCCAGCGCGGCTGGCTTCGAACCTGCGCGATCCTCCTGTCTCCGCCTCCCAAGCGCGGGGATTACAAGCGTGCGCCACCACGCCCGGCCTCTGGTTCCATTTTGTAACTGGCCCCTAGCATGCTCTTTCTGAAACAAAGAATAGCAGGGACGTTTGTACACTACGAATGTTCTTCTGTATTTGCTTATTTTTGCTAAATGTAGTTTGAGATTCTTATAATTGGAAAGGCTTTACCCAAGGTCATCTGCTTTTATTGTTGCATAAAATTCACTGCATAAGTATACTGTAATACGGTATCACTTACAGACCAATAGTCAACGAAGATTTAACAGTTTATCAGGAATGTAACCTAAAAATTTGCCTAAGGAATTTTTTTTCTTTTTTGGTGGTACTGGGGTTCCTGGAAGCCCTTCTACCTCCGGGCTACACTCCCAGACCTACTTTATGTTTTTATTTGGAAACAGGGTCTCTTAAGCCAGCGCGGCTGGCTTCGAACCTGCAGGATCCTCCTGTCTCCTCCTCCCAAACACAGGGATTACAAGCGTGCACCACCACGCCCGGCTTTAGCCTAAGGTTTTTAATTAGAAGGGAGGAAATGATAAGCCAAGGGAGGGGTCTCATGGATGAGCTTTCTGGGCTGTCAATATTTTGGTTTCCAAATTGGATTGTGGTACACAGGTATTTATTGCATTATTTTCATAACTTTGTGTAGTTCCAAAATAATTTGCAATAAATAAAAATTTAAAATAGAATGATTTAATTCATTTTGCCAGCATAACTTCTCTGAAACTGTCTGTGCTGAAATAAATTGAATTAAAATGTATACAGTAGCTCCCCTTGGTTAGGGTTTCCTGTTTCACAGTTTCAGCTACCCATGGTCAACCATGACCAGAAACTAGTCTATGGAAAATACCAAAAAATAGCTGGGTGTGGTGGCGCACGTTTGTAATCCCAGCGCTTGGGAGGCAGAGACAGGAAGATCGCGCAGGTCCGAAGCCAGCCACGCGCGCTGGCTTAGGAGACCCTGTTTCCAAATTTTAAAAAATGTAAAAATAGGTCTGGGAGCGTAGCCCAGAGGTAAAAGGGCTTCCAGGAACCCCAGTACCTACACCAAAAAAAAAAAAAAACCCAAAATATACATTCATAACTCTTAAATTTTTATTACTGCATATTGCTATAGCTGTTCTATTTTATGATTAGATGCTGTCATTTTCTTGCCTACCTTATTGTCAATTTCTTAAACTTTACTCTAAGTCTGTATGCACGGGAAGAAACAGTGCACCCAGGGTTTGGCAATACTTGTGGCCTCAGGAATCTTCTGGATTCCTGTCCTCCAAGGGCAAGCGTGGACTACTCAAAAGAAAGAAGATCCCAGTGCAGATGGTCTCCGAGCTGATGACTGTTTGACTTACGATTCTCTGACTTTGCGGTGGTGAAAAGCAATACACATTCTGTAAATAGCTTTCTTCACATCTTGAGGTGGGGTCTTTTCCTCACATGGGGTGTACCGTGCACATGGGGTGCACATGGGGATATGCACATGGGGTGTACCGTGATCCAACATCCGGTATACACAGTGTGCTCCGATACCAAGTTCTAGCGTGTGCTGTGTTGCTGAGCTGTTTGTTAGTTCAGATGTATTATTGTATTTTGGACTTACAGTATTTTTCAGTTTCTGGTAGGTTTATCAGGGTGTAACCCCCTGGTAAATTGAGGAACATCTGTATTTCAGTTACAAATTGGTGGAGACTCACTACTTTGGGAGACTTTTAGATAGTTAGCTCAGTATTTAAGTAGTAAAAAAAAATAGAGGATTTAAAAATTTACAAAATAATTACATTTTTACTAAGTTACTAAAGCTAAGTTGTATAAGCAATTCTAATAAATGCACAGAAGCTTTAATCCTATACACAAAAATAATTCTCATTGTTTTATGGAATAAAAATATATTTTTATGAAATTAATTTTTATTCCTATTATAGGAATATATATATACACATACAGATACACTGTGGTACTGGGTATTGAACCCAGGGCCATTCTTCCTCTGAGCTACACCCCCAGCCTATTCTTTATTTTTTATTTTTGAAACAGGGTCCCACTAAATTGCAGAAGGCCTTACTAAGTAGCTGAAGCTGGCCGTGAACCTGATATCCTCCCGTCTCAGCCTCCCAAATACTAGGATTACAAGCGTGTGCCACCACGCCTGGCTGAAATTTATTTTTTAAAGTAATGATACTTTGGACCACAACAATGCAATATTCTCCCCAGATCAGAAATTGTGCAGGCCACGTTTTGTGAACAGCACTGTCACTAATTTCTAATTAGCTCATTATTGTGTTTTTAAACTATATCATTGGACCCAATAGTTATTGTCCGTTATTTGTTTCACCTTTCGATGTGGTATTTCTCATTGATCGTCTTCTTACTAAGCAAGTATTGATTCAGGTTCATGTATTCAGTGTTAACTGGTGTTTGTACACACATTGATTATTGACTTAGTCATTCTCTACTGTCAAAGGAGAGAGAAAGCCTGGTATGTCAGCTTCAAGATGGCTTCACTACGACAGGTCTCTATACGCATATCCTCTTCAAAGGTCACAATTGCTTTTGTATTTTCTTCTCCTTTGCGTATGGGTCACTTCTCCTACCCACTGCTGCTTTTTAAAGTAATTTTCCATTCAGGACAAAGTGTATATTAAATTGGTCAGCAAGACTCATCTAATGACAAAGCAGAGGTGAGAAGGGCAGTAAGATGGTGCAGGTGCAGGTTCCCAAGCAGGCTCATGTTCCCCTCTTCAGAAAACGCCACCACCACCACCAGGAAGCACTCCCCGGAGTCCACCTTCTTTGGGGAACAGACAGAAGGATGCACTTTCTGTGTCTGTATTTCGATCCAGCACCTTCTTATGGTTGTGTGGGGTGATTGCCCGCTTTGGTTCAGCTGTGCTGACCAGACAGGACGCGGCCAGGCAGCCGCAAGTGGCCCAGAAGACATACAAGGGAAGAGCTTGTGCTCGTGAGCTGCGCCATCTTGTGCTCAGAAGGTCGACTTGTATTTGAGAGGTTGGTTCAGACTGAGTTGAAAATGGTAACTCAACTGTTGAATATAGAAAGGATCCTAAGCAGAGAACACAGAGGCGGCTCAACTCACCATGGAGCTGCCTTCTGGATAAACTCCTCCTCCTTTGAAAACATTAAGTGCACCTAGCCCTCCATGAGGCAGTGGGCCTGGCCCGCTGCCCTGTGGTTTCTTCTCTGATCTGTGGCTGGCCAGGAGCGCGGCTCACTGCTGCTGTCCAGGGTCAGGACAGAGGAAGGGATCCTGGGAGAAGATCAAAAATCAAAACTGAGTACACTTTCTACCGAATGTGCACATCGTTTGCATCAATGCAAAGTTGAAAAATTGTAAGTGAAACCATTATAAGTTGAACTATTGTAGATCAAGAGATGCCTGTAGTCGACTTTCATTTTTTAAGTGATGGTGTGGATGTGTGTGAGTGTGTGTGTGTGTGTGTGTGTGTGTGTGTGTGTCTGTGTGTATGTGTGTGTGTGTGTTACAGCAGATTGACTCCAGGCATGTTCTGCCTCTGAGCAACACTGCAGTCCTTTGTATTTCTTATTTTGAAGTCTTGCTCTATTGCTGAGGGTCGGTTACCGAGGCTGGCTGCGAGCCTGCGGTCTTCCTGCCTCAGCCTCCCAAGGCCTGGGATTGCAGGCACTTGCCGTCATGCCCAGCTTGGGCTGCGTTTCTTAAAGGGGGAGCTGATGAAAACTGCGGGAAGCACTGTGATTATTTTATTTTGCTGCCAGGTGTCGTATGCGCCGCGAGTTCCTTCTTAGCCGGGATTGCGTGAAGCGATGGGGTGTGGGCTAGTCAGCAGCTAGCCTGGGAGACAGGCTGAGATGAAAGCACGCGCAGACGTGCAGGTGGCAGCCTTGCTGATGAACTACCAAGCAGCGCCAGTGAGAACGCCGATGGACTGACGCAGCAATGGCCTGGGGGACCGTTCGCAGGGCATTTGCAGGCGGCCTTTGGCACCCACTTTCAGGATGGGGACTGAGGAGCCAGGAACTCCAGAGTGTGCACTGTGCGCTCTGCCATGCTCACTGCCAGTGGCAGGGCACCTGCAGGGAACATCATTTGATAAGCTAAGTTGTGGGAGGAGACAGCGCTGCTTGAAAGACTTCTCCTGATGCAGGGAGCTGCACCCTTCCCCTGGTCTTTGTTAGTGATTGCTAGTTGGGGGTGGGAGGAGTCTGGAGATTGGACTCAGGGCATTCTACCTCGAGCTACACCCCCAGTGCTTTTAATCTTTTTGTTTTTATTTTGAAGCGGAGTTTTGCTAAGTTGCCGAGACCAGTCTTGAACTTGTGATCCTCCTAACTCATCCTCCTAAATAGTGGGATTACAGGTGTGAGCTACCATGCTTGCCTTTTTTTTTTTTTTTTTTTTTTTTTTTTTTTGGTAACCCTGAGAGAAGAATCTGGAGCTCTTGCTTCCTTTGCCAGGGTCGACTCAGCAGGTGCACAATGACACAGGGACTGGACGGCAGCAGGCTCCTGCCACTTAGACCTCTGACATCAAGATGCAGAGGATTTAAAAACACACACTTTAAAAAATCGCCCCCAGTGAAACCGGTCTGGGATGGGGGAAAGAGAAGAAGGAAGAGAAGGGGAAGGAGGAGGAGGAAGACAGAAGGAGGAGGAGAGGAGGGGGAGGAGGAGGAGAGGAGGAGGAGGAGAGGAGAAGGAGGAGGAGAGAAGGAGGAGGAGGAGGAAGAGAGGAGGAGGAAGAGGAGAGGAGGAGGAAGAGGAAGAGAGAAGGAGGAAGAGGAGGAGGAGAGAAGGAGGAGGAGAGGAGGAGGAGAGGAGGAGGAGAGGAGGAGCAGGAGGAAGAGAGGAGGAGGAAGAGGAGAAAAAGAAGACAAATAGCCAATATCAGGAATGAGGCAATGGATATCTCCACAGAGATATTTATGTTTAATATATTATCTAGTGGGCAGACATAGCAGGAACTTGCTTTTTTTGTGTGGTACTGGCATGAAACCCAGGGGCTTTCTTCCTCTAGGATATACTCCCAGACCTATTTTATATTTTGTTTAGAAACAGGGTCTCACTAAGTTGCTGAGAGCCTCACTAAGTAGCTGAGGCTGGCTTTAAACCTGCGTGATCCTCCTGTCTCAGCCTCCCAAGCACTGGGATTATAAGCGTGGGCCACCACGCCCAGCAAGGAACTTGCTATTTTGATGACTCTAAAAATCTTCGTCTTTTAGCTGGGTGCGATTACATGCAGGTTAGGTGATTACAGGCAGGTTAGGTAAATGGCCACATGGCCGTCTATTCCAATTTGTTTTCCTTTTATGTTTGGGTTTCTTCCCTCAGATCTTTTCCCACTCTGCTGAGTACTTCTGTATAGTTTTTCTTTCTCATTTATCTCCTTCATTGGGTTATTAACTGTAACACTTTTGTTATTTAGGGGCTGATTTAGGATTTAAAATATTCTTTTTTTTTTTTTTTTTTTTTTTTTGCGGGTCTGGGATGGAACCCAGAGGCATTTGACCTCCAAGCTACAACCCCTGCCAAATTTTTTATTCTTTATTTTATTTTATTTTTTTCAGGTCTGTGGATGGAACCCAGGGGCATTCAACCTCTGAGCTACACCTCCTGCCCTATTTTTTATTCATTTTGAAACAGGGTCTCACTGAGTTGCGGAGGGCCTCACTAAGTAGCTGAGGCTGTCTGCGAACCGGGATCCTCCTGTCTCAGCCTCTCGAACGTTGGGATGACAAGCGTGCGCCACCAAGCCCTGCTGCTTCATATCTTAAGAGTGTTGAGTTTTGTAATCTAGACTTTCTAGGCAAGTCCATCTTCATTGTGTACTGTATCTTTTTCTTTTTCAGTACTAAGGATGGAACCCAGGGGCATTCCACCTCCAAGCCACACACCCAGCCCTATTTTTTTGTATTCTTTTAATTCAGTCAGGGTCTCACTGAGTAGCAACGGGCCTCATTAAGTCTCTGAGGATGTCTGCGAACTGTGATCCTCCTGTTTCAGACTCCCAAATGCTGAGATTACAAGTATGCCCACCATGCTTGGCTTGTATCTTTCTTTAATAAGAAAATTAGCTCATTTGTCTACTTCTGAAAGTTATACTGAATAGTAACTTTACATTTTCATATTTCTTATCTTCTCTGTATTTTTTGTGAGGGTCATTATCTAGAAATTACTTTTCTATCTATTAATGTACTAATAATAATTTGAGTTTTCATGATATGCCTGTTTGCAGAAATTATAATATCTGAATTCTCTCTCTCCATCTGACACTGCCAAGTCATTCAGAATGTGTTCTGTGTTTACATGGAGTAGGCATTTGTCATCAGATATTTACACCTTTTCTTGCTCATTCATGAATTCTTGGTTGTTTCCCCCTTTCCTTACTGAGATAAAATCCGTATATGAGTAATTCATCCATGTGAAGGCTGTCTTGTGTCTGCCACTGTAGACAACCTCCTAACTGCCATCAAGACCTGAACTTTTGACACTTTATAGAACCAGACCTTTCTATCCAATTTCCAGTGTACTCAGCCACTGATGTTTGGGTGTCTGTAGTTAGGCTGCTTTCCTGGTTTCATACAAGTGGAACCCTGCAGTATGTGCTATTTTGAAACAGAGCCTCACTAAGTTGCTGAGAGCCTCACAGGTTGCTGGCTTAGCGCCCGTGTCCCTCCTGTTTCAACCTCCCAAGTGCTGGTATTATAAGTGTGCACTACCACACCTGGCTTTAACTGTATTGTTTTAAGAGTACAAATTTCTAATGTTAATAAAATCAATTTTACTTTATTTTTCTAAGATGACCTATGGGTTATCTGTCCTTCTTAAGAAATACCTACTCAACTGCGTGTCACCTCAATTTTCTTCTAGAAGTTTTAGACTATTAGCTCTTATATTTAAACTATAATCCATGTTAAGTTATTTTTATGTGTGTGGAGAGGCAATGGTTGACGTTAGATTTTTTTTTCCAAATTTGTAATGAGTTGTAAAAGCTGTCGTTCTCTGAACCGGCTCTCCTTCCCGGTGAACTATCTTGGGATCTTTGCAAAGCCAGTTGACCGGCTGTTTACACTCTTTCCACCTGTTTTAGATACTCTAGAATCTGCCCCATTGATGTATATGGCTTATTCTGTGCCAATAATTTATTCTTGACTATTTCAGTTCTACCATAATTCTTCAGACAAATGGTACAAATCTTCCCGGCTTACTCTTCTTTTTCATTTTTTAAATATTCTAAGCCATTTTCATGTGTTTTCAACATAATCCCATCAAGAGTGCCCGATGTTTCGTTTTCTTTTGTCCTTCAGTTTGGAATCCTGGGCTCCTTGTCCCGTGGAAAGTCTTGGTCCTCAGCAGCCTTCATGTAGACGGATGTGGACGTGGGGCGATCGCTGGCCAGCAGAGTCAGGCATGAGCGTTGTGTGAGGCTCCCAAGAGGATCCTGCAGAGGTGAGGAGCCAGATGCCTTCCCGAGGCTCTCCTTGGTCCCTTCCTCTCCTCCTGTTTGAAAGGCGGACGTCCTGGTTGACTGGCACTTTAGCAGACACAGCCAAGAATGAGGGCTGACTCTGAAGATGGAGATCACCGTGGATCTCAGAATGACGGGAGCCAGAGCTCTTGGTTCCCACTCTGCTTTTATCCCTTGTCACCATACGAGGTCTCATCTGGAGTCTTTCACATGAGAGATAAAGAAGCTGCTATCTTGCTTAATCCAGCCAGACTCTGAGCTGGCGCCAGCATCTCGCTGTCCATCTACTGGGAAAGCAGGTGGTTTTGCTCTGCGTCCGTGGTGCAGACCAGCTCCTCACTTTGGCTTCATTTCCTGATTAACAGGTGTCTTAGTCACATTCTCAGTTCTAGCAGCCAAAGACCTGACCGTGCAGCCTGGAGGGAGGAAGAGGTATTTCCTCAGAAACGTTTTGGAGATCTCAGGATTCAGCCCATGTGGGGCTAGGGTCCGAAGAGCACAGGGCTCTGCTCTCACATCATGGAGGCCAGAGCAAGGCAAAATAAGGGGGTCAGGGACACACACGAGCTACAGGTTACCACCCAGGAACACAGGCTTCTTCCTCAAGCCTCTTTGGTAAGGTCATTCTGCCCAAGACTCAAACCAAAATACCAGTTTCAGGAGAGCGTGGTGGCACACGCTTGTAATCCCAGTACTTGGGAGGCTGAGACAGGTGGATCTGGGTTCAAGGCCAGCCTCAGCTCTTAGCGAGGCCCTCCACAATTTAATGAGACCCTTTTTAAAATAAAGAAGAAAAAAATTGGCTGGGGGTGTAGCTCAGAGGTAGAATGCTCCTGCATTCAATCTTCAGTACACACACGCGTGCACATACACAACACACACACACACACACACACACGATGCCATTTGCTTCAGTTGGTCTTAACAAGAAATAAACTCTGCATTTTGGGTCTTTAGACGACCAGACCCAAAGAGCAAACAAAGTGAACAGTAAAATGTCAGCATGAGTGTGTTTGGGGGCAATAGAGGAGGTCTGGGTGCCTCCCTACCACGGTCTGTGTGCCAACACCTACCACGGAGCCCCAGGCAGGTGCTGACTTCACACAAGAGCGATGGAAGTCAAGTTGAGAAAATCTAGGGAAATGGTTGCTCACTGCCAAATCGAATCACATCAAAATGCACAGAAAACATGCCCTGAGGAAAATAGAAATGTCTTCCAGGGCTTTTTCAATTCATAGACTTCCTTATTTCTAGGCAGATTGCTTTGGGAATTTAATTTAGGGGATTACTATAAGCAACTTAATGAAACGAGAAAATTGTCTCAAAGGAAGAAGAGTGGGGTTTTTTTTATTTGTTTATAGTATTTGTTTATAGTATTATAGTTTTTTTTATTTGTTTATAGTATTGGGGATGGATCCCAGGGGCACTCAGGGTGCTCTGCCACTGACTTATACCAACAGACCTTTTTCTTTTTCACCTGAGACAGAGTCTTCCTAAGTTGCTCAGGCTGGCCTCGAACCTGCGATCCTTCTGTCTCAGCCTCCCGAGCCACTAGGACTTCAGGTGTGTGGCACAATGCCTGGCTGACATCTTCATGCTTATCATTTGCAGGTTCCTTCTTTTTCCTATGACATGGCCCTACCAAGATTCAGTGATAGGGTTGGGGGGCAGAAAATAGCAGGTGATCTTGTCAGCAGATGCGTTGGTAAAAGAGCCTACAGCTCTTAGTGTTCATGACCCAAGATGAGGGGCAGCCACTGAAGTGGACAGTCTGGGCTTGGAACCCGGTGCCCAGGAAACTCACAGTCAGATGGTGAATGTATCCATCCCCCCCACAGCTTTCTCCTGTCCCTTAGTAACCCACCCCTTTCTGCCTGTCCTCCTCCCCAGGTGCCTGCAAGTCTCTTTTCTGTCCCTATAAGGAAGTTTATGTTTTCTAGAATTTATAACATGCGTGCCATACACGTGCTCTGGGGGTCTGGTTCCTGAGTCACTCAGCGTAAGTGTCATCCATTCACATTGCAGCAAGTATGAATTGTCCAATTCTCCGTTTCTCTTTTGGCTGTGTGGTGTTCCATTATACTGCAAAAAATTGTCTATCTACTACCTGTCGATGGACATTGTATTAGTCTGCTAGTGCTGCCATAGCAAAATACTACAGACTCAGTGGCTTAAAATCAGAAAATTTTCAGGAGTGGCGGCCCATGCCTATCATCCCAGTACTTGGGAAGCTGAGACAGGAGGATCACAGGTTTGAGGTCAGCCTCAACAATGTAAAAAGACCCTGTTTCAAAATAAAGAATAATATAGGGCTGGGTGTGCCACTCAGTGGTACCAAATCATTCCCTAGTACCACAAATTTAAAAAAAAAATGAGATGAGAAATTTGCCTGATTTTAATTCCAGAGGCTGGAACCGTGAGAGGCAGGCTTCAGCAAGCCTGGCTTCCTCCAAGCCCTCTCCTCGGCTCACCTTCTCCTCTGTCCTCGCATGCTCCTTTCTGTGTGTGTGTGTGTGTGCGCGCACGCACACATCCCTGGCACAGCCCTGGGTTTCCATTGCTTTCTTACACCGTATCAGTCATATTAAAGAAGGACTCAGGCTAACAGCCATTTAACTCAATGAGCTCTTTGAAGGTCCTGTTTCCAAACACAGGCACATTGCGAGAGTGTGGGAGTAGAGACCCATCGTATGACTCTTGGAGGGACCTGATGCAGCCCCAGACAGTTAGGTCGTGCCTGCTGATTGGTTGTTGCAAATGGACTCGCTAGGGCTGTCATGCACAGGTGTAGACTTCCGCTTTTGTCACCAGAGGAGGGTTGATCCCAGGTAGGGTCTAGAGGAGTTCCCAGAGGGACAGAGGGGGAAGCACAGCTCATCACAGCTAGGGCCTTGGCTTACGGACAGGAAAGAGTGTCAGCGCCAATCAGTCAAAGATGTAGACCGAGATGTGTTCAGAAAACAAGAGATACACGTTCAAGGGTGAATTCAGGCCATCTCCACGAAGAGAGAGGCATTTGGAAGCCTACGACTCCTCGTTTTGTGAGGGTTGCACGGGAGGAGGCTTGTGAGAATGGCGTCAGTCTGGGAATCGGGATGGTTAGGGTGCTCTGGTCATCTCCGGATCTTGATGGGGCCCTCAGTATCTCCTAATAGGGGTCTATGTTATTTCTTCAGGGACAAGCACTAGTGTCCAGGGAAACTACTCTCTTCTGTGACCTCTGTCCTCTGACCAACAGCGATCTCTCCGCCTACACTATATCCTAAGTAGGATAATTAACAGTTCAGGTATTTGGCAGGTGAGCGAATTCCCAATATGGTGCCGGGCCGCCTTTCTGAATCTTTTATCTGCTGTCTGAGCAATAGAGACCTCGTTGAGGCTAGTCAGCAGTACTCAGGGTGCTTAGCTCAGACACATGAGAGTAAGAGTCCTGGCTGGCGGTGGGCCAAAGAGGCCCGGATGGAGTAATGATGGGAACTGGAAATTTGGCCAAAGGCTTCTATGTTAAAGTTACGTTTTCTCTCTTCTTCTTTTACGTTTCCTTCCACGTATTTCTTCTATCCTACCTCACTTGCATTCCCCATGGGCAAATACAGAAGCAGAACTGCTGCATCAAATGGTAGCTTATTTTTTATGTTTTAGGAAATCGCCAGGCTTCTCTAATGTGGTCAGTTTGCTTTACATTTCTATCGGCACCCTGGGAGAGTTCCCGCTGCTGCTCTGGACCTCTCTGGCTTCTGTCAGTATCAGCTACTTGGGAGCCGTAATACTTGCATGGTAGCGCCTCATTATGCGTCTCCCACGTGATTCTGTCACTGGGCAATGGTTTCCACTTTGATATAAACGACATGGGCAGAACCTCAGTCCTTCCTTCTTGAGAGACTGACTTCAAACAGGAAACCCAAGTAGGGAGCAGAAGAGGTTTGTTTAGGAAGTGAAGACGCAGTCATAAAAGAAGGCCATGCCGAAGGGGGTTCCCTTCCAGAGGAAGAGTCAGTGGTGCCGGAGAGGGGCCAGAAATTGCTGCTTCCTGGGCGAGAGGTGGCGTGAGACACAGTTTAGACCTTGAACCTCTTTGCATGGGTGCCGTGTTCACAATCTTACTTGGGGAAGCATCTGCCCAAGTCTTTACCAGCCTTTTCCCGTGCGATTTCTTCTCATTCAACAACATGCTCTTTGCAGCGCCGGGAGGATGATGCTCTGGGTCGATTCCCTCTGTTCTGTGGCGCGCCTTCTCAGTTCCCCAAGAGCATCTTTTGAGGAGAAAGATTTTTAGTCTGGATAAGATTTATCAGGTGTCTTCATAATTCACGCCTTTGTGTAGTTTTCTTCAGGATTATTTTGCTTGGAGTTCATCAACAGGCTTGATGGTGGGAACTTATTGTTTTTTATTAAATTTGGAAAACCTAATAAAATACAGTGCATGCATTTCAGCTGTCTACAGACCACAGCATGGTATCATAGCATGAACCCTGGAAGGCAAACAGGCCGTATGTCAGACTCTTTTAAAAACTAAGACATGCTCCTCGCAGACATCTTAGAACAGTACGACTGGCCCAAGGCCAGGAGACGGCATGTCCATAAACAGCCACGCTGGCGCACACTGCACACCACTTGTCTGCCCCTCTGCCCCAGCTGTGTGTCTGTGGAGAGCACTGATGAACGGCATATGTGTATCTCTGTACATGGACATGTCATGGCCGCATGTCTCTCCCACATATGTAA
Source organism: Muscardinus avellanarius (assembly GCF_963383645.1). Lineage (NCBI taxonomy): Eukaryota > Metazoa > Chordata > Mammalia > Rodentia > Gliridae > Muscardinus > Muscardinus avellanarius. The sequence goes on from NC_137803.1 coordinate 62,049,790, forward strand.
ACACATCGACTGCATACAAGTATCATTAAGAGCCATATAATTTGCCATATTTGCTATAATTATTTAGTATTCAATTTGACCCAAACTAGATCATACTGTATGCAATGTCTGCATATTCCTCACACACTTGGCAATATAACAAGATTTCCCTACGGAAATTTTCTTTCCTTTTGCTTTAACCTTAAGTGATACACCACTAGAAACCACGGGGTTGGGCTTTTAATTTTGCTCAACGTGAGACAATAAGTCCCATTTTAAATACCCTAGAAAAGATACAGACAGAACGGCAAATTAAGCAATAGCGTTTCTTAAATATTACATTTCTCCTACTTTCATTTTCCATAAAAATCAAATTGGTCCAGAACATTTACTCTGATGTGGAAGTTTTCAGAATACCCACTCTTCTCTGATAAAAAAAATCTTCAGTAAATATTAAAAACAAATTTTCTAAATTTATTCAAGCATTATTGAATCTCTTTAGCTTGTCACGGAGCAATAGTTAAGAGCTCCATCAGATTTTAAAAAAAAAAATACAGGTACAAGTTCAATATTCTTGGATAGCCTTTATCCAAAATGGTTGAGATTAAAAATATTTTAGACTTTAGATTTTTAAGAAAATTGGAATGTTTGCATGTGTATAATAAGAGGGAGGTCTTAGGAGTGAAACCCAAGCCTAAACACATTTTATTTCCTGTATACCCTATACACACAGTTAGAAGGTAATGTTATACAATATTTTTAGTGTGTCTGAGTTTAGAATGTAACCTGTCATGCGTGCATGGTCAGGTGGGAGATTTCCCACATGCAGTGTGATGTTGGTGCTCAAAACACCCCAGATTTGGAATGCTCGACCTGTAGTAGGTATCTACCAGGACAGCAGTTTGAAGAAGACGTTTCCACCTAATTAGAAACAGTTCAACCCTCAGCAGTTCTACGTGGCTCTCAACTGAATGGCAATTTCCATCTTTTCTATACTAAATTACTGTTCATTTCACCTTTCTCAGCTTCTCAGTTGACTGACTGAAATCCCAGGAGGAAAGAAACATGGACTAAGAGTGGCAGCCGTGCCCATTGTGTGCCCAGAGAGAGGGAAGCCTGGCCTCCCATGACCAAGGAGAACGCGCGTCCTTTCTCTTGTTCACGTCATTTGTCCTCTTGAAAACACCCTCCTCTCTCCTATTCTTACCTCTTAGCATTTCCTAAGGAAAAGGAGACTGGATTATTTGGTTCACTTTTTCATAATGTAACTGTCCCTTCTCTGAAAATAAACCAGAGTGAACGCAGACAGTCTTCAAGCTGTGATTCACTGGGTGTGAATTTTCAGCAAGCCTCCAGGTCTCCTGCCCCATTTTATTGTTTGCTTTGGCTTCTGTGTGTCTTTGGTAACATAGTGGATGCTTTCCCAGGAGCCACAGAGTACAGACCTCTGCTCTGCCTCCACAGTGGGGAGAATCAGGAGCTGAGAAGCTCCAGCGTCTCTCTAGATTCGTGGTCATGGTGGGCCTTGAGTTCCTATTTTATTTCTTAGCACAGAGAAGGAACCAGTTCTCGTCCTGAAGAGGGCTGACTGCCAGATTTTTTCCTGAATTTGGAGATTTCCTTCATTTTTGGCCCTCAACTCCAAGTTCCCAGGGGACACACAAAATCATAGTTCTTGAAAAGTAGTTTTTTCCATTAAAAAGCAAGGCTTTTCCGATCATTTTGTCCCAAACTGGACAAAACTGCTGATATTCCTGAGAGGAAAAATAAGTACAAAGAGTTCAAAAGTTTGCTCTTTATCGAGAAATGTTTTACTAATTCCCCGTTTTCTGCACTGGATGGCTCCAGGATAATCACTTTTATTGCTGACCAGATTTTTCAAAACAACCATCAGAAATCATTCCCCATTTTCTACGAAGGTGCCCGATCCGAGGATACATGGGATCAGTAACTGTTAGAAACCTTGTCGACTCATTAAAGAGCCAAGGGTCGACGACTAAAGACTGTCTCCAAAATGACCGGTTTGCTAAGCGAGGTGGCGCACGTCTACACTCCAGAACTTAGGAGGCTGAGACGGGAGGACTGGGGGGGGGGGCTCAGCAACTTAGCAAAACCGTATTACTGAGGTAAAAATAAAAAGGGCTGGAAGTGCAGCTCAGAGGCAGAATGCCTGGGTTCAATCCCCAGTACAAAAAGAAGGAATGGTTGAAAGAATAACTCAGCCATAAAGAAGAGCAAAGTTGCAGCATCCTGTTGGAAAATGGATGGTACTGGAGAACATTATACTAAGTGAACACAGACAGTCCCAAAGAGCTCTCTCTTGTGTGTGGAAGCTAGAGAGAGATTTGGAAATCAGGACCACATCGTGTAGATGAGCAGAGACTCCAGGGGAGAGACCGAGGTGGATTAGGGAAGGCGGGGAGCGGAAGACATGAAGCACTGCCAAGAATATTTACGAAACTAACTCCGATCCCAAAGATCTGAGGGCTAGGGAGTGGGCCTGGTGGGGACGGTAACCAGAGTGTGTGCGTGTATCTTTCTAACACTCTGTACCCCAGTATGATGTAAAAGTACAACGTGCCCAATTAAAAAACAAGGCGGCAGTTGTTGGTGCTAAATTTTAAAAGGGATTCAGGGAAAATCCTAAGCAAGGATAAATATGGCACCAAAGATATAGACTTAAAGGTCTATGAAGTGCAATTCCCTTTGGAAATATTTCCCTCGAGTCAGACTCACGTGGAGGAGAAATCTGGCACATGCGCCATTTTGAGTGCTGTGGTCAGCAAAATAGAGGCCTCACTTTCCTCCCTCCCCAGCGGGTGGAGAGGGCAGGACATAATGGCCCTTTCATGTCATCTTTTTCTTTGGTCCCCCGACCAAATGCGGATGCTCTACCACAACTGAACAAGTCCACGTGCCTCCCATAGCGGGCAGGCCTCATAATGGCCATCCCAGGATTCCGCCCAGGCACACGCAGACTCAGGTCTCAGCTGCTCAGAACGCGCGGGAAGATAATGACTTTGTTGCCAGGCAATGTCTTATCACAAATCTCTATCCCGCGCAGTCAGCCAGCCAGTCAACATGCAGTTCAGGTCTCCTGCCATCCTTCCAAGAACAAGATACACAGAATCTCTTCTCTTACAGAGTTAGCATCCCAGTTGTACATAAAAACCAGCTTTCTTTGCTTATTTATTATTTATTTTTGAGGTGATAGACATGAAACCCAGGGCCTCATGCATGCTAGGCAAGTGCTCTACCATGGAGCCCCCAAATGACTATTTTTAGTCTTCTTCTTCTCCTCCTCTTCCTCCTCCTCCTCCTCCTCCTCCTCCTCCTCCTCCTCCTCCTCCTCCTCCTCCTCCTCCTCCTTCTTCTTCTTCTTCTTCTTCTTCTTCTTCTTCTTCTTTTCTTATGGTATTGGGGATAGAACCCTTCTACCTCCGGGCTACACTCCCAGACCTATTTTATATTTTATTTGGAAACAGGGTCTCTTAAGCCAGCGCGGCTGGCTTTGAACCTGCGTGATCCTCCTGTCTCTGCCTCCCAAGCGCAGGGATTACAAGAGCAAGCCACCACGCCCGGCTATTTTTAGTTTTCGATCCTTCACCCAATGAGCTGGACCTCATAGTTTGTTCTCTCCAGTATTCCTTTGCTTAGGCTGGTCCCCAATGCAGAGGAGACACTCAACCTGTGTTCTGTTTGTTGACAGAAGGAAATCTTGCTCCTTAGATATTCCTGTTCTGTTACCCTGGTGCCTGCCCCTTTTGAATGGGGTTAAACAAAGTCTGCATTAAACACGCCCTCTAAGAACTTCCGGTTGGCCCAGGCAAAGCTGAATTCAGGTCTCAGCCTCCTCAGGCTTTCATCTCTTCTGGGACCTGTCTAGACCCCAGGATTGTAAAGGATCAGAAGCCTCTTCCAAGACCATCCCGGGATCCGACCAGCCGGGTGCTCCTCCTGGGATGCCAGGCACACTGGATGCCAGGGTATGGACAGCCCCAGCCAGGCCTGGATTCCTCTTTGCCATTTGCCATCCATTTGCATGGAACCATATTCCAGGGGTGGGGTAAACCTACTGGACTCCTTACCACACGTGGTCATGCCCACGTGGCCATGTAGGGCAGAGACAATCGCGATCTAGATGGGCACAGCTTTTTGTTTCTGTAGGTGGAAACCTGGCTGCAGCCCCTCCCAACCTACTCTCCCTGGTTCAGGTTCAGTCACCCAAGTTGTCTGAGACCACTGGGGCATGTCAATGGCTTCACGCTGCCCCTGGAGGGCCCCTCCACACCCTGCCCACCTTGCCCCATAGAAACTGGCAGGATCACTGCATAGCAGGCTCCTGTGGCCTGATATAAAGGATGCCAGGCACCATGGACTCTTTTATTTTGGGGGAGGGGTACTTGGGATTGAACCCAGGTGTGAGGGGTTCTGCCTCTGAGCTGCACTCCCAGCCCTATTTTATTTTAATCAGGGTCTTTCTGAGTTGCCGAGGGCCTCCCTAAGTTGTTGAGGCTGGGATCCAGCCTGCAGCCCTCCTGTCTGTCTCAGCTTGCAAGTGCTGGGCTTCTGGGGACGTGGGGTCTACTGCCCAGCGCGCCCTCCGGCTCCTCAGTCACCCCCGACAGAAGCTTCCGTGCTAGGGATAACTGATTCCTCGGCTTCAGTTCTTCCCACTCCCACCAGAACCGCTCGGCTCCCCTTCCTGGCTCTCCTTAAGGTGCTCACTGGTTTCAGCACCAGGCTTAGCCACCAAGCCCCTTGTCTGCTCATGCCTCGTAAGCTATCCCTCAGGAAGCTCCCGCTCACAGGGTGGACTGTGCCTCCGCTTCCTGCCATCCCTCTGGCGGGCGCACCGGGCGCCTGGACAGCTCTGCGGATCTGTCAAGGTGGAGCTGGTCTGATCTGTGAAGACAGGATGCCAGGGTGCTAGGGCAGCCCCGTTCTCCCTGCCACCTCGTGGCTTGGCTTCCCCTCCCTGCTCTTAGCCATCCTCCTGCGGGTCTCACCCACAACCGCAATTCCTGACATGGACACCAGTATCAGGCACGGGCTGTTCTTTATCTCTCTTCAGCCAGCTTTAATCTCTGTATGGCAAATGGGAGGTATCTCCTTCCATGGTGTACAGTAAAGAGGAGCCCTCATTTCCCTGCCCAGTATTTCTGTTATTCTGTTATTTATTTATGTATTTATTTATTTATGTATATATTTATTTGTTGATATATCTATTGCAGTACTGGGAATGGAACCCAGGGGCATTCTACCTCCAAGCTATACCCCCAGCCCTAGTTTTTATTCTTTATTTTGAAACAGGGTCTCACTAAGTTGCAGAGGGCCTCACTAAGTAGCTAAGGCCGGCTGCATACCTGTGATCCTCCTGTCTCAGCTTCCCGAGTGCTGGGATTATAGTGTGTGCCACCATGCTCAGCTCATGTTTTTATTTATTGGCTTTAGCACTTTTAGCCTATCTCAGAAATGAGAACAAAGGAAGTCTTTGGAGTAACAGAACCCTTTAGTTATGGATTCAGAATATCAGTCCTAGAACTTAATTGCACCAATATTCCAGGTTCATTAGAGTCCCATGGACTCCTGCTGATTGCTCCGCCCTACATTAGTACCCTATTCCTCAGGGATGGCCTCTGCAGGTGGACGGCAATGCCATTGGCCACAATCTTGTCCTGCTTGTCTCTAGTCTCAAGTAGGCATTGTGCATACCTTTTTTTTTTTTTAAAAAAAGTGTTTCTTCTTAGCTTTTTTATTTTGAATTGACACATGACATTAATAAATATATACAAGTGATTGTATAACTTGATGTACATATACACTGTGAAATGAAGGATCAAATCAAAGCCACTGGATCTTCCATCTCCTTAAACATCGACCATTTCTATGTGTTGAGAGCCTTTAGATTCTTCTAGTTATTTTGAAATTGATCCCAGGTTGTAGACTTTGTTTCCTAAGACCATGGTGGCATAGTTTGAGAACCACAATCTCCCATCAGTAGTAGGGACTCCAAGCTCCTGCGTATTCCCCTAAGAGGCAGGATACATCTACAAGCAGATCCTAAGTCAATACATAGTTCATTGACTAACACCGAAGGCGTTTTCTGAATGAGAAGAAAATATTTTTCTTGCATCTGAGAACTTTCCCTGAGGCTTGACTGTTTAAACTGGCCTCCGTGTGGCTGTGCTGCACCCCTCTGGTACATGAACATCCTACAAATTAGCCACAGGCTGAATGACAGCCAGAAGAACTCCATGGGATCGTTGCCGGCTCTAGACTCAGCCATGTCAGATATTCATGCCTGTTAGGGAACACGCAGCCTTTCTAGGTGGCCCCGTGGTCTTGAGACAGATGGTGTGATGTGAGCAGGCTGTGGTTGTTGAAGCCCAGCTCCTGAGTCTGCCGCTCCCTGGGGGTTGGGAAGACCTAGAGGCCTCCTGTGTGCTGGTGTCTCGGCTGGTGTATCTTACCCTTGTTGGCTGTCGAAAGGATTTCAGCTGAAGGCGCTTCACCATCTTTAGCCAAAGTCATCATGAAATGCTATCATAGGGCACGGTCACTGGATGAACTAAAGGACACCCCCTTTTCCTTCCCCTGCCATTTGGACAGGAAGTCATGTGTCCCTCCAGAGAGTGGCATGGGGGTGTGCATCCAGCTACCCGCGGAGTGTTTCAGGAGGGCCTGAGAAGACCCTGATGGCTGCCTCCCTGTGTGGGCAGCAGATGGCACCATCCATGGCTCCCCTGCCGAGGTTCTGTGTGCAGGGGACGCCCCGGCTGCACCCTCCTACCGGGGCACCTTGCCCATGGGAACTCAGTCCTGGCCACTCGTGAGGGCAGCAGCGAGGACCCACAGCAGCTCAGCCTGGTGACTGGCCTTTATGGGTCCAGTGTGGCTTCTGTGCTCATCTCTTTCTTTTCACCCCTGGAGCTGGGTTAGTTAGCTTTCCGCGTTGCTAGACAAAGTCTTTTTACTTCTGCTGAATCAGAGCACATGGGAGGATTCGAGTAGGAAGGATCGCTAATGGTCTTCATCACCAGGAAGATGGGCTCCTTTCCCTTGAGCCTCCTGCTCCACATTTTGGGGCTTGGCAGTGATGTCCAGCAATGGACTGAGAGGATAATGGCTGTCAGCTAAAACAACACGGCTGTGTTTTCTTTCCCCATTGCATAGAGATTTTGGCTCGCACCAAAATGTGATCATGAACTGAGTGTACTTGAGTGCAGGGCTTTTATTTCAATGTGCTTTTCATGAGAAAGTGACATCAACTGCCCTGGTCTCCTGCTCCCGCCTCGGGCCTCCCTAGGGCCCGGCGCACCCAGGCTGTCCCCCTGCCATGTGGAATGGCCAGTGAACAGGAGCGCTGCGAGGCTGGATGCACTCCGTAGGCTCATTCAAGAGGCTTCCGACAACTCAGGAATGCACGCAGTTCAGGGAATTAAATCTCCTGCCCATGAATAAACAGTGCCTTATAACTTCTTAAATAAATGCCTAGTTTCACATCAAGAAGAAAACTTTCCAAGTCAATAAAATCTGGTCCACAGGATCAGTTTTTAAAAAGCAATTATGGTTTTTTGTTTCCCCTGAAAAACTGTTTGATGGTTCCCACATTACTGGGGCATGAGGAGGACAGAGGTCAGACCTATCTTTGTCCTGAAACATGTGTGACTTAACCCTTAAAGACTTATTCCAGAGCTGTTCCACATTGTATGCACACAGATCTTCTTGAAGGCTTTGGCTAGAAGGAAACTGGTTAAGGCTTGGGAAGCCTGGCTTCTGCATCCAAATTCCAGATGATCCGTGAGCTGGACCATTCTTCCATTTTCTCCCCTTGGATAAAAAAGCCATATGGCATCAGTGGTTTTCCAAATTTGGGGGTGAAAAGTGTTTTTTCAAAGAAATGTTCATATAAATCTTTGTTGCAGGTTAAAAATTCATCTTGAAAAACTGATCTCAAAGTCAAATATATTTCATATACAACTAATTACAGATACAAGTAATATATTTGGGTTTACTATGATTTGTGTGTGTTGGGGGGTACTGGAATTGAACCCAGGATATTCTATCTCTGAGTTACACCACGACCATTTTTTGTTTTATCCAGAAACAGGGTCTTGCTAAGTTGTCAAGGGTCTCGCTAAGTTGCGGAGGCTGGCCTTGAATCCTCCCATCTCAGCCTCCTAAGCACTGGACTACACACACATGCCACCACACCCACCTGCTTACTGTGATTTTAAAAGAATTATGAATGAGTAGCATCATGCCGGTACCCACACCCTCTCCATCTACCATCCAGTCTTTTCCCACCACATCATTTGAAAGCTCTGAGGGGCCCAGACCAGACTCTGTGACATTTTAAGTGCTGCCTTGCCATAGACCTATAAACAATGGCACCAACAGAGATGGACTAGAAACTCCAATTCTGTGAGCAGACAAGCCTTTTCTCTTTATAACACGATTGTCCCAGGTATTGTTATAGTACCAGGAAGCTGGCGAATACAATGGGCCAAGTGTGGAGCAGAACATTTGACAACTTGCCCCAAGTAAAACATCCAGGTCAGATAGTCAGATGTCCTGCGGGTTGATCCTCTCAAGACTGGGCCCCCGTTCTAGAAGTTCCTGTAGGGGGCAGGAAGAACAGGATTTTGAGGAAAATTGAGTGAAGCTTCCAGACTGATGGATGGGCTGTGTCTGGATTAACTACCATGCCAGATGTCGTAGTCCTTTTACATAAAGGCTGGTATTGACCAGGCAGCCACGGCAGCTTGTGTCTAGGGACGTGGCTCATATTTTTCTATCAAATGGAGTTACTGTTACTCAACTGGTTAAGGGTTAGTCATCCAAGTTATTCTTCCAAGAGAATAAAGAGCTCTCTGTGTTCAACAAAAATCATTTCAAGAAGAGAGCAAGCAAAGTGGGGAGGGCGGCCCAGGTGCAGTTGTGCCTTTTAATATCCTAGGTCCAACACCTTAGGTTATTTTGGCATTAAATGTACGCAGGGGGGAAAACCTACTGGATGACTTTAATTTTAGGGTGCGAGTGATGTGAAAAGCCCTGAAAACATAATTTATAGCCTACAGCCTATGCGGGTTGTACATCCACTTTCTTCACAAAGTCGTTACAGGAGCTGTAAGGACTCAGCACAAGCTCTTACTTTCCTTCAGTGTATTTGCACAACAACATTGGAGAATACGGACTACACAAGTAGGTTTACTGATCTCTTATATGAGGAATCAAAATCTACCTTTTGCTGGGGCTTTTATCAGCACCTGAGGGTAGCTGTCAGAGAAAGGTTTTTGCCTTCCGGCGTTACCTGGCATAGTTAGCAGTTTTTCAGAGCATGGACTCTTAAATATCTGCATAATTCTTAGCCAAGTGGCTTGATAAAAATGTAGATTTCTAAGTCAGGCATGGTGGCACATGCTTGTAATCCCAATAGTTGGGAGGCAGAGACAGGAGGATCATAAGTTCCCAGCCAGCCTCAGCTACTTAGTGAGGCCCTCCGCAACTTAGTGAGACCCTGTTACAAAATAAAGTATAAAAAATAGGGCTAAGGATATAGCTTGAAGGTAGAATGCCCTTGGGTTCAATCCTCAGAACCACACACACACAAAAAAATGATATAGACTTCTGGGTCCCACTACAGACCCATGGATCAGAATTTGTGGTTGTTGGGTGGTAGACTGGGCCTTCTAAATGATCACGCAGATGATTCCCTGGCACCTGAAGCTTGACAAAATATTGCTAGGAAGTTAGCATTTGAACTTCTTTCAAATCCCCATTTTGTCAACTAATAGCTGAATAGAAGACTTCTTGCTATCAAATTTGCAGGACTGATATGAACAATCGTAAAAGCAACTAAGTCAATCTATGAACTGGCATATCATTAGTGTCTGGGGAAACTACCAACAGAGCACAAGGTCTGTGACCTCCTAGGACAGCCTAAAACAGGCCCAGGGAATGGTAGATGGAGAGGGTGTGGGTACCAGCAATGGTAGATGGAGAGGGTGTGGGTACCAGCAATGGTAGATGGAGAGGGTGTGGGTACCAGCAATGGTAGATGGAGAGGGTGTGGGTACCAGCAATGGTAGATGGAGAGGGTGTGGGCACCGGCGTGATGCTACTCATTCATAATTCTTTTAAAATCACAGTAAGCAGGTGGGTGTGCTGGCATGTGTGTGTAGTCCAGTACTTAGGAGGCTGAAATGGGAGGAGTGCAGGTTCAAGGCCATTATTCTCACAGTACACAAGGCGTTCCTCTTAGGGCTTAACAAAGAGAGATGTTCCAACCTTTGCAATAATGGGGACACAGCTCAGTGACCACTGGGGACCTGGAAAAGTATGAAGAGAAGCTCGGAGACATCAAGAAGAGTGTGATCCTAGAACTGCATGGCCCTGCGGCAAAATATATTTCTCACGTTGTCATGAGTGTGAAAGTATTCATTGAAACTTATTACTGTAGGCTGAAGTGAATACTTCTTAGGAGGATAACTGTCCTTGCAGCCCATGAACACCTATCAGAGACCACTTTCCATCCACGGAGTGAGTGAGACTCATGGAAGGGATAGAGGATGGGAAATTGGCTGGACCGAATGGGCAGTGGGGGAGGGGAGCACGAGATGGAGCCTGGCCTCTGCCCACTCACAGTCCACTCTGGACCTGGCTTCCTTCCATTTATTAAATTTGATCTACTCAAAGTAAACTGGATGGAGAACCAACAGGAAAACTTAAATAAAAGATAAAGCAGGAGATGTAATGTAAAGTGGAGTCAGAGCCATAAAGACATTCTTATATTGACACGGAGTGATGTCCATTACACAAAGGAAGGTCAAAATAAAGCTTATGGAGGATTTAATATCCTCTCCTCAGTCCTAAGTGATCAGATGTATGCGCACACATTTAACCCATCTGAGTGAAACAGCAAAGTCTATGAAATACTTGTCGGGTCCATTGAAATACATACCTTATAAACAGATGCTGGATTTGCCCTTCAAATCGCCATGAAAAATTCATAAAAACTGCCCATAGATGACAGACACAAACTGTACAGAAGATTTGGTAAGATTAAAATTGATATATGTGTCACTGTGCGACATTATTATGAATAAGTTCCAACTGTGGAAACCAGATAACAATTTCCTAACATTTGAAATTATAGAAACAGCCTGGAAATCACATGGGAATCAACAAGAAAGTCAAGCCTGAAACTGAACACTATTTATTTATTTATTTTTATTTTTATTATTATTATTTTGGTGGTACTGGGGTTCCTGGAAGCCCTTCTACCTCCAGGATACACTCCCATGGGCTACACTCCCAGACCTATTTTTTTACCTTTTTATTTGGAAACAGGGCCTCTTAAGCCAGCGAGGCTGGCTTCGAACCAGCGCAATCCTCCTCTCTCCGCCTCCCAAGCGCGGGGATGACAAGCGTGCGCCACCACGCCCGGCGAAACTGAACAGTATTTAGAAAATAAAAATAATGGTAATGCTCCAAATAAAAATCCATAACTTATTAAAAAACCTGGACTCAGAGGTAAATAGACTTTATAATAAACTTAGGTTGTACAAACAATAATGAGAAATAAGTCTAAAAAAGCAAAGGGGAGAATTAATATAGCTGTAAGTCATAAATAGGAAATATAATAGAATTGATACCAATATCAAGGGATATATACAAAAAAACCAATAATTCTGAAAAAATCAGTAGAATCTATTTATATTATTATTATTGTTATTATTATTTATTTATTATTATTATTATTTGGTGGTACTGGAGTTCCTGGAAGCCCTTCTACCCCCGGGCTACACTCCCAGACCTATTTTATATATATTTTTACTTGGAAACAGGTTCTCGCTAAGTTGCTGAGGCTGGCCTCCAGCCTGGGATCTTCCTGTTTAAGCCTCCCAAGTACTGGGATGGCAGGTGTCTGCCACCACACACTATTTCTTTGCTTTGTACAACTTCTAGAAACCACTTCTGTTTCTTGGCTTCTGGGCCTTCCTCTTCCTCAAAGGCAGCTATGTAACACCTTCAAGTTCTCTCCTTCCGCCCATGTGTGACATCTTCTGCTATGTAACCTCTTCACATCCTCCCTCCTCTCACTCTCTGCTTGCTACCCCTGATCTCTGCTTCGCCATCTCATTTCCTCTCTTTCTTCCCTTTAAGAGGGGCCTGTGATTCCACATTTTCCTTATCCAGGGGCAGCCGGGCCGGTTCCCTGTGCTGGCTCTGGTGACTGGCCTGGCAGTAGCTGCTGAAGTTGGCTTCTGCCATAGTAATTAGACTTGGCCTAGTCATCACGCATCTGGGGAGAGTTTCATAGCCCTGGACCATTTCTTGTGGAAATACTGCTGTGAGACATGGTGCTGCCTGTGCAGTTCTGATCCATGATACAGAGTAAGGTCCTTGCTCCAGGTGATCATTCATCTTACTTATATACCTTTTTTAATGGCCTTTCTAACTTTTCTGCTGGATGACTGGACCCATACACAACAGTCATTGTAAACAATGTTGTAAGGTTGAATCGCCTGACATTTCTTTCAGTCTTATTTCTAAAGCTGCCTCCAGGACTTGGATCACGGGGTGTTAGGATGGACCTTTCTATACTCTCAGTAGTTCTGTCATTGTTACCACCCTTGCGTCCCTTAGGTCTCAAGCCTCCTGACGACCCACAGCAGCTGATAAGAACTATAAGGTTTTGAAATGTAGAATATATTTATGTCAGGTGCAGTGGCTCACATCTGTAATCCAGTGCTTGGGAGGCTGAGACAGGAGGATTGTAGGTTCACCACCAGCCTCGGCAACTCAGCTAGGCCCTCAGCAGCTTAGCAGGACCCTCTTTCAAAATAAATAATGACAACAATAACAACAACAACAACAACAACAACAACAACAACAACAATAATAATAATCATAATAATAATAAAAGAGCTAGGGGTATAGCTCAAAATTAATAGGGTCCAAGGGTCAATCTCCAGTACCAAAAAACTATATATTTATTATACTTAGAATATATATATATAACTTACATGTAAATACACACAAGTTTGCTGATATGTTGAAATTGCTTCAAATAACCATTCTGATTTGAATAAATTTAAAGAATTTCTTAAATATTTTAAAGGATCTTAGAAATTGAACTTTTCTAAGTCAAAAAGCTATATACTTGTTCAGCTCATTCCAATAAATATGTGTTCCAATACATACTCATTCATCTTATTCTGATGAAATAACATGAAATTAGAATGATAAAACCAAAAAGAGGAAAAAGAACCAAAAGGAGGAAGAAGAACATAAATGTAAGAAAAATCTACAGTCATAATGTCTTTAGAGAAAAACGTCCTATTTTACCTAAGACACTGACTTTGCGATGCCTAGAAGAATCATGTTTTCACTAGTAAAGGTGCGCGGCAGCTGAGGGCAAGGATGTGGTCTTAGCACCAAGGATTCACCCGGGCTTCTCCTTGCTGTCACATGCTCCAGGGTGGAGGGAGGGACAGGCCACCCCAGGCAGGGCTGAAAGGACCCATCGCCTCACCCTCCAGCATCTGAGCACTGGCCCTGGACTTTTTTCTTTCTCAGTACCTCTCACACCATTTCACACTAATCTACATTTAGTGTTAAATGTGATGGAGGCTCATTCTCCACATGACAGGGTCCGTAGATTCAAGCCATATCTCTAGGAAGGTTGTAGACCATTATCTTACTCTAGATCGACAAAATTTTTTAAATCTTTGTGGTTCTCATAACTCACTGGACTTTTTGCACGAGCCAACCATTATTTTGAGCCTAACAAAAGAGAAACCTGGGTGTTTAGCCTGCACAGCCCTGTTCCTGTGCCTTTCCACACTACCAACACCATGGTCCCCGGCCACCTCCAAGTCGCAAAAGGCGGGGTGCTGACCGTGACATGGAGGTGGCTGGATCCTCACCCCTCCTACATAAACACCGATATATGACCTGTTTAGAAAGTCTCATATAAGAAGCATTCTTGGCTTTCTGAAGATCAGTCAGCAATTCCCCAGATTTTAATACACTAATCAACAAGATTAATTTTTACAATCATAAGGGGGTGCCTGGCTAACTGAGAGGTACTCCTTTGGGAAAATGATGGAATCACTATAAAATATTGGTGAGGGCTGATATTTGACAGCAAAGAAACAGTGGCCACATATTGTGAAAAGGATGTGCTTGTGTCTTGGACCCTCAGGGCAGAGGGCCTGAAAGAGTAATCTTTAAAGTGTGATTTCTTTTCCTTCCTTCCAGAGTTTGTTCTGTGAGACTGAAAATTGGATCAGACTCTAGGGCTCTGACCAGAAGATTCCAAGTTGACCCCGTAGACTCATGAGGCTCCAACCGCCTCCTCCTTTGAGACCGTGGTTCACTGTGTGCACATAATTGGCCAGGAAATTGTTTAACTTCATGCAATAGCCACTGAAATCACCTTTGTTCTGCAGTCATTACTATGGCAGGCAAAACAAAAACAACTCCTAAACCATCAACTTAAATATAGATGGTCAGATTCTTTTATTTGTTGGTTATTGAGATTTTTACAAATGAGATAACCAGGCATGGTGGTGCACTCTTGTAATCCCAGCATTCAGGAGGCGGAGACCAGAGGATCACATTTGTGGACAGCCTCGGCTATTTAGTGAGAACCTCCACAACTTAATGAGACCCTGTTTCAAAATAAAAAATAAAAATAGAACCGGAAGTATAGCTCAGAGGTAGAATGCCCCTGGGTTCCATCCCCAGTACCAGGAAGAAAAAATGAGATAGAGTGGTCCTTCTATTTTGATCTTCTGCAGTGATTTTTAAACAAGAATGGGTGTTGAACTTTTGTTAAATGCGTTTCAGCATCTATTGATATGGTCATGTGATTTTTATTCTTAATTATATTTATGTGAATTACATTTATTGTTTTACCTATGTTGAACCATCTTGTATCCTGACAATGAAATCTACTTGGTTGTGGTATATACTCTTCTTACTGTGATTTTTAAATGTGTGTCACTAGTATTCTGTTTAGGAGTTTTGCATCTAAGTTTATCAATAACAATGGTTTATAGTTTTCTTTTCTTGAAGTATCTCCATCTTGTTTGGGTATTCAGGCGATACTGGCTGCATAGAATGAGTTTGGGGGATTCATATCTTTCTATTTCATGAAATAATTTCAGAAGCATCATGCTTAGATCTTTCATGAAAGTTTTATAAAATTTGGCTGGAAATCCATACAGACCGGGGTTTTCTTTTTTGGAAAACTCTTTAATGTTTTTAATGTCTTTCTCTTTTCTTGCTATTGATCAGGTGAATTTTTCTATATTCCCTTGATTCTATTTAGGTAGATTGTGTTTGTCTAGAACTTTGTCAATTTCCTCTAGGATTTTCAGTTTATTGGAGGATAATTTTTTCAAAATCGTCTCTGATAATCCTCTGGATTTTCACACTGTAGCTCCAGCAGAGCCCAGAACAGCCTCTTCCCTGTCACACCTTTCCCAAGTCTGTTCTGTCCCAATCTGTACGTTTAGATTTTGCTAACTTACACCAGTCTTTAAACAAGTGGATATGGATAATATCCATAGATAAATAAAACTATGGATAGTTTTATTCCATAACCACAAAGCTTCTGAACCACTTTTGTTCTCAAACTTACTTAAAATTTATCTGGACATGTTTTTCTGAATTATTATCTGCTATGGCAATAACAAAACATTGCTCTGCAGTCATGATAGGACATTAGATTATTAACTTACTTTTAGCAGTGTGGATTGTCGGTTGGCCTGCTTTTACCACACTGGTAATGGACCAGCCTGCCTCTTCCTGTAATTTCAGTAGCTATAGTAGCTATTTAGATTCATCAATTTGTTCATGTAGGTTCTTACATGAAAATGATCCCTATATCTTTTCTTATGAAGAACTTTATGAATCCAGTAGCCAAGGGGAAATGCCCTTTATCAACCTCATCCTGTCCCCAGGCGTTCTCTTTTGGACCAAAGACACATGTTTGTGTTTATTTTCTGATTCTGAATCACTACCAAACCGAAATTCCTTCCTTGTTTCGGGAGATGTAGATAAATTATTTTAGGCAAAATTCAATTAGTGCAAAGGGTAACACCAAGGAAAATAGCTTATGTTGGGTGGTTCTGCAATTATATCATGACAATGTTTTATAAAACAGGGGAAGCTGGCCCTAGTGGGCTTCTTGGGAATGCTAAAGTTTGCTCATGGACAATTTGATGTTGAGGGCTGGAGGGCATAGAGCGTTTCAGACCATGTCAATCTTCAAAGACAAGAAAAGGTCAAAGATGTAGCTAGTTCCTGGATGTATCTTACTGCAGGCAACCTCACTTAGGGCTCCTGGGCGGGGTCAGCCTGAGATAGAGGCGAAACAGATGGTGACCAGCTGGACAGAGGTCTCTGAACGCCTGCTCATCTTGAGAAACAGGTGGTCCTTCCAGCTGCTTAAATCGGAAGGGCTCAGGTTACAGATGTACTGTTTGATCAGAAGTCTTCCTGTCCTCTGTTAAAACACACATCCCTGGAGGAGGTGACTCCACTAAGCCGTAGCAGTCTTCAGACCATTGGAATTAACTAGCTCTTTCCACGCATTGCTAGGAGGAGGAGGAGGAGGAGGAGAAAGAGGAGGAGGAGGAGGAGAAAGAGGAGGAAGAGGAGGAGGAGGAGGAGGAGGAGGAGGAGGAGGAGGAGGAGGAGGAGGAGGAGGTGGAGGAACAGGAAGAGCTGAGAAGAGAAGCAGGCAGGGGAAGGAGGAGATGGCAGAGGAAGAACACACAAGACATAATGGGATGGTGGGGGAGGATCTGTGTGGCTTGTTAGGAAGCCTTAGGCATACCAAACGATCATTACGCACCAGGAGTATTTCTGGAGCCTCAGCTTTGGGACAGAATTCTTTCCTGTCAGCTGGTCATGGTAGTGCGCACCTGTAATCCCAATACTTGGGAGGCTGACACAGGAGGATCACAGGTTTGAAGGAAGCCAGCCTCAGCAACTTAGTGAGACCCTGTTTCAAAAAAAGGGGGAAGCTTGGGGTGTATCTTGGAGGTAGAATGTTCCTAGGCTCAATCCCCAGCACCCTCCAAAAAATCAGAACAAATTTCTCCCTGTCCTTTGCAGTGTAGCCATGATCTCTCCGTTGTATGATTACAATCCTTAGTTGTAGGACACCCATCAGTCTCCCTGAATCTTCCTGAGACTCTGAAAAGATATTTTGATATGTGATTGATTTTTCCCCAATTTTATTAACTCCTTGCCTGCGGTTAATTCAGTAGTAAAAGTGGAGCTCTGTGTATCTGCAAGCAGTGTCTGTATTGGTGTGTGTGTTTTCTAAGTTAACAGGGTCTGACATTTTTTCCTCTGTGTATGTAGGAGTCAGTTGGGCATTTGCCTCTACCTTGAGCAAGGACAGAGTGGGCAATCCTGGACCAGCAGCGTGTAGGATGGAGTTGTGTGTGTGTGTGTGCGTGTGTGTGTATGGGGGGGGTACTGGCACAGCGATTAGTCCAATACTACTGACACCTAAAGTAAGAGGTAAGAAGCTTTGCATTTATACAAGCCGACCCTTAGGCTTGCTTCAGGTAATTTCTTTTTTTTTTTCTGGTACTGGGGTTCCTGGAAACCCTTCTACCTCCGGGCTACACTCCCAGACCTATTTTTTTTTTTTTAATTTGGAAACAGGGTGTCTTAAGCCAGCGAGGCTGGCCTCGAACCCGCGCGATCCTGCCATCTCCGTCTCCCAAGCGCGGTGATTACAAGCGTGCGCCACCACGCCCGGCTCCTCAGATAATTTCTAGACATCCAGATGAAAACATTTTTAATCTTTAGAAATTTCCCAAGCCTGGTGTTGTGGCCCACACTTTCAGTCACAGTACTTGGGAGACTGAACCAGGAGGATCACAAGTGCAGCTAGCCTCAACAACTTAGCCAAAGCCTGTTTCAAAATAAAAAATAAAAACGGGTTGGGGATATAACTTGGAGGTAGAACACCCCTGGGTACAATCCCCGCAATCCCTGCTAACACACACACACACACACACACACACACACACTCACTCTCAAAAAGGTTTGGATATTTAATGATATTATACAAAGAGAATACAGAAACAGCTCACAAAATGAAAGAAAATATTTGTAAATTATGTATCAGATAAGAGTCTACTATTCAGAGTATATTAAAACATGTACAAAGGGTACAGGAAACAATAAAATAGATAAACTGGACTATATCAAAACAGAAATATATGTACATCAAAACACAGTAGAGTGCCAGGATTTAAATATTAGAGAAGTACTTACTTTGGGGTAGATAAATCCAAATGATAATGCTCCTGACCCAATCAAATGTTTTTGTATAGGATTTGAGGATTTCTGTCTACACATCACCAGAAACATTAC
This sequence comes from Muscardinus avellanarius, assembly GCF_963383645.1. NCBI lineage: Eukaryota > Metazoa > Chordata > Mammalia > Rodentia > Gliridae > Muscardinus > Muscardinus avellanarius. The sequence goes on from NC_137803.1 coordinate 62,068,186, forward strand.
TTATTACCAAATTTTGTAATGTTTTGCTAATGTTTTATGTTTCTCAGCCCTTTTCCATTTTTATATAGGGTTTTTCTTTTTCTTACTTATTTTTAGGAACTCATTTCATAAGGACTGACCTTTACATTGCTAAGCGTGTGGTTCCCAGCGTCTCATTTGTCTTTTAATTTCCATTATGTTATCTTGCTGTATAAAACCTTTAAATCTTAACACCATGAAATCTCATTCTCTTTAAGGTTTGGGGTTTTTATCTTATTTGAGAAAAGCTTCTCTACTTTATGAATATTCAAAAGTTAGCTCATATTTTATGGTAGTGTGGTTTTAGTTTTTCATTTTTAATCATACATGTAGCTATTTAATGCATATAGAGTTATTTTTAGAGTATGGTGTAAGGTAGGAATCAAAAAAATGTTTCAAACTAAAACCACTTTTAATTTGTCATATTCTACAATGATTTGGTGAAAATTTAACATTCAGTACTACATAACTATAATTCAAAATGTTTCTGAGCTTTGGTCTACTTTGTTGACTTTTAAAATTCTTGTTCCGATTCTGAACTTTTATTACTACCATAAAGTTTAACACGATTCGATATACAACATTACTCTCACTCTATTTCTGAGTAAGATACATTTTAGCTATTTTTTCCCAAATTTTGATACTTATAAATACAAATACTTTAAAATTACTTCTCACTTTATAAAACTAGTGCTGAACATTTGGCTAGGATTGCATTTTATAGCTACTAAATTAAAGTTGTGACCTATCACTAAACAATGGCATCCTTTACTTGATCACTTTGTAGACATATTTTTTAAATAATCAGCTTTATATATTTTGTTCATTGTTTATTTTCAACTTTTCCTTCTTTTTTTTTTTTCCCCTTTCTTTCTGGTACTAGAGAATAAACCCAGGGAGGACTTTACCACTGAGCTATATTCTGAGTTCTTCTTATTATTATTATCTTATTTTGAGACAAGGTCTTACTAAGCTGCCCAGGTTGGGCTTAGACTTGTGATCCTCCTGCCTCAGCTTCCTGAGTTGTGGGATTTCAGGTGCACGCCACTGCACCCAGCTTCAGCTTCACCTTTATTTTGGTAAGCATAACTTTGTTAAGTGGCACAAAATTATTTAATTTTGTTTAATGATTCCGAATCTCACTCATTTGGTTAATGAATATGTACCATGCACACTTTTCACTGTAACAGTTCCATCCGCACCGCTGCCTTCTTTGGCCATCACTGGTTCAAGTAGCCCACCGCTTTTATCAACTCCTTTATCTATTGGCTTTATTTGAACTTAATGTAGTAATTTTGTTTTCAGAAAGGATATGTAAATGCTGAATTCTCTCTGTGTCTGGAAATACTTGTTTCCCCCAATACATACATTTGCCTTGTATACAGAATTCCGCGATACAGCAGTGATATATGGGTCTGGCAGTGTCTTTCACTGGTGAGAGCTTGAAGAATTTTCTTCTATCAGAATTCAGCTGGGCGTGGTGTCACACACTTGTAATCTCAGCACTTGGGAGCCCAAGACAGGAGAATTGCACGTTCAAGAATAGTCTTAGCTGGGCGTGGTGGCGCACGCTTGTAATCCCCGCGCTTGGGAGGCAGAGACAGGAGGATCGCACAGGTTCAAAGCCAGCCGCGCGCACTGGCTTAGGAGACCCTGTTTCCAAATAAAAATGTAAAAATAGGTCTGGGAGTGTAGCCCGGAGGTAGAAGGGCTTCCAGGAACCCCAGTACCACCAAAAAAAAAAAAAAAAAGAATAGTCTTAGCAACCTAGTGAGACCCTGTTTCAAAATAAAAAGTAGAAAAGGCTGGTGGTATAGCTTAGAGGTAGAATGCCCCTGGGTTAAATCACTAGTAACACACACACACAAACACACACACACACACACACTTTAGAAATCTCATAGCTGAGTCCATTTTTTGGCATTCAGTAGACTTTTTTTGAATTGAAGATTAAAATCATTTTGTCCAGGAAGTTCTCTCTCCTCCTATAGTCATTTCGTCTGTTCATTGCTTCGGTTCTCTTTGGAAGCCTATTTGGTGGATATTGGACTTCCTGGAACAATCCTCTTTGTTTTTAAATTTTTCTTTCCATTTCTCAATTGCTATTTTCCTTTACATAATGTCATGGGAGATTTCTTCAAGTGTATCTTCTGGATGAATAATGAGAACTTTAGCCATTTAATATTAAATTATTCAGCTTGTATATTGACCTCTCTCTTCCTGTCTCTCCATCTGTCTTGGTGTCCGTGTTTAGTCTCCAAGATCTCTCTATTTTATATTAACAGCAAGATGTTTTTGTGTTTTTTTATTTTTTATTTTTTTAATTTATTACTATTATTATTATTATTATTATTATTATTATGTGTGGTACTGGGGGTCCTGGAAACTCTTCTTCCTCTGGGCTACACTCCAAGACCTATTTTATATATTTTTTTATTTGGAAACAGGATCTCTTTAAGCCAGCGCGGCTGGCTTTGAACCTGCGCGATCCTCCTGTCTGCCTCCCAAGTGCGGGGATGACAAGCGTGCGCCACCACACCCGGCGTTTTTGTGTTTTTTTTTTTTTTTTAATGGCATACATAGATTCAGGGCTGGATCCCTCTTACAGTCTTAATTTGAATTTTTCGCGAGTTCTTCTCTTCCCTTCTTTAGTCTGGGGTCATTGGTTGCCGCAGCCTGGGTCCGGAGCGTCCCCGAAGCCCTGAGCATGCTAAAGGCCGGGCCGCCAGCCTGTGCTGCTGCTGGGAGGTAGAGGAAGGCTCCGGGCTGGGAGCTGGTGGGGGAGCCGGCCCTGGGGCCGCCCGACTTGTGCTTTACCCTGGGCCAGAGCAAATCTTGCCTTCTCTAGGTTGCTCTGGTCAGGGATTTCGGTCACAGTGACAGAGGGCTAACCCAGACATTCTTGTTTAAATACCACGTGACTCGCCACTTCTTGGTACTCCACTTATTGAAAAATTTTAAAGCTATGCCTTTATGGACCACTGTTCTTAATTTATAGATCTTGTAACCTTTCATATTGCTCTGAAAGTATTATTATTGTTGTTGTTATTTACTGGCAATCGGTGGTGTTCTACCTCTGAACTAGACCCCCAGCCTTAATTTTTTTTTTTTTTTTGGCAGAACTGAGATTGAACCCAGAGGTTTTCTACCTCCAAGTTGCACCCCAGCCCTATTTTTTTTTATTATTCTTTATTTTGAAACAGGGTCTCACTAAGTTGCGGAGGGCCTCACTAAGTGGCTGAGGCTGGCTGTGAACCTGTGGTCCTCCTGTCTCAGCCTCCCGAGTGCTGGGCTGACAAGTGTGCCCACCACGCCCGGTCCTATTTCGTTTGGAGCAGGGTCTTGCTAAGTTGTTGAAGCTGGACTTGACGCTGGGATCTTCCTGTCTCAGCCTCCAAAGTACTGGGATTATGGGTGTGTTCCATTGTCCAGTAGAAATTGCTAAGTTTACTTATTTCAAGTGTGCCCTGTCTCCTGCGGGAGGCTTTGCTCTCCTGGAGAGCTGAAGGCAGAGGCTCCCTAGTGACACCCGTGTCCGCTGTCCCCCGGAGAGAAGGAAACGAAAGAAATCAAGTGAAGAAGGTCCTCTCTTCATCCCTCAACATGGTACTGTAAGAGTCAGTTCCTTTCAAACGGTGCTATCTTCTTTCTTAATTAAATTTTCACATGTGGGGTACTGGGGACTGAACTCAGGGATATACTACCACTGAGCTGCAGCCCCACCCCTCTTTTTATTTTTGAAGATAGCCTCTTACTAAGTTGCCCAATCCGGCCTGAAACATGGCATCCTCCTACCTCAGCCAAGTAGCTGGGGTTATAGTCATGCGCCACTAGGCATCAATTAAATATGTTTAATTAAAATTAAACAAAAATTTTAATTTAAAATGTTTCCCTCAGACTGATAAGGGATATTTGGGATTCAAGTGTGGCTACTTTCTGTTTCTCTCTCTCTCTCTCTGTGTGTGTGTGTGTGTGTGTGTGTGTGTGTGTGTGTGTGTGTGTGAAATTCAAATACTGATGCCATATAAGAACATGTCCTGGGAACTTCAATGCATAACATACATGTAAGACTTATAATCAGTTATATCCATAATTAGGAGAAAGAAAAAACTACATTAAGGTAACCAGTCTTGAACCTGAGAAATACCAATGTCAGTGCTTGGCTAAGTACCTAACAAAATGTTTTTATGGAAAGGCAGACCCAGTAAGCCTCTCACTATGCAAGGTCAGCAACAATGAACACGTTTTTAAAGCTCATAGAATAACTTGCTAAAAACAACATGGAGCCGGGCGTGATGGCGCACGCTTGTAATCCCAGCATTCGGGAGGCTGAGACCGGAGGATTGCTGTTCGCGGACAGCCTCAGCTACTTAGTGAGGCCCTCTGCAACTCAGTGAGACCCTGTTTCAAAATAAAGAATAAAAAATAGGGCAGGGGGTATAGCTCAGAGATAGAAAGCCTCTGGGTTCCATCCCCAGTACCATAAAAATAATATTAATAATTAAACCAGGGCTAAATGTGCATGCATAAGAAAAGTATCCCTGACCAGGGAAGTGAAGTCAACTTTTCACTGGAAGCTTGGGTTTGGTGGCAGAATCATGGCCGACACTGAGGTCCAGCGGCGTGCTCCGCCTCTGGGATGGGGCTGCAGATGGTCCACAAAGCCCCATGCTCCAAGGGCCTGGAGGCCAGTCTGGATCCTTGTCTAGCCAGTTTTTCTGTTTTAAATAGCTGTCCCTATCAGTTTAGGAAGTCAACTTCAGGGCAAAAATGCTAAGCAAGGCCAGCCTGAAGAAAACTTTCCTCCGGGCGGGCAGTATCTGTAAGCAAGACGGGCAAAGGCTCTCCGGAAGTGGAGGTAGTCAGCACCCATCTTTACTGTCTTCCTCCAAAGTGTCTGGTCTCCATCTGGGTTCTGCACAACATACTTTTCCTCCACCCATGGTGTTCTGTCATGGAATATGTTTCTTTTCAACAATGAACTGGTCCATTGGTATGTATTCACAAGAAATAAATACAGGAAGCACATTTGTAACCCAAACAAGAGCCCAAGGGGATTAACTAGATATGTTCTCCCAGGTCTCCAGCCCAGTGCTTGCTCTTTTTGTTTGGTTGGTTCTTTTGTTTGGTCCAGGAGGGTTCTGCCCAGGAGCATTCCACTTCCCAGCTACACCCCCTGCCCTATTTTAGCTTTTATTTAAAGAGGGTTTTGTGAGGTTGTAGAGGTCCTCACTAAGCTGCTACAGCTGGCCTCACACCTGTAATCCTCCTGTCTTAGTGTCCTAAGTACTGGAATTATAAGCACCATATCCAGGAGGTGCATGGTATTTTGAAGATTAGTACAGTCTCCACATCTTTCTTCTATTTACATGTATGCTGTTTTATTTATGTGTGTGTGTGGGAGGGGTTACTGGGGTTCCTGGAAGCCCTTCTACCTCCAGGCTACACTCCCAGACCTATTTTTTATATATTTTTTAAAATTTGGAAACAGGGTCTCTTAAGCCAGCGAGGCTGGCTCTGAACCAGCGCGATCCTCCTGTCCCCGACTACCAAGAGCGAGGATTACAAGTGTGCGCCACCACGCCTGGCCTGTATGCTGTTTTTAAACATAGCACAAGGAGCTTCCTAGGAAGAGAACCTTTTAGCAGAGCCCGACTCCCTGCCAGTCAGTCCAGCGAGGGAGAGGGAATAACACCTCACAGATGGGCACTACATTCAAGAAATAAAGGGGGGAAATCTCCACTGTCCCTGGCGCCCTGTAGACCTGAAGCAAATAAGCTATTTCATAAGCTCCGGGCCACGCGCACTTTCACAGTGAACACCTCTGAAGTCAGTGTATTTTTCAACTGCAGCTTTTACAGTGAGAATTGGCATGGCATTGTTTTTCTTAGTACATAAAATAAGGGGGTATTTGCCACCGATGGTGCCTTAGAGTCGATGAACCAGCACAGCTGTTACGCAAATGAAGAGTGGTAAGACCATGAACTCGTCATGAGCCCCCCCCCCCTCCAAGGAGACGAACTGCTGCCCTGATTTCAAATTAGATTTGAGGGATCAGTGCTTCAAGTTGCTTCTTGAAACCAGGCGCAGTGAGGCATGCCAGTTATCCCAGTACTAGGGAGGATGAGGGTAGAGGACCGCAGGTTTGAGGCTAGCCTCAGCAATTTATGGAGACTGTGTTTTGTAATAAAAAATAAAAAGGACTGGGGTATAGCTTGGGGGCAGAATACATCTTTGGGTTAAATTTCCAGTACTTCCACACCCCTCCAAAAAAAAACAAAAAACAATTTGCTGCCTGATTTGTTGTTAAGAAAGTCAGGTTCAAGATAGGCAAAAGTCTTGTTAAGGACACAGAGGTCTCATGAGAACGGACAGGAATGGTCTGATGTCTATTTTCTGTACCACAAAATGGGACGGAGCAGAGTGGCTTCCGTGATGCTAAAGCAATTTCGGTCCTCCGTGAGACAGCTTCCGGCCCCTTTGGAGCGAGAGCAACTCCTGGTCACCATGTTTGAGAGTGGCTTCTGGTTTCCGTGATGTGAGAGCGACTTCTGGTCACCATGACTTGAGTGTGGCTTCCGGTTTCCATGATACAAGAATGACGTCCAGCCATCATGTTGAAGAGCAGCTTCAGGGATCCGTGATGGGAGAGCGGCTTCTGTCTTCCATGATGTGACAGGGCTTCCGGCTCCATGATGGAAGAGTGACTTTGGGCATCCCAGATGTGGGAGCAGCTTCAGCCTCCATGATGTGAAGCAGAATTCCTCCACGCTCCCTGCCGCACAGCCGCTGGCTTCCACGCTTCAGAGCTGGCCCTATGGGCAGAAACTGAGTACCAATAAACTTTTCCTCCTCTAACAGAAGAAGAAGGTATAATAATAACAATATTGACCTATTATCTGTCTATCGAGGGTCGTTGAGAGAATGTAAGTCAAAGCGCTTAGCCTGGAACATGGTGTTTGACTCTAACATGTCAGTGTTTGACATTATTGTCGGGGACATGATATCTAAGAGTTTGTGATCAGAATCAAACTGTCGGAGTAAATATTTCCAGCTCTCTGATTGTACAAAGTGTGTTACCCTGGGCATAGTCCTAACTCTTCAAACCTTAGTTATTGCAACTGTAAAATTGAGATAGCAATAGTGCCTACCTAGTATGATTATTACATAAAATTCCTTGGCAATAAATTTTCAATGAATAGTTAATATTGCTATCCTCCTCAGCATGGGACCAGAATCAGGCACAGAGTGGACATTGTATAAATATTTTCTGATCCATGTGGAGGGTAACATTAGTCTCAGCAATTTCATTTCCCTTCAAGATATCCCATGTAGCCGGGCGTGTGGTGCCACATGCTTGTAATCCCAGTATTTGGGAGGCAGAGACTGAAGAATCATGATTCACGAACAGCCTCAGCTACCTAGTGAGGCCCTTCGTGACTCAGTGAGACCGTTTCAAACACTTAAAAGACTAAAAGATAGATAGGGCTGGGGTAAGAGGGTTCCACTGACAGTAACACAAATATATATATAATCTTCATGGACTTCAGGAAGACCTTTCCTTGCAAGGAGAAGGTCAAGAAGAAACCCCAGGCCGGTCCTCCTGTCTTATCACAAACAATAGAACAGCTTCATCTTTATTTTCACTTTCATTTTATGTTAAGTTTCCATGTAAGGGTCCCTTGAAAAATTGTTTTCACCACTCAGGAGTAAAGAATTATATCATAAAAAAGAAACTTTTTAAAGGAAAAAAATTAATGAGATGTAAAACTGGACACTTTTCAGTGAAAGAGATGTTTTTATATTAAAAACCTGGATATTTATAGCATGTCCAGTTTCTAAACCTTAATTAAGAGTACTTAGTATTTTAACTTTGATTCTTTTGGAAAAGCAGAGACCCAGATGTCCATCCACAGGTGAATGGATAAGGAGAGGTGGTGAATCTGGTGTGGTGGCCCACGCCTATAATCCCAGTACCTGGGAGGGCGAAACAGGAGGATTGCAAGTTTGAGGCCAAGCTCAGCAATTTAGTGAAGCCCTCGGGAACCTAGTGAGATCCTGTTTGAATATAAAAAAGAGAATAGGGTTAGGGACGTAGCTCCGAGGTAGAATGCCCCTGGGTTCAATCCCCAATACAAAAAAGAAGTGGTATGTACACAGAAGAGAGTGTTACTCAGATAAAGAACAAAATTATGTCGCTTACGGGAAAGTGGTTGGAAGTAGAGAATATTATGGTAAGTGGGATCTGTCTCATAATGTCAAGGATTGGATGTCTCATATGTGGCAACTAGAGAAAACACAGTAAACAAAAAAGACTTTGGGGTTGATGTGGGAGAGCCCAGTGGCACACTGGAGGGGGACTGGGGAAGGAAGGTGGGGAAGGGACAAAGGAGAATTGAGGAAGGGAGCGGTTCAGGTAATGCCCTGGCCACATATGGAGGAGTTGCTATCAAGTTTTACTCATGTGTACGGGAAGGGAGACACAGAAGCAGGGTGGGGTGTATACCAAGAGCTGTGTGCAAGTGTGTGTGTTTTACACTGAACCTTATGATGAGGTACAGCTGCATTTTTGCTAAGTATTTAAAACCAAAGGATGCCAAGTAGACATGTAAGGAAACAATTTTTATTGTATTTCATCACATTTGATTTTTTTTTTTTTTGTGGTACTGGGGTTCCTGGGAGCCCTTCTACCTTCGGACTACACTCCAAGACCTATTTTTTATTTGGAAACAGGGTCTCTTAAGCCAGCGCGGCTGGCTTCGAACCTGTGCGATCCTCCTGTCTCCGCCTCCCAAGTGCGGGGATGACAAGTGTGCCACCACGCCCGCCTACATTTGAAAATTTAAAATCTTGAAAAATGGTGCCACTCTAGTAAGTATGTACTTTAAAATATTGGAGTAAGAACTACTCATTAAAATAAATACATGGATAAAATAAAGAGTACGGAGCCCATCCTATCCATGGAGCTTTCTTGCTTCTCCTCTCTGTTCTCCTTGTAGTTTATGATTTCATGTGGTCTCTATGGCCACTGATTCCTGAAACTGCCATCACATGGACACTTAGCCTCTCCCACCATTTCAGCTGCAGACTAAACCCAAATGCAGGAGTTAGCCAGCAGCGTGTCGGGAAGTCCCTGCGGCAGGAGGTGCCCGGTGGGTGCACGGCAGAACACCTGCCTTGGTGTCAGGCTCGGCCTGCTGGGAGCAGCAGCAACACAAGCTTCCCTGTGGCTCAGCTGGTGAATTTGTCTGCAAGTCTGACCACCAGCGCCTCCTGCTTATGGACACTAGGTGCTATAATAAATATTAGTGAAGGAAAACAAGCCAAGCCTTCTTGCCACGTGTTTGGAAATGTATCCAGGTCCCACCCTGCCAGAATTAATGCCTTTATACAGTATCCCTGCCTGGCATTTGGGGATGAGTCAAGCTCTGTGGTCCTCTGGAGATAAAGATATTTTACTTTTACGTTGCAAGTAGCTCCGTGTTAATTTTCTGCTTTACATTTTTAGGCATGGCAGGGTCCTACTGTTTGTACAAAATAAACACCCATGACGCAGCCAGCCTTTCCCCAGGCAGTCCCAGTCTGCACAGCCTGCATGCCAACGCTCTGCCGCAGGCTGCACAGAAATGTTACACACGTGTCGAGCTTTACACTTGAATGCAGACTTCTACAAATGCAATAGAGAGCATTAGTGTCTTTTTATTGGTGTGCTGTAGTCTTACATCTTGATGGGATACAAGATGCTGAAGACATACACGCCCACATCGCTCAATCACCCCCTACTCAGTTCCCGCCCCATTCCCTCCCCTCCCTCCTTCCCATGCTTGGCTTAGTGATTGACTTTGATGTGTTTGTTAAAGTCCACCATGTGCTTTAGAGAAGTCCCCTCTCCCCCTCCCATCCCCTCAGTTAGGTCGCCTTATTTGCTCATGGCTTCTCCTTCTTCATCCAGAGTTCCTCCTATGACCCATTTCTCCCTAGCTTTCGCATATTCGGGAGAGCATCTGCTCCCTTGTTTTTTGTGACTGACTAGTCTCACTTAATATAATGTCCTCCAGTTCCATCTATTTCCCTGAAAATTATGTAATTGTGTTTTTCTTTATGGCTGAGTAAAATTCCATTGTGTACATATCCCATAGTTTTATATTCCATTCATCTGTTGATGGACATCTTGGCTGTTTCCGTAGTTTAGCAATGGTGAATTATGTAGCTATAAACATGGATATGCATACGTTAGTTTGGTGGTTTGGTTCCCTTTCTTTTGGGTAGATACCCAGAAGTGGTATTGCTAGATCATATGGTAAGTTCGTTCCATTTTTCTGAGGACTCACCATACTGTTTTCCAAAGTGGTTGCGCTAATTTGCAATCCCACCAACAATGTTTTAGAGTTCCCACTTCTCCACATCCTTGACAGCATTTGCTGTTGTGTTTTGAATGATTGCCATTCTAGTTGTAGTTAGGTGAAATCTCAGGGTAGTTTTGATTTGCATCTATCTGATTGCCAGTGATGTTGAGCATTCTTTCATGCACTTATTGGCCATTTGAATTTCTTCCTTCTTGAAGTATCTATTTAGTTCAGTTGCCCATTTTTTTGATTCGGTTATTGTTTCTTGAGTTCTCTGTATATTCTAAATATCAGTCCTCTATTGGAGGAGTCGGGAGTTTATCGTGGCTGAGTGAATTCCTAGGGGCGCAGCACTGGGAGTTATCCTATGGGAACCACGACTTCACTTATGATGTTATTGAGGGCATCTCTGCATCTCTGGAGGGTGTGGTAAGCTCAGCTGCCACTGCTGTAAGTTGTAGACTCCATCCCCTCCTGGCTGGATTGATTCGCAAAGTCTCAGACCCAGGCAGTTTATTGCGGCAGCAGGAGTCTCACAGCAGCACTCTCCCGGGGACCGCGGCTTCACTTACGGTTCTAGTGTGTGCAGGTCTGGATCTCTGGAGGGCATGGTGGGCTTGGCTGCCACTGCTGGAAGTTGTAGCCGGTGTTTGCGCAGGAGGAACTGATGACTTACAGATCTGATGATCTGCAGCCGCTCACTTCAGGTCCTTGGATGTCTTCCTGTTCATCTCTGGAGGCGGGTGCAGTGAGGCCTAGAGTATTTGTTTTAAAAGGGACCATGGTCAGCCAGGCATGGTGACGCACGCTTGTAATCCCCGCGCTTGGGAGGCGGAGACAGGAGGATCGCGCAGGTTCGAAGCCAGCCTCGCTGGCTTAAGAGACCCTGTTTCCAAATTAAAAAAAAAAAAGTAAAAATAGGTCTGGGAGTGTAGCCTGGAGGTAGAAGGGTTTCCACGAACCCCAGTACCACCACCACCCCCAAAAAAGGACCATGGTCTTTTTTATAGAAACTGAAGAAGAACCTTCAGCAAATTGCAGTCCTAAGCTCTCAAAGAAACACTGTGGAGAATTTCCTGTTAATATTCAACTGTGTTTCTGCCAGGAGTGATAGGCAGATCATCTGTGATTAGCTAGTGTAGCCTCAAAAATGATTGCAAAATCACTGCAGTTCTAATAATTGTATTCAATCTGAACCTCCAAATCATTTTTTCCCCGTTTTTTAAACAAATAATACAGAAGTTATTCATCACCTCATTGGTAGAAAACCAAAGGATTCCTGAGCTCTCTATTGCAGACAGATGTGTTGGTTTTAAAGCAGGGCTATGTAAATGTAGGTAAAGAGACTTTAAATCCAAGCCAGGTTTGACAGAAGGTTGTTTGAGGTTTGCAAATGTGGGCCAACGATTGAGGAAATCAGAACCGAGGTTTGGGTTGACCAGGGGCCAAGGGGTTCACAGTGTAGGATGGAAACGGTGTGGAATGTGAGGGTATTACCTGGTTCCTATCCAGAACAAGGTACGACTGCAAACCTTAGCCTGCCAGTGGCTAAATCAAAGTGTGGATTTCACAAAACCCTCACGGACCTTGGCAGCACCTCCCGTGGAAGGTGGGCAGAGGAGCTGCGGCCAAGGGGGCTTTCTGTGTGTGCGTTCCTGTGTGGACTTCAGAGAGCGGTAGGAGAACTCCTCTGACTTCCTAATTTACTAAAGATGTGGTCTTTCCGTGCTCGTCCTGCTACTGGTGTGGCTGCTGTTGTGATCCCCACAGGGCAGCGTCTCTGGCAGCCAGGAGAGCTGACCTGGCGTCAGCCAGATGAGGCAAGAGGGGCCACCTGGAAGTGGACTGATTACGGCGTTTCAATCTTAATGAATGTACAAAACAAAATTTTAAATTTAGGTTGCTTTTGTTTTTTGGCAGTACTGGAAATTGAACCCAGTGGCATTCTACCTCTAAGCTATGCTCCCAGCCCTATTGTTTATTATTTATTTTGAAACAGTCTCACTGAGTTCCAAAGGGCCTAAGTAGCTGAAGCTGTCCTCTAATTGCAGTCCTCCTGTCTCAGCCTCCCAAATGCTGGGATTACAAGCTTACACCACCACAGCCGGCTTAAATTTAGTTTTTATGTGCATTATAATTATTACTAATAGTGGATGCTTTACTTTGGGTTCAGACATCCCCCTGCAAAGACTCATGTTTTGAAAGCACATTCACCAGGCAACAAGGGTCAGAGGGGCATGGCAGAAGGGGCGTGGCGCTGTGGACAGGATCAGAGGACTGATGTGGGCGTGGTCTCTCCCCTCTCTCTCCATCTCTGGAGAGCATTGATTGATTGGCCTGGGCAATGCCCAGTAACGTGTGCGGGGTGTGTGTGTGTGTGTGTGTGTGTGTGTGTGTGTGTGTGTCCAGGGACACTCCACTTCTAAGCTACATCACCAGCCTGATTTTACTTTTAATTTTGTCGTGTGTGTGTGGGGGGGGTGGGGTACTGGGGTTCCTGGAAGCCCTTTTACCTCTGGGCTACACTCCCAGACCTATTCTTTATTTTTGGAAACAGGGTCTTTTAAGCCAGCACGGCTGGCTTCGAACCTGCGCGATCCTCCTGTCTCCGCCTCCCAAGCGCGGGGATGACAGGCGTGCGCCACCACGCCCGGCTTTTACTTTTAATTTTGAAACAAGGTGTCACTAGATTGCTGAGAATCTCTGCACGTTGCTGAGGCTGCCCGAGCACCCATGATCCTCCTGTCTCTGCCTCCCAAGGACTGAGATTGAGGCTCAGCACCCATCCAGCGGCACCTGCCGTGTTCGTTCCCCGCTTTGCCACGGGGCTGGCTTCCAGCGCTCCTTGGGAGGGCTGGCTTCGTCCCTCCTGTCTACCGCAGTCTTCATTCATTTCTGTGCCTTCTGGAGGGATGTCTAAATGAGGAGTGACAGGCAGCGAGGGCATTGCCCTGTCCTTAGCGACAGGGGGGAAGACAGAAGCGAATCAGGCTCTACAGAGTGACCAGGAAGACGATAGAAATGTCTACACAGACGACGGCTACTGTTTTCAGAGAGTTCACACTTCCGCACAACTCTTAAACTTGCCCATTTTCTCACCTCCGAGGGCACCACTTAGGCCATAGGCTACCATTTTTCCCTACTACTCCATACCCCCTCTCTAGTATCTGCACTTGCTCTTCTCCCCGACATCCTAGTCCCCACCTGCCTCCGTGTGGATGGAAATTGCCATCAGTAGGATCTGCGTCCCCCAAAGGCCCGGGTGTTAAAGGCTTGGCCCCTAGGCTCTGGTGCCGTTGGGAGGTGTGGTACTTTTAGGAGCCAGAGCCTAGCTGAAAGAAGTTGGGTGGCAGGTCCTCAAAGGGTGCGCTGGGACCCCTTCCTCTCTCTGTACGTCCATGAGGTGTACAGCCTCCTCCGCTGGTCCTGTGGGTGCCACGAAGCTCCTGTCAGGTCACCATGGTCACAAAGGCAGCGGAGACAAGAAACCGTGGGTGGAAGCCTCTAAAACCCTCAGGTGACATGAGCCTTTCCCCGTAGAAGGGGTTTATCTCAGGTGTTTTGTTACAGTACCAAAAAGCTGCCTAGCACACAAGTTCAGCCTGTATTCCTCTTGCTTACGCTGCCAAGGGTAAAATCCTACAAAGACTTGTGTGGCTACTGCATTTCCTGTTTCACAGTGACGCCTCTCCTCTCTGTCCTCATTTTCTCTGTGTGCCTGGGGACTTCACCAAACTCCTCGGCCACTCATGGGGTTAACTTCCGCCCTGGCTTCTGCTCTCAGTCATTCTCTAGACACGTTCCTGGGCTCGCCTAAGTCTGACTTCCTCCTGGAGTGCACCTCAGCTCCCTCCGCTGTCCTGTTAGCGCTTGTCACCACTTGCAATGTGTGTTTTATGATACTGTGATCAATGTGTGTCTCTTTGGAGAAACTAAGCAATAGGGGAGGGAAAGGACTTTGCAAAGTCATTGGTTTTTGAGGGCCCGTGAGAACTCGGCTTGCCTTTTATTCTCGAGGAAGAAGATGCTCTTTCTCACTTGCCCTGTGATTCGTCGTTCTCCTTTTCTGGGAGGACAGCCACACAGTCACAGACAGAACAGGTATGCCCAGAAGCCATGGCAACCATTCTGAGCATCTGCAACTTAAAACTCCAGGCAATTCAAAACCACTCAGACCCTCTCTGACCTCCAGATCACCTGGGGATTTTCTCTCTGCCTTCCAGACCCAGCAGGACCTTGATGACCACTCGGGGGTCTGCGCGTGTCGGGGAGAGGGTACACTGCAGACAGGACATACATCAGGTCTAGATTTGAACATCCCAGGCCAGGAGCAGGGGAAGGATGACACTGCCCTTTCCTCTTTAACGCCATGTTGCACAGTTGGATATAAAATTCAGTGGGAAATCAATGTATACCGTTAGTGAGGGGCTTTCTGTAATGCAGTGGGAACGATGATTTCTCATACAGAACCCAGTCCCCTGGGACTCGTTGGAGAGTCTCATCTCAAGTCGTCTGGAGGGAAGAGGCAAGTTCTTTCTGTGCACAGTGGTACTTAATCTCAGCCCCGGTTCACAGAGAGCTCTTGGCCTTTGACAAAAAAAAATATGACTTCCCATAGACGCTCAAAGTTCTTGGTGTATATAAATTGAGGCTCAAGTTTCTCTAGAGAATTAGTGGTGAATGAGAAGACATGGCCTCCCCAGAGAGATGGCACTGGACACATTCTGTCCAAACCTTTAGAGACAGATGGGGTGGTTGAGGGACTTAGCCTGATCCAGCTCTGTTATCCTTGGATTTGTAACCAGGCAATTCCAGTTCCTAACCTGTCTTTTCACCATACGAAGAAGCTGATGGGATGTTCTCAGTCCTTCCCATTCAGCAGCGAACTATATTATTTTATGTTTTAGGAACAGATCTGATGGAAATTATCTTGCATTTTAGAAACCAGATGGCCTACATTTTAAGAATTTTACTGGAGCAATATGATTAGAACCAAATTGTGGGACCAGCCTATGTGTCCAGCAGTAAATGAATGGGTACAGAGAATGTGCTATGTACACACGGTGGAATTTTATTCAGCCATAAAGCACAAAATCATGTCACTTGCAGGAAAGTGGATGGAACCAGAGAGAATTGTGCAAGGTGAAACCAGCCAGTCTTAGAAAGCCAAGGCCCATATGTTTACTTTTCTATTTAGAAGCTAGAGAGGAAATGGGGAAGAAAGGGAACGTCATGATAATAAGGAATCAGGCTAACAGAGCAGAGTGTTAGGGGCTTGGGGGAAGGAGGATGGGATGGGGAAAGGAGGCCTGAGGAGGGAAACAGACCAAATGCAAGGTGTCAGTAACAACCGCAGGTGGAGGAAGGCGGGGAAGGCGGGATGGGTTCGGAGGGACGCACAGCAAAGACGCCGTGTGCTTGTAGGAGTGTGTCACTTTTGTTCCTTTTGAAGGGAAATCAGGAAACACCAAAACCATAATTCCACATCAGTTAGAATTCCAGAGTTGTTAGCTGGGCACAGCGGCCCTGTGCTTGTAATCCTAGAATGTGGGAGGCTAAGACAGGGGGCACAGGTTAAAGAACAGCCTCAGCGAGTAGTGAGACTCGTCAACCTAATAGATCCTGTTTGAAATGAAAAATAAAATAGGGCTGGGGATTTAACTCTGAGGTAGAATGTCCCTCGCTTCAGTCCCCAGCATCACACACACACACACACACACACACACACACACACACACACACACTCCAGAGTTTTAGGAACCATAACAAAATGGGCTAGGCATGGTGGCACACACCTAATCCTGGTACCTGGGAGCCTCCGAAATGCTGGGATGACAAGTGTGCACCACCACGCCCAGCTAAGATTAATTTTAAAAACCCTATGTATTTGCCATAAAAATAACATGAAGAATTCCAGGTGAACTGCATCAAGGGCTCAGCTCATTTTGCTGTCCAGGGAGGGCCGCAAGAGCAAGGCTTCATCCATAGCAAACAGTCCTCCTTGGTAACTCTGGGGCAGCCTCAGTGACTCCCGAAATACCATTTCAAGGAATGGGTAGCTTTTTGAGTTGCTTCCAGGTTGGGATATATTCATCAAATCCTGGTTGTGAAAGGGCAGAGACAAAAAGACCATAAAAATGAGGCCGATTGGAGCCAGCCACGAAAATCTTATTTCTAGAACTAAAATGTGTTCCTCCCTGATCATAACAGAAAGATGAGAAGTGCAGCTGTAGGTTGGTGTTGACGTTTCTGTAAAAAGGGCAGCAAACCATTAACTCATTGGTCCCATCGATCCAGACGTGAAACACTCAGAAAAACTTAAGCAACATAATATGCATTGTGTTTGCAGAACTGAAAACTTGTGATTTAATAAGTTAAGCTAAAAAGCATTCAGTCTTACTGTGGTGCATTATTACGTTGCACTAATACAAATATATTTTTCAAAAACACTGAGTTTTTTCTTTATAAAAAAGCATCAAATCAATTCAGAGATGGGGCCTATATATGATGCCATTCCTCTGTGGCTAACGGCTAAATCCAAGTGCAGCTGCGCAGTGAAGGCAGAGCTGGCTCCCTGACCCCTGGGCCTCCCCGGTCCACGTGATTCCCTCCCCTGGACATGGAGGCCATCCTCGCAGCCAGGTCTCTCTCTGCCTGGCCCCCTCTCACACACACAGACCAGAGACTTCAAGGCCTCCTTTCCTTGGCAGCGCCCGACCTTCGCCCCCGAATCCAGGCCCTGAATCCAGAGCGTCTGTCTGGGTGCCGCTGGGCGTCGTGGTGAGAGTCAGTCCCAGCCAAGGGGCCACACGGGAGGCAGCCTCCTCCCAGGGCTCTCTGCAAGCTGGTGAAACATTTTTCTGCTCTAGTTAGCAGCAAAGTAACACCTGGACGTGTCGTGCACGCCGCGCCTGCCAGCCCACTGGACGCCGTGTACGTGGGCTGAATAGACATTTCCAAGTGGCAGTAAACTCTGCTATCACACGAAGCCCCTCCTACATAGTGTACACACCCGCCTGCTCTTTCTCCTCCCCAGAAGCAGGATCTGATCCAAACATCAGCGTCACTTGACCAGGTCCCAGCAACCTCTTCTCTGACCCCCCCCAGGTCTCGCCCTTTCAGTGGGATTTTCAATGTGTTTTTATGGGTGGATTGTAATTGTACATCATAATGAGGTTCAGAGTGATTCAAATATACATGAACACGGCATTTCGGTGGTGTGTGTGTGTGTGTGTGTGTGCATGAGTGTGCATGCGTGTGTGCGTGCGTGTGTGTGTATTACTGAGGATTGAATCCAGGGCCACTCCACCTCTGAGCTACACCCACAGCCCTATTTCATTTTCTTATTTGGGAATAGGGTCTCATTAAGTTGCAGAGGGCCTCACTAAATGGGTGAGGCTGGCTGTGAACTTGAGACCCTCCTGCTGCAGCCTCCCAATGCCTGGCTCAGTGGGATTTTTACATGCATCCAGAAATACACTTCACAACGGAAATGCATCCGTTTCCTGCTTAAAACTTACCGTTGCCTTTCTCGGGCTGTCAGGAGAAAGCCCCGGGTTGCTAATAAGGTTTGGAAGCCCTGGATGAGCTGACTGATCTCGCCAGCCCTCGGCTTTATCACTTTATCATGACTCTGTAAGCTTTATCACCGCACGGGACCCTGCACTTTGCACTCCACATGCACAGAAGGGGCAGCTCTCAGCCCCACGCTCAGTGGGCACTTGCCCCGGCAGAGGCCTACAGCACACCTGACCCACGCCCTGCCGTTCAGGAGGATCCGTCAGACCTGCATCTCCACCTTTCCCTCTGCTTCTGTCTTGCCCTGCTCTCCTCTGAGATAGCACACGCCACGCTGCACCACTGTTATTTTTGTGTCTCTCCCTGCTCACCCGTAAGTGGA
The DNA here is from genome assembly GCF_963383645.1 of Muscardinus avellanarius. Taxonomy (NCBI): domain Eukaryota; kingdom Metazoa; phylum Chordata; class Mammalia; order Rodentia; family Gliridae; genus Muscardinus; species Muscardinus avellanarius. The sequence continues at coordinate 62,086,450 of NC_137803.1, forward strand.
ACATAAAGGTAATATTGGCCATCATCAAGGGTGTGCTACAAGCCGGGCGCAGTAGCACACACTTGTAGCACACACTCCAATACTTGGAGTCTGAGACAGGAGTATTGTGGGTTTCAGGCCAGGCTCGTCAACTTAGTGAAACCCTCAGCAACCTACTAAGGCCCTGTTTCAAAATTTAAAAAAAAAAAAAAACTAGAGCTGGGGTATGGCTTAGAGGTAGAATGCCCCTGCATTCAATCCTCAGTGCCACAAAAAAAGAGATGATCCTCACAACAGTGATATTTAATGTTTCTTGAGCAATTGCCAGGTGCTAAGTATTGTTCTATACACTGCAAAAAATGGGTATGCACCCCATTATCTCACAGAGGAAGGGATCAAAACACAGAAAGCTCGGGTAACGTGCCTAAGACAGCAGAGCCACAGGAAGGCAATGAGTGTAAAGTGTTTCCTGGGAGCTGGCAAGGCCCTGCTGCCCCTCCTGAAGGGGTGGCCATTGTCCGGGTGTTAAAATGCTCTGTCCAGCCAGGCGGGCGGCACATTTCAGTAGTTAGGAGGCTGAGACAGGAGGGTCGCAGGTTCAAGGCCAGCCTCAGCAACTTAATGAGACCCTGTTTCAAAATAGAAAATAAAATAGGGGTAGGGGTGTAGGTCAGAGGTGGAATGCCTCTGGGTTCGACCCCCAGCACCACACACACACACACACACACGAGATATTCTGTCCATCCAGTTGATGGCAGAGTGTCTGCAGCCCGGCTTCCTCATGAAGTTATGTCTACTGCAGTGAGAATGAGATAAAAATATTTAAAAAAAATTTTTGGCAGAGTCAAAGTAGTATTTGGAACTACTTTAACTAAATAAAGATTGCTGGGATATCTTCAGAAGTCAGAATCGATTAACATAGTTATTGAGGGTCTGGTCTGAGAAAGGAAGCCGGGCCCGCTGGTGGGAGCTGGACTTGGCCTCCTTGATGCAGTGAGTACCCGAGCCACTGGGCTCACGTCTGCTCCGTCGTTCTGAAACTCCTGAAACTTGGTGAGCTGGGAGTGTCCAGTCCATCCCAGAAAACTGCTTCTGCGGTTGGCTTGACCCCAAACGCGATCTCAGCTGAATTGAAAACCTAGAGCACAGTATGGCCAGCTTCACCGTGGAGCACAGAATCGAAAGAGCTGGGTGCGGAGCCCATGGCTGGCCGTGGACAGAGAGAGGCCCCGACTGCCCCGAGGGCTCGGCTAACAGCACCAGTCCTTCCAGAGTGCCGCGTTTTCAAACGCTGAAGCCCATTCGGAGGCGCAAACAAGGGAAGCGGTCAGGAAACTGAGCCTGCTTCTCCTGTGGGGTTCGGGGGTGGGTTTGCGGCTCCAGGACTCTACTGATGTCGGTTATTTTTGTATGTTTTTCTTACCAAATGCTCAATGGTATTGAAACGCTCTCCAGGGAGCCTTTTCTTTTTTTAAAAGCACACTCTTATTTCAGACAAACTGCCAACTCTTTTCCTCTTTCAATTTATTCCAAATTCAAAGGGATAAACAATCGGTTCCCAAAGAATACGGGAAAAGCAAATCAAAAGACTGTCCTTCCAGTGTTTCAATAATGAGTACCGAAAGGTTGGTAAAAACATCTGCTGCCATGTAAGAGAGGTAAAAAGAAAGGCAAATGATCCCATTATAATTGGACTTATAATTTCGAAGGTTATATTAGCTGAGTTAAACAGCACGTCATTCAAAATGATTTAAATCTCCCCAGAGGTACTCACTGGCAATGGGAGTCGACTCTGAGGGCACTTTTATTTTTTTATCTTGGGGATTAAACCAGGGGCATTCTACCTCCAAGCCACACCACCAGTTCTATTCTTTAAAAACAGGATCTCGCTAAGTTGCTAAGATTTTCCCTAAGTTGCTGAGCCTGGCCTCAAGCCTGCGGTCCTCCGTCCTCCTGTCTCAGGTCTGGGATGGACAGGCACGTGCCGCCACACTGGACACGGGGTTCTTTCTGGTCACTCTTTTCTACTTATGTTAATGCCGTAGGAGACATCTTGCAAGTGGAATTTTCTCTCCTGACAGTGTTTTACTGAGCTGTCTGGAAGTTTCTCTACAGTCTGCCTCCTGCCGTGCTCTCGTGGAGCAGTCCTTCCGTTCTCTCCCTCCTCCATCCCAGTTCCCACGTGCTGTCCACTCTCGTCCGTTGGCTTTGGGGACACTTCTTCCCGATATCATCTCCACGATGGCTCCTTCTGAGTTTCTTCTGTTCGTGTTTCTTCGTCCATCCTGCACAAGTTTTCTCTTCTGGTTTCCACGGGGGAGCACGTCTTCCCCTCCATGATGACTGTTTCCTATCAAGTGCTCCCCTCCACACTCTGGCTCGGGACTGGCTCCCCCATCCAGCTCCGACCCAGCTGCCTGCAGGCATCCTCCCTCCAGGGCACAACTGGGCCTCACCTCCATCCAAGATGGCGCCTCCTCCTCTCCTTCCCGGGCCTCCTGCTATCTTGGGTCTCTTTCCTCAGAAAGAGGCACTGCACTTCTCCCAGTTACTTTACCTGACACTCGACTCCTTTTATTCATCTTCTTTATTTTTGCCGTCCAGTCACTAATGTCCATGGACACTGTCTCTAAGTCGGGGGGGGGGGGGTCTTTTCTCCTTTTCAACTCTCCGTTGGGAAAGCTGTGGGCCACGGTTCTTTGCTTTCCACCTCGACTCCTACAGAGACTTCCTGCCTCTTCCCACTCCCAGGCTGGTCTTCCTGCAGGCACTGGGCTGTTTTCCCAGGCATACATCCAAGCATATCACTCTTTTCTCGTCAATCCTTAAAGCCATAAGGAATAAATCCAAACGCAGCCTCATAGCCAAGACCTGCCTTAAAATTGCGCCAGACTAGCGTTTGTGCCTTCCTTTCTGTTACACAGCGTCGCTCCTCTGCAGACCCCGAGCTCATCTGAGTACCTGCATGGGTGCACACTTCACTTCCCTTGCCGTCCACTCAAATCGCCTTTCCTGCTCAAGGGGTTATCAGTCTTCAAGAGCCAGATACAGTGATGCCCACTAACATTCCTAGCCCTCTCCATTCACACCCAGGTGAGATCCTGAGATTATTCTTAATGGAGCCAGGTCCAGTGGCACCGTCTTTGCCTCTTTCTCCTACCCGAGGACCTCTGATTGGACTAGAATCATTACTTCATTAGCCATTTAAATTCAACAAATTGAACTCAGGGTCTACTGTGGCTGTAACATAATATTCCTGTCTTTTTCTCCTCCTCCTCCTCCTCTTCCTTCTTCTTCTTCTTCTTCTTCCTCCTCTTTCTTACCATTACCTCGTCCTCCATCACTAGACACAACAAGATAAGTCTGAGCAAAAGATTCTAATGCTGCACATTTAGATAAACGACTGCTGAGTTGACCTTGGTAGTATGGCTACAATTTTTGTCCGAGGCTCTGTTTTTGGGGGTACGTGGACAGTATACTTCAGTGAAGCTGGGGTATGGAGTCAGTCTGGAGTTGAACTCAGGATCCATCACTTGTTCTCTGTGTAATGTAACAACTTTAGTTTTATCGTGCTAAAAATCAAATCTGATAACAGGGCAGATTCCTGATGAGAATCATCAAGGGTGACAGCCAGCCTCATGCAGTCCTTCATGTTGTTTTATTCGATTCGGTGGTTGGTGCTGCTGCTGGTGACTGAACCCAAGGCCTCAGGTGTGTCAAATACAAGCTCTGCCACTCAACTGTACCCCGACCCTTTTACTGGGTTTTGGGCATATGCCAGGCTTTTAGCTGCTTGTCATATATGTTCACTAATTGAATTTTCCAGATGCTCCCTTAGGGGCGGGCTTTGTTGTAATTCCCAATTTACAAATGAGAGACTGAGGCACAGTGGGATGCGGCTCTCAAATACCACACAGTAGCGATGGTGTGTGCTCTCAGAGCTTGTGACTAGCTACCACATTTCTCTGCCTTTCTGTTATTAAAGAAAGCGTGATAAAATCTGCTCACATATCTCCTGCCATGGAGAAGGTATTTGGTAACAGTAACAAATATTATAATTGTTCTAGCCTGGCCCAGTGGCCCATACCTGCAATCCCAGTACTTGGGAGGCTGAGATAAGAGGATTGCAGATTCAAGGCCAGGCTCACCAACTTAGCAAGACCTCGGCAATTTAGCGCGGCCTTGTTTCAAAATAATAACAAAGGCTGGGGTGTAGCCTGGAGGTAGAATACCCGTGTTTAATCCCCAGGACCCCCAAAATGACTAAAATTGCTCTAACTCTATGATTAACCACATCAGTCTTTTAAACATGGAAAGCCTATAGTTAGCAAGGGATTGTGAAAGCTCTTTAACTTTTGGAAGTAAAGAGACCCCCATGGTCAAGGAATAAATAATGTTACCATATTCCCAAGCCCAGGTTTAATGGTGCTTTCTCTGCCTTCAGGACTGGGTGTACTTTTGTTATCAGAAAGGAAAGATGGGGCGTGAGAGTCTGGGTTCCTCTCCCCGCCAGAGGCAGCATGCCCGCCTTCTCCTTGGGGGCAAACCCTAGGCAGCTCTGCTCCTGCAGGTCTTGTTACCCCAGACAGGTGCATGTATTCTATTCCTATCATTAACTTTCTTGCCCTGTTATGTGAGTCTAAAATAATAGTTAATTTACATGGCCACAAAGTTGAAAAGGGAAATTTAAGAGATGTAAAAAGAAAAATCCCAAAGGCATTGATAGAATACTCGAAATATCCCTGGGCGACATTGACTGTGAATGGCTTCTTCTGTTGGCCAGGCCAGACAGATCAATAAAGTGTCTCCAGTTGATCTTTGTAGAAGGGAAGGCCCCCTATCCCTCCATTCTGCAATTTCTAGCTAAAAAACTCAAAACCCCAAAGTAAGGAAAACTATGAAAGATAATCTTGAATAAGTACTTTGCTGCTCAGTACCTGCTCGTGGTGGGGCCCGAGGGGCCAGGGGCTCGCGGGCTGCAGATGCTGTGCTGAGCTGCTCGGCAAGGCTGCCCTTCTCACGGTCCAGGGAGGCCTCTCTGCAGTGTGCACCTGACACCCCGGCTAGAGCATGTACATGCAGCTCAACGGCCCAGACCTCTTGGATCACAAGGAGAGGTGTTAGCCGATTCCCACGTGTAAGCGTGTCCATGGCTCGGGACATGTATACCCGCTTTCCACTCGTGAACTACACAAGTCTCGGTTCGGTTGTCCGTATCGCTTCTAAAGGACTGAGGGTTCGCGTTGACTGTGGTCTGGTGCAGCTTCTCCTGAGTTCAGGAATGTTTTTTCAGTATCTAAAGCCAGGGGCTAAGCAGACTTCCCCACTGGGTGATTGCAGAGAACAAAGAAGCAGCTCAACCATTTTGGAGAAAGAAAAAAATATTAAACATTTAGAATGCTTCCATTGTCAGACAGTACTCTGATGAGTTAAATTATTAAAATAACAGGAGTTCTGGGAAAGCTCAGCCTGTGTTTGAAGGATGATTTGGCTGTGGTCTCAAACCTTTCACTGAGAACAAGTTTAGCTTGTAAAAGTGCCCAGAAAATGGGGATTGAGACAGATAAATGGTGGAGTCGACCTAGGTAAAATGGTATAAATTGCTGTGGCGACCCGTTTCAAAACAACGCAGACCATATGAAACGCCAAATCAGGGCCTGCCCCTTTCTCTGGGATGCAGGCAGAGGCATGTGAGTCTGGAAACTTCTTTCTGACACTTCGAAATGAAAGTGTCTTCTCTCATTAAGATGTAGCCCAGAATCTCAATTATTCAGCACAATTAAAGGACTTAATTCTGAAGCAGAAAATATGTGAAGTGCATTTGTGGTTCCTCCCAACCCCCTCCCAGGCCCTCCCTCCCTTCCCGTGCCCCAGCATTTCTTCATGATCTTAGTTGAAGGGCCATCTGCCACTTTAGGTGTTTCCAACAAGGACCTGGAGTGGAAAGGAGATTCTGTGACCCAACTCGGCCTGTGCGGTCCCTGGAACGATGAGTTTTGCACAAGCGAGTTTGTTTGCGAGGTAGTTCAGTGTGGAGGGGAGGACACCAACCCTCGAATATGGCTCCCTGAGGATTGGGTTTGGGGAAAGTTACGGGGTGAAGAGGTGGGGTGATTTAAGGAATGGAAGCGAAGTCGTCAATGGTTGCGTTGATGTGGTTACGATGCCTCACAAGAACAACTCAGAGGAGGGAATATTGATGAGGTTTATGGTGTCCGATTATCAGTCCACAGTTGCCTGGCGCCATGGCAGAGAGGAAGCTGCTCATCTCCTGGTGGCCGGGAAGCGGAGAACAAGAGGGAGGGACTGGGACAGATGTGTTAGTCCTCAATGGCATATGTGTGTGTGTGTGTGTGTGTGTGTGTCCCGAGATGCCTGCTGCAGGTAAGATGGTCAATATGCCAATATGAGGGGGCCTGAGAGAGAAGAGCCATCGGGAAGAACACAGGCCGCCATGACCTGTGAAGTGCGGTTGTGTGTTGGACGCAGCCGCCAGGCCTGTGCCCAGCGCTCAGCACCGCTGTGTGAGAGGCCCTTGCTGGACACCCACCGGCCCTCTCTGCTGGGTTGCCTAGACATCCACACCTGAAGACAAGCTCCAGACGCGGGTGCAGCAGCGGTCAAGACCGTCCTCCTGCAAGGAGGGAGCAGGCTTTTTATAGGTTGTTGAACAGTTGGGGTGTAGAAGATTCTGGAATGACTAAGAAGAGAAATGTTGTGTTCTACCCCAGGAGGCAGGGGGCTTAAGTTTGAATGGTCTCCTCAAAGTCCCTGTGACGGAGCCTTAGTTCTCAACATGACAGCTCTGGAGGTATGCCAGGCAGACCTCCAGAGCACACAACTGGTTTATCCTCAGAGACTCGGGTCCTCCCTGGTGATCTGGACGAGGAGAATGGGTTGCTATACTGCCCTCTTTTTTTTTTTTTTTTTTTTTTTTTTTTGGTGGTATTGGGGATTGAACCTGAAGGCATTCTACCTCTGAGCTACACCCCAACTCTATTTCATTTGTTATTTTGAAACAGGGTCTAACTAAGTCACCGCACACTGCTGGCCTTGAACCTGTCTCAGCCTCCCAAGTCCTGGGATTCCAGGCATGGCCCCCTTGCCTGGCTTCTTTTCCTCTCCCTTTTGCATGCACTTTTTTGCTTTTCCTGTTTGGGCCTTGGGCTGAGGCAACGGGAAGCCCCTGCCAGCACCACGCTCTTAGAGTCTTCAGGCCAAAATAAACTTCCTTCCTTCATAAATGTTCTGCTCGCGGCCATTCTGTGGCAGGGACAGGAGATGCGCTCGCCCACAGAGAGGGCCGAAGATGCTCTTCCAGCTCTTGGGTCTACCTCTGGCTGGTTCTACGCACAAGAAATAGTGCTTGCAGGTGAGACCTCTGTGGTGCCACTTCAAAGGACCCTGGTCCTGTGCTGTGAACGGGCCCGGCATGTGCAGCCACACCTGCAGCAGGACATGTGTGCCAGCAATAGCGTGCACGGTAAAGCACGCACCCGCTTTACAAAGGCTCTTCCACAATTTGTGGGTGTAAATCTCAGTTATCTCAGAATCGCCTCCAATACTGTAATCATAGATTAGATAAAATACCTCTGACTCACTGAAAAACTCAATGTTTCAAAATGTCTTTTTATAGAATGGAAAAATAGAAACGGGCTATGATTCACCCTGACTGGCCTTAGGAAATCAAAGCCCTTCTTAAGATCCAGGCATCTGTGCCTGCAGGTAGCGCAAACCACATTTCCTCTGGCTTCCTCCACCTCCAGAGAGCCTCGCGCACGCGGGCTGGCCCACACAGTGGCTCTTTATGCACCTCCTTGCAGTTTGGACAGAGGGCGCTTTGTAGCAGCGGTTAACAGACACACGCTCCTCTATCAGCCGGTGCGCCAACGACCCGATGTGTGGCTTTGGGCAGCGCAATGCCTCCTTTCACACCCCTTGATTCTGAGTGTCCAGACTCTATCCAACTACTTCTAAGTAGACATCTCACCAGAAACGACGTTCTTGTCATACAGTTTCTGAGGTGTATTTCGACATGACGACCTATCACCTGCAAACCAACAGTCAGAATTGTTTAAATCCAAACACTGTTCCTTAAAATATCCATCAACTGGCCGGCGTGGTGGCGCATGCTTGTAATCCCTGCGCTTGGGAGGCGGAAACAGGAGGATCACGCTGGTTTGGAGCCAGCCACGTGCGCTGGCTTAAGAGACCCTGTTTCAAATAAAAATATAAACTAGGTCTGGGAGTGTAGCCCAGAGCTAGAAGGGCTTCCAGAAACCCCAGTATCACCACCAAATACGTTATATATATCAACTGAAGACATTTGAATGAACAACACCCAGCAGGTGTCACAGTCCACAGAGCTGTACTTTCAGGCCGGTTGTGGCTGCCATTGATTCGGATTTTATACTCTTTCTTGAGATGGGAAGTTACGGGGCCTGAATATCAAGGTTCGAATTTGACTCTGGAAAAAGTGATTACCATGAAATGACTCAACGAGAAGGGATGCGCGCCTGTGTTTGTCACTAAATCCATACACTTAATTTTCACTCTGGCATTTAAAAAAGAAGGGCGTGTCATTCAACAGCCAGTCAGGATTTCTGAGGTAATGGCTCTTTAAACCTGCTCACTCAAGCTGGGCGTGGTGGCTCACGCTTGTAATCCCAGCACTTGGGAGGCTGAGACAGGAGGATCGCACAGGTTCGGTTCGAAGCCAGCCTCAGCTACTTAGTGAGGCTCTCAGCAACTTAGTGAGACCCTGTTTCCAAATAAAGTATAAAATAGGTCTGGGAGCATAGCCCGGAGGTAGAAAGCCTCTGGGTTCCACCCTCAGTACTACCAAAAATACATACATACATATAAACATACATACATACATACATACATACATACATACATACACCTGCTCACTCACCCCATCACCTGATGCCCCGGGCCTTCTTTTGCTGAGAGGTCAACTAAAGAGAGACTGAGAAACATCACAGATGAATGGTTTCTCTTCTGAGGCAATAAGTAAAATTTAACTAAAACAGACTAAACAGTAGAATCAAGAATGCGAGGGATTGTATTTCCCTTTAACCAGAAGAAGGCCAAACAGAGCCAGGGTGAACGACCCTTTAATGATGTAGGAGGCTGTTTTGGTGCTTTTCTGATCAAATTGATTCATTCTCTCTCTCTCTCTCTCTGTTCCCCCTCCCATTCCCACTTCTATTAGTAGCTGGAAACTGTCTAAGGTTTTAGTGCAAGATTAGGAAGAGAGGTCAGAAACAGTGTGGTCCTACTCAACTGATAACATTACAATCTGGGTCTTGCAGATTCTAAAAGAAAAGCTGATTCTTTTCTAAGGAATACATAGGATTCTTTTTTGTTTTGTTTTGTTCTTTTGGTATAGGAGATTGAACACGGAGGCATTCTACTTCTAAGCTATACTCCGAGCCCTATTTTATTTTTTTAAATTTTGAAACAGGATAATCACTAAGTTGCTGAGGCTGAGATTACAACCGGTGCGTCTAGTCACATCAGCTCTGATCATTACCACAGGAGCTCTTCAGGGAACGTTCTATATCTGACCTCACAGCAACCTCACTGGTCCTCTAGTGATGTGCGCCACTGACCTCTTTCCTCTCTCCGCCTCCCGAGGCAGCCAGCCACCCAGCGCCTCTATGGTTCTCTGACGCGGGCAAGACACAGTGTTTGTGCCTTTGGAATCCCAAGCAGCCAGGGCCAGCCTGCAGCTCTCTGGAGGCCGCCTTCAGTTGGAGCGATTTCCTTACACAGCGATGGTGATCTTCAGAGGAATCCCATTGCTGTCCTCAGACTCCACAGTGAATGATTCTCCACCTCTCACCTCGCCTGCAGGTGGATGTCAGACTAATGCTATAAGAACCCATCATATAGCTGGGCGTGTTGCTGTACGCTTGAAATCCCAGCATTCAGGAGCCTGAGATAGGAAGACCTCAGTTCACAGCCCGCCCCAGCTACTTAGTGAGGTCCTCCACAACTCAGTGAGCACCTGTTGTAAAATAAAGAATTAAAAAAAAAAAACAGGGCTGGGGTGTAGCTTGCAGGTAGAATGCCCCTGGTTTCCATTATCAGTACCCTTTCCCCAAAAAGAACCTATCATATGAGACAGGAGGATTCAAGGTTCAAGGCCAACCTCAGTAACTTAGACCCTCAGCAACTTAGCAAGACCCTATTTCAAGATAAATAAATAAAAATTCCTGGGGGTGTAGCTCAGAGATATAATGCCCCTGGATTCAATCCCCAGTACAAAAAAAATAAAATAAAACCAAAAACAACAAACGCATTGTATAACCTGGGCATGAGACTCCTCAAGGGTCTAGAGGCCTTTCCTCATGTGTGGTCGGACTTGCCTTTTCATGTAATGCACTTGGACTGTGGGGCTTTGGCCACAAGTGGAAAGTAGGAAACATGACTTTAAATGCTGTCTCTCCCTTCCTGGGTGGAGGACACTGTTTATATCCCACACGCTTCTCTCATCCCACTGCGTGCTCTATACTTTACCATGGGAAAGAATGACCTCACCAATGTCCCTAGTATAATAAAAACTGCATTCCTGTTCCACAAGTGATCTATTTGAGAAGAGTGGAATGTATCGCCAAATGAATCCCACATTTAACATCCCTGGACCTGCCCCAGTGACAAAAATATCCGCCTCCTCCACCTCTATCTTGGACGTTGGTCACTACATACAGAGATCTGGTGGCGATGGTTTCGGCAATGGAAAAACCTGAGAGAGAAGACACGACTGCAGAAATCGCAGACGTCACTCCAGCCGACTTCCTGGCATTCTCGATGAAAGAAATCATGAAGTCAGCTTTTGGGGGAAGATAAGAAACTTCTAATGAAGTTTTAGACAAAAATTAGTCTGCAGATCAAAGGTTAGCAGCTCCCAACAAACTTCATTTGCTGGGAATTCTTTTAAAAAGCTTTTTTGTTGGTGGTGGTTCGTTTGATAACATTGATTAATTCTCTAGTGATACAATTCAGTAATTTTCTATGGCGGTCTCTCTACCCTGTGTGGGGGAACATATTAGAACGGATTGTCTGCGTGTGTGTGTGTGCGTGCGTGTGTTTGTGTGTGTATGTGTGTGTGTGTGAGTGTTTTCGTGTGTGTATTGGGGGAGGCAGATGGTCGATATAAACTAGGTATAGGGAGGAATATAAAATAACTAGCAATATGCCTCAGCAACGTGGCAAGACCCTGCTTCAAAATAAATATAAAAAGGGCCAGGGATGTCATTTTGAAGTAGAATGCTTCTAGGCTCAATCCCTATTACCAAAACACAAAATAAAAAACCAGCAACAACAAATTCTATGTGTCACAGGCTCTGAACTACGAAAGCAAAGAGTTTGCTGATGAGCACAAAGTCCCCAAGAAATAAAATGCATGTGTATGTGTGAGGTACGAGTGTGTGTGTGTGTGTGTGTGTGTGTGCGCGCGTGCATGTGTGTAAAGTGTGTGTCTTACTGGAGATTAAACGTAGGGATGTTCTACCTCTGAACTCCACCCTCAGCCCTACTTTTATTTTTTATTTGGAAACAGGGTCTCACCGGGTTGCTGCGAGTGTCACTAAGTTGCTGAGGCTGTCCCAGAACCTGCGATCCTTCTTTCTCCGCCTCCCAAGCCCTGGGCTTTGCAGGCATGCACTCCCACACTTGTAGATAGACATAACTTGCCTCTCCTAGGGTTCTGTGGGAAGAACTTAGCCTCATTCACACCTTCCTCTCTCCTGGTGTGCTTAGTTTATCAGCACCTCTTCTCTGCTACAATCTGAATATCAAAACAATGAATTGAAGAGAACCAGCCAGTGGGGGCAGCTCCAATACTGAGAGTCAGGGGCTTTGGGGGTGTCTGTGGGGTGCTGCAGAGGCCCAGGGTACCTGCAAACCTTGCCAGGAAAAAAGGGGTTAATGGAGGTTCTGGTTTTTGCTTTGTGTTTTGTTTGTTTGTTTGGTACTGGGGATTGAACTCAGAGGCACTCTACCTCCCAGCTATACCCCCAGCCCTATTGCAGAGGGCCGCATTCGGTTGCTGAAGCTGACTGTGAACATACAATCCTCCTGTCTCAGCCTCCCGAGCACTGAGATTACAGGCGAGTGCCACCATACCTGTCGGTCAGTGGCGTTTACAGCACCCTCCATCACCAGCAACAGCAGAAGACAGGAGTCAGAAGGGTCCCAAGAGCCTCAGGCCTTGTTCACCTGGTGCAGACGGGGTTCCCAGCCAGAGCTTCCAGGATCACTGGGCATTGTGGCAGCCAGGGGCTCTGAATCCTTTGCACAACGCAAAATACGAATGCATAGTTTGCATTTCACCCATTACTGTTAACACTTTACAGATGAGAACTTGGGAACGCGCAGAGAGGTGCTGACATAATTTACCATAATTCCTCAGTGCTTCGGTGATGGAGAGGAATGCAGGCTCCTCCTGGATCCCTCGGGTATCCCTCGCTCCACAGTGCAGCTGCCGCCTGGCTGCAGGAGGGGATGCCGTAAATGGAAGGCACAGCTCCCCCTGCGCAGGGGGGCCAGGAGCTGCTCCCGGCCTGTCTCCAGGAGTTCCCAGTTTCTAATGAGCGGGCGTGTCTCGGGTCCCTAGAAGGGTTGTTAGGAGAGCACCCTAGGGTGATGGTCCGGAGCAAATTGCTTGCATGATTTGTTGACTCTGTTAACTAAGATGGAACCGCTTTCCAGCGCTCTCCCCAGGCGACCCTGTAGCCAAAGCTCAGGAATCCAGGGGCTGCGCCTCGTGCGGCCCAGTCTTCTTCTCCTATTTTCCCCTCCAATTACTCATCCTTTCTCCAACTCCTCACGGCCCAACCTTTCCATTGTGGGGAGAGCAGACAGACAAAACACAGCTGGACACAGCCATGTTGTCCTCTGTGTTAACTCTGATGCGCACCCATCACTAGGCGCCTTTAGAGTCCCCTTGACTCGTTTCTCCCAGTGTCACCGGCCCTCCCACCCTGTCTTTTCCTGCCCCCCCAACCACTGGTGCAGACGCATGTCTTTGCCACAAAGGCCTGCAGAAGTTTCCCATTCTCTGGGAGTCCTGGGTAAGGATGTAGAAAAATGTTTAAGAAAACACTGTACAAAATCTCTGGAGTCAAGTGTGGTTTGTATCAAACACTCATTAAAAGTTTGGCCGTGGGCATGAAACTTACTGTCTTTGCGCCTCTTCTCCTGTGAGGCAGGGAGCGCTGGGATAGATGCCATTTAATTTTCCTTCCAATTCCGTGGTATGTGCATGAGTGAATCGACTCTGCACCCCAAGGGCAAGGATTGCATTCATCTGACGTTTCAAGTTGGAGTACGCTTTCCTTCTTTCTTTGTTCTCAACATCTGGGAACAATTAATCGCAAACTTTAAAGGCAGGTCTGTCCCAGCCCGAGACGTGAGACACTTGGTAGATGGTATTTCTATGAACACCGCTCAATCTATGAGTCATGGAATTTGCCAGAACCAACTTACAGGGTGGAATTGAGGTAAATAGAGAAGCTATTCCCCACCTGGGAAGGAGTGGGACGTGCTTTCAAAAGGACCCAGACTACCCAGTTGGAAGTGTCAAAACAGTGTCAGAATAAATTCAGTCCAGCCATGACCCGCTATCAAAAGAACTGTTAAGCTTCGGAAATGAACTTTTACCAGAAATAAGAAAAATAACTTGATTTTCAATCAGTTTCATGAGTGTGACCCAGACACGTTCGGTCTCTGCTTCACTGTCCAGGAATACATTGCCTCTTCAGTTCCCCGTGTTGGGGACAGATGTATCACAGAGGCTCAAGCACCAGCAGGTGCAAGTTCATTCTTCAGAAAGATGATCGGAAATACTCGTCTACAATTCTCTTCTGTCATTAACTTTTTAGATCAGCGGTAGGGATATCATTCCAAACGATTATTTCTCGCCACAGTTTGAGAGTAAAATAGTACCCAGGATTCTTAGGTTGCGTTTATACAAATATTTAGGAAAAGCATCAGGAACCCCCAAAGTACGTGGATATTAGTTTCTTGTTATACAACTTCGTTCCACTAAATATTTTACGCTTCTGATAGCATTATCACATAATTGTGAGGGAAAAGTGCTCCTGTATGCGTAGTTAAGCTTCCGCTATGGCTTCAATATTCATGTCCCCACAACACTCTTAATGAGACTTAATCCTCATGCAACATTACTGAGAGATGGGCCTTTTAGGATGTGAATAAGTTGGCCCTTATGAATGAGTACTGTTTCTTTCTTTTTTTTTTTTTTATACTGGGGATTAAACCCAGGTGCATTCTAACTCTGAGCTATATTCCCAGCCATTTTTTTTTTGTTTTGTTTTGAAACAGAGTATTGCTGAGTTGCTAAGGGTCTCACTATGTTGCTAGGGCTGACCTTGTACCTGAGGTCCTCCTGTCTCAGCCTCCCAAGAACTGGATTACAGGTGAGTGTCACTGCATCTGACTCGTAGAGTGTTCTCAGCTTGCTCTCTTGATCTTCTTCTTCACTGAGACTAGAACATCCCCTTCCACGCTCCCCTTCCATGGCCAGGATAACTACCCTAGCCTCCTCACAGGTCTACCTTCAGGATCTCCACAGTGGATCTTCATGAAAGGAAGTTAATTTTTCTCTCACACTACTTCCTGTTACCAGGTTTCCATCTGACATGGCACCGTTATTAATTTATCTTTTTTTGTGTGGTACTAGGGATTGAACCCAGGGACATTCTACCTCTGAGCTACACCACCAGCTCTATTTTTTTTATTCCTTATTTAGAAACAGGGTCTCACTAAGTTGTAGAGGGCCTCACTAAGTAGCTGAGGATGTCCATGAACCATGATCCTCCTGTCTCAGTCTCCCAAGTACTGGGATTATGAATGTGCGCCACCACACCCGGCTCTAATTTTTTCCCTTAAACCCTAATTTTCACCTTAAACTCCAGACTCACCAATTCGATGGCCTATTTGACATTTCCACATGAGCACCTACCCACCCACCATCTTACATTTATTTAACATGGTCGAAATTGACCCCTTGGCCTCTTCTAACCCTGCCGCTCTCAAATAACTTGTCTTTTAAGTTCTCTGGTGACGGTTGCTCAAGCTAGAACCTTAGACTCGGCCAGGACCACCACACAGAACAGCTCATCTCCAACGGTTCTCTCCAGGAACTTTGAAACACGCCCACAAGTGACCCTTCTCATGACTTCCAGCGGTGCTGCTCTGGTTCAAGCAAGGATGCTCCCAGTGAGCAACAGAAAGGCACTATGATAGTCCTGCTTTTCTAAGCTCCTGGAGATTAGTGGCCACACAAAGCCCAGAATCATCCTCCCACAAAACAACACAGATCACATCACTCCTATGCTGAAAACCCTCAGTGATTTGTCTTACCACGGAGAGAAAAGTCAAGAATCTTCAGGTAGCCCTTCAAAGACACATAGAATATCTAAGGTGTAAGGAGTCATAATTTTAAAAATATGTAAACAAGCAATATTAAAATAAATGTGTCATCGTAAAGTATCTTTGCTCAAAATTTCAGTAGTTATGTTAAAACTACATCTTTGCTCAGAATTGGGGGAGTTATGTTAAAATTACATGACCTCTAACATAATGATAACCGGAAAATCCCTGAATACTTGGAAATGAAGCAACACTCGAGAAAATTTGTGTCAAAGAGGAAGTCTCAAGGGAAATGTGGATAGAATGTTCCCTTCTCTTTTATTTCTCAAAGCGATCGGAATAGAATTGGTGTGATTGCGTCTATTGTTTCTGAAATAATTTCTGCATAAAGCTACCGTTCTAAGCACAAATCTGATTTCTTTAACAAATACAGGACTACTCAGGTTTTCTGTTTCATTTGGGGTGGATTTTACTTTGTTAGTTTGTTACTTTTCCTCTTTTTAAGGAAATGGCTCGTTTTTTATAAGCTATTAAATTTATTCAGAGATAATTGCAAGTAACATTTCCTTATTATATTATAATGTCTGTGAATTTGTATCGATGTACATTCTTTCATTATTTGTAATGGTAATTTGTGTTCTGTATATCTAGCTAGAGGGTTATCAGCTTTATTAATATTTAAGTATTATTAGCTAGCTTTCTCCTCACTTTTTATTTTTATTTATGACCGTGTGTATATTATTTTTTCCGTGTGCTTTGGGTGTTTTATACTTTTTTCTGGTTTCTTGATATAAAAGCCCCAAATCACCAGAAATCTTTCTTCTTTTCTAATAAAAGCATTAAATGCCATAAATTTCCTTTAAACATCATTTAACCTATGTCATACAAGTTTTGATACGTTTTCACTTTATTCAGTTAAAACATTTTCTAACTTCCCTTGGGACTTCCTCTTTGACCCACAAATTTTTCTAGAAGGATCTGTTAACTCCCAAGTACTGGGAGATTTTCAATCACTATTATGTTAGAGTTCAGAGAATTTTAACAGAATCGCTGAAACTCCGAGCAGCACTGTGGGAACAGTGCGTCCATCTCTGTGCAGAAATTCAATAGTTATATTACAGCTTTTTTAAAATCAGCTTTAGATTTGATTACGTAAAAATTACAATCTTTCAGGCCGGGCGTGGCGGTGCACGCTTGTCATCCCCGCACTTGGGAGGCAGAGACAGGAGGATCGCGCAGGTTCGAAGCCAGCCGCACTGGCTTAAGAGACCCTGTTTCAAAAATATAAAAAAAAAAATATGTCTGGGAGTGTAGCCCGGAGGTAGATGGGCTTCCAGGAACCCCAGTACCACACACATACAAAAAAAGAATCTTTCCCTTTTTGACATCATTTCTGAACTCAGCCACCCCTTGCCCTTCTCATGCTTTCTGTATAAAAGTCAACACCTTTACGGGTTACTTGATTCCCTTCCAAATTGTCCTATCTACTGCTTCCGATTTACTTCCGATTTACCTCCGACTCTTCTTGTAAAGGCCTGCATTGTGCAGCATGCTTCTCTCCGGTCGGTCAGTCAGTCAGTTCCGGCACGGCAGGCCGGCAGCGGAAGCCTCGGCTGCTTCCTGGCACCGCTTGGCTGCTACTCCCACTGAGTCTCCGTGCTCCCCCAGGCCCCTGGCCCACACCTGCTGCTCTTCAGAGATGAGTCAGACTCTTCCCTTCCTGAGTCCCTTTGGCCACTCATGATTGCTCTTCAATAAAAGTTTGAAGTGTTAAGCCAAAATGCAACCTTCAACCAAACCCCACTGTGTGACTGTTAGATGGTGGCACATCTCGTTCAATCAGCAGTCCAGGTCGACCCAGGTAAGTGGCTTTTGTCCACTTGCAGACACCAGCAACCCAGCAGCTCTATGGCAGTCAGACTGTGTCTTTACATAGCAAACTTCAAAATGGAACATGCTGGTCTAGTCTGGCAGTTTTCTTTATCTAGAAAGCAGTGTTTGAACCCAAACATCGCTGTCAAATTGCATTTCTGCCTTTGTTTCTGAACTGTCTGGGCAGCCTGGGCTATGAACTGGTCCTGAGCCACAGCGAAGGTCCCCGCCCTCCCAGCCTCCTAGGGCTCCTTGGCCCTCTACCCCCCGCCGCCATCCGCACCTGACACATGTCACACTGAGCCCAACACAGGCGCCCGCTCAGCTTGGCCGCTGGGGGTGAGAACTGTGTCCGCCTTCTGCTCATCCCAGCTTGGGGCACGGAATTGGACTTCAGCAATTGTTTGTTGAATGACTATGACCTTAAAGGCGAGGGGTATCCATGAGTGGCAGGAATGAGGACCTGAGTAGTGCATATTCTAACCATGGGCTCCCTCTGTATGACGTGGAGTCTACACTAGGCCCGTGGGAGGTGAATTCCCCATGTGAATATTCACATAAGCACTCCTGGGCAGGACAGGCTGGGCCTGGGTGCTGAGGTGGGCGCCTGAAGGAAAAGAAATCTTGCTAAAGTAAGGAGCAGTGAATTACTATTTTGCCTTAAAAAGAAAAAAGAATAGTCTTGTCATTTGTGACAACACGGACGAACCTGGAGGATGTTATGTTAAGTGAAATACACTAGGCGCAAAAGGACCAACACCGCCTGTTCTCTTCTCACGTGCGGACTCTCCTTAAACAAACCTCTAGAAACAGAACAGGTGCCGGGCTGGGGACCAGAGGGAAGTGTTGATCAAAGACACAGAGGTTAGAAATAAATTTTGGAGGTCTATGATAACTAGAGTTAATAATAATGTCCTGTATACTTGACAATTGCTAAGAGGTAAGGTGTGTGTGTGTGTGTGTGTGTGTGTGTGTGTGTGTGTGCGCGCACACACGCGTGACACTGGGGATTGAGTGCAGGGACAATCTACCTCTGAGCTACACTCCCAGCTCTATTTTGCTTTTTTATTTTGAAACACAGTCCCATCAGTAAGTTGTTGAGGGCCTTGCTAAATTGCTGAGGCTGGCCTTGAACCTGCGATCCTCCTGTCTCATCCTCCCAAGTACTAGGATTACAGGTGTGTGCCAACATATTCTTCAAGAGAGCAGATTTTAAATGTTCATGTCACAAAAAATAGTGAGGATGGGATAGATATGTTAATTAGCTTGCATTAGCTCCTTCAGTATAAACATGGACCACATGCACCAAAACATCTTGTACACAATAATTATATGCATATATTTTTGCATAATGTATTTTTGCAATAATTATATGCATACATGCATATATAATTGACAAAAGGTCAATAAAAAATAAATAAAGTCAAGAGCAGCAGTGCATGCCTGTAATCCCAGTACTTGGGAGACTGAGACAGGAAGATTGCAGGTTTGAGGCCTATGTGTGGTAACTTAGCAAGGCCCTCAGTAACTTAGGGAGAGCCTGTTTCCAAACAGCACAGCAAAAATAGCACAGTACTATATTATGGTTTGAAAGTGGAATGCCCCTTCAATCCCCAGTGCCACAAAGACAAATCAATGATTAATAAAACAAACAAGTAAATAAATACAGAGAAAATCGCTGACCTTGAAACGGCACGAGATAGAATGTTTTATGCTGTTGCACTTGTTTTGCGTTGTTTACTTAAAAATCAATACATTAAAGATGAAACATATCAAAATATTATGGTTTGAGAGTAATTACACATCATTTTACCTCCATTTGTTTTAAATTCAAGTAGTCTTTTTAAAAATTACGTTTGTTTTCCAAGCCTTTATGTTTGTTGAAGTGATTAGGGGAGACATTTAAACCCACTAGGGCTTCTTTCAGGTAGAAATGTTTATTTTAACTATGCATTTAAAAGACTTTTATTGCAGGATTAGGTCGTGGAAGTCATCTGAGGGCACGTTTTCCTTCAGTAAGACACTGCGGTTTGTGTGCGGACGTGGGGAGAGTCCTGGGGATTGAACCTCCACGCTACACCCCCATATGTTTTATTTTTTATTTTGAAAGTGTCTTGATTAGTTAGCTTGAGCAATGAAAGGACAACTTCTCGGGTGGATATAAGTCAAGCTGTTTCTGTTAGCAAAATCAGTCTTAGATCTGTTCTATAAGACTCACTACACAGAGCCCAGTGTTTTACAGTGGAAAGAATCGGCTGAATGTCACTTTCCTTCCTTTAAAATGGAAGCACGTTGTATACCATGGGAGAATGAGTCTCTTGTATCCTTGGTGGTGGGAAAGCCTATTTCCCCATTTTTTAATAGACATTACTTTCTGATCTCTTTCTGCGTTTTTTCTCATTTGTTGCAAAGTATGACCAACTTCTGTACTTAAAGGGTAGCACAGAACAGTTTTATTAGTAGTCTAAAAATAAAACCTTATATTTATGAACTATGTGAAAAATTTTATATCAGACTCTCAGCACTTTAATTTTTATGGCTACTTGTCCCCAATCACTGCCAATTTTTTTTTAGAAATCAAAACAAAACAAAACCACGCACAGTACAGGAATGCCTTTTTAGTTTAAGACTCACTTAATTTTTTTACATTGGATTTCAACAGTAAAGTCCCGTTATTGAACAACTTACCTAATTTTATATGCCTCTTAAAATTGGCATTAGAGCCCAAAGCAAAGGAACATAAGTTCAAGTTGTCAATGAGAAATAAGGTTGAAATTCGAAACAGGGGCATTTTGGATAATTTCAGATTGGGTCATAGTCTGCCATTCGGAATCATTTCCTGTCATTTCAATGCCTGCAACTTAATGTTCCGTTTTTGTTCCAATGTGCTGTTTTATTTCACTGTGATAAACTCCTATCAAATTTTATGCATTGTGTGTTTTATATTGACTTTAAAAAACAACTACTCATTTATTTATTTATTTATTTAGAGCAAAAATCATTTATACCTCAAGTGTCTTCTATGGATCAGTTATCGCCAGAGATAGCATCTACTAAGATGTCAAAACATGGGAACCTGCTGGAAAACCATGTTTTGCCAGCACTGTCGGAAATAACCGCAGGTGCGCGAGAAGAGAGGTGGTGCTCAGTCAGTGGCCTCCGCGGGACCTTCCTGAAGAGCTCAGCAAGGGCTGCCGATTGTGCAGAGCAGTCCTGACTGACCAGCCGGTGTGTCTAGAGCTCCTCCTCCTTTCTTAGTCACGTGGAGGAATCTCTTTTCTTCTGATCTTTATTATTATTTGGCACTGGAGAATGAACCCAGGAGCGTTCTGCCTCCCAGCTACATGCCCAGCGCGCTCTCTCTCTCTCTCTCTTTTTTTATTTTGAAACCAAATGTTGCTAAGTTGCCGAGAGTGTCCTAAAGGTGCCGAGGCTGGCCTCCCACCTGTGACCCTCCTAACTCATCCTCCCAAGTACTGAGATTATAGTCATTCCCTACCCTGCCCGGCTTTACTGGTGTTTAGATTTTAAAATTCTTGGGATTATGCTTAAGCTTTTGGTGTGATTACACTACTTGTATTAATCAAGGTTCTCCAGAGCATCAGAATCAAAAGTATGTGTGTGTGCATGCATGCGTGAGTGTGTATGTGTGCATGAATGTACGTGTGTGTGCGCGCATATGAGTGTACATGTGTGTGCGCGCATATGAATGTACATGTGTGCGCGCACATATGAGTGTACATGTGTGTGCGCGCATATATGCTGGCTCATGTGAATATGGCGAATAAGAATCCAGGCCCCCGTGTGAAGGCCTGAGAACCAGGAGCCAGCAGTTCCGATCCGAGTGGGAAGGCCAGAGCAGGCAAGTCCCTGCCTGATGGCTGCCAGGCAGAGAGGGCGACTCCTGGCTCGGCCTTCTGTCAGGCCCCCTGCAGCCTGGACGAGGCCCCACCTTTCCCAGAAGGCTGCTCCTCTTCACTCAGACCACCCACTCACATGGTACTTCAGTGTTTTTCTAAAATCCATTTTAATCAAAAATGTCATGCGGGGTCAGGCGTTGTGGCACACACCTATAATTCCAGTATTTTGGAGGTTGAGACAATAGGATCACAGGTTCGAGGACAGCTCGACGATGTAGTGAGACTCTCATCGACCTAGCAAAAGCCTGTTTCAAAATAAAAATAAAATAGGGCTGGAGATGTAGCTCAGGGGTAGAATGACTCTGGGTTCAATTTCCAGTACCACACTAAATAAATAGATATCCGTTTTAATAAAAAATTTCACCAGGGGCCACGAATGATAGCATACACTTGTAATCCCAGTACTTGGGAGGCCGAGACAGGAGGATCACAAGTTTGAAGCCAGCCTCAGTAATTGACTGAGGCCCTCAGCAGCTTAGCAAGACCTTTTTCTAAATAAAATAGAACTGGGGATACAGCACAGAGGTAGAATGCCTCCGGTTCAATCTTCAGTGCCACACAAACACACAAAAAAATTTCACAAGTGTATGTTTACAAATAATTATTTCACTTAACAAATGGCTATATTATAAGAGGCCTAAAAAACGGTAAAGTCTCTTATTAGGATGGACGGCAGAAAATGTAAAGATTAACTTATTTCTATCCGATGTGGTGGCTTATGTCTGTAATCCCAGTACTTGGGAGACTGAAACAGGAGGATTGCAGGTTTGAGAACATCCTTAGCAAATCAAAGTTTGCTTTGAAAAACAAAGTCCAAATGGATGTAGAAAGTTGCAGAAGCTTTTCAGAAATAAACTTTTCATTTACTTTGATTCCCAGCAGTGAGTCTCAAAGATGCAATAACATGCACCGAGATTTTGTCAAAGTTGGCTCCGTTTTTATGGATTTATTCATAAGAAGGAAAAGTCTTGTGAAATTTTTACTGCCAAATATTATGTTATATTAAAACTTGAACTTGGCTTTTTCTCTATTGAGATGATAAATTTGTCTAGAATTCCTAACATGAAGTAAGGAAAAAGTTATTTTTCTACCTCTCCTGTACCCTTGTGATAGGGGAGACTCTATTTCATTAGAATAGTGGCTGCCTTGTGTTTGATCCTATGGGGCATTAGCCAGCAGCGTGGCCGTGCCAGCAATCTCAACCTCCTGGAGAGGCTTTGGTTTCTAAAGTGCTTCCTGAATGGGTGGAGACATCTCACTCACCCTTTTTAATTAATGGGTTAATTAAAAATCTTTGACATGCGTTTATTTTGTATTTGCCTGAGAGTCAGAATTTTGCTTTTTTTTTTTTAAATTATACCTTAACATTTACCAAGAAGGCATTAAGTTCCTGAATCTTTACTACATTAAAAGTGGGTTGCGCTGGGCATGGTGGCGCACGCTTGTAATCCCCGAGCTTGGGAGGCTGAGACAGGAGGATGGCACAGGTTAGAAGCCAGCCTCAGCGACTTAGTGAGACCCTGTTTCCAAATGAAATATAAAATAGGTCTGGGAGTAAAGCCCAGAGGTAGAAAAGCCCCTGGGTTCCACTCCCAGTACCACCAAAAAAAAAAAAAAAAAAAAAAAAGTGGGTCGCAATCATTTTCTGACTTTCTTTTGGAGAGATGCCAAGGAGAGGTGTGTCTGGGCCTCATGGTGGTTCCCTTCCTGTTCTTTTGAGCCACCTCCATTTCGATCTTCGCAGTGGTTAAAGTATTTGGGATCCCACCAACAGTGGCCCAGCTTTGACCCAGGGCTCAGCCGCACGCCTCCCCAGGCGTGTGCCAGCAGAAGCACCCTGCCGCTCATCTGGAAGGCGAGCTGTGTCGTTGCAGTGACTCCTGTTCTTCCTCACCTCTGTGCCAGCTGGCTTCCCTTGCCCTTCACCTTTGCATATAAGCTATGAATCCATCCGGCCAAGATCCTTACTGTAGCTTGCTGCACGTTTCACTGCGGCTGCATCGAAGCCAAAGATTCTGTGAGGTAGAAATGACCTTGTGACCATCTTAGATCTTCAAATACATGAACATAAAAGTACATCTCTACGTAGTTAGATTTTCTTTTCATTACTTCCTCTGAGGTCTGTATTTGAGTACATATCGGCCCTTCAAGTATTTGGTAGATTTGTATCTATACATTTCTATTTTGAGCAACATAAGTGGGGTTGTGCTTTAATTTCAAGTGACAGCTGTTTAAAAAATGAAAATTGTTTATGCTGGCATATCGGAAAGTAACTGACTTTTGCACTTCTTATCTCGTGTTCTGTGACCTTAAGTTGTCCGTTAGTTCCAAGAAGGTTTGTTTGGCAAATGTTTGTAAATTTCTATATAGTAAATCACGCCATCTTTGAACACAGACTGTTTTATTTATTTCCTTCAATCTGCTACTTTTTATTTTACTTCCCTTTTCTGCTATTGTGCCCGCTGTAACTCTGGTGTTGTTAAGAAAGAGTGTTGAACAGAATACCCTTACTCTGCTCCGGATCTTAGAAGACCACACAGCCCCCAGCAGACAGCCAGACCTCACACGTCGCCTTCTTGGTAGCTGTTCTTTATCAATCAATGAAGTAGAAATTCCTATTCTGTTTTCTCAGAGTTTGGTTGGTGATGGCTAATGGAGTTTGTCAGATGTTTTTCTGCATCCATTAGATACTGGAGTAATGGATTGCACTAAATGATTTTTAATATTGAACTATCCTTGCATGCCTGGACTAAATCCCATTCAGTTGAGCGCTTTACCTTTTAAAATCACATTGCTGGACTCAGTTTGGTAATATCCTATTGAGTATTTTTTGCATCGAAGCTGATGAGAGATAATTGTTCCATAATTTTTATTTCATATGATGTCATTATCTGATTTTGGCCTTGTGATACTGCTGGTCTCCTGGAATGAGTTAGAAAATATTTCCTCTAATTATATTTTCTCTGAAATATTGTAAAGAGATAGTATCCTTTAGTTCTTGGGTATTTTATAGAATTCACCAGTGAAATATCTGAACTTGGTATTTAATACTGTGAAAGGCAAATAAATATCAGTTCAATGTTTTACTAGGTGTAGGGTTATTCAAATTATGACTTTTGAGAGTTTTAATGAATTTATTCATTTTATCTGTTATCAAATTTGTGAAAATAGTAATTCATCATTTTTGGGGGGGGGTGTGCGCGCGCGCATGCACGCACATGCGCATGTGTGTGTGTTTTGCTGAGAATTGAACTCAGAGGAATTCTACCTTTAAGCTTCACCACCCCAAACCCCACTAGATTTTTACTTGGAAAGCGGATCTCATTAAATTGCTGAGAGACTCACTAAGTTTCTGAGCCTGATCTGAAAGCCTGATTTTTCTGTCTTAGCCTCTCAATTATTGGAATTGCAGGCATGCACCACCATGCCCAGCTCTATATTATCCTTTTGATATTCATCAGGTCTCTGGTGATGATATCTTTTTCATGTATTAGTCATTTGTTTTCTTTATTTTTCTAAATTAGCCTAGCTAGAGGTCTATCAGTTTATTGATCTAAAGTAACTAGCTTTTGGGGGTTTTTTTCTCTATCATTTTCTTCATTTCGGTTTCTTCAAATTATGCTCTAATTTTTATTATTTTATTTTCCCTAATTGTTTTAGATTTAAACCTTTTTCCCCCTCTAGTTTCTTAAAATGAATGCTTACATTATTAAATTTAGATATTTCTTATTTAGTAATATATACATTTACTGCCAGAAATTTCCTTTTAAACACAGTTTCATTGCATCTCACAAATTTTTAAATTGTATTTTTATTTTTTTATTTATTCCAAATATTTAAAACTCTTTCTTGAGAGTTCTTTGAACCATGAGTTATTTAGAAGTATGTTGACTAATTAGAAAATTTTAAATAACAGCTTTCCTCTGCACTTGGTGGCACACTCCTGTAGCCCAGTGTTTGGGAGGCAATTACATGCACTAGTAAAAGTGTGCACACACACACACACACACACACACACACACAGATGTACTTTACATATATACACACACATATTCTTCACATATATATATATATATACATCTAGCTATATACACACACATACATCTGTGTGTATATATACACACACATTCTTCAGATATATATAAATAGATGCATATAGATGTGTGTGTGTGTGTGTGTGTGTGTGTGTGTGTGTGTGCGCCCACATGCATACCTTCACTGGTGCACTGCAACTGCCCCTCATAGCAAGGCTCAAGTCTTGCCAGGCCTTGGGGTTCTTCCTGCAGGCCCCACCCGCTGCCCGCCCTCCCTCCCCCTCTGGACACACATGTGTTAGTGACACTGGTAGTGCGACCTTCATATATGAACATAGCATAATTTAAACGGTTTTTCTCATTTCATGGGCTTTACAAGGGGAGCCCTCAACAGCGATGGATGTGTGTACAACTATTTCATTTGATTCTGAAACAACATCTGTAGTACTTTTTCTCTCGGCTTATGGATGAAGGAGAATTGCTTTCCAAGGTCACCCTGGTGCCAGGAGAACAATGCTCCTGAGACGTCCTCTCCATCCTCCTCTCCCCCTTCTTTTCACCCAGTGGGACCGACATGCCTTCCATATTCCCCGTGATGCACCCCCAATTTCCGAGGAGGTTCCTGCTTTTCCTCCTTTGTTATTTGCACCGACTTCTGCAGGAGACTCTGAGCATGCGCTGTACCTGGAACGGCTGGGGTTCCTGGCCGTGATCCTCAGGGGCACCATCCCCCACAGGGGCCTTCGGCCTCCGCCGACATTATTTCCATTGAGAGAGGAGGTCACTCAGCGCAGTCCCCGAGGCTCCGGCCTCCAAGATGTCTACGTTCTTGTTCTTTCTCATGGCCATTAAACAGCTGAGGGGTGCAAAGGGAGCTGGCTTCCTTCTCAGACCTTACCACATGGCTGCCCACTATCCTCCGTTGCCTTTTTTTTTTTTTTTTTGAGGGATTATTAGGGATTGAACTCTGGGGCATTCTACCTCTGAGCTGTACCTCCAGTCCTACTTTTCATTATTTTGAAACAGGGTCTCACTAAGTTGTAGAGGGCCTCACTAAGTAGCCGAGGCTGGCTGCGAACTGCGATCCTCCCGTCTCAGCCTCCAAAGCGCTGGGGTTACAAGCCTGCACCACCACACCCGGCCTCCGTTGCCTTTTATCATTTCTTCTTGGAGCAGGTGTAAATCAATAAGCGAAGGGAAATACTGTCAACATATTCTTACACGTGCCAGAGAAATAAAGAATTTGGTGAATTCTTCCCATTGGCATATATTATTTTTAGTACCAAGCACATGATAGGAGGCTTGGAAGGCCAACTGTGTATTTCCTGGGCTTAGAAAAACAATCCTTGTTCATTCATATCTTAACGCAGGATGTTTTTCCTTGGACTGAAAGGTCTGGTTTGACGATCACAGGAGGACCTGTCCCTGTCCAAGGGAGGCTCCTTGTTAGCGGCTCAGCGCGGAGCTCGGGGATGCTCCTGGGTCAGCTGGGTGGGCCTGGAGCCTTGGAGGACCGTGGATGGACAGCTGGTGTTGGCCTGAGCTAGCGGGTGGGCATGCGTGTGCTGGACAGCTCTGAACTGAGGCGCGCCTGGCCTCGGTGAGCTGGACTTGGACATGTAGCCGCACGGGACGGATTCGGGAAGGATTGCTTGAAGAGGATTATGGCCAAGGTTATCAGTCACAGGCACTAGAAACAAAAATACTACCATGGTCTGACCTCTGACCTTAATTTAGACCCCAGTGAATTGTGGATGATTCACAAAGTTATGTGGACACTCTAGAGACTCTTATCCTCCTCCCAGATTAGAAATAACAAATGAGAGGATGTGTTTGAAAATAACTAGTTACTTAGAAATTTTTTTAAAATGTCACAAAAGGCAGAAAATAGAGCAGGCTATTCAAAGTCTCATTCAATACAGCGGAATGCTTCCATTCTCTCCGATACGTGTGTGTGCCAGAGAAAGCCTATAATCAAGGATCTTTACCCAGGTTCTGTCTGGGTGCAGTCACCCTGATATAAGATATCTTGTATCGGCCCCTTCTCCCTCACCAAAGGTCACTGTGAAGCTGGCCACCGATGCTCGCCCCTGAGAAGCAGCTGTGTGCACCAGAAAGCATTTGATGATGTTTTTCACATTGTGATGATCAAATTAGGAGTTATATTCTGGGGCTGAGCATGTAGCTCTGTCACACAGCATGTGTTTAGCATGTGTAAGGCCCTCGGTTTAATCTCTTAGTTTGATCCCTAACACTGAAAAATAAATGTTACATCAAATATATTTATGTGTAAAACATATATAAGTATAAAAGGAAAATAGCAGTAGATATTATCATGAATAATATATATCACTTTTATTGACTAAGGAAAAGTAGCAGTATATATTCATATGACTATATTACGTATTGAATGTATATTATTATAGCAATATATGTATATGTATCATATATTATATATGCATCAAATTACTAAATATCAAATGTGTTATATTATTAATTAGAAATGTTATATATTAGTAGTATGTATAATACATTATATATACATATATTCCTATTTATTTATTTATTTATTTATTTATTTATGGTGCTAGGGATTGAACCTAAAGGCATTCTACCTCCACGCCACACCTCCAGCCCAAATTTTTATTCTTTATTTTGACACAAGGTCTCACTATGTTACGAGGGCCTCATTAAGTAGCTGAGGCTGGCCTTGAACCTGTATTCTCCTGTCTCAGCCACCCAAGTACTGAGATTGGAAGCGTGCACCACCACGCCCGGCTTACTTTCCTTCTCTAATCAGTGAAAAGTATGTACACACAAGAGTCACACAGATGTACTGATGTTTATCTACCCACACTTATCTACAATTTACACATATATGTCTTATTACTGCTTTGAGTACTTCAGTTGTTTTCTAATTAGAAGCACTTTTATGAACAATGTTGTAATACACTCTTTTTATTTCTGTACATATGTCAGGATTTTGTCAGACAACAGCAAGCTCTGGGGCACAGGGCAGGACGGTTTTGATACCAAGGGAGACTCCCAGATTCTCTGTATCTGAGCCAAATCACAGCCCAGCAACAATACATCAAAGCTAGAGATTTCTTCACATCTTAATTGCATCAAAGGATCAGACTCATTTGTTTTCCAACCTGACAGGCGAAAAACTGAGAATCCCCTTCTTCCTGTGTGTTTTTTTGGCTGGCAAGTTCAAAGCATGCTAGTCTGTTTACTGAGTACTTGCGTTGTTCTTAAGGCAGTCTTTCTGTTCACACACGTAGCCCTTCTTCCTACGAGATGATGGACCTTTACATAATGACTGTGGGTTTTCCTGTACATCTGCTACCGCTAGTGTCTGTTACAGCAAAACTGTGATTCTGGTTTTGTGTTCTACTTTCTATTTGTGTCAGGCAGAAGCAAAAGCAACTCTTCGGAAAACTGGGAAGCAGGAACAATCTCAGGTGCACATCTTCCTTTTTCACATCTCCCCTCTGGTGGGTTCGTCAGCTTTGCCTCACTGGGGCAAAATGCCTGAGCCAATCAACTCAGAATGAGGAGAGAGAGACTTATTTTAGCTCATCATGTCAGAGGTTTGGGCCCACGGTCATGGTGGGAATGCAGGAAACAGAAGGTCTGTTCACCTCGTGGCAGCTGGGAAGCAGGTAGGAGCGAGGGTCCCAGCAGCTCCTTGAAGGGCACGCCCCCAAAGACCTGACTTCCTCTCACCAGGGTCCCAGCAGCTCCTTGAAGGGCACGCCCCCAAAGACCTGACTTCCTCCTGCTAGGCCCCACCCCCTAAAGGTTCTACCACCTTCTGTCAGAGCTACAGGCCAGGGGCCAAGCCTGAACACATCCAAGATCCAAAGAGTAGCACGATTAATAGAAAGAACGTGCAGAGAAGCGGCACGTGCTCACTAGTGTACCGACTGTGGTGATGTCCAGAGGGGGCACCTGGGGCTGATGCAGTCTCCTCATGTCCGTGGTTCAGGGCCCGTCAGCAAAAGCGTGTGTTAAAAGAGGGCCATTTGGAGTTCTGTTCTCCCCCAGCCTAGAAAGAGCGGTCGTGCCACGCACCCTGTGTAAAGCAGTCCAAGGAATACCTTGAGCTTGGGTTGCTCCTGACAACATTTGCAGCACAGAAGTACACCGCAGACGTGTGGGTTTTAAAAGCACAGACGCCTTCGAAATGAGGTCGGCCTGTAAAGTGCTCTCGTGCTCACCGTGTTGAGGAAATGGTTACGTGGAATATACCAAATGGACTTTGGACATGAAATAGAAAAAATCATGTGTCTAAGTACAGCCTAGCAGTGGAGTCATAAGGTGGACACTCCCATGCAGAAGTCCATCAGCAAAAAGAAGGACTTAGACCATGGCTATCAACACCCTGTGCAGCAGAATCACTGAGCTACTTTTCAAAATAGAGACTCTGCGCCCATTCCTGAAGACTCTAATTTAAGGCTCATGTGTTATTTCCTTCCCCAAATTTGCAGATGTTACAGGCATCGCTCCGTCACTGATTTTCTGATTCGATTCCATGAAGGTCACAGAACAGTCTTTCTATGACTTGGATCTGTGGATTCAAATTTATTGAGACCTGTTTTATGACACAAAACGATGTTCCGATGCCCTGTGCACCCGGCTGTCCTTGGAGGGACTGTCCACTGCCGGCGAGGTCAGGCTGAGCGCTGTCCCGACTGTGCTCCAGCCACGTGCTCCACCATACTGTGGAGGGGACGGGAGTGTGTGAGCATGGTGGGTCTGTGTTTCCCTGCAGGTGGGAGCAACAGCTGCTTGTGTTTCCAAGCTCTGCTCTCAGGAGTGTAAACGTCTAGGACTGCTATGTCTTCTCGATGGCTTGCGCCTTGCCTCTGATTCAGCGCTTGGCAGAAAGCAGACCCTTGGCCCCGTTCCCACAGATATCAGCCCTCCCCCAAGGGTCTCCTCCTTTACACAAGCCCAGCTGCTGGTGTGCAGGTAATGGAAAGTGTGCATTGAGGGGCTTGAGGATTGCACCCCGGGCTCCGGGATGACAAAGTCCAGCCTCCCGAGGTTCACCTAGAGGCAAGAAGTTGGTCCTTCCACGGCAACTCTGCCGTGAGCGCAGGGAGAAGAAGAGCAGCATTTCTCATGCATCCTGTCCTGTGCACGGTCTTACTGTTTTATTTTTTGAAACAGAGTCTCACTGAGTTGCAAAGGGGTTCATTTTAATAGATCCTTAGTGCTTTTTGTTTGACCAAATTATATTTATATATGTGTTTATATATATGAATATACCACAAGGAAACTCATCTTGCTGTATAAATAATATGCACGAATAAGAAAATATATATGAGAGAAAACATTTGACCCATAACTTTCTGAGGCTGGCTGTTCATTTAGCCGAATGTCCTCTATTTCTATCCATTTCCCTGCAAATGACATGATTTTGCTTTTCTTTATGGCTGAGTAAAACTCCATTTGTGTGTACACCTCATATTTTCTTTATCCATTCATGTGCTAAGGGACATGCAGAGGGCGCGGAGGGCAAGACCACAACATGGCCCTGTTCCCGCGGGGAAGTATCGCCACCTCGAGCCTCACTACAGGGGATAATTTCATTGCACCATTAAAATGTTGTGAAAAGCATATTCCTATAAAAGCTCAGAAGAGAACAATACAGAAGAGACTGTGAGAACGTTGTCCTGTTAGAGACCTTGGGACCCAAGCTTGTAATCCCAGCATTCACCTTTACTTGCCCCAAGTTTTAACCCTTTCCTGGGTAACTAGCTAACGGTTTCAGAAGACTCCACACTGGAAATTAGAACTACGTTTCGTAGAGATGGGTGATCAATATTTAAGCCACAATTCAGAGAAATCACGACTATCACTTGTTTTTTGTTTGTTTTTGTTTTACTTTTAGAAATCCTGTGTATAAGTTGAGCACAGTGGCATGCATCCATAATTCCAGTACTTGGGAGGCTGAGACAGGTTCACAGCCAGTGAACAGTAACTTAGCAAGACCCTGTTACAAAATAAAAAGGGCAAGGGATGTATCTCAGTGGTAGAGTTCATCTGGGTTTAATTCTCAGTGTGGATAGATAGAAGGGAGGAAAGGAGGGAGAGGAGAGGAGAGGAGAGGAGAGGAGAGGAGAGGAGAGGAGAGGGGAGGGGAGGGGAGGGGAGGGGAGGGGAGGGGAGGGGAGGGGAGGGGAGGGGAGGGGAGGAGAGGAGAAGAGGAGAGGAGAATCTTGTGCGTAATTTTAAGGAAAGTAGAATTATTTTCCTAGGACAAATGTTTTTGTATTCATCCAGAGTACCTGAAGACATCATCCCCAAAAAAACTCTGCACACAGATGTATGTTGACGCTTTTTTTGAAGTTGTTAAACCTTGGCAACAACTGAAACGCCGTCCAGCGGATGGTACATCCAGACAATGGAATATTGTTCAGCACTAACGTGAAATGCACTATCAAAGCCATGAAAATACATGGGGAGCCTTTGGGCAAAGTATTACTAAGCAAAAGAAGCCAGCCTGAAAGGGCCATATACTGGCTGATTCCAGCTGTATGACACTCTGCAAGAGAGAGAATTATGGGGATGGTCAGAAGATCCATGGCTACCAGGGCTGATCTGTAGATCTGCAGAACACAGAGTTTTTATGGCAGCAAAAGTTCTCTGTATGGTAGCAAATGTTTATGGTGGCAAATCTTCTCTCTCGTGGTGGGGACAAGAAATCTATTACTCAGTTGTCAAGCCCATAGAAGATATGACACCAAGAGACCTTTGACGTGAGCACTGGCCTGTGGGTGGGTGATCATGACGTGTCAGAGAAGGCTTAGGACATTGTAACAAATACCCCCACGTAATGGGGAGGCTGTGTATTTGTGGGGCAGGGGTTACATGGGAAATTTCTGTATTGCCCTCTCAATTTTTCTGTGAACCTGAAG
The DNA here is from genome assembly GCF_963383645.1 of Muscardinus avellanarius. Taxonomy (NCBI): domain Eukaryota; kingdom Metazoa; phylum Chordata; class Mammalia; order Rodentia; family Gliridae; genus Muscardinus; species Muscardinus avellanarius. Next base: position 62,118,589 of record NC_137803.1, read on the forward strand.
CTTCTCTAAAAATGGAGCAACTGTTTTTAAAAAAGAATTATTGCATAGCCCCTTTAAATGGGAACAAAAGATACCTATGTAGCATGAAACTATATGTATTTTCATAATTTCCCAATTATCTTCGTGATCGCTCAAATTGGGTAATAATGAAAGGAAATCTCATCTGCCGGCGCCTTGATTGAGCTTTGCTTTTTATGCTACACTTGACATTTTTGAGTGGCATTAAGGGACCTCAGAGTTCCCAAGCAGCTTCATCCTCTTCTGGCCGTTCTTTAACCATGACTAAACTCAGTTTCCCCAGCTTTAAAATCTTCCTAGGCAATTAATTAACAACACTTGGGGTCAGGCTCTGGAAGTCAGTTACCACTCCCAAGAAGCGTAACCCTGGTTTTCCTGTCTCATCCCTGTCTTGATGAGAGACAGACAACAGCCACAATTAATCCAGATGATGACAGGCGGCTAAATGTTTTCAGCAGGAAGGAAGATGCCTCTGTCCTGAGTGGGCGCCGTGACTTGGCCCGAGGGTCCCTGTCGACCAGATACAGACAGCCTGGGAGGGCAGGGCTGCAGGGCTCGGTGGCCAGAACGCACAGCGAGTTCTGGGTGGGATGTCCAGCAGGTCAAGGAAAAAAAGGACACTGGTACAAGAAATAGCAATGGAAATGTTAGCTTTCAGATGATTTATCTCTTGTAAATTTCATTTAAAATAATTAAATAACAACATATTTATGCTAATATGTTTTCCTCACTGAACATATCAGGAGTCAAGAACTGTTATTTAGAATAATTTCAAGCCGGGCCTGGTGGAGCACGCTTATAATCCCAGCATCTGGGAGGTGGAGACAGGAGGATCTCCGTTCACAGACAGCCTCAGCTACTTAGTGAGGCCCTTTGCAACTCAGTGAGACACTGTTTCAAAAAATTTAAAAAGACTAAAAACTAGGGCTAGGGGTATAGCTTGGAGGTACAATGCCCCTGGGTTCCATCTGTATCACAAAAAATAAAAAAGAATAAATATAGGGCTAGGGCTATAGCTTGGAGGTAGAATACCCCTAGGTTCCACCCCCAGTACCACCCCAAAATAATAATAATAAAATAAAATATTTTCAAAAGAGATATGTATCTTCCCAAAGAAAAGGCATCCACTCCCTTCCCATCAGGCCAGACAGGTACGCAACACCATCCCGAGACCGTGGGGCCTGGGAGCTGGCAGTGGCTGGACGTGTAACTTCTGGCAAGATGGCGTGTCTGACCATTGAAATGACAGCAGTAACATCCAGCCTCCTTGTCTGGATGTCTCTTGTTTAGATTTTTTGGAGAGGAGAGGGGTTCTTTTGCCAGAGGGTAAAAAGGAAGAAAACTCTGCCTGAAAATTGCTTAACTGGCTTTCGGCATTAACATCTGTAACTGGACAAAAAGAAAGAAAAGAAAAGATTTGGGCTGTTTTAAATCTGAGCTGCAGAGACTGGAACGACCCGAGAGCCTGTGGTGGGTGGACGGTGGGAGGTGGCGCTTGGCTGTGAGGTCCAGGCTGCATCTCTTTACTGTCCTCACATTTAGTAGCTGCACCGACAGCAGACAGACATGTCGGGGGTGTGGCTCAGTGGTAAGGTGCCGGCCTAGCATGCAAGTGGCCCTGGGTTCAAGACCTAGGACAAGCTGGGTGTGGTGGTGCACGCTTGTAATCCCAGTACTTGAGAGGCTGAGAGGCTGAGACAGGAAGATTGTGGGTTTGCAGCCAGCCTCAGCTACTTAGTGAGGCCCTCCATAACTTAGAAAGACTCTGTCTCAAAATAAAGAGATAAAAATGGGGCTGGGCGGGTGTAGCTCCGAGGTAGAATTACCCTGGGTTCAATTCCCAGTACCACGCACACAAATACCCAGGACACCACCGCCACTGCATACAGATAAGTCTGCACACCTGGCACACAGATAAGTTCTGCCAGCTGTGCAGGCACACATCTGGATTGGGAGGCTGAGACTGGAGGATCTCAAGGACAGCCTCAGCAACTTAGCAAGATTCCCACACTGTTTCAAAACAAAACTGTGGGCGGAATGCGCCTGGGTTTGGTATGAACCTATGATGGTGTAGACGAGGGTGGCTGGTGTGGACCCGGGATGGCGTGAACCACGGTAGTGGGAGCCATGATGACACCAAGGAGAGCTGGCGCATCGCGGGCTCTGTCCTCGTGGTGAGATTTGGGTTAGTTGGGTAAACTAGTGATTCTCCAGGCGGGGCTTCCAAGCGTGGGCTCTCTGTGGGTTGTGAGGTCACAACTGTTTTCAGATGCAAACGAAAACGTTTACATTCCACAAGAAGGGTGACAAGCCGCGAGGACACCTGAACACGCATCCCAGCGGCAGACACTCGCAGACCAGGCGCAGCTCAAGGGGGAAGCTTCCGCCTGGTGTCACTGATAGCCCGGGGGTGGCGCTCCCTGTGACCCGGCGCTGTGAGGAGGAGGGGATCAGAGGGTAGCTCAGAGGCAGAATGCCCCCGGGGCCAATCCCCAGTATCACAAGATAGTAAAAATAATAATACTGTGGCTGACGAGGCCGTGTACGCTTTGGCCGTCTACCTGCTCAGTGGGACAGAAAGTGGACCCGTGCAGCTGCTCTTGTACGCTGGCTTCAGTTAAAATGTGATTGTTACTGAAAGAACAACTGACAGAAGTCGGTTATAAAGACTTGAATTTTAGCCGGGTGTGGTTATAAAGGCTTGAATTTTAGCCGGGCGTGGTTATAAAGACTTGAATTTTAGCTGGACGTGGTGGCACACTCTTGTAATCCCAGCATGCGGGAGGCTGAGACAGGAGGATTACGGTTCACAACCAGCCTCAGCTACTTAGTCGGCCCTTTGCAACTCAGTGAAACTCTGTTTCAAAATAAAGAATAAAAAAATAGGGCTTGGGGCATAGCTCAGAGGTACAATGCCCCTGGGTTCCATCCCCTGTACCACAAAAAAAAAAAAAAAAAAGACTTGAGTTTTGAACAAAAATTTTCTCAAAAAATGAAGTGAGTATATAATTCTAAAGAAAACAATGGGCTGTATTTGTTGTTAATGTTAAAATTAAAAGTTCCAAGTGAATATTAGAATTTTTGCAAACTCATACGGGCTACTGTGAGCCAGACAACTCCCTATTTTTAAAGAATTTATGCTATTATTGGTGATAGTGAAATGACAATTAAGAATTTTTTTCCCTGAAGTATTGAGAATGGAGCCCAGGGGCCTTCTACTGGGCTACACTCTCAGACCTATTTTATACTTTATTTGTAAACAGGGTCTCACTAAGTTGCTGAGAGCCTCACTAAGTGGCTGAGGCTGGCTTCGAACCTGTGGGATCCTCCTGTCTCAGCCTCCCAAGCACTGGGATTACAAGCGTGCGCCACCAGGCTTCAATATTATGAATTTTAAATATTGTACAATGAAATGTATCAACATTTGTAAAATCAGCATAGATCTTTGAGTTGGTATTTTCTGAATGATGACAGAATGATGTACTATAATCATGCACAGATACACGATCTACCCCAAGCAAAAGATAGAATAATGAGTATTTTTGCGTGTACGTGGTACTGAGTATCGATCCCAGAGTCATTCTACTTCTGGGCTGTACCCCCGCCTTTTCTAATTTTTTGTTTTGAAATAGGGTCTCGCTAAGTTGCCGAGGCTGGCCTTGAAAGCGTTCCTGCCTCAGCCTCTCGAGTACTGGGATTACAGGTATGCCCCAGCAAACCCAGCATAACAATGAATTTTGATGCAACACAAATATTGCACTTATATGCTTACAGATCCCTAATTGTAGTTCTGTTTTATGAGGTAGATGTCATGTTTTAGTGTGCTGTGAATATTATCTGGAATGATCTGGAAAAATTATTAAAATACTATTTTATTTTCCAAGTGTACCTTGCACCTCTATGAGGTTAGATTTTTTTCATATATTTCACCTAAAACATCCTAAACCCTCCATATCTTCAGGCTCCACATCCATGAATTTGACCACCACCAATCAAAAATATTTTTAAATAATTGCTTTGGTGCTAAACACGTGCAGATATTTTTCTTGTTCTTATTCCCCAAACATTCAGCAGAATGACTATTCACATTGAATACGTGTTATAAGTAATGTAGGCGTGATTTAATGCGCACTGGAGGATGTGTGTAAATGGACACCGATTCACACAAAGATCTGAGCAGCTGCAGATTTGGGTATTTGTGGGAAGCAATCCCTGCCGGCACCAGAGGACCCTGTATTTCAACGCACTCAATGTGGAAGCAGAAGAGAGTTCAGATCTTCTCATTAAACTTGGTTGGTGCACAGGAGTGTACGCCGGGAGAGCTGAGGGTCTTGGATTGAAGACGTCGAACTAAGTGTGCTGGCAGAACCAAGAAGTTCAATCTAGAGAGGAGACACACACACACACACACACACACACAGAAAGAGAGAGAGAGAGACAGACAGACAGACAGACAGACAGACAGACAGAGACAGAAAGAGGGAAGGATCCCCGGAGACTGTGGAATCGGTGCATGCATGTAAGGGAAGAGCTCAGTGTTGGGGAAGGAGGAGATGGAGCTGGCACGCAGAGCAGGTGGGACTGCTTCCTGTCCACAGTGCCCCAGAATGAATAATTCATGGGGTATTGGTGCGAGTACGCTGAAGTCCACCTGGAACACTTACCAAGATGAGCCATTTTCCGAGCCATAAAACAAATCTCCCAAATTTAAAAGGATCCAAGACATACAAAATCTGTTCTCTGCCCACAGTGAAAATAACTGAAAGGTCAGTTACAGAAAAAAATATCTGGAAAATCCCCAAATATTTGGAAACTAAGTGCATACTAAATAGCCCATGGAAAGAAGGAGGGAGGGAGGGATGGAGGAAGGGGGGAGAGAGAGAAAGAGAGAGAGAGAGAGAGAGAGAGAGAGAGAGAGAGAGAGCGAGAGAGAGAGCGAGCGTGCAAGGCCTGCTGGGTAAGGCGGGGTGGTTCCTCTACACCGGAAGTTCCCAGAAATCATGGTGGGTGATTTTTCCCTTTCACACTGTAATGGAGGCAGACTAAAACGAGGTTTCCTGGTTGGTTTGTTTGATGATTCGTTTGCCTTTTTATATAGTATTGGAAATTGAATCCAGGGTCTTTCTACCTCCAAGTTGTACCCCCCAGCCCTTTTTTTTAAAATTTTAAAACATAGTCCCATTCAGTTGCTGAGGCTGTTCTCGAACCTGCAATCCTCCTGTCTCCACCTCCCAAGGACTGAGATCACAGGTGTGCAGTACCACACTTGGCAATGTTGCCTGTTTGTAACACAATTCTTTTTGCAAACGCTCACAATCTGAGAGTTGTTACTAAATTAAATGAGGACATAGGATGGACGTTGGTAAAATGACGTAAAAATGCAAATATTAATTTACCCATCGAAACTCATTACATATAGGTAGTAATTATAGAAATATACTTAGAAGTAACCTATACAGAAAAATACTTACCATGTATATACTCGGTATGGGGATTTCAGTCTCTAAATTAAATTAACAAAGAGCTGTCCTTTACCTGTAGCACTCCAGATGTGTGGACACAGAGCCTTTATAGCAGGTTTATAGCAGGCAGAGATAGACAAACATTGCAGATGAGCCAGGAGTCAGGGTTTGGGGTGTCTGAGGTTGCTGTGATACCTTCCTTGAACAAGAGACTGTTGTGCTAAGCTGTGGGTTCAGTCCCCAGTAAGAGAAAAAATCCAGGGCACCGACTGCATTTGCCTCACCCTGCTCCGCGCTGGGATTGCAGAGGAGGCTCCTGTTCAGCTCCTTTAGCCTTCTCGTTGTCCGGAGCTAGCGTAATTAACCTTTAGAGTGCCAGCACTTAAACCATCTTTCTTTATACGTTTATAATTAACGTACAATGTGCTGTTCTTTCTTCCCTAAGATGAGAGAGGCGACGGTGGCCTATAATTACTTTTTCAACGCAAGCATTTTACAAGTGCAAGTTGCACAGACAGCAAATCTTCAGTTACCTTAGATCTTGGAACTTGGGGATGTGGCTCAGAGGTAGCATGCCCCTAGGTCCAATCCCTAGTACCTCAAAAAAATGATAAAAAGATCATCCCTCATGAGGATTTGTGATGCCTTAGAGAAAAAATAAAATAAAAGATTAAACCTTTTCAGAGAATCTGCTAAAATTCTGTTCAGTGGATTTACTCACTAAGTGCTTAAAATTTAGTTACCACATTTTATTTTGGAATAAGAGTTGAGATAGATGAACACTACTGTATTGTGACTTTTTAAAGCCTAAAATCTTTTTGTCACTTGTTAACTATGGTGACAGGCAGGATCCTGGTCCAGGACTCTGTTACCATGGCAAAAGCTTTGGGAGAACAGAATTAATGACGACTAGTGTAATGTTTGGTAAGATGTACGTGGCTTTACTTCTCCTAAATGGTGTCCTTTCTTATTAGAAGCCAGTACGCATCTGAACTGTATTTTGAACACTGCAATGCTAAATAAGCCTCATCCCACCTACTGCACATAAACTCTTTTTTTCTGACCCCTTTTACCCTCTCATTTCCAAGGAGCAATAAAGCCAGTCATAAAGGCTTAGATGAAACCCCGCGGTTGTCAGGGTTACCATCTGTTGTTCTATGAAAACAGAGCAGTTGTATAGTGCAGGCGATGAGCAGCCGCCGCTCCACGGCTGGAAGGACTTGCGGCTTCAGACAGGACCTGGGGCCCGGAGTCGATGCCAGCCTAGCCTGTGGGGGCCACACTGCTGTAGAGGCCCCAGTGTTCAGCAAGCTCCCTTGCTTCGGGCACATAATAAGCACTTGGTAATATCTGTTGGCTATTTCAACTGGTATTGGTCAGGTGCTCATTGAGAGCTTACATGGGTTGGTTGGTTGGTTAGTTGGTACTTGGGGTTGAACCCAGGAGCATGTTACCTTTGAGCTACAGCCCCAGCCCTTTTCTTTCTTTTTTTTGGGGGGGGGATACTGGGTATGGTACTCAGGAGCATTCTACTTTCGAGCTATACCCCCAGCCCTTTTTTATTCTTTATTTTGAAACAGGGTCTCACTGAGTTGCAAAGGGCCTCACTAAGTAGCTGAGGCTGGCCTCGAACCACAGTCCTCCTGTCTCAGCCTCTCAAATACTGAGATTACAAGCGTGCGCCACCACACCCGGCTCAGTCTTAACCCCAGCCCTTTCGCTTTTCATTTTGAACCAGGGTCTCAGTTGCCGAGGCTCGCCTTAAGTCTGTCATTCCAGTCTCAACCTGACAAGTACTGGGACTCTAGGCGTGGGCTGCTGCGCCCGGCTCAGATCGTTTGATTATCATTATTCCCATATTTTCATTACCAGAAGCAGCACATGTGTGCTCAGTGGACATTGCTGGCTGCTAAAGTATTGGATGAACTCATGAACAACTGGCCGAGCAGAGTCTTAGGGTGGCTGAGACGCAGGTTCAAAGTACAGATGTCAGCGTTCAAACTGCAGCTCAGCTACCAATGAGCCCAAGCTTTCATGCAGGGAACGTAGAAATGGCGTCCGTATCTACACTACAAAGATGCCGTGAGACTGATAAACACAGACGGTTACTGCACAGCACCCAGGGCACGGTAAGCACTGTACAAAGATGGACATTGCAAATGTCTAATTGGGCCGCTCAGCAAACTGCCACAGAGCAGGAGGCTCACCAACAACAGACGCGGGCTTCCCCCAGGCCTGGGGCTGGGGGCCCAAGGGCAGGGAACTGGCAGGTCCCCCGGTGAGGGGTGTGTCTGCCGAAGTTCTGGGCCTTTTTTTTGCTGTAATTCTGCGTGGCACAAGAGCTAAGGGATTTCTCAGGTCTTTTTATTTTTTGGTACTGAGGTTGAATCCAGGGGCATTCTACCTCCAAGCTACATCCACCCCCACCTTTATTTTTTTTTATTTTAAAACACGGTCTCACTAAGTTGCCAAGTTGGCGAGGCTGGCCTCACACCTGTGATCCTCCTGTCCCCACCTCCCAACCATGGGATTGTAGGTGTGCGTGCGCTCCTGGCTTCTCATGTCTCTTTCGAAAGACATTGGTGACACTCCTGAGGACTCCGTCATTGTGTCCTCACCCCCCCTCCAAGGCCCCTCCCTGCCGTCACCTTAGGCAGTAGATGTCTACCTATGCATTAGGAGGACAGGAGCTTTGCTGTGAGACCACAGCCCGGGGTCCAGCCTCCTCTGCTGGCCGCTCCCCGGCTCCTGTGCTCACACTCCTGACCCCTCTGCTCTTCGTGGTATCCGAAACCCTCCATTCTTCCTGGGCTTACCGGAATCAGCAGCACACCGCTCTTTTACACATTCAGTTCTACCAACTGAAAGCGTTTAATATTTCATGATGTTTGCTGTTTGCGAAGCTCAAAGGGCGCTGATGGGTCGTATTTAATTTGACAGATGATAGAATTGGACTGCGAACAGACTTTGTGACTTTTGACTCTAGAAAGTAGGTTTACTGCTGTTACTCCTTTTATTTTATTTTTTTACTGCTGGTGTAACAAATTGCCCTGCAGACTTAAGACAGTGAGCTGCCTTATCTCGTGGTTCTGTAGTTTAGAAATTGAACGCATATCTCAAAATAAATAAATAAAAAGAGCAGGGAGGTAGGTCCATGGTAGAACACCGGTGACTGGGTTCAACCCCCAGTACCAAAAAAAAGGGGAGGGGGAGGGGGAGGGGCAGGGAGTCAAGCAGAGTATCCTAGAGCTGAAATCCCCGGTGTAGGCAGAGCTGCCTTGCTTTCTGGAGAGTCTGAAGAGATCCAAGCTCTTGCCTGCTGGCGGGTCCAGAGGCCACCAGCTCTCACTAGCAATCCTTGGCTGGCAGCTCCTCCATCGGCCTAGTCAGCAACAGGGCGGCTCAGTGGCCCCCCTCAAACACCATTTCTCCTCTGAAGCTCTCTTTTGGCCTCCATCTTCTCTCTCTCTCCCTCTCCCCCCCTTCTTTCTCTCCTCTTTATCTCTTTTTTCTCTTTCTCCTCTTCTCTCTCTCCTCTTTCTTTATCTTTTTTCTCTTTCTCCTCTTCTCTCTCTCCATGTGTGTGTGTGTATACATGTGTGCACTTGCACTGGAGATTGAACCCAAGGGCATACTACCTCTGAGCTACTCCCAGACCTATTTGATCTTCATCGGAAACAAGCTCTCACTAAGTTACCACTCACTAGCTCTACACCTGAGCTCCTCCGGTCTCCGCCGTTCAAGTACTGAGATGACCGTGGCACGCGCCACAGTGCCTGGCTAGAATAATAAGCACTTTAATACTGCTTTCCACAAGAGTGTATAAATAAGATTATTTTCACAAGGTAAAAACATCCAGCAGACAATACGAAACTGAGCGGCCTGAAGTGCTTCTCACAATGCATCCAGCTCTATGCTTACTGCCAAATAAATGAAAAATTTCTTAGATTACTGAACATTGGGCAGCGATTGCAGTCACCGTTATAACTCTTTGGCATCAGTCCCCAAAGGGAACTGAAGGCTCCACAGATCGGAATGCTGTGTTGATTTGCTGACTTGGCAGAGGTCTGTGTAAAGAACTGGCGTGGGCCGAGAACTTCTCATCAAACAAAGGCAATATATTCTTAAGTATTGACTTTTGTGTGATTCAATTTGCAGTAAGCGTAAGAGTAACCTTTATAAACTTCCCTGTGAACTTAAAAGCAAGTTTGCATTTTGTGGTTAACGTTTCTTTTACTGTACGACTTCCAAAATGATGACCCAGCGTACTGGATCTCTTGAAACCTTTTAGCCGAGGAATGAAAGTGAAGGGTTTTCCAAACGCTTAGAATCCTAATCGAGAAGTTGGATGGAGACTTTTGGGAAGTCAGACCCTATCAAGTTTTAGTTTTAATAAAGTTAAGTAAAAGGTAAATTATAAGAAGGCGATGAATGCTTAACTTAAAATCTGTCATTCCATTTATTTTTAAATGGTTTTAAGTTGATAATAATTGTATATGCTTATAAAGGACAACATGGTTGTTTTTATACACAGTAAGTCTGTAAGAAGATGGACTTGTGGATTAGCATGATTAAGTCTGTCCTAAGGATAGTCATGGGTAGACAACTTCCACAGTAAGTAGATGTTTTTCCTTTGAAATCTCTGCAGTCTTCTCTCAACCCATATTAGCGTTTTGTTTTCTTTTCTTTTTCCTTTGGCAGTGTGTAAAATTTTACACACATGCTCAACAGATTATTAAAAACTGTTCAAACTGTGTTCTTGGAAGTATTTCCTCTATACTAAATCATAAGTTGTGTTGGGAATAGCAAGTCCTGATTTTATGTTTTCAGTTCTATTATTTTCTTTTTACTCGGTTCACTCTGACCTATCACAGATTTATTTGGAAATTATGGGACTTTTCCTACTGGAATTTATTATTTTTATAGCCGATGAAGCTGGGTTTTTTTATACAATAGGAATTTGGGCCCAAAATAACCAAATGCATCATATACTGTTGACTAACTTCTTGATCAGATAGCACTTCTAGAAGTGTTTTCTTATAAAATAATGAAAGTAATAATTGTAAACAAGTATTTCTTGCTGATACACTGTCCAAAGACCTTTTAGTTCGGTAACTGAAACATAAAAACATGCCTTTCTTCCTTCCACTTAGAATGTTTCTGGAAAGTTCTAGCAATGGCAGTGGAGTAACCTGGAGAGCTGGATGTTTTAGCTTTTGCTGGTACTAGTGAAAGTCGCATCAACAATGTCCTCTCTTGCTGCTTCTGATCGATACTTCTTGTGTTTTCCAGGGCTGGGGGCAGAGCCCAGGGCCTTGCACATGCCGGGCCGGGCAAGCGCTCTACCACTCACAAGTTGGACTTAGTCGTTTTTAAAACCCAAATCTCTGCGATGAGATCTTCCTAAGTTATCAGCTACTAGTTTCTGAATGCCCGCTTTGATCTTCATTTTATGGTTGGTGTTAAGATTGCACATTGAAGCCCTTACTTCATTAGAATCAAAAAAGCCCTTTTTATCATTACATAACCCCCAAACTGGAATATATCGTGACAGTTATTAGTATTATTCTTACTCCTGATTAGAAATGTTAAGGTGAGTCTGATCATTTAATTCATCAGATCCTCTTACCTGAAGGCATGGTGCCGCGGACCTATACTCCCAGTACTTGGGAGGCCAAGACAGGGGGATTATAGGTTCAAGGCCAGCCTCGGCAACTTATCAAAACCCTCAGAACTCAGTAAGTTTGTGTTTCACAATTTAAGAGGGGGGAGGCTGCATTGTAGTTTGGAGGTAGAACACCCTGGGTTCAATCCCAGTACCCCCTCTCCCCACACAATATAATATGTAAGTTAATCCTTCAAAGATGGGTCTGCTCATCTCGGTCATCTTCGCGGCCTCACCCATCTTCAAGCTATCATCTGTCAGTCTTTCCTCCCTTCCTCTTCTATTGCCATTCACCTTTCTTCACAATTTTAGCGGGAATATTTTCAATACTCTTATCTCCAGGACAAGTCCTACTCCATGTTCTTGCTAAAAAAATCACTTGGCTTCACATGAACAAGACTCCCTATTCTGCAGGCCCTTCGCAGCCTCCATGCACCAGAGGCGTCCTATCCATCCTGTCCGTCCTGTCCATCCATCCTGTCCTGTCCTGCCCATCTCATCTCATCTATCCCATCCCATCCATCCATCCATCCTCTCCCATCTTGGCAATCCCATCCCATTTCATCCCATCTATCCGTCTTGTCCATCCTGTCCCATCTTGTCCCCTCCATCCCATCCATCCATCCCGTCCATCCTGTCCCATCCATCCCATCCATCCTATCCTGTTCCTTCTTGTCCCATCCATCCCATCTCATCCTGTCCAATCCCATCCATTCTGCTCCATCCATCCCATCTCATCCATCTCATCCCATGCCATCCAATCCCACCCATCCCATCCGTCCCGCTCATCCTGACCCATACCTGCAGCAGGCACATGGTGTCTCTGCTGACCATGAAGGCACGCACAGCCCCCCAGGCCCTGTGCCCTCCCCACCTGGGTTCACCCTTTCTTACCCTGCTGCCAGTGAGATCCCCTGAGCCTTGCAGAAACCATAGTGGGAGCAATTCTCCGTTTGTCATTCCTCTGCCACCTGGCCCCATGTGCCTTCCCTCCTGGGCATGGTTGACCTCTTAAGAACAGGTCCAGTGCCCAGGAGACCACTCAGGCTGCTCTCTGTGCTTGGACCTCACTTCCTGCTCTTTGAACAGCCGCCTCTGCCCACAGGGACGCGGCACCCACTTCACAGATCTGTTATAAGAATCCATTGAAACAAACACGTTTCCAAACACCGTGCCCTGTCACACAGCAAGCACCCCAAATGGCTGGGGGTGTTGAGACCGGAGGCGTTCTGTCTCGAGTACTGGGATAACGGGTGTGAGCCCCACACCTGGCCCAAATGATGTTTTCAACGTCCACATCCCAGCCGAGCTCCTCAGCCATTATTCGCTCGACCTTTATTTACTGAGTGCCTACTCTGTGCCAGGCACCCCACTCTGTTCTGGGTATACGTATACGGTGTCTCAGAAGTCACAGCCCTGCGCACCAAGGAGCTGGAGATTGACAGGACCATGATGAAGTTCCCCCAGGACCCCTGCCAGGAGTCACCAGCAAGGGCGCGAAGTCGAGAGGTGGGTGGTGCTGTGCTCCGACCCGCACCCATTGCAGATGTTTTAATTAAATGAGCGGGGCAGGAGGCAGGTTCCTGTGTGGGTTGTGGTCTTGCTAACTTGGTGCCTTTTGTTTCTTCTTGGGGGCCGTCCAGTCCTTCTGTTTTCAAGTCATAGTGTCTGCCGGGTGCTTTCACGGGGAATTGCCTGACCCGGACACTTAGGAGGTTATTTCAGGACTGGCGTTCCAAGGAAAATCCATCGCCACCTCCTGGCTCTCTGGAGCTCCGTTCCAGTTTGCGCAGCCTCCTGATGGGTTTTGCAGGACGTGTGGGAGCAGGGACTGTCTGAGTCATATGGAATCGCTCCGGACGCGGTGTGGAGAGTCCTGGGAGGGAGGGGTGCACCGGCCATGCCAGATCATCATGGAATTTACCAAGTGGCGTAGCCTGAGAAAGAAAACATTCCAAGAGACACTTAATAACAACTATTCTGGATTAGGAGGCGGTGCCAAAACATGTCTGGGGCCCAGCTTATAAATCATAAATTGCTATTACAGGTGAAAGATATTACGAAGAGAGCCTGTACTCCCGCAGTTACATTTGAAGATTACGGAGGCTTGCAGAGGAGGCGTGGACTGTTTCAGCGCCCGGGGTCTCTCCCTCGCTGCTCACTTTTTTACTGAGGGTTTTGCTTTGCGTTTGATGTACCAAGTGCTTTTTAAAGACAGAGACGGCAACAAAGGCTCTCATGTGGTTTCCTGACCTTGCAGACCACTTGATCTTTCCCTACGGAGCGCATCAGGCCCCTGGGAGGATTTGCATTTAGCTTGCAAGGCATTCTTCACAGCCGTCTCCCCAAGGCCGGTCTTCTCTGAAACGTCTGCGGGTGTCTGTCCAGGGCCTTGAGGGATGAAGGAGGGACCACAGAGGGGTGACCTCCCGCTCTGGTTCTGCAACATCGTACTCAGCGCCCGTGGCCGTCCAGGCCCAGTGATACGCACGTTGAACTGGACGTGACAGTAACAGTGTGGCTGGCGTTCCCCCCAAAATATAAACGAACTGCCATGTGGCCCGCGACCCCGCTGCCCAGTGCTCATCCGGAGACCATGAAGCAGCGCGACGGTGACACCGCCACGTGCCACGCGCGCTGAGGCCGCGCTCACAATGGCCACGGTGCTCACTCAGTGTCCACACACACACACACACACGCATGCGTACACACACATGCTCACGCATGTGTTCACACGCGCGCACACAATGGCGTGCTACTCAGCCGTGCAGAGGGCGGATTCCTGCCACTTGTAGAAGCACGGGCAAACCTAGAATGACATTATTCAAGATAAGCCGAGCAAAGAAAGACAGACCCCGTGTTCTCATGCGTATTCGAAACCTCAGAAAATGGATCTCCTAGGAGCAGAGCTACCAGCAGGGGCTACCAGAAGTTAAGAGCGTGGCAGGGAAGGAGGGAGAGGCTGGTTAATGCATCAAAAATTACAAGTATGCCGGGCGTGGTGGTGCATGCTTTTGGGAGGCTGAGACAGGAGGATCATGGTTCGAGGCCAGCCTCAGCTGCTTAGTGAGGCCCTTTGCAACTCAGTGAGACCCTGTTTCAAAATAAAGAATAAAAGAAGGACTGGGGGTAGCTCAGAGGTAAAATGCCCCTGGGTTCCATCTCCAGTACTGCAAAAAAAAAAAAATTATAAGTACATAGGAGAAATAAGCCAGGCATGGTGTCGCACACCTGGAATCCTCATATGTGGGAGGCTGGGACAGAAAGATCACAGGTTTGAGGCCAATCTCAGCCACCCAGCGAGACCCTGTTTCAGAATAAAGAGTTGCCAGGCGTGGTGGCGCATGCTTATAACCCCAGGACTTGGGAGACTGAAACAGGAGGATGGCGCAGGTTCAAAGCCAGCCTTAGCCAGCCTTAGGTACTTAGTGAGGCTCTCAGCACCTTAGTGAGACCTTGTTTCCAAATAAAAATATAGAATAGGTCTGGGAGTATAGCCTGGTGGTAGAAGGCCCCTTAATTCCATCCCCAGTACCAAACAACAACAACAAAAGACAGAATAAAAAAGGTTTTAAAATGGGCTGAGGAGCTGGGCATGGTGGTGCAAGCTTGGAATCCCAGTATTTGGGAGGCTGAGACAGGAAGATTGTGGTTCACAGACAGCCTCAGCTACTACTTAGTGAGGCCCTTTGCAACTCAGTGAGACCCTGTTTCAAATTAAAGGTTGAAAAAATAGGTATGGGGTGTAGCTCAGAGGCAGAGTGTCTCTGGGTTCTCATCCCCAGTACTGAAAAAAAAAAAAAAAAGAGCTGGGGTATAGCTTTGAGGTAAAATGCCCTTGGGTTCAATCCTCAGTAAAATAATAAAATAAAATAGGAAGTATAAATTCTATAGTTCTATTCCATAGAAGGGTGACTACGGTTAACAATATTGCCTGCATATCTCAAAATAACCAAGGAAGAAGCTTCGAATGTTCTAGCACAGCGCAAGGATGAACATCTGAGGAGACAGACCTGCTGAGCAGCCTGTACAATCATTACGTAACTATTCACGTATGGAAATGTGCTGTACCCTGAAAATATGCACAACTTTTAGGTATCAATAAGGAAGAAACCATTAGTAAGAAGGAAATGGCAACAGAGAAGCAGAGAAAGCGCAGGGGGCGGATCGGACGAGGTGTGGAGAAGCCAGAGGCAGTGGTGGTGAGATCTGCCCTCCACCGCAAAGCGCCTGGGCCTGGGCCTGTCTCTGGCCTGCAGACCCCAGACTCCAAGCTGCAGACAGGGCTGCCATGCTGGGTGTTCTCCCTGCCCCCAGGCCATAGGGACAGTTTTCCAGGGGCAGGGGAAGCTTCCTGTTCCTCTTTCTCCCCTGCCATCCAGAGCCAAAGACACCCCACCCGGCTGACCCTCCCTGCTCCCCGCTGCCATCACCCCAGAGGCCCGCAGACTCCCTTCCTTCTTGGCAGTGGCATACAACAAGCTGTGTGTTCACGCACGGAAGTCTTCAGAACCCCAAGCAAGCAGATCTTCCTTGCTCTAAGTTGCGGTCCTTGGCTGTTTGGGTGACAGTGGTGGGAATGTTGACTGAAACTCCAGGGAAGAGGTCTTTCCCTCATCTTTTTCTCAAGGGACATTTTTAGTTCCTTCTTTCTGCCCCATGTCCATTTTCTTTTCTTTCTTTTTTCCTCCTCCTCCTCCTCTTCCTCCTCCTCCTCCTCTTCCTCCTCTTCCTCCTCCTCCTTCTCTCTACTTCTCTCTCTCTCTCTCTCTCTCTCTCTCTCTCTCTCTCTCTCTCTCTCTCTCTTTCTCTGTTTTTTCAGTACTGGGGATGGAACGCAGGGGCATTCTACCTCCAAGCTCCACCCCTTGCTCTATTTTTTATTCTTTATTTTGATACAGGGTCTCACTGAGTTGCAAAGGGCCTCGCTAAGTAGCTGAGCTGTCCGAGAACTGCGATTCTCCTTGTCTCAGCCTCCCGAATGCCGAGGTTCCAAGCGTGCGCCACCACGCCTGGCTCCTGTGTCTATTTTCAAAGATGCTCCCAAAGAGTAGATACGATCTAAGTATAGTGTATTTGTGTGCACCATTCTTACCGTGAACTTCATTATTTTGTACAATTAATATATGATAATAATTATAATAATATGATTTGTTATAAGAAATACAACTTATAGAAATTATGATAAAAATTTTAAAAGATGGCCCTGAGAAACCAAATTTGAACAAGATGGTGAATTGAGAAGAATAGTGAGAGAGAGAAGAGAAGAATGAAAGGAAAAGCTGGAGAATTATGTGGACTAGAGGGAATTTCAAAGCCCAGAAGAGGTGTTCATTATATGTACTTGACTTTGCAGATTCTGGTTAATTTAATCCAGTGATTCTCTGCCATTTTATTGTCTTCTCCTCTCTTAGGGAACAAGGCAGATAAAAATACTTTTCTACTTTTCCTCTTGGCCAGAGAGTAGGAGAGTTCAATTACAAAATTGTAAAACTATGATGTTAATAGCATAGCTCTGTAATTCCCAAGCCCAAATCCCGGTGCACACCAAGCCATGCAGTCACAGAACTGTGGAGTGGTTCTCAGAAACTGCATAAAGCGTCTTAAAATAATATTGATCTTTCTAACTTTATAATGTGTCAAAAACCAGAAGCTTGCCCTTAATTATACAAGCAATCTTAAATGTTAAAATTAATTTAACATATGCATAAATGCAAAGATATAAATAGCTTGTGTATTAGAAGTCATTTTGCTTTCATATCTTTCTAAAATTTAAATATTTATGGGGCATATTTTTCTCAGAAAATTTACTCCTATAAATATTTGTCTTTTCTTCTCTTTATTTGTGGTACTTGGGAGAGGCATTCTACCTCTGAGCTATAGCCCCAGCCTTATTTTATTCTCTTATTTTGAAACAGGGCCTCACTAAGTTACTGAGGCTGGCTACAAACCTCCCACCCTCCTGTCTCAGCCTCCCAAGTATTGGGATTACAAGCGCATGCCACCCACCCAGCTTGATTTGCCATTTGTACATACTAAATTAAAAGAAAACATACTGAAGTCAGCAAAGCTTCATTGAGCATCTTGAGTATGCTTGATTTAAAAAAAAAAAAAGTATTGTTTTTAAACCAGGCGTGGTGGCGCACGCTTGTAATCCCCCACGCTTGGGAGGCGGAGATAGGAGGATGATGCAGGTTCAAAGCCACCCGTGCTGGCTTAAGAGACCCTGTTTCCAAATAAAAAATATGAAAAATAGGTCTGGGAGTGTAGCCCAGAGGTAGAAGGGCTTCAAGAAACCCCAGTACCACAAAAAAAGTATTGTTTTTATATTGTCTTGGTATTTGTTTGTGTGGAGAATTGAACCCAGGGGCATTCTACCTCTGACGTATGCCCTCAGCCCTATTTTATTTTTTATATGGAAATACGGTCTTGCTAAGTTTCTGGGGCTGGCTTTGAACCTGAGATCCTCCTTCCAAAAAACTAGGATTACAGACATGAACCACCATGTCTGGCTTAAATATTTTTATTGGTGTGTCTTATTATACATCACAGTGATATTTAAAGTGATACCTGCACACATCACTCGGTCCACTTCCCTACGCACCCCACCCACTTCCTTCTCCTCCCTTCCCATCCCCATTAGTGAGATTGGGAATGATGCAATCATATTTTTGAATTATTTACTACTTAAAGTAAGCTGGGCATGGTGGTCAACACCTATATTTCCAGTGCTTGGGAGGCGGAGACAAGAGAATCACAGGTTTGAGGCCAGCCTCAGCAGCTTAGCAAAATCCTCAGTAATTTGGGGAGACCCTGTTTCGAAATATAAAGTAAAAGAATGACTGGGTATTGTAGCTTGGAGGTAGAATGCCCCGGGCTCAATCTCCAAAAGAAAGAGGGGGACCAAAAGGGGGGAGTTTTAAATTACGTAGGTGGTGAGTCAAATGCTTGTCCCTAGGCTGCTCACAGGCGCTCTCCACCCTCACTCAGCCCACCTCTCACTCCCTACAAAACCAGGGAGATCAGGCTGGTGTCCAGCATCGGACGACAAAGGAGCTGGAAGGCACCGAGGGCAGCCTGGCCTCCGCCCTGGAGGGACCCCACTGGAGCGTTGCGGCCGCACTCCACCATCACTGGTTGGAAGCTGCCCGTTGCCTCTGTGGTCCTGTGCGGCTGCCTCAGATCTCACCCAGGGCTCGGAATTTGCAACAGAGAAGCCTATGGTTTTACAGCTTCAGTGGGAGATCAAAGCCAATTTCTATTCCTGTAAGCCTGGTGTAGAGGGGGCCAAAATACTCGGGAATTTCAAATGTTTCTTTTTCATTTTCTTCCTTACCAGTTGCGGCAAGATGGAGCGTCTTGAGTTCCTAGCTAGGAGGGCGAGGGATAAGGGCGTCTTAGGGTCTGTCTGTTGGTCCAAGGTGATCGTACGTCACGGGAGGTTAAAGTGGGACAAGTATTCGTGTTCACAGCACGTGCGAGGTTCTCTGCACGCCGGCCTGGCTCCTCCCCACACCTGTGGGTGAGAAGATGGATGGCGGTCGTGTATTTGGACGGTTTCGATCTTCCTTTGCCTTTACCCCTCTGCCTCTCCCTTCCCAAGCCCGCTCCGTTCTCCTGTCCTCTGTCCTCACTTACCTGAAGTCTCCTTCCCTCTTAATCCTTAGTTTCCACATCTGAGGGAAACACAGGACCCCTGGCTTCCTGAGCCTGGCTCAGCTCACTCAGCAGAATATTCCGTAGTTTCGTGCATTTTCCTGCAAGTGGCGTGCCTTTCATCTTTATGAGTCAAGCTCCACTCTGTGTATGGATCTTGTTTTTTTTATCCATCCCCGTGTCACCAGACCCTTGGGCCGGCTCCTTGCCTCGGCTGTTGATGGTTGTGCTACTGTGAACATGGGCATGCGCGCATCACTCTAGTTTTCTGACTTTAATTCTTTTGGGAGGATGCTGAGGAGCGGCGTGGCTGGGTCATATGGTGGGTGAGGAGCCTCCACACTGACCGCCATAGGACTTGTATTCATTGACACACCAACAGCGTGCACGCGTTTCTATTTCCCCACACCCTCACCAGGGTACGTCGTTGTTAAGGAATGGTACATTTTAGAAGGCACACATCTCTGGGAGGCTCTCAGCTCTCTTCCTGCCTCCCCGGCCCCTGAGGTCTGGCCATGTTAATGAACTTGGAATTCACCCAAAGGGCCACGTCCATCCTGCACCCTGCCCTGGGTCCGACCCACCTTCTCCCCTTTTCCAGACAATCGGAGCCACTTGTGAATTTGAGTTTGCGCAGGGAAGGGCCCGGAGCCCAAGGGCCTTGGCCTTCTCTCCCCACACGGCTGCTTGGCACAGAGTGGGCACTCGATACACCGAGGCTCTTGCAGACCTCATTGATTTAATTTCATAATTTGCTTCCGAGATATTCGTTAGGCAATGTCACTGGGAGGGCCAAAAAGAAAAGAGAAAGGAGGGTTCTCAGATAATCAGGCCATGACAAACATCAGCCATTGAACACAGGAGACCAGAAGGACCTGAGTGGCGGCCCATACGGCTGCAGGTCACCAGGGGTGTCTCCAGGGGGTCTCCAGGGCTCACGTGGCCCCTCAGCCCAGACAGCAAGCATTTGGCATGTGAACAGCTTACCATGGTAGTGTCCCAGCAAAGTGTGTGTGTGTCCTGCTGGGGACTGAGCGCAAGGACTTTCTACCTCCACATGACACCGTCAGCCCTTTTTATTTTTTATTTTGAAATAGGGTTCACTAAGTTGTGGAGGGCCTCACAAAGTTGCTGAGGCTGGTCTGTCTTAAATGTGTGATTCTCCTGTCTCAGCCTCCCAAGTACTGAGATTACAGGTATATACCAACGTGCCTGGCTCCAATAAAACTTTATAGCCGGGCGTGGTGGCTCACACTTGTAATCCCCGCGCTTGGGAGGCGGAGACAGGAGGATGGCGCAGGTTCGAAGCCAGCCTCGCTGGCTTAAGAGACCCTGTTTCCAAATAAAATATAAAATAAGATTTTGGGAGTGTAGCCCAGAGGTAGAAGGGTTCCATTTCCCAGTACCACCAAATTAAAAAAAAAAAAAAAAACAAAAAACTTTATACACAGTGCAAATGGTGGTGCACACTTATAATCCCAGTACTTGGGAGGCTGAGACAGGAGAATCATAGGTTTCAGATTAGCCTCAGCAACTAAGGGAGGCCTTCCACAACTTAGTGAGACCCTGTTTCAAAATGAACTATAAATAAATAAAAATAGGGCTGGGGATGTAGTTCAGAGGTAGAATGCCCCAGGGTTCAACCCCCAGTACAAAAGAGAAGGCATTATAGGAAAAGAAAAAGCAGCATGGTAGATTTGGTTCATGATATAAAGTTCTCTGATTCTGATCTAGACACATGGTTCTTTCTTCTGATTTTTGTTTGTTTCTTTTGTTTTGTTTTGTTGCGGGTCTGGGGATGGAACCCGGGGGCATTTGACCTCCGAGCTACACCCTCAGCCCTATTTTTTATTCTTTATTTTGAAACCGGGTCTCACTGAGTTGCAGAGGTCTCACTAAGTAGCTGAGGCTGTCCGCGAACCATGATCCTCCTGTCTCAGCCTCCCGAATGCTGGGGTTACTAGTGTGCACCACCACGCCCGGCTCTTTCTCCTGTTTTTAATAAAGGAGAAATCATCTGAGAGGAGCCCCCCGGGCACATGGAGTGGGCATCTGCACTGTAAGCAAGCGTATAGAAGGGGAAGACGGGGCTCGAGTGGGAGATGGAAGGTGTGAGAAGTTGGGGGCCTGGGACAGACACAGGCTGCCCCTGCAGCTTCCCCAGGGTGTGGGGTCGAGGAGGGCACTGGGGATCGAACCCAGGGCAGTCTACCTCCAAGCACACTCGCAGCCTTTTTTATTCTCTTACAGGATCGCACTAGGTTGCTGAGAGCCTCCTTACGTTGTTGAGGCTGACCTCAAACCTTCCGTCTCAGCCTCCCAAGTCCTGGGACTCCAGCACGCACTACTGTGCCCAGCTCCCCAAGATTCCGTCATTGGACTATGAGTCAGGGGTGCTGTTTCCTCCTTGTTCTCTGGGGCTCACCTATTCACGCCCGCGTCCTCAGCCCCAGCTGACTGGCTGCACCTTGGCTCCAGTGTCTGCCCCCAGGAAGAATGACGGAACAGACTTTTAGTAAGAGGAGAGTGGCATGCGCCTGTAATCCCAGCACTTGGGAGGCTGACAAGAGATCACATGTTCGAGACCAGCCTCAGCAGCTTAGCGAGACCTTGTTTCAAAATAAAAAATAAAAGGGGCTGGGGATAGAACAGCCCCGGGTTCAATCTTCTGTCTGTCTGTCTGTCTGTCTGTCTGTCTGTCTCTCTCTCTCTCTCTCTCTCTCTCTCTCTCTCACACACACACACAAGAAATTAAAAAGCTGAGAGGCCCCCCCTCTCTCCTTCATCCCCATTACTGTGAGGGCTCCTTGTCCATGTGACCTTGACGATTCTCCGAGGTCAAGGCTGGCTTCTCCTGCTCTACAAAGAAGCCCGTGCAGGTATAGATGATGTGTGCTACTGAGCCCCGTCTGTGAGCGCATGGAGAGCTCTGGCCCAAGGAACTCGTGTGTCTAAAATGCACAATACTGCCCGCCCTCCGATCAAGCATCTAGGTGTTCAGCAGCAAACGAATAGATCAAGGAATGTGGCGTGTGCACGGCGGAGTGCTACTCAGCCATGAAGAAGGACAAGGCTAGGTCAAAGCAGGAAGTGGGTGGATGTGGAGCACCTGCGGGGTGAGATCGCAGGCCCAGGAGAGGAGAGAGTAGAGAAAAGGGCCTTCAGTAAAGAAGAGGGAGCCCAGCTGAGTGGTGGAAGGACCCTGGGAAGGGAGCGGAGGGGGAGGTCTGGGGAAGGAAACAGACCCAGTGATGCCGCGCATACATGAATATGTCACTACCAAGCGCACTGTCAGGTACAACTGCAACCCCGCAATGCATCAATGCGACGTTTAAAAAGCTTGTAATGCCAAAAAGCCTAACCTCTGTCTACATTTAAGTACCAGCAAGTCTTCCGTGAGGAAAAAAACATCCTAGCTAAGCAAATTGTTTAACGATTTTGGTGTGAGCCAATTCCCCCACGTTCTGTTTTCTTCTTTGGCAGGCACCCACCTAAGCTGAGTGTACTTTGATTCCCCAGATGATAAATGTCTTGTGGGCTGAAATACTTTTCTTCGGGGCTTCCGATAAATGTTTCTTCGCTGTGGATTTTAAGACCGAATCCGTCTCCTTCAATCTCTTCTTTCCCCATTCGTGACCGTTTTCATGCTCTGGAGAGGGCCTCGGAGGCGGGTGTTGGGTGTGGACAGCGCCTGGGCAGTGGTCAGCCGCCTCCATCCCAGCGCCTTGGAAGCTGGCGCATGCTCAGTGAGGGCGCCCTGTCTGGCCTCTGCCTCCCCGTTCCTCGGTGGCCGACAGGGGGCGCACCTGGGAAGCTTTTATGATCCAGGCTGATTGTGGATAAGGGAAATGCAAGCGAACTAAAACAAACTTGGAAGCCTGGCATGGTGGCACACGCTTGAAATCCCAGTTGTTGGGAGGCTGAGACAGGAGAACCGCGGTTTCACGGCCAGCCTCAGCTACTTAGTGAGGTCCCTTGCAACCAAGGGAGACCCTGTTTCAAAATAAAGAATAAAAAATAGGGATGGGGTTGTAGTTCCGAGGTAGAATGCCCCTGGGTTCCATCCCCATTACCGCCCAAACAAACAAACAAATAAACAAACAAACAAAAACCTTGGAGAGCTGCGCTGGGAGAGGAATTTTCAGGAGTGAGTCTGAGCGCTTCATTCTATAAATGGCTTAAATAAAAGGGCAATCTGCCCTGGACATGGACCCCTTGTTTCCTAAACAAACCTCTTTTGTGTCCCTAACTGGCGTGGGGGAGGGGTCACAGTCACAGAAGCCTGGGATCTCACCCATCACTGGGTTGCCTTCCCTCCCCACCGGAGACTTCTGTGACCCGGGATAGAATCCACTTTCTCCTTCTCTGTACAGAAGGGGTCACCAGTGCTGTAAAAGGCCAGAACAGGCCCAGGTAAGGTCCTGTCTGCCTTGTCCCATAGCGGGACGCTGCCAGCGAGGTCACGGCATCCCTCCTCCCTCCTGGGCAGCTCGTGGCCATGTCTGACTGACTCACAGAGATCTCAACAGCCCACCGCTTTCTCAGAGTAAACCGCGAGTCTCTCTGTAACGCAAGGTGCATGTTCCGCTCCTGATGGCCTCAGCGAGGATGGCCTTCCAGCCTCCACTCTAAGCTTTTCTTCCGACCCACCATGGTCCTCATCGCCCTCTGTCCTGAGAGCCCCCCAAGCAGACATTTGGAGAAGCAGTCCCACTCTCCAGGCCTCCAGAGAGCCCGAGCCGGCAGCCAGGGCTGCCGCTCCCCTCGGACTTCTCAAATACTTTCAAGAGTGCATGGCTATCACACATCACGGTGAGATTCACATGACACACATACACACGCAAGCTCTGGGCGTGCTTCCCCTGCACGCCGTCCCCTGCTCTGTACAGCTTAGATGGGCAGTGACACCTGCTTGTATGGACAGGGCTATTTGAACTGTTCCCCCCAGGCCCCTCCACTGTCCTAGGCTCGCTCTGTCTGTCTGTCTGTCTCCTCATTTATCTGAAATTACTGTGTTTTCTATTTTCTCTCCAGCTTCCATATAGGATAGAGAACACACTCCCCTCGGCTTTCTGAGACTGGCCCATCTCACTTGGCAGAATACTTTCTAG
This sequence comes from Muscardinus avellanarius, assembly GCF_963383645.1. NCBI lineage: Eukaryota > Metazoa > Chordata > Mammalia > Rodentia > Gliridae > Muscardinus > Muscardinus avellanarius. Next base: position 62,142,501 of record NC_137803.1, read on the forward strand.
TCCCATCTATTGTCTTACAAATGACACAGTCCTATTCTTCTTTATGGCTGAGTAAAATTCCACTGTGAGTATAGGTCACATTTTCGTGACCCGTCCCTCTGTTGACAGACAGCTGGGCTGGTTCCATAACTTGGCTAGTGTGAACAGAGCTGGTATAATCATGGGTTTGCACTTATCTCTGCAGCGTTCTGACTTTCATTCTTTTGGAAAGATGCTGAGGGCTGGCTTCGCCGGGTCACGGGGTGGCTCCGTTCCCAGTCTGAGGAACCTCCATCCTGATTTCCACAATGATTGTACTAGTGCAGTCCCTCCAGCGGCGTGTGACGGTTCCTATCCCCTGCACCCTCACCAGCATTTATTACCATTTACGTTCTTGATGACGGCCATTCTAGCTGGGGTGAGATGAACTCTGGGTAGATTCGATTTGAAGTACCCTGGTGTTGCTGTTGCTGTTTTCTGATGCTGGGGCTTGAACCTGGGAGCATTCTATCTCTGAGCTATACTCCCAGCTCTATTTTATTTTGAAATAAGGTGTCACTAAGTGGCTAAGGCTGGCCTGGAACCTGTGATCCTCCTGTCTCAGCCTCCTCAGTACTGGAGTTGCAGGCGTGCACCGCCACATCTGCTTCTACTGTTCTCCTTGATAATCCTTTTCCCTCTGCCTGACTGGCCCAGTCAGGTGCCGACCTCTCTCACCCACTACATCTGCCCCCACCCCACCCCCGTCCTGTGCTTGAGACAACGGACCAGGGACATATTTTCTCTGGGAATTGCCTTCTAATGGGGCCAGATGTTGGCCGTGTATTCGACAGATCACAGCGCTCATCTGGTCTCAGGTCAACTTTGACCTCCGCTTTCCAGACGTTTCTTTTTAAGGGGTGTGTTCTTTCCTCAGATCTCTCGGGCTCTTTGCCCAGGGCAGTTGACACCTGCCAGCTTGGCCTGCTTCGGTATGTGAGTGACTTTGCCCATCTCTGGCCTCTGGGATTTATGGTTTGCAGGGTGCCTCATTCCCCAGGATGCCACCTGCTGTGGGCGGCACACAGTACTGAATACAAAACCCCGAATCCTGTGAACTGTACTGAGTGCTCATATCGTGCCTGGAAGGAAAACTTAAGAAATGATTGCCCATATTGTGTCTGTTAAGAAAGCACAGAGGAACCTTTTTTTTTTATTTTTAGACAATAAGGTACCTTGTGAAAGGTATGTGTTCTTTTAAACATATAAAAATCTGGCCTGGTGTGGTGGCGCACACCTGTAATTCCAGTATTTGGGCGGCTGAGACAGGAAGATCGCAGGTTCAAGGTCAGCCTCAGGAATTGAGATCCTCAGGGACTTACTGAGACCCTGTTTAAAATAAATGATAAGGCCAGGCGTGGTGGCGCATGCGCGCACACTTGTAATCCCAGCATCTGGGAGGCTGAAACAGGAGGACTGTGGTTCACGGACAGCCTCAGCTACTTAGTGAGGCCGTTTGCAACTCAGTGAGACCCTGTTTCAAAATAAAAACATATATAGCCAGGTGTGGTGGCGCATGCTTGTGATCCCAGCACTTGGGAGGCTGAGACAGGAGGATCGCACAGGTTCGAAGCCAGCCTCAGCTTAGTGAGGCTCTCAGCAACTTAGTGAGACCCTGTTTCCAAATAAAGTATAAAAATAGGTCTGGGAGTATAGGCTGAAGGTAGAAAAGCCCCTGGGTTCCACCCCCAGTACCACAAAAAAAAAAAAAAAAAAAAACCATATAAAAAATAGCGCTTGGGGTGTAACTCAGAGGTAGAATGTCCCTGGGTTCCATTCCTAGTACCGTAATAAAATAAAATTAAAATTAATAAAAAAAATAAAACTGGGCTAGTGTTGTAGCTTGGAGGTAGAATGCCTCTGGGTTCAATCCCCAGTACCAAGGGGGGGGGGGGGTCTGAAAGTTGATCTCCCGAGTCCGTGGCTCCAGTAATCATGCAGTTTGCAAAGAAGATATGTCAACTTGCAAGGAAAAGACCTTTTCATCTCTGACTAAAGAAGTGCTAAGCCAGGAACCTTGGTCTGGCTTCCTTCCTACCCAGCTCCCAGGAATGCTTTGTGAGTTAATGAGATATTGTCTGAGAAGCCCTGCAAGCTCTTAAGAGAGAGGAGTACTGTCAGCATTCTGCTTAACTCGAACACTTCTGGGAAAATGTCCGAGCTGCTTCTTCCCTCCCGAAGCCCTTCACCCAAGGGGCTCTTGGAAAAGATGGCGAGTGGTCACATCTCACCTTCTTCATGTTAAAGGAGACACAAAACCACAACATTTAAGCCCGGCCTGTGGGTCCCCCCGTTTCTGATGCACAGCCAGGACCTAAATGAGAACTCCCGGCGGGTCCCCCTCAAGGCCCCACACTCACCTGGTTCCATTGGAAAGGGCAAAGGGAGGTCATTCCTGTTGCAGGGGATAGGTTGGGGGGGGAGGTGTGTGGTGTGAAATAATCCCCCCCTACCACCAGACACACAGAGACAAACAGAAAAACTGTGGATTCTTGTCCTAAGCTAAGAATAAGTATTCATCACTTGGACAGCTGCTGCAGATTTAAAGAAGTTTATTAAAAGATAGAAATATAGAGATAGTTAAAGCCCTGTGCTGGAGCAGACACAGGGGGGCAATTCGAACGAAAATGCCCAAAGAACTCCAGTTTACTGAGTTTTTATCCTGTCTAAGTCCGAGGAAGGTCCTTTGATCTGTAGATATGCTAGCCCTATCTCTAGCCCAGTCTCTGCCATTTCCAGGAGGATTTGCCCTGGAAGGGGGGGCTGTCCTGCCTCCAAACACAGCCCTCTGCACCTCTTGTTCCATCCCCCGAGATGTGTGAAATTGTTTCTCCGGCATCTGGGATTTCTTCAGATTTCCCTTAGGCCATTTGTTTCTCTTTCAGAAATGTAAAGAAGCCTCTCAGGCTTCCTTTCCTTCCCTTTAGAAATGTAAATTACAAGTCCCTCCTTTCTGCTAGCCCTGGCCTTCTTAGTATAAAGGATATATTTTTAAAATTGGAACTCTTTTCCCAATACTTATACCTTAATACATTTCAAACCCTCTTCCCAATACCAGTACAATTCCCTAAGTCACGATGTCACCGTGAGGAGAAACGGGAAGAAGTGAAGGAGCCCGAGGGCCCTGCGTCGTGATTCCAGCAGTGACGGGTGTGTGTGTAAACTCTGGGGCCAGGCGTGGTGGGCACGCGTCATCCCCGCGCTTGGGAGGCGGCGACAGGAGGATCGCGCAGGTTGGAAGCCAGCCGCACTGGCTTAAGACACCCTGTTTCCAAATAAAAAAAGTATAAAACAGGTCTGGGAGTGTAGCCCGGAGGTAGAAGGGCTTCCAGAAACCCCAGTAACACACACAAAAAAATATCTTTTGAAATATATTTTGAAATATATTGTCATTAGTGCGTTGTAATTAAACATCATAGCAAAGTTTAGCGTGATGGAAATCCCCCCCTTCTCAGCCTCCCAAGTACTAGGACTCTGGGCCTGTGCCTCTGGGTTTCTTCACGGTTACCACTCTAACTGGAAGGAATCGGCCAAGACTCTGAAGGGAGAAAACCTTTTTCAGCTCCTCCTCTGGAAGAGGAGTAATATCTAGGATATACAAAGACCTCAGAACACTTGACACTGACACACAATCCATCAAAAGGTGGGCAATGGAGCCAAGTAGACACCTCTCAAAAGAAGAAATGCACTTCCAGTCCTGGGGAAGGCTGAGACAGGAGGATGGCAGGTCTGAGGCCAGCCTTGGCAACTTAGCAAGAACCCTGTTTCAAAATAAAAAATAAAAAGGACTGGGGTGTATATCCAAGATAGAATGCCCCTAGGTTCAAGCCTTACTCAGTACAAAAAAAAAAAAAAAAAAAGATGCAGCTGGTCAACAAAAGTGTTAAATGTTCATCATCATTAGCAGTCAAGGGAATGCAAGCCAAAACTACTCTGAGAGTGCTTGCTGCTTGGGGTGTGTGTGTGTGTGTGTGTGTGTGTGTGTGTGTGTGTGTGTGGTACTGGGGATTGAACCCAGGGACATTCTACCTCTGAGCTACACCCCCAGCCCTTTTTATATTTCATTTTGAAACAGAGTCTCACTGAGTTGATGGGGGTCTTGCTAAGTTGCAGAGGCTAGCCTCAAAACTCTGATCCTCCTGAATCTGTCTCCCAAGTACTGGGATTACAGGCGCACAGGTGTAGGGGCCACCGTGCCCAGCTTGCATTAAAAAATATACATATATATACTTTCAGCCAAAAGGTGGCGCTGCAGGCAAGTAAGTGAAGATGCCCCAAGCGCTGAGCCCAAGGCTAAGGATGCCTTCCTCTAGTCCTACCCCTGGGTCAATGTTAATGACAGATGATGGCCAGGTCCAGGCTGTGTGCACCCACATGCCCACCGGCATCTGAAACCCTCAACAGAGACCACTGAGTGCCAACTCCAAGGCTTCTAAGAATGTTACCATTGCTCTGACCACAGAGGAGGCTCAGGTGGCATTACAATACAACCCGAATCCTCACTCTTCTGAAATGAGTGCACATTACTAATAGATATCTAGTAACACACAGACACACAGACTGCTGTTACTTGGGTGGTCGTAGAACAAAACTTGCAGTGTTTTTTGTTTAGTAACTTACTTTGAATTACTACTGTATTTCACTACAAAATTGTTTCCCAAATTCTAGTTCATTTATGCAGAGCTCTTCCCAGAGTTTGGTAAGCCTTTCTAGACAAAAGGATGAGGAAACCAGAAGGCTCTTCAAAGGCTTCAGGCAGTGCCTTCAATGCCAGAACTTGAGAGGCTGAGACGAGAGGATCGCAGGATCAAGGCCAGCCCCGGCAACTACAGGAGCCACTCAGCAATTTAGTGAGGTCCTGTTGTAAAATAAAAATAAATTAGGTCTAACTTGGAGGTAGAATGCCCCCGGGGTTCAATTCTTGGTACCCAAAACAAACCCCAAACAAAAACAAACAAACAAACAAAGGTTTCAGGAGGAGCAAGTACACAGAGCAGCTAGATAACTCCCAAGATAAAATCTGCTCATGTTTTTGGCTATGAATAATGAATGGAAGTTTTCATATTTTAGTACAGGCCACCTGGATGTCTGCGGCGCCCACGGCAAGTGGCAACTTCAGCAGAGAGCCCTCCCCACACCATACGATCTCTTTCTCTGTGTGTTTGCCTCAAAAAAACCCCAAAATTCGCATGTTCCCTTCTTTTCATATGAGATCTTTATAATTCTGGTGTGTGTGTGTGTGTGTGTGTGTGTGTGTGTGTGTACATGAATACACATGTGGTGGAGCCATAGAAACAGACTACAATTCACCTGGCAGTGTTTTGCTTTGGGGTCCACTTCATGGACGAAACGTTGTCGAGCTCTCAAGGTCTGTAGTGCAGTTTAAAGCCAAGACACACGCGCGCCAGTGAGCTGGTCCCCTCGATTCTGGACCAGCCTGCACAGAATCGGCAGTGTGCTTCCTGCTCTCCGTCCACATCGTGACTCTGGGTGGGTGTGGGGGCCGCAGCTTGACTGTGCAGACCCAGCAGGAGGTGAAGTTCATGTTCTTGCCCCCGTAGGGAGCCTGGGGGTGAGGAGAATCTCTTCAGCAAAGAGGAACAAAGGTACACTTCCTGCAAAGTACTAAAAGTTGTCTAGGTCTTTACATTTGGGTCTTGAGAATCCTACAGCTATCAACCTTAAACGGAGAGCTTTAAAAGATGTAAGCACGTAGCCAGGCATGGCGGCACATGTCTATAGTTACAGGACTGGGGAGGCTGAGACAGGAGGACCGCAGGTTTCAGGCCAGTCTCAGCAACCTAGTGAGGTCCTCTTTTGGAATAAAAGATGATAAAATAAGGCTAGTGGTCTAGCTCAGAGTAGAATGCCTCTGGCTTCAATTCCCAGCATCAAATTTAAATATATATATGTATATAAGTATAAATATAAATAAATAAATATATCCATAGAATACAGAGGCATCTCTCTGTAGTCACAGGTGACTAGTTTTAGAATCACCCCCATGAATGTCATGGATACCAAAGTCTGTAGGTGCCGAGGTCCTATATATAAAATAACATGGTATTTGCACATAACCTAAGTAATCCTCCTGTATATATTATTTCTGTATTACTTATGATACAATGTAGATGCCATGTAGTTCCTATACATAGCATTAGGGAACGCTCTTCCTGTATACTTTATATTATTTCTGTATTACTTGTGATACAGTGTAAGTGGTATTCAGTTCCTATACTATACCACTTAGGGAATAGAGGCTAGAAAGCCTGTGCATGGTCAGTCTAGACCCAGTTTGGTTATTTTAGTATTTTCAATCTGGAATTGGTACAATCTGTAGACGTGGAGCTCACAGACATTTAGGGCCAACTTTATTAGCAGAAAAAAAAGGCATGTATTTAGCTTCGAATTTTATTGTCTTAAGTATAAGAGCCCCAAACTCGGTGGTCCCTAAAAAAAATTAACTTCTAAATAAATACTGTGCCCTATGATCAGCGATAATTATAAATAAAAACACAGGAATGTATATATTCAAGAACATTGAATTAGTACGTATTAAGAGAAACACTCGCCACCGCGGCTGGAAGACATCCTCTCAGGGCCTGCGGGAGGTACCACGTTCCCCGCAGGCTGGCTGGCTGGCGCCAGTAGATTTTGGCAGATTCCACTGAAGGAAGAAAATGCGGGGTTGACAACCTTTCTATTCCTTGTGGGAGGCTCTGTTCTGTAAAGTTACCATTTGGAGCAATGCACATGCCTGAGAGCTTTCAAAAGAAGCTAACTAACACAATATCCCACCGTATAATTGACAGAGGATGGACACGGCGATTAACTCTGTGTTTGCTGACAGCGCTTGGTAGAAAAACAAATGGCATCTGGGACAAAGATGGTATTTCTGAAAGATTCTTGCTGAGTGCAGCACACTAAACCAAGCTCAGAAAAGATCAAAGCTAAGCAGGTGTGATGAGCCCAAGAGGCACACGGTAGCCCAGTCTCCATAGCCCCGAAGCCAAGCGCTCAGGGAAATGTGGATTGGCCCACAAAATCATATTCTAGGAGCTGGAGCATCTTTCCTTGAGTATTGGGGCAGGCCACTCTGCTTCAGCATGCAAGTTTCAAAAATGTAGGACCAGGGCTTGTTTTCCAATAGTAACACAGAGTAGCGATGAAGAAGTCCTGACAGCAGTGTGTCCTTGTGGGTCGTGGCTGTGTACCGGGCATTTCTCCAAGCACTCAGGGAATTGCACACATCCTTAGCACTCCATACTACACCGCTTTTGTTAGTTTCATCCTTTTCCAATTGGAAGAATTGAGACACTGTGTCAATAATGACCCAAAGAAGTCCTCATTTGATAGGGTGGCTGGTGATTTATTTCTTCCCTGTACTGAGCTTGAGTTCTGTGCAGGGTAAGGCAGTGTAAGGCAGCCCTCTTTGGCTGTAACAAGTGTATGGAATACAGCGTCTTAAAAAGAGGAGGGAAGCCGGGCGTGGTGGCACACACTTGTGATCCCAGTACTTGGGAGGCTGAGACAGGAGAATTGTAGGTTTGTGGCCAGCCTCAGCTACTTTGTGAGGCCCTCTGCAACTCAATGAAACCCTCTGCAACTTAGTGAGACCCTGCTTCAAAATAAAGAATAAAAAATAAGGCTGGGGGTTTAGCTTGGAGGCAGAATGCCCCTGAGTTCCATCCCCAGTACCACAGGAAAAAAAAAAAAAAAAAAAAGGAGGAAGGGTTTCTCTACGCTCACACTTCGGAGGCTGTAGCCCATGACCCAGTGATCGGCATGTTGCCTTGAGCCACAACGTGTGACAGTGGCAGCCAGTTCACCTCGTGGCTGGGTGTGGAAAGACCTGGACTGTGGCAGGTACTAAGCAAAATAATATGCCCCCGAATCTTGCATGCCATTTATTCCCTCCCCAAAGCATTTTCTAACTCATATATTCTTTCGATTTCCGGTCAGATCTTGCACAGATTGGGGGCAAAGTTTGTGGCAAGCGGTACTCCTCAGCACTGTGACGGGAACCTTGGTGGACATGAGTCCTTCAGAACCGGGTCGTATAGACATGAGATACGCAGGTGTCCACACAGCTGTACGTGTGAAGAGTGGCCATAAGCCAGTACCACGGGGCACGGATAACCTTGCCCAGGGCAACCAGCGCGCTCTGACAGTCCAGCTCTGGAGGGCGCGTGGCTCAGTCGGACCAGACCCTGGTTTGGGGATGGCTTCAGAGTCTGCCATGTGAGTGGGGCCAGTGGTTCTCAACCCTCACTGCAGAGCTGGGAATCACCCAAGTGCCTTAGAAATAGGGAGGTGTAGGGGCCCACACCAAGACCAATTCCATCAGGGCTGCTGGGCAGGTAGAATCTGAGCTTTGGGGTTTTGAAAGCCCCCTGGTGACAGCCACACAGGCCAGGATGGAGGAGCGTGGATTAGGGGGTGTTTAGAGAACTGGCTTCCCCTTGAGGGCAGAGGCTGGAAGTCTCAGAATGGGGGACCTGGCTGTTAGAATCTCTACAAGCGGAATAGCCAACTCGGTCTACAGGGTGGCAGAGCTGGCTGAGATTCTATTTGGTAAGATTATCTGTCTGCCGGGATCTTGTGTCTGTCTCCTCCCATAGGCATCTAAGATGCTAATTTTGTGAAAATCTAGAGAGCCGTTATGAAGAGAACCCTACTAAGAACATGGAATATATCCAGAGAAAACAAGATACAATATTATTTTAAATTGAGGAGTATTTCTTCACCTCTAGTTAGAACGCAGTTATACCAGAGGGAGAATGTGTTATGAACACCAAAATTAGTGCGACTTATGCCAGGTTTCTAGGAAAGCTGTTGACCCTGACGGTCAACAATCAGCTGCTTGTTTACACTCTGTCCCTACTGTTGGGCTCACACCATAGTTTGGGGATTAGATCCAAGGCTCTTTCTGGAAGGCGGCAGCACACATACCTGGTCTAAGTTGCAGGGTATCTTCAAGAAATTTCAACCGTCCTGAGTGTTCACTTATAAAAAATGTTTTGAGTCACATTACAGACATCTCTGTAATTCCTAGAGAATCTGTAAAGCTCAAACCATGATCTTACGGTATCCCAATAAGGGACATCCATCAAAGAAGTTCATATGGGCATGTCAAGCCAGGGAACGGGGTTTGCGTCATACCAGGGGACCTCTCTGCAGACACAAGATCCTCCTCCTGGTCCTTGATTCCCCACCAGCTCCAGCAAATCTCCTCACATTCAGATAAGCTTCTTTGTGGGTGTGGTACTGGGGGCTGAACCCAGGGACACTCTATCTCTGAGCTACACCCCAGCTCTCACCACATGCTGGCCTGGAACCTGTAATCCTCCTATCTCAGCCTCCCAAGTCCTGGGATCGCAGCGGTGCACCCCTGCGCCTGGCTTGGATAATCCTGACGCCAGAGAGTCAAGCACACTGGCGCCTTCCAAATGGAACCAGATTTCTGGAGGTCTTGTCTAGAAAAGATGCTGGAGAATATTGTGTTAGGGGACACCAGCCCGTCTGAGAGAGTCAAGGGTCCTATGTTTTCTCTCAGATGTAGAAGCTGGAGAAAATAGGAAACCAGAAGGGACTTCAGACAAAGGAGAGAGGCCAGTAGAGGGGCCGGGAGGGTGGGGGGGGTAGGGCGGGGAGGGCCGGGGGAGGGAGAGCCAAGGCCCGAGGAGGGGACACTTCAAGTCCTGTTAGGAAGGTTTCTACCAACCTCAGTGGCAGGTTCGGGAGGGAGGGGGCACGGTGGGTCTCAGGGAGAGGTGCCAGTTATGTGCGCAGGATGAATGGGTCCCTTTGACTCTCACTAGAATGACTCTCACAGCACACCAATAAAAGGGTGCATATAAAAAAACAAGCAGGGGGAGCTTTGTAGAGCATTCCAAGTGTCAACATACTCCCCTCTCCAGAGCAGGCGAGAAACAAGCCGGAGGGGAGAACAAGGGTTCCCCCAAATGTACAAAAGTGGGGCGCCTCTGCACTTTGGCGCTCCTTCTGGAAAAACCCGGGACTGGCCCTGGGCCCAGCCATTGCTAAGCCCCTTGCTAGACAGGAAGACCCCAGCCTATTCGCATCTGCGGGAGCTAGTTATGTCACGCACTCATTGGATGGCGGTGCGCCCACGAGTCGGTCCAGCCTGCGCATTTTTCCTGGGGCCTTAAGAGACCCAGGTCCCCTGGGTTCCTGCAGCTCCGGGCCACACCTGGTGTACCCAAAGTAGGCTGGGCACTGCACTGCGAGCTGGCAGGCGGGATGGAGCAGAGCCACAGGTCGGTGGGTCCTGGAGCAGGACAGGGAGTCTACAAAGGACGGTGCCCCAGCAAGGTGCCTCGGGACGGTGCTCCCGGACGGTGCTCCCGGACGGTGCTCCTGGACGGTGCTCCCGGACGGTGCTCCAGGACGGTGCTCCAGGACGGTGCTCCAGGACGGTGCTCCAGGACGGTGCTCCTGGACGGTGCTCCTGGACGGTGCCTGCTGCGCGCTTCCCAGCCGCGCGGGGGCGGGCTCAGCGCGCCGGAGCCGCCTTCTGATTGGCCGGGGCTCGCGGGCGCTGAAGTTTCATTGACGGCGGGGCGGCGGGCGGGCGGGGGGCGCTGCGGCTGCCGCGCGGCCTCGCGTCTGGTCGTCTTCCGAGGAGGCGCAGGGGCCGCGATCGCGCCATCCTTTGCGAGGGGCGACTCGCAGCGCCCGCGGCCGGCACGAGCCCCGCCGGGGGATGGCCGTGCGCGCCCGGAGCCGCCCGCCCCGCGCGGGGCGCAGAGCCTGAGCCGGCGCGTGGATGGGCCGGCCGCGGGCTGCGCGGAGCGCGCTGACCGGCCGCCGGGCCATGCCCCGGGCTGCCCGCCGCGCGACGCCCTAAGCGGCGGCCTGGCGTCCGCCCCGGGCTCGAGCCTCGCCCTCCGCCGCGCTCGAGCCTCCGGACCGCCGCGATGGCCTCGGAGGTGGTGTGCGGGCTCGTCTTCCGGCTGCTGCTGCCCATCTGCCTGGCCGTAGGTGAGTCGCCCGCAGCCCGGGCTCGCCCAGCGCCCCGGGTCCTGACCACCGTCCAGCTGCGGGTCGGGGCCGCGGCGTCCAGTTCGGCCGGGCGCGGACCCCGTGAGTGGGCACCGATCTGGGCGAGCGAACGCCAGGCGGGGCGAGGGCGGCGCAGACCCCTCCGCACAGGGTCCCGAGAGCCCACTCCCTGCCCACCCCACCCACCCCACCAGGCCACCTCGCCCACCCGGAGCCCAGCGACCCCGGAGGAAGAAGCGAGCGATCCCAGTAGTTTTTAAAAGGAAGGAGGTGCTAGGCTCCCAGCAACGGTGCTGGAAAGTTTCTTTCCTTTACTCCGGTCCTGGGGCTACAAGCCCACCACGACCTGTCCAGCCCCCACCCCTCCAGATACGTAAAGGGGTAGAAAGCAGGCTCGGGGCTCCTGGGGGCCCGCGAGGGCCAGGGCAGGCCACCGGGAGCCCCAGCGATCCACACACCAGCACCTCATTCTTTGCACCGGGCTGGCCCGGTGTTGGGGGGCCGCGGGTGTGGGGTCTCGAGGCCAGGGTCGCGGGGCTTCTTTTCTTCCGCTGCCGAGAGTGGCCGCCCACAGCGCCGGGCAGCGCAGGGAAAGGCGCTTTTTACAGGCAGCAATGGGCGCCACGGGCGTCTGCCCGAGGCTGGGACCAGGGACCACACCTGAGCGAGCGGTGCAATCGAGGGAAACGGAGTCATCGAAATGGGCGCCGGCGTGCGCGGGCGAAGGGCCCTCTGTGGTCGAGTCCTAAGGCTCGGGACAAGTGAGGAGCGGAGGAGCCGCGGGACCCGAGGAGGGGCAGGAGGAGGGACCCGGGGCCGGCGGCATCCTCGGCTCTGGGTTCTGCTCAGTAATGGGGAGCAGAGCGCCCAGGACCCCGAGCCGCCGAGCGGCGCTGTCGCGCCCGCTGTGGGCCCCTGAGGAGCCGCGCACACAGGTGGTGCCCTGGCTACAGTCAGTCTCTGTATCTCAAGGGACTGGCACGTGCCTGGCGCCATCCCTATTTGCCCGAGTTCAGGAGGGGCTTTTATGGTGCTCCTCAGTGGGACGTGAGGGGCCGTCGGGGGCTCGGGTCAGAAGATGCAGCCTCCTGTGACCCCGCCCTTCCCCAGCGGCTCCCCCATCACCCTGAGACTGTGGAAGGGAGGAGTCAGCCCCGTGGTCACCTGCAGCCCACCTGGTCCGCCCTGAGGTGGGGCGGGGCAACCTCTCTCTGAGTTGGGCAGCTGTGCTTGATCTGCTCACTTGCCCAGGTTCCCTGGCAGGTGGGGTTCCTCAGATTACCCTTTGGTGGCATCCCCCTAAGTATTTGTGGGGCCCCTTGAGCTCTACCTCCTGGAGAGCGGAGCCTGCAGGTGCTGGATCCTGCAGAGGGCCAGGCGCAGGGGTGCAGAGCAGGGGTGCAGAGCAGGGATGCCCAGCAGGGATGCCCCAGGCCCGGGGGCTGGGCCCTGCCGCCCCCTTCTGGGCTTCTTCCACCCACCTGGAGCAGACTGGGGTGCAGGGCCCAGTATCTTTGGAGGAGCAGGGCTTCCAGGGAGCCAGGAGAGCCGCCCCTTCCCGCTTCCAGACTCTTTCTTTCCTGGGGAGCTGCCCCAGGACCCCACGTTCACTTGTCCCTGGAGAAGCCACCCTGCAGTGGGGGGAGAGAGTGTGCATTAGTGTGTATGCGTGCACATTTGGGTGCGTATTAGTGAGTGTAAGTGTAACAGCACTTACTGTGCGTACATGGATGCGTTTAAATATATGAGAGATGTCAGTGTGTGCTTGAGTGTTGTGTGTGAGATGCTGAGTGTGTACTGTGTGTGTGTGTGTGCCAGTGCCCCGTGTAACAGTGTAACATTCCCCATTCTGCTCCGCCCAGAGCCTCTTGTTTTCGCCACCCCGGAGGCCTGAGCCAGGGAAGCTGACCCCCTGAGCCCCTCAGGGGTCGCTGCTGCTCTGGAGACTGATGGGGAGAGAATGGCGCCACCCTAGCTGCTCTCAGCCTGGCGGAAGGCAGCAGCCTCTGCTGGAGCCGTGGCTTCTCCTCCAGGAAGCGGAGATTTTCAAGGTTACTGGAGGGGTTTCAGGACTGCCTGCTCCCAAGGTGCTACTAAATCAAGTGTTCAGGTTTCCCTAATACCCTGGGTCTGGAGAGTGCAGGGATCGAGGGCCATTAGAATCGATTTTACATCTTAGCTATCTATTTTTATATCGGGCGGGGCGGGCCTCAAAGCCGAGCCTTAGCAGAAGCGCGTACAAGTCCTCCTTTACACCGTTTCTGTAACTCGGTGTTGACATCTTCCTGCAGGGTCGGCTCAGCTCTTCACCTGGTGATGGATAATAAAATTAACCACTGTTATGTTTAATCCGCTGCTTCTGGTTTTCCCTTTTCCCTTGTGAAATTAAAGGGAGTGATATATGTGTATCTGGCCTCTTCTGTCCAGGTGCTCTGCAATTCCTGATTGTCAAGAGCAAAACAGAACCAGCGCGGGTGTGTAACTTACCATCCAAAATGAATATCCGCCGACAGATAGGCCTCCATCCGTCACCACGGGGAAACCGAAACATCTCCAGAGCTATCTGTGATGCCATGTGGCCAGCTGAGTTTTTCTTTGGCATAGCATATGAAAAATCAAAGGTCTTTCCTCTTATTACTACTCATTCTTTCATAACCAACCACACATGAACACTTTACACGCACTTTGACGTTTGTTTTCTAGCAAGACTTTTTCCACCCACCTTTGAGTGCGTGGTTGAGTGACGGTTGGAAGGTGTTGAGGCTGCCTACGTCCATCCTTGTGCTCCTGACCCGTCCATTTCTCTGGGGTTTCCTGGAGTGCTTGGGTGGCTGTGCAGAACAGCAGATGCACATTCTTTCTCTCGGGGTAGGCAGGAGGGGGGAAGCTGAGCTACTGAGGGCACACGTCAAGGTATCTGACCCTCCACCTAATCAGTCCCCTAAGTGAAGAGCCAGAGGAAAGAGACGAGCCAGTGAGGATGGCTAAGCTTCAGGAGCTGACCAACAACCCGCCAAGTGCTCCGAGAAAAATGACATTCAAAAGATACCACACACCCCAGAATAGTCTCCGAAATTTCCTCCAGAGCTCGATGAAAGCCAAAGCATAGGGTCACTTTTGAAATATGTTCTGGATGACTAACTATAACCTCTCTATGACAATATATCTCTTCTTGTAGCATATGCCATTTTGAAATCATAAACACAGTTCAAGAATTACCAATAGCCGGGTGAGGCGGGGCATGCCTGGTAATCCCAGCATTTGAGAGGCTGAGACAGGAAGACCACGGTCCGCAGACAGCCTCAGCTACTTAGTGAGGCCCTTTGTAACTCAGGGAGACCCTGTTTCAAAATAAAAATAGGGCTAGGAGTATAACTTGGAGGTAGAATGCCCCTGGTCTCCATCCCCAACACTGCAAAATAAATAAATAAAATTAAAATAACAGGGCTAGAGGTGTAGCTCAGAGGTAGAACCTCCCTCCCCCCTGGTTCAAATCACACACACACACACACACACACACACACACACACACACACACAATTACAAATGCAGCTAATTTTATCTGATCAGCGGGAATCTTTTATCTGACCAGTGTTAGTCTTATGGATTGCTATACAACTCTCAGTTACAGCTGCCAAAGAATTCATTTCAAGTAACATTTAGTTTGGGAGGTGGTGCATGCCTGTAACCCCAGGACTTGGGAGGCTGAGATAGGAGGATTGCAGCTTCCAAGCCAGCCTCAGCGATTTAGCAAGGTTTTAGGAACTTAGAGAAACTCTGTTCCCAAAATAAAAAAGTTTGGACTGTAGCTCATCAGTTCCCATAACACACACACACACACACACACACACACACACACACACGCACGCACACGCACATTTAGAGTAGCATCTAAAGTAACATTTAGTTGGCATGGTGGAACATGCCTTTAATCCCAGTACTTGGGAGGCTGAGACAGGAGAATCACAGGTTTGAGGTAAGTCTCGGCAACTTATCGAGACCTAGCAAGACCCTGTTTCAAA
Source organism: Muscardinus avellanarius (assembly GCF_963383645.1). Lineage (NCBI taxonomy): Eukaryota > Metazoa > Chordata > Mammalia > Rodentia > Gliridae > Muscardinus > Muscardinus avellanarius. The sequence continues at coordinate 62,157,566 of NC_137803.1, forward strand.
ATAAAAACTAAGAAGGGCTGGGGGTGTAAATCAGAGGTAGAATACCCCTCAATTCAACCCCTAGTACCCGTTTCACACAACATTTAATATAGCACACTAAAGTTTCTGTCTAGTTACACCTCTCAGACATTATAGGCAGATACTATTTATCACTTGCAGAACTGAAAATAGTGGAAAGGATTAGATATTTATGGTTTAATTCTACAATAAAGTATTCTTTTTTTTTTTTATTTGGTGGTACTGGGGTTCCTGGAAGCCCTTCTACCTCTGGGCTACACTCCCAGACCTATTTTTTTTTATACTTTTTTATTTGGAAACAGGGTCTCATAAGCCAGCGCGTGCGGCTGGCTTCGAACCTGCGCGATCCTCCTGTCTCTGCCTCCCAAGCGTGAGGATTACAAGCGTGCGTCACCACGCCCGGCTCTACAATAAAGTATTCTGGAGCAGATTGGTTTGGGCTTGTGTCAGCTTGACTCGGGCGCCCGGGCTGTGATTTCAGAAGGGGGCACGGTGCTTTACGACTGCGTGCGTGCATCACGGAGCCATCAGGCAGGCCCCTCACCCCACAGTGGGCAGGACTGCGTTGCTGCTCCGCAGGTCCTGGCTCTGCATTCTTGTTCCCTCCTTTTCCTTGTCTTTCTGCCCTGTGGAGGTGTTATCTCCTCTTCTCTGGGTGGCTGTGACCAACTTGCACAGCTCACTCGCATGATGCCTGACGTGCTACGGGCACTGTCTATGAAGCCAGGGACAGGGCCGGCAGGAGGGGGCGTCTTTGTTGAAATTTACACACTAACACGTGTGACGTGGGCCTTGACCAGGCTGATGTAGCAGGTGGGACTCAGAGGAGGGCAGCCTGGTCCCTTTCAGCACCTTCTGTGAAAGATGCGGGCAGGAGGATTTTTAATTAGCACTGGTTTTTCTCACCAGTTTTACTCAACAATCTGAGTATCTGGAGTTGTAGTTTTCTAATTAAATAATATATTCTTGCTAGAACTATACGGATCAGGAGGCTGAGACCTGAGGATCACGGTTCGCTACCAGCCTCAGCTACTTAGCGAGGCCCTTCACAGCTCAGTGAGACCTTGGTTCAAAAATAAAATAGACTAAAGAATAGGGCTAGGGTGTAGCTTGGAGGTACAGTGCCCCTGGGTTTTATCCCCAGTACCAAAAAAAAATGATGCTGTTTGTTTTTGCCAGTCTAACACAACAACACTCTTGACACCATCTCCATAGTCTTATTCTGTATTATTTTATTTTTGTGGTATTTAGGTACCTCCAGGTTATACTTCCAACACTAATTTTTCCTCTATTTTTTTAATTTTTTATTGGTGCACTGTATTCATACATCATAGTGGGATACAAAAAAAACTTTTGTAGACATACATGCACACATCGCCAGTCAACCCCCACCCGATCCCCACCCCGTTCCCTCCCCATCCCTCCTTCCCATGCTTGGCTTAGTGCTTGACATCTAGTATTATAGTAATTTATCCAAAATTAAAAATGATAATCTCACATAACAGTTTCATTTGTCTGATACCAAGCTTTTGATAACTTAAAGATAACATTACAATATTTCTTTTTGCTTTCTTTCTTACCAGAGAATATTTTTTCTTTTCTTTTTTTAGGTGAAACTATCATATATTTATATATTTATTTTTCAGAAAAAAATCTATCCTAATATGGAATATGGACTCTAGATACCCAAAACCATCACCATCTATTTTTTAAACAATGTCTCACTAAGTTGCAGAGGGCCTAAAGTTGCTGAGAACCCGTGATCCTCCTGTCTTAACCTTCTAAGTGCTGGGATTGCAAGCCTGCACCACTATGCCTGATTTATTTTATTTTTTAACATGGGCTTCTTTTGTGTGTCCTGGTGCTATTAACTGTTAATTGTATGTGAAGTTACATAGCAACATGTAGACTGTTATAGGGTTTTTTTTTTTTTGTGTGTGTGTGTGTGTGTGTGGTACTGGGGGTGGAACTCAAGGGCTTTTCTACCTCCAGGCTACACTCCCAGACCTATTTTATACTTTATTTGGAAACAGGGTCTCACTGAGTTGCTGAGAGCCTCACGAAGTAGCTGAGGCTGGCTTTGAACCTGGTGATCCTCCTGTCTCAGCCTCCCAAGCGCGGGGATTACAAGTGTGCGCCACCACGCCCGGCTTTATTATAGTTTTTTTGCAGAAGTATTTTAGAGAATGTAGAACAGTCTAAGTACCCCGGGTATTTAAGAGCAGTTAAGAGCAAGATGATATATGATATAGCACTATATCATATCATCATCTACAAGATTAGACTTTGTAAGATTTGTTGATTTAGGGGGTTGTTTTGAGGATTGGACGTGAGCAAACCAAATAAATAAATGTCCCACTAGGTCGGAGCTCAAAGCAAAGCTGTGTCGGAGTATACTTAAGAAATGTCGGGCATCGGCATGAAGATTTGTTCCATTTCTCAGAGGTCCATGGAAGATGTGCAGATGAGATGGAGGAGGAGACCTGCTGGGCGTGGTGGCTCATACCTGTAATCCCAGTATTTGGGAGGCCGGGACAGGAAGATCACAGGTTCAAAGCCAGCCCCAGCAATTTAGTGAGGCCCTTAGCAACTTAGTGAAACCATTTCAAAGAAAAAATATTCAAAGGTCTGGGGGTATAGCTCAGAGATAGACCAGCTCTGGGTTCAGTCCCTAATACCAACAAACAAACAAAAAAACCCAAGGAGGAGGAGGGGATCTGAGTCATGAACTTCAGTGTGGACACAGATTATTTTAACAATCATATATATATATATATATATATATATATAGTGTGTGTGTGTGTGTGTGTGTGTGTGTGTGTGTGTGTGTGTGGTACTGGGGATGGAACCCTTCTACCTCTGGGCTTCATTCCCAGACCTGTTTTTATATTTTTTTAATTTGGAAACAGAGTCTCATAAGCCAGCAAGGCTGGCTTCAAACCTGTGCGATCCTTCTGTCACCGCCTCCCAAGCACAGGGATTATAAGCGTGCACCACCACGCCTGGCTACAATCCCATATATTTTTAATGGTCCAACAATTACATAAAGGGCATAGAATATTAAGATAATTTTTTTTTCTCATGGTGCTGGGTATTGACCCCAGGGGCTTGTACATGCCAAGCCTCCGGTCTACCACTGAGCTACACTCCCAGCCCCTAGACAAACTATCCTTTACATTTAAGAGGGACAGCATAATTTTGTATTTTTTCCATTTTCTTAGGTCATATGTACAGGCTTTGCATCACTGGGATAAAATATCTTACAAATACCAAATACAAATACCAAATCTACTTATAAGAAAGAAAGGGTTATTTTGGCCCTGGTTTGATTTTCAGATTGTGTTTGCTTGGCCTGTTGCTCTGTGTGCACAGCCATCGCACCACACTCACACCCGGGCTCCGGGATCTCAGGATCCTCTTCCAGGGCATCTGGCCAATGGCCTAACTGCCTCGTGCTGGCCCACCTCCTACAGCTCCACCTCCTAAGAGTGCCATGGGCTGGGTCCAAGCGTTTGACACGTGGGTCTTTGGGTGACAGTCAAGATCCAGACTGTAGCACTATCATAGTTAAAGTCTAAACATGTTTTGCATATCCCCCATGACATACCCACAGCTTTTTCTTCTTTCATCATACAGCATAGAAAGAAGTTTCCTGATTATTGCCTGCTGCTCTGGAATTCTGCTTTGGGGCCCCAAACTGCACAGGACTAGGATTTTATGGACGGACATATTTATTCTTTTGTATATGGATTTTCTCCAATCTTAAGTACATTTTGTAAAGAAGGAATGAATTTGGCCTGCATGATTATTCCTGCCAGTTAAATGTTTAGGCTTCCTGGTGTGATTTCCTCAGTTCTCTGAGGGGGTGAACTTTTTCAAAGCCTTCAACTGTTTTCCTGGAAAGTTACTGGTTTTGTGACCCCAACTAAGATGATTGCCCCTTCCACATTTCTTCCAGCCCTGAATCCCGCAGTCCACTTTAGGCTCGTCCTTCTCCAGCATCAGGCATCCTGTGTCCAGTAGCTGATAGGTCCTTCCCTCCCGTTGACAGGCAGCCCTTCGGCCAGTCTGAGCAGACAGTAGTGCCCTGCTTCTCAAGTCCTCTGATCCTTCCAGGTTTCTCGGGTCATGTGGCTTGGGTAAGACCAACTTTTTTTGTCTGGCATGATAGTGGAAGAAGCATGGAGAGATGTTCATCGGGACCTGCACTGCAAGCTTCCCCAGGGATGTGGGTCATTCTGTGGGGGCTGTCTTCATCCTCAGGTCCAAGAGAGCCTGGTGTCCTGTCCACATCATGTTGTCTCATGGGGGAAGCAAACGCAGAAGGGACGCTCCTTCCCCACCTGGAAGTTGCGTGAATCACCCCCATTAGCATGGATTTAATACTATTACTCACCCGTGTAACTGCAAAGGAACCTGGGAAATGGCATTTTGGGGCAGGGCAGAGTGTTCAGATATAGTCTGAAAGGTGGGCCTGTGGATTTGTGTGCTGGAGAGTGGGTGTTAGCTTCCAAGTATCAGCCTTTGCCTCCCACAGATGAAAGCCACTCAGGGTGCATGGAAGACACTGTTTCCCCCCCCGAAGAACCTTCCCCTTCACCTTCTATGGGTAGCTGGACCCAAGTTCCTGCAGGCCCCTAAAGATGAAGTTCAAATTATGGTCCGTAACAAGATATACTCCAAAAGAAATTCATGGTTTCTCCAATTTATACAGAGAAATCTGAGGAATACAGGTAGAAATGGGTAATCCAGGTACGATAGTCAGGGAACGGACATCGAGTTGGGTCAGGCCAAATTTATTGATATGGACCCATCAAGCAGGGATTTTGGAGTCAGTAGTGTTTTAGTGCAAGAGGTTACAAATGGATCAAGGGCTAGACTGTAGACCAGTGTGAGGCTCCAACCACATGAGGTCCCGGGTTCGATTTTCATCACCCCCTCCTTAGAAAGGAAGGAAGAGAGGAAGGGTTGGTTCCAACAGTTCATTTGGTCGATTGGCTGAAATGTGGACGTTAAGACCATTCGTCGGTACAGTGAGTCGATAACAAGGACACCTGGCTCGGAGGATATGGCACAGCATAGGTGACAATCATGTAAAGTCGTCCGGCAGGGCCGAGCACATGGGAAGTGCTCAGTATATAGTAGCTTATACGATTAGTCCCAGGTATTATTATTAGTTGAATAAACGTGTTGGCTAGCTTGAGGGTCTGCTTATCAAGGGCATCACAGCAGTTGCCATGAACAGACAATGAGTGTTCCATTCGACCCACAGGGAGCTTTGGACCACGCTTGTTGAAAGCTGAGGATGCTCTTGTCCTGCCCCTCCCCACAGTCAGATGCCGTGGAAAATCTGTGTACCCTTGCTCATTGTTACCTCTGGAGCACTGTGACGATGGTGATATATCTTATCCTTTAATTCTTCCCAGGCAGAAGGAACTATCCCCTCTGCAGTCGGCTGGCACTTGGTGTGCACTCAATACAGAATGTCCGCCTTGGATAGAATATCCTCCTCTCCTCTTCTCTCCTCCCCTCCCCTGTCTCGCCTCCCCTCTCTTCTCCTCTCTTCTTTCCTCTTCTCTCCTTAGTGTCTGAAAACTCAGTGACTCCGTATAATCCTTGTTGATAACGCTGTGATGAACTTACTTCCTAACATAGAGCAGCCACTTAAAAGATATTGTTTTGAACTGTAGGTTTTCCTAACTGCAAAAATCACGTCTGATCATTAAACTTTAATTATTTACAAATAGCTATAACGTAAGGTGAACTGAACACACATTTACCAATCAACTAAAACATTGACTAAATTTTTTTCTCTTGAATATCTCAGAAGCCCAAACTTAAAGGTCTAGCTTCCTATAGCTATTGGTTTCTAAGTCTAAGAAACTGAAATTCACAATAGCCTAATTTATGTTCGCTGTGCCTTTCTTAAATGACAATTTAATCAGTATGGTGATTAACACATTTTATTTGCTTTGCCGTGAATAGAGAAGGAAGCCTCACTTGACAATGTGAAGTTTGACCGGGGCATCATCCTTGAAGTGCATATTATTTTTTTAAAAATGTTTTCAGCTCTTCTGGAACCACATGAATCGATCTGTTTTCTCTTGTGGTCATATCCGCTAGGCCAGCAGATTTGGCCACAGGTGCGGAAAGGGGAAAGAATGTAGAGCCTGAAGAAAGGTTTGGATGAATTATAAGATGTGAACAAGCTGGGCGTGGTAGGCGCACTTGTAATCCCAGCATTTGGTAGGCTGAGACTGGAGAAATGCGCTTCAAGGACAGCCTCAGCCATTTAGCGAAGCTCTTCACAACTCAGTGAGACCCTGTTTCAAAAAAAAAAAAAAAAAACTAAAAAATAGGACTGGGGGTGTAGCTTGGAGGTAGAATGCCCCTGGGCTTCATCTCCACTATTGCAAAAAAAAAAAAAAGACGTGCACAGCTGCGTCCTCCACCCTCTTCCCCGTAGCTGTCCCAGCCTGTACCTGCTAGCTCCCAGCACCTGGCTTTGGCGTTGCCATAGGGACGCGGACCCCTGTTAGAGAATACAGGCTGTGAGGAGCTTGGACAGGGTCCTGGTCTGAAGGCGTCATAAGCAAGGCTGCATCCTGTTAATAATACTCCACGTGAGTTTGCCAAGTCGCAGAAACTCTCCTGAGTGCCATCATCTGCAGAAAGAGATGTTCGAGGCTGAGGACACTTCCATGATTCTCACAGCGTTCTTCCTGCTCATCCTCCTTGATTTAAATATGAAAAAGGTCTGTGTATAAACCACTACTTCGTAACTAATATACCGGGAGTTGAACATTTATACGGTTCTGTCCCCCCCTTTGTACTGGGACTTGAACTCGGGGGCATTCTACCTCTGCGCTGCACCCCAGTCTCTTCCCTTTTTATACTTCTATTGGTGTATTGCAATTATACACCGCGGTGAGACACAAACATACATGTGCATAGTCCAAGGTGCATTTCTCTCTCTACACCACCCTGCTCCCCCGCTCTGCGTCCTCCCCAGACATGTCAGGGAGACTGGAGCTGATGCTTCAACGTGTGGGCAAAACCTTATTTGAACCGTTTCCTTCCTCAGCCCCTGGTCCTCTCCGTCCACCTCCCCTTCCCCGTCCACTCTTCTGTTTGCTCTCCTCATTTGTCTGAAGTCTCTGCTTTCCTGTCTTCCCTCCGGCTTCCACGTGTGAGCAAAACGTACAACTCCCGACTCTCTGTGGCTGATCGCACTTAGCATAAAGTTCTCCGCTACCTGTCACTTTTCTGCAAATGACATGATCTTTTCTGCACCACACCTCCAGCCCCTTCATTCGTTTTGAAGCAGGCTCTCGCTAAGTTTCTGAGTCTCTAACCTGTGAACTTCCGTTCCCAGCCTCCTAAGTACTGGAATTACGGGACTGTGCCACTGTGTGTGGTTTGTTCTGATCTCTTAATAACCATCTTATGTGAGTTAGGACTTGCTTCAAAGAAAGGTTCAGAACCGGTTAAGGAAAATAGATATTTAGAAAAGAAATCACATTAGTTATTTGAGTGAGGGTTTTACGGAAGAGTTGGTGATGGAGGAGAAGTATTCTGGGTTAGGCTTTCGGGTTCTGATGGTTAAGTGACTTTCCCCTTGGCTGATCCTGGCAGTCCCTGAACGGCGTTGCCGTATGGCAGTACGGAGCTCAACAGAATGCAGGATCTCACTTGGCTTTGAACTGGGGGTGCACCTCTTCGCAGAGCAAAGGATTTTAGTGCCCGCGGTATATGATCGGACGTGCTTAGGAAGAAAAACAGGCTACAATAGAGTATTGATGACGACTGATCGACTGATCGTGCAGGAATCAGGAAAAGATACTTTGAGAAACATTGAATGTAGTTAGTGTGGCATTGCAGTGACCTTTGTAGAACGTGGGAGATCTTAGCTAGATAATTTTTTTTTTGGTGTTACTAGGGTTCCTGGAAGCCCTTACACCTCCGGGCTACACTCTCAGTCCTATTTTTCTTATATTTTTATTTGGAAACAGGGTCTCTTAAGCCAGTGTGGCTGGCTTTGAACCTGCGCGACCCTCCTGTCTCTGCCTCCCAAGCGCGGGGATTACAAGCGTGCACCACTACGCCCGGCTTAGCTAGATAATTTTATTATCCATAAAAGCAAAGGGAAGGCTGCATGTCTTCAGGAGTGTGGGGAAGAATCCTGGGGAGGGGTCCCCATGCAGGTGTTACGGTCCTGCCTTCAGCACCAGCTATGGGTGGGGGAACTTCCTGTACCTTTCTTTTTCTTTCTTTTTTAAAATGTTCAGTTCTAGGTATTGAATCCAGGAGCATTCATCCTCCGAGCCACACTGCCAACCTTTATAAAGTTTTATTTTGAAACAGGGTCTGACTAAGTTACTGAGCGTCTAAGTTACTGAGGTTAGCCCTGAACCTGTGATTTTCCTGTTTCAGCTCCTGAAGTACCGGAGTTGCAGGTGTATGCGACCATACTGGGCTTCCTCTTTTTTATTTTATTTTATTTTTTTATTTTTTATTTTTTTTATTTTTTTTATTTTTATTTTTGGTGGTACTGGGGTTCCTGGAAGCCCTTCTACCTCCGGGCTACACTCCCAGACCTATTTTTATATTTTTGAAACAGGGTCTCTTACGCCAGCGCGGCTGGCTTCGAACCTGCAGATCCTCCTGTCTCCACCTCCCAAGCGCGGGGATGACAAGCGTGCGCCACCACGCCCGGCTTCCTCCTTTTTAAATTAAAAAACATTTTTAAAATGTACTTGTACTGGTGCATTGTAATCTCACATCGTAACGTAGCTGAGACGGTCGGGACACTCACGCACACAGCCCTCGGCGAGCCGCGCACGCCCTTGCCTTCCCCACGCATGATGCTGAGGTCGACGTCGGTGTCCTCACATACGCATGTGACGTCAGTGGACGTCCTCCCTTTGCCAAGTCTCCCTCCTCCCACCACAGCCCTCCCCAAGCCCACCTCCTTCGCTCCACTGGCGGCGCTCCTCCATTATCGGAAACATCCCCTGGCATCCCATGGACTCCCTAGCTTCTGTGAATGAGAGAAAACATCGGCCTTCCCTCTGTGTGACTGGCTACATCTCAGCGTAATGTAATCTCACATCCCCCCATTTCCCTGCAGACGACATAACTTTGTTCTTCTTGATTACTGAGTTCGATTCCATTGTGTGTCTCTCCATTCATCCGTTGATGGACACCTAAGCGGGTTCCACAATTTGGCTCTTACGAATCGTGCTGCCGTGAACACGGGCGTATTGGTGTCACTATAATATCCTGACTTCAGGCCCTTTGGACAGATACTCAGGCGCCATATGGCGGATCCATTCTCAAATTAACATTTAGCGCTTACTCATGCCGGGCTACTTCTGACTTCTTTTGGCCTCGTGGCCCAAAGTCAGTGTAGCTGGTAAGCAGTGAGACAGTTGTGGCCAGCTCCAGCCCTGCCCCCCATGCCGGACAGACCTGCTGTGCCCCCAGCCGAGCCCCCCCCCCCCCCCCCCCCCCCCCCCCCCCCCCCCCCCCGTCCTCAGCCTGGGGAAGAGGGACAGACAGCCATAAGGTGGGGCTAGCTGCTTGTGAGCCAGCATTTTCCAGAAACCTCCAGCCCTCTAGCATTGTTCATTAGCAACCACAGCCCCCTTCAGCAATAATTTTCAAGGCAGCCACAGTTCCGCCGTCGTGTTCTCTTAGGGTAGCGCTGCTTCTCTACCCTCCTGGAGGCACGCTGACCACACACTTCACGCAGCTCATTCACGGCCTCCTCCATAAATACTTGGGGCTGTTTCTACACAGTGAAACCACTGTCCGCTGGGTGTGGCAGCACCTGCTGGTAATCCCAGTACTCGGGAGGCTGAGACAGGAGGGTCAGATGACAGGATCGAGGCCAGCCTCAGCGTTTAGCAGAACTCCTGCTTTTAAATAAAAAATAAGGGCTGGAGATGTAGCTAAACATAGAATGCCCCTGGGTTCATTATTTCCCCAGTACCACAAGACAGCGGAAAAGCAAACCAAAGCAACAAAGTCGCTCTCTCAGTGCACCACCACTTTTCCACCATGGCGGTTATTTAAAAAAATATGATACGGAAATATAAAAGAAATATATGATACAGAATATAAAATATAAAAGAAATATATGATACAGAAATATAAAAAATGATACAGAGATATAAAAGAAATGTCTGTAAAGACATTTCTTTTATAAAAATATTTTGAGCAGTTATCCTATTTATTTTTTTAGGTACTAAGAATGGAACTCAGGGACATTCTACTTCTGAGCTACATGCCCAGCCCTTTTTAATTTGTTTTGAAACAGGGTCTTGATTATCTTTAGAAAATAAAGGCATATCTTCCCAAAGATATTATTTAGAAAGGAACAAATTTCAGATATTATCTTACACTTGTGACACCGATTGGTTATGTGTGTGTGGGGGGGTACTGAGGTTCCTGGAAGCCCTTCTACCTCCGGGCTACACTCCCAGACCTATTTTATACGTTTTTATTTAGAAACGGGGTCTCTTAAGCCAGCACGGCTGGCTTCGAACCTGCGTGATCCTCCTGTCTCCGCTCCCAAGCACGGGGATTACAAGCGTGCGCCATCACGACCAGCTGGTTATTTATTCCAATATAACTTTGTTTAGAATTCCATGTTAAATCCCGTCCTGGCATGTTTATTTTAAATGTATTGCCGGTCTTCCAAGGAAAGAGAAATATTCAGGTCAAATCAACCCTATCTGGACCGTTTGCAATTTGTATACGCAGAGCGTATATTTTCTTGTTTTGGTCCTGGGGACTGAACCCAGGGGATTCTACTGCTGAGCTATACCCCCAGCGCTATTTTATTTTATTTTTCACTTGGAAGCAGGGTCTTGCTAAGTTGCTGGGACTGGTCGTGAACCGGTGATCCTCCTGTCTCAGCCTCCCAAGTCCTGGGATTACAGGTGTGTGCCACCACGCCTGGCTGTGCATTTTCTCAGAAAGAACATACTAGGGTGTCGTTTTGATTTCCCACTGGTGATTTTGTTCCTTTAAATGATTTTTTCATCGTCCTCTGGTTTTGATCAGTCTTTCATCCCCTTCAGAGACCTGGACACTCTTCCCAGGACGCCTCACAGTCAGGCCCTGTCTAGGACAGCCCACGTGCCCAGCTCTCCAGCCTCAGCCCAGGCCGGCTTTTGCTCACTCAGAAGGTCAAAGAAACGTGCGTCTGGCTTCTTGCTGAGCCCTGTCTCTGTCATTCTCATGTCGCTCCTTCCCAGCTTTCTTGTTCGGCCGTTGCCCAGAGGGATTTTGACAATTTTTAAAACTCTTCTTGTGAAGGTCTCTAAACATTACCATATTTCCCATCGGTGTGTTCCTGGTTCAGTGGTTGGCACTTAGCCTATCTGATTTATTAAGAGAAACATAAGAGAAGGTACTTTTTCTTTGGTACTGGGGATTGAGCTCGGAAGCACTCGACCTCTGAGCTGCATCCCCGGCCTTTGTACATTTTTTATTTAGAAACAGGGTCTCACCACATGGAGAGGCTTGTCTTGAATCTGTGACCCTCCTGTTTTGGCTCCAAGTGTTGGGATTACAGTTATGTCTCTGAGCATTTTGAATGGTGGGGGAACGGAGCCAGAAGCTGGTAGGTGGGACGGCCTGGGGAGCTAAGATAAAAGAGTCCCAGTGGTGGCCTCAGGGGCTCGGACTGTGCAGTGGGATGTTCCTACACACAGGACTAGAGGACAGAGGGGTCATGCTGCACCCGCCACAGACTCCCCCGCACTGCCAAACCCACGTGGAGAAAGGATTAGCAAGTGGGCAGAACCATGACTGAAACCATGTGACACTTCTGGGAATATCCACTTTAAATCAGGGGACGGAGGCTCCAAGCTCTGTGCGTGGGGCTGTTTGGTCAGTTCTCTGTGCTGTCTGCCTGGGGTGGGCATGGGCAGAGATAGGAGGGTGGGAACCCCTCGGCTGTCCTTAGCATCCTGAGCAGTGGGGCGGCTGGGGTGTGGCTTGGTGGGGGAGCACCTCCTGAGCACTCTGGAGGGCCTGTGTTCAATCTCCAGCACCGATTATTTTTTTTAAGGAACTCTTATACAATATTGGTGCGATTATAAATCAGTAGAGCCACTGTGGAGATCCGTATGGAGGTTCCTCAAGAGACTAGCACTCCTTACTGTCTCCAAAAGAATTAAAATCGAAATACTGAGAAGTCTCTACACTGATCTTCATAGTGGCTTCTCCAATTTGCAGTCCAGCTAACAGTGTAGAAGAGTTTCTGTTTCCTTACACCGTCACCAGTATTTGTTGTTTTCTGACGTCTTGACAGTTGCCATTCTGACTGGGTGAGATGGACTCTCAGTGTGGTTTTGATTGGCGTCTCCTGGTGCTAATGGTGCTGACCATTTTTTCATGTATTCATTGGCCATTCGTATCTGTATCTCTTCTTCTGTGAAGTGCCTCTTTGGTTCAGTTGCTCATTTCTTGACTGGGTTAATTGTGAGTGTAGAGACTTTTAAGCGCTTTGTATATTCTGGACATTAGTCCTGGATGAGAGGGCTGTGTGGCAAGGCTCTTCTCCCATTCTGTCGGCATTCCCTAGACTCTTGAAGGTTTCTTTTAATGATCAAAGCCTTTTAATTTAACGCCATCTAATTTATTAACTCTTGTTTCAATTTCCTGAGATTCGGGAGCCTTATTGAGGAAGTTTCCACCTGTTCCTATATGTTGGACCTATGCCCTCCTCTAGTAAATTCAGTTTCTGGTCTAGTATCCACATGTTGATCTTGAGCTGACCCTTGTGCAGGGTGAGAGGTAAGGATTTGATTTCATTATGGACCCACGGTATGATCCAGCTATATCATTTCTGGGTATCTTTCAAAAGGGACTGAAATCAGAAAATTATAGCATGCATACCCATATTTATGGCAGCACAATTCACAATAGCCAAATTATAGACCCATCCTGGGTGTCCGTCAACGGGTGAATGGATTGTCACGGGGTACACATGCAACGGAATTCCACTCAGCAGTCAAGAAGAGCAATGTAACGTCACTCGCAGGCAGTTAGATGAGCATGGAGAATAATGTGCTGAGATTAGCCAGTCACGGAAAGTGAAGGATCATGTTTTCTCTCATATGGGGAAGCTGGGGAGATATCAGGCTTCCAGAGGGACTTTAGATACTGAGGAGGAGCTGCGGTGGAGCCGAGGAGGAGGGCAGGGGAGGGGAGGATCAGTGAAGGAATCCCTGTCATTGGCATCATGATGTATGTCAGAATGCCAATTCCAATCTCAATATCATGTATGGGGAAGGGGGGAGCAGGGCGGGAGCCCGGGAACAGCCCACCGAGTGCCATGTGCATGGATGTCAGCGTCTACGTGATTTACACTATGATTGGGACTATAATGCAGCAATAAAAGTATAAAAAGGACTGACACATGCACACACACATGCACACGCACACACACAAGGACACTATAGTGGTGCACGCCTACCCATCTTTATAGCAGCACGGTACACCAAGCCAAATTATCAAACTAACCCAGGTGTCTGTCAACAGAAGAGTGGAGAAAGAACGTGTGGTAGACACACAGCAGAATTCTACTCAGAGAGAAGAGGAGAATTTGTCATTTGTGGGAAAATGGATGAAAGTAGAGAACATTATAGCAATCAGTCAGGCTCAGACAATCAAGGGTCGTGTGTTTGCTCTCATATGTGGACGCAGCTAGAGGGAAAATCAGAGGGAAAGGGGACTTCAGATCAAGGAGGAGAGATGGGTAAAGTAGTGGGAGGGGACTGGAGGAGGCAGGTGGGGAAGGCGGGTAACAGGACGCAGAGTGACACAGTCCGCACAATGTCCTGCCCCTATGTGAAGATGGCTGCCAGTCACAAGCTGTACAGGGAGGGGAGAGGGGTTCAGGAGGGAAGCACCCAGGACCTGTGTGCCTGTGTTTGTGTCACGTTGAAACTCATCAGGAAGATTTGCAATTCACTGCTAAAAAGTCTATCAAGTTAACTAAAAATAAACAGGAGAGTAGCTGAGGCCCTGGGGTGCATGCGGACCAGGAGCTGATGTGTCTGGGCACCTTCTGGAGTGGTCGCAGACCTGGCAGCACCACGGTGGTGCGCTCTTTGTCTCTTCCCCTTCAGGAGGCTGAACTTTTCCCACATCAGAAGCCCCTGGATTAGTGCTGGAAGGAGCCTCTCTCCATGTCTCTGGGCTTATCTCAGACATGCCTAGCCACTTCATGCAAGCAAGCCGGCGAAAGGCAAAGCTGGCAGACGCATCTGGACACATCGGGGAGTTGGCGTTGCTCTGAGAGAGACTGTCAGACGTGACTGTCAGCCAGGCCCAGGGTGCTGTCTGGGTCCACTAGAGTCTCTTTTTCTGGCATAGACTTCCCTAATACTGACTTTGAAGCCTCTCCCTCTCTCCTTCCTTCCTCCCTCCCTCACTCTATCTCCCTCCCTCTCTCCCTCCCTCTCCTCTCTCTCCCGTCTCTCCTTCTCTCCTTCAGCTTCTCCCTTTCGTTTTCTCTTTTTCTCTCTCCTCTCCCTCTCTCTCCTCTCTACCCTTCTCCCTTTCTTCCTCCTTCCCTTCCTCCTCCCCCTCTTTCTATCCCTCTCTTTGCCCCTCCAACCCCCTCTTTTCTTTCTTCATCCTCCCCTCCTCCTCTTTACACACACACACACACACACACACACACACACACACACACACACACACACACACAGACTTCAAAAATACGAGAATGCTTTTCACCGAGGTTAGTCCTTTACTTAGCTGAGTGTATCTTGGTCTCTTCAGATACGTTGAGGAACAGCTTCCTGAAGTATGCTGGTCCCCAGCGCTGACCAGGCTTTCTGTGGGCTAGCCAGGGCCTTTAATTGTGGTTGTGATGGAGATGATTTGTTTTCTCACTCCAACATCCTGAGATGATGTTGGGTTTCCATCTAGCTCCCACCACTGTTAAATGCAGGACGTAGCAGTGCCGATGGCTTAGCAACAGTGTGTTTTTTGTTGGACCCATGTTCACTTTTCTGTTTGTTTTTGCATTATGCATTCCAGAAGGGATAGAATTGTGGTTTTCTTTCTTTTTAGATTTTTTATTGGTACATTATAGTCACACATCCTAATGGGATGCAAGATAGTGGAGACATACATGCCCACATCACCCAGTTAGCCTCTACCCAATTCCCGCCCCATTACCTCCCCCATCGTCCTTCTCAAACTTGGCTTGGTGATTAACTTTGATATGTTTGTTAAAGTATATTATGTGACTTAGAGAATTTCCCTCCTCCCCTCCCATCCCTCAGGTCACCTTATTTGTTCATCTGTAGAGTTTCCTTCTTCATCCAGAGTTCCTCCTATGACCTGTTCCTCTCTAGCTTTCTCATATTAGGGAGAGCATCTGATCTCTTGTTTTCTGTGACTGACTAATCTCACTTAACATAATGTCCTCCAGTTCCATCCATTTCCCTGTAAGTGATGTGTGTTTTTCTTTATGGCTGAGTAAAATTCCATTGTGTAGATATCCCACAGTTTTGTAATCCATTCATCTGTTGATGGACATCTTGGCTGGCTCCATAGTCTGGCTATGGTGAATTGTGCAGCAATGAACATAAATACACGTGCATTAGTTTGGTAGTTTGGTTTCTTTTCTTTTGAGTAGATACCCAGAAGTGGTATTGCTGGATGGTATGGTAAGTTCATTCCCATTCTTCTGAGGATTCCCCATACTGTTTTCCAAAGTGGTTGCACTAATTTGCAATCCCACCAACAATGTCTTAGAGTTCCCACTTCTCCACATCCTCGCCACCATTTGTAATTGTATTTTGAATGATTGTCATTCTAGTTGGAGTTAGGTGAAATCTCGGGGTAATTTTGATTTGCATCTCTCTGATTGCTAATGTTGAACATTTTTTCATACATATATTGGCCATTTGAATTTGTTCCTTTGTGAAGTATCTATTTAGTTCACTTGCCTATTTTTTGATCGGGTTATTTGGTTTTTTAGTGCTGAGTTTCTTGAGTTCTCTGTATATTCTAGATATTAGTCCTCTATCAGAGGAGTAGTTGGCAAAAATCTTCTCCCATTCTGTTGGCTCTTGGTTGAGGTTTGTGACAGTTTCCTTTGCTGTACAGAAGCTCTTCAGTTTCAGGCAATCCCACGTATTGATTTGCCTTTTAATTTCTTGTGTCTTTGGGGTCTTGTTGAGAAAGTTTTTATCTGTACCTGTGTGTTGCAGTGTTGGACTTATGCCTCTTTCAAGGAGCCTCAAGGTCTCTGGTTTAATTTCCAAGTCTGTAATAACTTGGATTGACTCTTATGCAGGGTGAGAAAGTGGGATTTATTTCCATTTTTCTGCATATAGTTAACCAGTTTTGCCAACGCCATTTGTTGAACAAAAATCTTTTTTCCAGTGTATGTTTTTGGCTCCTTTGTTAAAAATCAATTGGCTGTACGTGTGTGGATTTGTTTCTGAGTCTTCTATTCTGCTCCATTGGTCTGTGTATCTGTTTTTGTGCCAATACTATGCTGTTTTTATTAATATGGCTTCGTAGTATAGTTTAAAGTCAGGTATTGTGATTCCTCTTGCATGGTTTTTGTTGCTGAGAACTACTTTGGCTATTTTGTGTTTTTTGTTGTTCCAGATGAATTTAAAGACTGATTTTTCTAGTCTGTGGGGAATGATCTTGGTAAATTAATGGGTATTGCATTGAATCTGTAGATCACTTTTGGAAGTATGGCCATTTTGATTATATTTATTCTGCCTATCCATGAAGATGGAAGATCTTTCCATCTTCTAAGGTCTTCTTTGATTTATTTTTCCAGTGTTTTATAATTTTCTCTGTAGTGGTCTTTTATCTCCTTGGTTAAGTTTATTCCTAAGTATTTTATTTTTTGTGTGTGGGAACTCCTGAGTGGAAGTGTTTTCTGGATTTCTTTGTCAGTGGATTTATGGTTGGTAAACAGAAAAGCTTTTAATTTTTTAAGATTAATTTTGTATCCAGACACTTTGCTGAATTTGTTGTTCAGTTCTATAAGCCTTTTGGATGGGTTTGTTGGGTCTTCTAAGTATAGTATCCTGTCATCTGCAAATAGTGAAAGTTTGGGTTCTTCTTTTCCTATTTGTACTGCGTTGATTTCTTTTTATTGCCTTAATGCTCTGGCTAGAGTCTCCAGTACTATATCAAAGAGAAATGGTAATAATGGGCATCCTTGTCTTGTTCCTGTTTTTAGGGGAAATTCTCCAAGTTTTTCCCCATTTAATATGATGTTGGCTGTGGGCTTATTGTAGATTGTCTTTATGACGGTGAGGTATGTTCCTTCTATTTCAATTCTCTGCAGTGCTTTTAGCATAAATGGATGTTGGATTTTGTCAAATGATTTTTCAGCATCTATTGAAATGACTGTGTGATTTTTGTCTTTGATTCTGTTTATATGATGAATTACATGGATTGATTTTTATATGTTGAACCAGCCTTGCATCCCTGGGATGAACCCTACCTGGTCATGGTGTATGATTTTCTTGATGTGGTTTATGAATGTGTGTTGCTAGGATTTTTTTTTTTTTTTTTTTTAGCAGTTTTGCATCCAAGTTCATCAAAGATAGAGTCTTTCTTCCTTGAGCTGTCTTTATTTTATTTGGTATTAATCTGATGCTGGCTTCATAGAATATATTTGGAAGAGTCTCATTTATTTCTATTTCACAAAATACATTGAGGAGTTTCAGGATTATCTCTTCTATAAAGGTTTTATAAAATTCACTTGAGAAACCATCTGGCCCTGGGATTTTCTTTGATGTTAGGCTTTTTATGCTGTTTAAATCTCTGATTGCTATTGGTTGGTTTAAATTTTCTGTATCTTCTTGACTCAGTTTAGTCAGATTGTATTTATCTAGAAAGTTGTCCTCCATTTAGGTTGTCTTGTTTGCTCCTCTATAGGATTTCCTTTGCATCTAGAGTTCCTCCTATGACCCATTTCTCCTTAAGACAACCTAAATGAGGGGATGGGAGAGAGGAAGAAGGAAATTCTCTAAAACACACAATGTACTTAAACATATCGAAGTCAACCACTAAGCCAAGCAAGGAAAGGAGGGATGGGAAAGGAACGGGGTGGGAATTGGGTAGGGGATAAATGGGTGATGTGTACATGTATGTCCACACAAGTTTTTTACCCCAATATGATGTATGAATATAATGCACCAATAAAAAATAAAAGAAAATTTTTCCAATTTAGAAAAAATAGTTGTCCTCCAAATTTTCCATTTTGTTGAAGTATAGTTTTTCAAAGTAGTTTCTGATAATCCTCTGGATTTCTATA
The DNA here is from genome assembly GCF_963383645.1 of Muscardinus avellanarius. Classification (NCBI taxonomy): domain Eukaryota; kingdom Metazoa; phylum Chordata; class Mammalia; order Rodentia; family Gliridae; genus Muscardinus; species Muscardinus avellanarius. Next base: position 62,175,909 of record NC_137803.1, read on the forward strand.
GTGTCGGCGATATCTTCTTTTTCATCTCTTTGTAATTTGGGTTGATTCTTTTTTGGTTAGGTTGGCTAATGGTTTATCTATCTTGTTAATTTTATTGAGAAACCAGTTTTGGGTTTTGTTGCTTTTCTGTATTGTTTTTATTTCTTTCTACTTTGTTGATTTCTGCTCTGATTTTAATAATTTTAATAATTTCTTGTCTTCTACTGGCTTTGGAATTAGATTGTTCCTGTTTTACAAGGGCTTTGAGGTGTGTCATTAGGTTGTTTATTTGGTGATTTTATGTTTTTCTTATGTGAGCACTCAGTGCTATGAATTTTCCTAATAGTGCCTTCGAAGTGTCCCAGAAGTTTTGATATGTTGTATCTCTATTTTTGTTTGTTTCTAGAAATTTCTTGATTTCACCCCTTACTTCTGTGACCCATTCTTCATTCAGCAGTGTGGCGTTCAGTCTCCACATGTTTATGTGGTTTGTCTAGTTCTTATAGTTGATTTCTAGTTTCATTCCATTATGGTCTGAAAAGACTCAGCGAAATATGTCACATTTTTAAAAATTTCTAGTGCTTACTTTGTGGCCCAGGATGTGATCTATTTTGGATATGGTTTTCTTTTTTATTACAGCTTCTCCCTCCCCTCTCCTGGCAGGTAGAGGGTGTGTATGTTACACATGTTTACACATTTGTGTGGGGGGTTATGTCTCATTTAGTAGTTGCAAATGCTGTGTGAAATAGAAATTATTCTCTTGAATGTACACCTGAGGGCATGCAGTGATAAGAAAAATAGAAATTCAGAAAAATTAAGTAAGCTGCCTTTGCTGATTACATGTCAAGTGGCAGACCTCGGATGTTCTCTTTTCATTTTTAGCCTAGTATGCTCTCAGCAGCCAAAAAAAATTATTCTCAAGTACTGATTCGTGCAAAGACTCCAAATCTGGACCTTTCTGTTTTCTCCACTTCTGGAAGAGTGAGATTGATGTAACGATAATGACCATACACCTCTCACTGTGTCCAACTCAAGGCTTATCATTGGCATTCAGATAAGGTATAAGTTATTCAGGGGCAGACGAGGGGGCTGGGGTTCCATGCTGGCTTTTCCTGACCTTCCTCAACTCCCCAGGGGTCCTCCTGGCTCATGAACCACGTACAAAATTGAGCCTCTTCTGGGTGCCACAGCCCGTCCTGCCAGGCTCTGTGGGGCAGGTGGGGGTGGCCCTTAGGGCCTCCTCCGAGTAGTGCTGCACATCTGGGAACTCAGTTTTCACTTGCAGCATTAAGGGCTGAACATCCTGCTGAGGGCCCTTTGGGGGGACCAGTGCACGGCGCACACCTGCATGCACATTGGCACCAGCACCTCGGGTCCTCTCCTCTGTCCCACAGTGCTATGGATTTCTACTATCTAACACAGGTCATTACTAGAGCAGCGCCACAGATGCCGGGAGGTACGGGGCGGCGAGTTCCTAGTCCATTGTCTTTGTCCTTTGGTGTAGCCATTGTGACCCCCGAGGCAGAGAAAGTCGTGAATGATTTGGTGTCCAGTGGGTCAGTCGGCCAGGTCCACATTGGGCAACTCGTGTTTTGAATTGCAGGCTAGACCACGGTATTTTCTACTAGATGGACATTCATTGATTCCACAAAGAGATGCTGAGCACTTACTGAGTACTTGCTGCGTGCTTCCTGTCTGACAAGTACAGTTGTGTGTATACGCACCTAAACTCTGACAAATTTTCTTTTCTTTTTTTTTTTTTTTTTTTTTTTTGCAGTACTGGGAATGGAACACGGAGCCATTCTACCTTTGAGCTACATCCCAGCCCGATTTTTTAATTCTTTATTTTGAAACAGAGTCTCACTGAGTTGTTAAGGGCCTCCCTAAGTAGCTGAGGCTGGCCATGAACTGGGATCCTCCTGTTTTAGCCTCCCAAATGCTGGGATTACAGGCATGCACCACCACTCCCAGCTTACTTATTTATTTTTAATTGACAATCAAAAATTGCACATATTTATGGTGTATAACTATATATATACACATACATACACATATGTATATACGTATATATAGTTGAAAGGCTAAGTCAGGCTATCTAATATATGTGTCTCCTCATATACGCATTATTTGAGAGAACTTAACAATTTTATTTAAGCTGGACATGGTGGCACATGCCTGTAATTCCAGTACTTTGGAAGCTGAGACAGGAGTATTGCAGGTTCAAGGCCGGCCTCAGCAATTTAGCCAGACTTTCGGCAACTTAGTGAGACCCTATTTCAAAATAGCATGCAAAAAGGGCTGGGAGTGTAGCTCAGAGGTAGAATGCCCCTGAGTTCAATCCCCAGCACCAATGGAAAAAGATTTAAGAACATTTACAATTATTCTTTTTATAGCCTCCTTGATTTTGATTGTGTGTGTGTGTGTGTGTGTGTGTGTGTGTGTGTGTGTGTGTGTGTGTTACTGAGGATTGAAGTCAGGGACAGTCTACCTCTGAGCTACACCCCCACCCTATTTTTTATTCTTTATTTTGAAACAGGCTCTCACTAAATTGCAGAGGGCCTCACTAAGTAGCTGAGGCTAGGCTGCAAACCCAGGATCCTCCTGTCTCAGCCTCCCAAGTGCTGGGATTATAGGCTTGTGTCACCATGCCTGGCTCAAGAAAGGCTTTGACCTGTGAAGTCTGTTGGAATTCAAGTGAAAGTCTTGCCAAATGATACTGGAGAATGCTGGGAAGCACGAGCAATAATTGAGCAGAGATACGTGGGAGCAAACTGAGATTCCATTAGCTTTATTGATCAGTGAAAAATGGAGTTGATAGGATGTTTTGCTGAATTTTACATTTTTAACCTTATTTCATATTCTTCACAAAGCAATTTGTTCCTATTGAGTATGATTTAAATTTTATATATTCATATGCTTTGAAATATACAACAAAATTTTAAATTTAGGAATAGGAAAAATATACTTTCTCCGACCACAGGTCCCAAAGCTAGAGATATACCAAAAATAATAACAGAGACTTGCACAGTTAGGTATTTGATTTATTTTTGTGCTGGTATTGAAACATTTCTCCGGTATTCGGTATTGACTACCAATAAAAATATTAAAAGCAGTCAGAGTCTAGGTACCATGCAGACCCCCAAGCAGGGAGAAACACAGCTTGGCCTGTTGCATTCCAGCACTCCCTCTCCTGCTGCCCTTTATCCTAATGTTTACCTATCTAGAATATAAAAGCAGTTCAAGTCTTTAGCCTTAGAAATACGTAGAGACAATTAAAGGCCCTAAAATCAGTGACTCTACCTGGCAGTCGCAGGGGCTCTTAGAGATCACACACAGATACACTGGCTGAAACCAGCACCTCTGTTTCCCTTCTTTTCTTTGGAATCTGGCCTTGCTATGGGAAATGTAAATTCCACGTGTTGCTTCAAAGTACCCATAGCCAACAGGCAACCAGTACAATAGAGGTAAAAGCAAGGTGGATCATTGACCCCTGCACTCAGTAAATGCACTGAGACAAGGAGGTTCCATCTGCCTAAGAAATAAGTTGCTAGCCCTTGCCTTGGTAGCACCATGAGAATGTACCAACAAGAAAACTGTATTTAAGGGCCAGGGTCGGAGAGGGGCAGAGTTGCATTTTCAGGCTCTCCAGCGTGTCTGCCGGGCACACTGCTTTTCTCCCTTTCCTTTTCTATTTCCTACTGATGTTGTAATAAAGATTTGTTGAAGCTGCAACCGAGCTATTAGTTTTAATTTCCCAATTCAATTTGTTATTTGAATCGAGGAAGAGAGCCCTCAGTGCTATTACATCCGTAGCAATTTTCATGAATATCCTCACAGCCCCGTAGCCAAGACTGTGAAGATGTGTTCTTAGAATTAGATTTGACTTGGACAACTAGAAGTTTTATAAATTGTTATTACTTTGGTGCTTTTAAAAATTTAATTTTTCTGGTGCTAGTGATTGAACTCAGGGGCATTCTACCTCTCAGCTATAACCCCAGCCCTTTTAAATATTTTTATTTTGAAACAAGGCCTCCCTAAGTTGTGGACAGCCTCACTAAGTTGTTGATACTGGCCTTGAACCTGCGATCCTCCTGCCTCAGTTTCCCAAGTACCAGGATTATAGGTGTGTGCCCCTCTGCCCAGTCAAATTTATTCTTTTTAAGACTCTGTGATCAGAGGCTGCTTGGTAGACTTTTAAATCAATGGTGACTGGGCTCTGTTGTCTGTTTTCTGATTTCAGCACCCCCCTGTCCACTGTTACTCCCTTAGTGCCTGCCAGGGTGCTTTGTGTTTAGTAGATGCCCAGCATGAGAGCCAGGAATGGGCACGTATCTGTCCCCTTTAAGTGCTGAAGTGCCTATATTCCATAAGATGTGAAAAATGTATCGCGTGTGGTGGCGCACATCCGGAATCCCGGTACTTGGCAGGCTGAGACAGGAGGATGGCAGGTCCGCGGCCAGCTGAGACAGGAGGATGGCAGGTCCGCGGCCAGCTGAGACAGGAGGATGGCAGGTCCGCGGCCAGCATCCGCAATTGGTAAGACTCTCAGTAACCTAGCAAGAGTCTTTTTCAAAACAATACAAAAAGATAAATAAATAAAAATGGCTGGGGGTGTAGCTTGGAGTTAGACTGCCTCTGGGTTCAATCCCCAGTACCACAGAAAACAAAAGATGAGAAAACGCACAGAAGACAATTTAGCAAACAGTGCAAGTCAGCAACACATATGTTTTTGAGGAGAACCTATTTTGCAGTTACTATCCTTCAGTAAAAAGATGTCAACTGCACCTGCATTGGGCTCGTGGTGATGGGGTCTCGGTGGTGCTCTGTAACCGAGGTGGAGTGGGAGGGAGGCTGGACGGTGGCGTCCTGTTCTGGGCTGGTGGCAACTATGGCCGTTGGTCATCATTACCAAAGGAAGTTCTGGAATGCTAGTTGGCGATAGACGGTAACAGGACTCCATCACCGGGGAATTTAGTGGTCCAGGCCTTTCTGATTGGGCCCGCTGGACACCACTGGATTATCCTGAGTCTGACTGTTCTAAGTGATGTTTTGGAAGCACGCTGAGTCCCGAGCTTGTCGTCAGGTGGGAACCCTGCGACTTTAGGAAGCTTCCGCTGGTTAGCAATTCCAGGTGGCGTCTGAATTTTCGTGGCTTCTCATTCTTATTCGTACGATTGTCTACTTACTGTCAGAAACAGAGACTAATAGTTTAGTTTCTTTTAAGCCACAGAAAGGGAAGTTGTTTTGAAACAGTTCCCCTCACATGATGTTTAGGTAATGTTTAGATGCGTGGGCATCGAGCATGCACTGCAGCGACGCGCAGGTGAGTCAGAACACATCCGATCCTTCTCCTGCTCCCACCCTGAGCCCTAGTAACATTTCATTGTGTTACTGTCACCTACAACGGCCGAAGTAGCTTTTGTCAGAGAAAGAGTCACAAACACGGTTTAAAAATATATTTATTTATTTATTTATACACATTATACATATTTATATTTATTATAATATATGTTTCACCTGTTGCACAACAGTGATTCGGGGTGATAGGAAGGCCCTGCACACGGCACTTGGCGTGTTTCTCCCCGAATCTCCCCCACTCCCTCCTCTCCTCTGGCCGTGCTCCCAAGATTGGCGCTGGCCATTTTGTTTGTGTTCAAAGCATGATCTGAATGGCTGGCTCCTTCAGTCATGCCTCCTTCTCCTCGAGCCCTCGCTGCTCCGCTGGGGTCGCTCCTCCTCCGTCTGGAGGCCTTCCATTTTCCAGTCTCTCTCTAGCTTCCACATATCGGTAAAACCTTCACTTTCTGAGGCTGGCTGATCGCAGCATGATATTCTCTAGTGCCATCCATTTTTCTACAAATGACACAATTTTGTTCTTTTTATATTTTGTGGGTTTTTTTTTTGTTTGTTTGGTGATACTGAGGATTGAACCCAGAGGCATTCTACCTTTGAGCTACACACTCAGCCCTTTTTATTTTTAATTTTAAAGGAGGGTCACACTAGGTTGCTGGGAGTCTTACTAAGATGCTGAGGCTAGTCTTGAACCAGCCGTCTCCTGGTCTCAGACTCCCAGGTACTGGGATTACAGGCATGCACCGCCATACCTGGCTGATTTTGTTCTTCTTTATAGCTGAGTAAAATTCCACTGTGTTTATGTACCACAGTTTCATAAGCGATTCGTCTGCTGATGGGAACCTAGGCTGGTTCCATAGTTTGGCTTTTGTGAATTGTGCTGCGATATGCATAGGTGTGCTTATAATTTACCACTATAATATTCTGACTTCAGTTTCTTTGGAAAGGTACCCAACAGTGGTATAGCTGGGTCATATGGTGGTTTAGTTCCTAGTCTTTTGAGGACCCTCCACACCAATCTCTGTAGCAGCTGTACTAATATGCAATCTCACAATAGTGTGTAAGCATTCCTATTTCCCCAATCCTCACCAGCATTTATTTAATTGATTATGTATTTATTTAGTATTTTTTATTTTGAAACAGGGTCTCTAGGTTAATGAGAGTCTCGGTATTCGCCGAGGCTGTCCTTGAACCTGTGATCCTCCTGTGTCAGCCTCTCAAGTAATGGGATTGCAAGCGTGCGTCACCACGTCCGGCTTCTCACCAGAATTTATTGTTGTGTGTGTTCTTGATGATTGCCATTCTGACTGGACTTAGAATCTCAGTGTCTTTTTGGTTTGCATTTCCCTTATTATTATGACATTGAACATGTTTTTCTTTCTTTCTTTTTATTTTTTTGTGATTCTGGGAATGGCACCCAGGGCAGTCTACCTCCAAGTTCCATGTCCAGCCCTATTTTTTATCCCTTATTTCGAAACAGGGTCTCACTGAGTTGTGGAATGTTTTTCATATATTTAAAGACAGCAGTTGCTACTTTTTAAATTGAACCATAATGACTTGGTTTTTGTTTACAATCAAAGGCAAATGTTTGTCCTATTTTATTCCATTCACATACAGAAATATTTTTTCTTTATCATTTTAGTATCATTATAGGTCACTGAGGTTATAGAGTATACTGTCTGACTTCCAACTCATTCATCACCTTTCAGAGGTTCAGCCAAACAAAGTCAAGTATTCAACTACTAGATACAGTCATGCCGAGGGTGGATTTTCTATATTCCAGGTATTTTCAATATAGAGAATTAAAATCTCTCTCCCACATATTTAGTATTTGTCTGTCTGTCTTCCTTTTCTTATGGTTGAACCAGGTGCATTCTACCTCCGAGCTATACCCCAGCCTTTTTTATTCTTTTTTATTCTTTATTTTGAAGCATGGTCTTGCTAGGTTACTGAGGCTGGCACCTGCGATTTTCCTGTCTCAGCCTCTCAAGTACTGGAATGACAGCTGTGAGCCACTGTGTCCAACGTCCAGCTAGTGTCTGTTTTTCTTACCTCTGTCAAACTCACACCTAAAATATGTACCTGAACTTTAGGTTCTCTTGGCAGAACCAAGTGGTTAAGTCTCCTTTGGGTATAATGATCCTGATCTGATGTCTGAGTGATTTTTATTGGACCGATTTGTTCAATTCAAAATTCACATTTAAGCAATGTACCCAAATCAGAATTTGTGTCTGCAACTCATCATGGGGAAACTAATTTCCAATAAAATAGGGGGTTGTGAGATATTTCTCACACTCTCTGTTCTCCTGCTTGAGTGCTTTTTTTGTGTGTGGTACTTGGAATTGAACCAGGGGGGGTATACTACCTTTGAGCTGCACCCCCAGCCTTATTTTATTTTTTTAGTTTGAAACAGGTCCTCGCTAAGTTGTGGAGGGCCTCACTAAGTTGCTGAGGCTGGCCTCCAGCCTGTAATTCTCCTGTCTGAGCCTCCAAGTACTGAGATTACAGGCATGCAGCGCCATGCTTGCCTGGGGGCTTTTTTTTCCCCCCCTTTTGACATTATATCTGTTCTGAAACATCCCAGCTCTGGGCACCATCTGATGAGATCCAGAGGTTAGGTGCGCTTGGCCGGGCACCACTACATTGATGTCCTGGCACTATTTAGAGTCCTTGGTTCTCATCTTGGGCCATTCAGAAGGGAGGATGCTAATGTGTCTGGGAGTTCACACTCCTGGCTGCAGTCAGTTGTGCTGGCTAACAAGGACAGCAGGAAGCCCCGCCTTGGGGGACCCTGTGGTCAGAGGGCGTGGCCTCAGGGTGGAGGGCGTGGCCCTTGAGGTCCTGTGCTGAGCAGTGAGTCCCCCTGGAGTCACACCCAGGTGTAAATCTTTTTCTGTTGTTGTTGTTTTTAAACTACCTGTAAGCATATTTGTAGTGATAACAGAACCCCCCAAAATCATTTATACAAATATGATAAGGAGACCGAGACTTTGTTTCCTTATTTTTTTCTGGTACGCTTCTTATATGTAGACTTTGTCGGTGCACTGTGATCATACGTCTTAGGTTCAGCGTGGTGCAGACACAGATGTGCACAGCGCCTGGCGGTTCCCTCTGGACCCCACTCTGTTCCCTCTGTGTATGTTGGTGAGGTCGGCAGTGAGGGCTCTGTATGAGGGCATGATGCTGTTTGAGCTCTTCCCTTCCCCTGCCGCCTCTCTCCTGGACTCCCCTTCCCCTATTCCTCTGCTCTCTCTCCTCCTTTATTTGTCTTCCTTTTGTTTAATATTTTCTCTCTAGCTGCTACATAGGAGAGAAAATAGGCCCCTGGCCTTCCGAGGCTGGCCGATCCGCTTAGCATCATGTCTCTAGTTTCATCCGTTTTCCAGCAAGCGGCACACTTTTGCTCTCCTTTGTGGTGGAGTCAGACTCCATCGAGTGTGTAGAGCTCATTTTCTGGGTCCATTCGTCGGTGGCCCACCACCTCGGTTGGGTCCATAACTTGGCTGTTGAGAATCGAGCTGCTATAAACGTGGGCCTGCGTGTTTTGCTGCTGGTTTTTTAACTATTTTTTTTTTTTTGGGAAAGTTACTGAGGACTAGAATAGCTGGGTCCCTGGTGGCCCCATTCCTGGTCTTCTGAGGAACCTCTGTACCGCACAATCTCCATGGTCACTGTACTATTATACCAAATACTTTTGGAGAAATGGTAGGGTAGGCTCTGACTTTAACCAAGGCAAAGGGAAGTGTCAGCTCTGTGGAATGTGTCAAGAAGTTTATGAGGACTGAAGGAAAATATAAAAATTGTTACACGTATGCTTACAACATGGGTTTTAGCCGTCCAGCAGGTAAATAAACAAAAAGCTTAGTATTCACAGTCACAGGACTGGAGCCCAGAGAGTCGCTCTCTGGGACGTCTCTGAATGCAGCCACTGTACCCTTCGGCTTTGGAGTGGCTGCGTCTGAGTGCCGATATCCTTGAGGAATTCGGGTTGCTGGAAGCCGGGCGCTGACCTCATCTCCCTGTCTGACCTCCTGATTCTGCTGGTAAAGACACACTCTAAGAAGAGCCCGTTGACTGCGGCTCCCCCGATCCCACCTTCTTAAAACCCTAAGCTATGTTTTTCAAGCAGATGCCATATTTTGATCCCATCTACAGACATCTAAAGGCAAATTTTCTGTCTACCTCAGGAGGAAGCATTTATGTTCTTAGGTCTTGGAAGCAGGCATGGGGAAACACTTTCAACTGAATCCCTGTATTGAATCGCGTCACGCAAGTCAGTCCAGGATCAGTATCTGCTTCTTGACAGAGAGAAGTGCCAGCCAGCGCCACTGTCTGTCTTGCTCTCAGGACCGCTATCTCTAGCTGCTAAGTGCTTCTGGGGCTAAAAGGTCGGGAGCTCCCAAAAAGGCACGTGTGTTCATCAGCCAGGCAGAAACACCTGGTGTTGCCTCTCCACAAGCCAACCGGGAAATTCTGCATCCTGTATTCTCCTTGGTCGGAATGTCCTTCAGTGCTCCATACAGTCAGACTCTGATGGCTTCGGCCTTGCGGAGTCTTTCTTCCAGCTCAGGAGGTCAGCACCTGTTTCAGGAGGAATTCTGAAAACTTTCACATTCAGAGATATCCTGGAGATTTAACGGGACTTCCATTGACTTCAGGAATCGTAACTTGCTTCTACACAGAAGATAACTTTCAACTTAGCATCACCAGGTAGGAAAGGAGGTTTGCAGACTTTATTCATTCACATACCCAAGGAACGAAGCACCGCAGAGGTGCGTTCTCAAGCCGCCGGGATTCACCTGCCTGGGGGTCCTCAGCACATCTGTCTGCCTTTCATGAGAGCCCTGTGGCCTCCGAAGCTTCTCAAGTCCAATCCCGCGCTCTGCAGCTGGGCAGTGAAGGCAGCAGACACACTCCAAACGCCAGTCATGTTCACCTCAAACAGCCCTTTAAAATTTTTATGGCACATGATGGAAAATTGCAGTTATTATGGATTTTGTATTTATTTTTATAGGGCACTTTCTAAAGCTTGTTTATTAATCAGCTATAAATGGGAGAAATCCTTTTCCTTTCGAATATTGGTATTTTCTCCTAAGATAAGCCTGAGGCTTTCATCCTAAACCCAAAGTGAAAATATGTATTAATAATTAAAACTTTTTTTTTCAAAATAGCCCCAGGGATTTGTATTTTATCTTTTTGAGGCATAAATCTTCTTTTGATAGGCTGTGATGTTCACTCCTCTGCTTTTTCCTCAGTGATTTAGTGTATGTAATATTCTCTGGCATATCTAATATATCTCTATTTTGGACATTTTGGATATTTCAAGCAATTTCACTGAAAGCATTGACTTAAAACTTACCTTTCTTGCTGGGCGTGGTGGCACATGCTTGTAATCCCAGCATTCAGGAAGCTGAGACAGGAGGATCGTGGTTCGTGGCCAGCCTCAGCTACTTAGTGAGGCCCTTTACAACTCAGTGAGACCCTGTTTCAAAATAAAGAATAAAAAATAAGGCAGGAGGTATAGCTTGGAGGTAGAATGACCCTGAGTTCCATCCCCAGTACTGCAAAAAAAAACAAAAAAAAAAAAATAAATTACTTTTCTTGACTTCAAAAAATATTTAAAAAGTTCAGCAGGGCCAGGGATAACTCTAAGTGAGTATTTTGTTCTGTCTTACTATTTCATTAACGTAATTGAACTCCTTATTGACTATTTTAAGTTTAATAACCATTTGTAAAACCTAATTTTGTGCATGTGTGTGGTACGGGGGATTGAACCTGGGAACATTCTGACTGCACTCCATCCCCAGCCATATTTTTATTTTTTTGTTTTGAAATACCGTTTCACAAAGTTGCGAGGGCCTCACTAAATCACTGAGGCTAGCCTTGACAAACCTAAAATCCTCCTGTTTCAGCCTCTGGCTTAGAACCCAATTTTTAATTTTGAAAATAGTAAACAAACATTTGTTTTTGAGGCAAACATTTAAAATAGGAGCTTTTAGTTCTGAGTTTTATGTCTTGATGAATAATTGTTTAACTCCCCATATCAAAAGCCCCCACACTTTGCCCAGAGCTCTGGTTCCTGTCCAAAGTTAATTGTGTGTCAATTTCTCACTGACACTTAAAGTTACACTAAGAAATCACAAGTACCTTGACTTATCATCAGCATCAGGACCAAGACTGTTACCTTCAAGACCAAGCAAGGGCCAGCTCTGTAGCAGGAGCCACTGTAACCATAGCAGAATAGCCGTGGGCAGTGGGATTTTTCTCTTAAATTTCAGACTCTCAGAACTTGGGTATAAGAAGATACCAAAAGGATGTCTGCTTAGATACCAGCTTTTTAGAGTAGTATGTCGAATTAATTTTTCATTTTTCTTTTTGTTGGCACTAGGGCTGGAACCCAGGGGCATCCCACCTCTCAGCTCCACCCACAGCTCTATATGTTTTTAAATTTTGAATCAGGGTCTTGCTAGGTATTTGTCTTTTAAATTAACATTTTATTTTTCAGAGAGGTTTCAGGTGTATAGCAAACTGTGGGGAAAGTGAGTACCCCGTTTCTGGGCCCTCGTGACCGTTGACACCCTCACCATAGGCTCACACGCCTTCAAAACCAAAGAGCCTACATACGGTGGCACACCAGTATGACAAAGTCCATTGTTTACAATAGGTAGAATTTTAAGAAATTATTAATTCTAAATGCAGCCAGGCACAGTGGTGCACCCCTGTAATCCCAGGACTTGAGAGCTTCAAAAGTTTGAGGCAAGCCTCAGCAACCTAGACCCTGTTTCTATAGAATAAAAAATTAAAACAAAGGTCTAGAAGGGGGATTATCTCAGAGCTAGAATGCCCCTGGGCTCAACCCCTAGTATATAAAAAAAAATTTAAATCACATATTAAGTATTAGGGTGGATCTCTATCATTACTGTGTAGTATGGTTTTCCTGGATAAATGATATACATTTGCTCCAAGGGAAAATATCTAATGGATTTTTCATTAAATTCTTTACAAACTAAATTTGCATCTTTTAAAGGCATAGAAAAGCTTCGTAACTTCTTACCCTCCACAACCACGAATGTTCAACCATAAGGTATCTGTGTAGTGGCTACAGGTTTTTACGTCAGTTATAAAAGGTTGAGGTCTAAACTGTACTGTGGGTTTCAGTTTTTTTCAACTCTTCAGGAAGAGTTGAAAGAGTAGGAGCTGTCAGGAAACAACCTATAGACCTGTTTGCCCAGCTTTAGAAGCAAAAGTTTACAGGTGACTTAGCTCTTATTTGAACTCAGAAAAATTTGTAATTTGAATAGTATTCTCAGATATTTTTATGCCATATATTTAGAGGAATTAAATAATATGAAACATGTTTTGATCATGTGCGATTTTCCTGTGCTTTTATGAAAATTGGTTTTAAAAGTGAATGTATTTGTTTCGTACTGGAGTGTGAGAACAGGGGCATTCTACCTCCAAAATACATCCTCAGCCCTAATTTACTTTTTATTTTGAAACAGGGTCTTGATAAGTTGCTGAGCCTGACCTTCCCTCCTCCTGTCTCAGCCTCCCCAGTGTTACCGTGTGAGATGTAGCTGCAGGTTCTTGTACTTAGCCATTTTTAGAAAAAAAAATAGCCAGAACTCTACTATTGCAAGCTTTAGCAATTTTATTATTACAAAAGGCAGAAAGAAGGGACAGAAGTCAAAGCACTACGTCAGAGAGAGATTGACACAGTGGAGTGACTTGAAAATAAGGCCCTGAAGTTTTTGAATACTGAACAGCTTTTATAAAGATTCATTGTCCTCCATCTTGCCAGCCAATAGTCTTCTGACCCGGCTAGGTGTGAGCCCGCCCACTAACTCCCAACAGGCCCCTTTTTATGATTATGGGGATTTCTTGTTCGACCAAAAGCCTTCTTCCTGCCTTGCTGCAGGTGTGGGCCAAGTCCTGGTTAAGACCAGAATGTGTAACTTGCTTAACAAAGTCGGGGGTCACGTGGCATCTGCCCCCTTCAACCAAGACCTGTGCCGTCCTCCCGCATCCTTGGGGAATTTTAGCCTGTCTGCTAGAAGTTATTTAATACGTAAACCTGTCTTTAAAATACGAAGGCCCTGGGCTACAGCTCTACTGTGCTCTTGCTGCTCACTTTGGTGCCAGGACCTCTGCAGGGCTCCTTCCCTGCCCGAGTGCCTGCGCCACACACCCAAGCTCTGCCTCTCTATATTTGGAAATGAACACCAACGCTATTTTCAAATACATTTTCAAATACATTTCCCAGTACCGCACATCCAGGGCCAAGATTACAGGCGTGCACCCCCATGAGAGGCCCCGCAACAGTGAGGTTTGGAACAGCGCCATCTTACTCCTCATGAACCTCTGCTCCTTCAGTATCAAGATACCACACATGCATTCCATTTTCTTCTCATCCTTTCTCAAGAACAAAAAAAAAAAAAAGCTTTACGCTGAAGCCAGTCCCTCACTGAGCACACGGAACCATAACTTATGACATTTCACACAGTCCGCTGGTCACTGTGGATCACCGAGCTGCCCGATCTCCTCAAGGGTTCCATAGCGCGTTGCCCTCCTTACCCCATCAGTTGAAAACATGTCTATCTTGTGTGCTTCCCCACCCCAACGGCCTGTGTTTTGCACCGGTGACACTAAAAGATCAGTAAGCGTGTAGCCACTTGTAGTGTTTTCTTTTTGGTTTATAGCCATTCTTGTTTATGATATTGGAAGTCACATCTGCATATGGGCATAAAGGCCAGAGGATGGAGAGTGCCGGTCTGCCCACTAATGAGTCCATGGGTAGCCCAAAACATGGCGCTCATTCTGCCATCTCAAAAGCCTATGACAGGAGTCCGGAATAAGTTTCCTGTCTCCACACATCCAGAGTAGGTCTTGTAGACTGAGTTACAGGATATATAAGATGGGTTTGAGCTACACAAAATAGAAATAATTTTCTGTGAATAACTTTCAGACAAAACTTTTTTCCATTCTCACAAGTCATTGAAACATGCATATCTCAACATCTCATTTGTAAAATACTGATTGATTAAGAATTTTAAAACATGATGAAAAATATATATGTCCTCCCATTCATTAGTTATTTATATGGTACTTTGTGCTTCTGGTACTTAAACATATATGTTATGCTAGAATAAACCGCATGATGGGCGGGGAGTTACAGAACATGAGTGCCGTATTGTAGAAGCCTGTAGAAATGGCGCCGTGTTTCTTGATGTAATACTGTAATACCTACTAGGTATACTAGATAGGTATAATACTGCAGGGAACTAGGAGGGATTCATAATTTCTCATACTTATGAGGGAAGCTGAGAACATGGAGGAAGGAGCCCGGGTTTGGGAGCCGGGCGGGTCCAGGTCAGTTGCCAGTGCACATGTCCTCGGCGACTCCTGCGACCTCGGAGCCTCTTCTGAGCTTCATTGCTTCACCATCGGGGAAGATAGCTCTAATAATCATTCCACAGGTTGCCACTGTGAATAAATTTCAGACACATGTAGGTAAAGTGTAAAAAGGAAAGAACATCACACCATAAATATGTCTGATGCCGTCCATGTGGAAGAGGCGACGACCCAAGGGAGGTAGCTGTGAGGTTTGGCAGCGTGTGCCAAGTCGTGCCCGGTCCCGATGGGTAGGTCGCCCCTCACTGCGCGCAGAGCCCCGTGCCAGCTGCTGTGCATGGGAAGGAAGGTCAGCGCAGCCTCTGCTTAAGGCGTCCGAGTGGCTCGTTTAACACCTGACTCCTGAGCCGAGCACGGCTTCTGTTGGAGGAGAGTGTCGCTCGGTAGAAACTTTGCTCCTGTTTGAGAGCCCTGTCACAAATGGTTGTGCTTTTAAGGAACCATTTTGATTTCAGGCTCCTGCAGGCTCGGCCTAGGATTTTGTTGTCGTGTGGATCCTTAGTTGGTCGGGTTTCTGGAGTGTTTACTTTTCCAGCTTCTGTCCAGCTTCCATTTCCCTGCCCCTGGTCTTTCTGGAGCGCCTCTGAGGTGTGGTGATGACAGTGGCCCTCGGTCCACTTGTAGCCACTGGCAGTGTTTCCTCTGTGACACCCAGCCATTCTAGTCTGTGATGTTGAAAATGTACTTCTGTCTGAGCTTCCTTTAGTCCTTTCAGGAAGAAGGCAAGGTGCGTATAAACAGATTCACAAAAATAGTACGATAGTGGGTAAGACAGGAAGGATGCGGAGCACAGACCTTTATCAACAGAAGGCAGTAGCCGCAGCAGTGGGGGCTGGGGGCCAGGGAGAGGAGGCGGGGCTTGCGGAGCAGGGGACAGGGCTGCCAGGGCAACTCCTTCCCATTACGGGGTGGGACCCTGCAGGCGTCATTCGAGAGTCCTGCCATTTCTTTGAGGACAACCAATCCCACATCCCTCCCTGTGTCTGGTTCCTTCCTGAACTAAAGATAGCTGTACCTAGGCCAGCAGCCCCTCTAGTGTGGCTTCGTACAAATCAGCCACTGGAAATACGCCGTCTAGGATGGTGACATGCACCCCCAAAGGGATTCTGTCTTTGGGACATTGAGTGGGAAGTGGACCACCGCAGGAGGGTCACCTAAGAACAGCTGTCGTTTTGAGAGAGGCCAAGCTCTTGCCTGGGTTTCCCATTAAGTATCCTTGCCTTCGGGATCGTGTGTCTGTGGCTATGAAATGATCCCCTTATGATTGTATTTATTAGAAAAAGAACTTGTGCATGCCTCCTTGTGTAATCCTCTTATCATTTTAGAGCTTTGTAAGTTTAGCCAGGCGTGGTAATGCACACCTGTAATCCCCATGCTTAGGCAGCTGAGATAGGAAGATTGCAGGTTTAAGCCCAGCCACAGCAACTTAGCAAGAACCTGAACAGTTTAGCAAGATGCTGCTTCCAAAACAAACATAAAAAGGGCGGGCTCTGATGTAGAATGCCCCTGGTTCAATCTCCAGTATCACAAAAAGGGAAGGACTTTTTATATTGTGGTATAATACATTGTAGTGAGATTCAGGGTGATACAAGCAGATGCACACAATGTCTCTTAATGTGGTTCCCTCCAACGAAGATCCTTGTAATAAGACTAGTGTTCTCGTAGATAAGCCCGAGAAACGGTGTGAGGGAGGGATCTGAGGGCCGTGAGCACAAAGCTAAGAATTTGGAGTTTGTACAGAGGGTATACTTACAGGAATGGATGATAGTGTCTCTCTTAATCTACAGTGAAAGTGGACTACCGTAATGACTTGTTAAAAGAGTCATACAGGTTTTAAAGGGATTATTAACCTGGAAGCCACCTTGACCACTCAGGGCACTCAGTAATTAGTGTAGTGAGCTCCACCATGCGTCAGCCAAGCTGCCATACTCTTGGCTTTGCGGTAGCGACTGAAACCCCATGAATATTTCATCATTGCCGGGGCAGTGCTGTGGTAAATATTGGAAAGGACAGCGCTGAGAGTCATGTCGGAAAGGTTCACGTTGCCGGGAAAACAGTAAGCTTCTCATGGCATGGGCGTGCCTCTGCTTCTGGTCCTTCTCTATCGAGCCTTGGGAGCAGGTTGGGCCGGTGGTCAGGAGGGCCTCCTTTGCCATAGAAAATGGGCTGAGAGGGTGACCTATTTGATCTACTTTGAGTAGCTCTTTTTGTTAAATAAAACAAGAAATAAAAAGTCATGAGTGGGCATTAAGTCTCCCGTGGGCAAACGCATGTAATAATTTATGAGGCAACGATTGAGGACTAGGCACTAAAGGCAGGAGGGTCACAGGTTCGAGGCTTCCCGGGCACCTTATCAAGACTCTGTCTCAAAATATAAAATAAAAAGATGGGCTGGAGGTATAACTCAGTGATAGAGTGCTCCTGGGTTTAGTCTCCAGTACCACAAAAATAAATAAATAAAGAAAACGCAGGGAACTTGGTGGGTTGGTATGTGGTCTTGTCATAGATGAATCGGTTGTGCATCCGTAAGTGCCACCGGGGTCACCTGGGGAAGGGTCCTTTGCCACCAGGGACATTCTGGAGGGCAGAGGGTTGAAGAGGAGTGGAATGAGGAGGAAGGACGGCCTTCGCAACGGCTATTTTCCAGGAACCCAGGATTGACCTTTATGGTAAAGGTAAATTTCTGACATCTTATGTATATGTCAGCTTAGATCAACAAATGTGTGTGTGTGTGTGTGTGTGTGTGTGTGTTAATTAGTAGAGATTAAATCCAGAGGTGTTCTACCTCTGAGCTATATTCCCAGCCACGTTTTACTTTTTATTTTGAAATTAAGGTCTTACTAAGTTACTGCAAGCTGGCCTGGAACCTGTGATCCTCCTGTCTCAGCCTCCTAGGGACTGAGATTTCTGGTGTGAGCCATCACACCCAGCAAAGTCAATGGTTTTAATGTCTACACCATGCTGGGCTTTGAATTAAGTACAATAAATAAAAGAACAAACATCCTATAGGACCAACCCTAAAGATGAAATCGCTTTTGAGAAAATCTGGACATGAGGTACATTCACAGGCATATCAGAGTCAACCACTAAGCCAAACATGAGAAGGAGGGAGGGGAGGGAACTGGGGAGGGCTAAATGAGCGATGTGTGCATGTGTGCCTCCACCCTCTCGTACCCCATTAAGATGTATGACTATAATGCACCAATTAAAAAATAGAAGAAGAAAAGAAAACCTGGAAAGCCAGGTAGAGATGCCGTGCACCCAGAGCCGGTGCTAGGAAGTGTCCCAGCTTCAAGAGACTTCCGGGAGCCTCCACTGTTCCTTCTCTGTAGCACCCCCTTTCTTTCTGTCTGCGAACTGTCTACCCAAAGGAAGAGCATCCACCTCTCCCGTCTACCCAGTGCATCACTTATTTTACAGAAAGCTTTGCTTTTCCTTTTTTAAAAAAATAGTATTCATACTGCGCTCAATTATACATCACCGGAGGTTCAATCAGCGTGCTCAGTTGCACATCGTTGTGAGGTTCGGTGTGATACACACCTGCATGCGTACACTCTTGGTGCGTGACCCTCGGCATCCAACCACACTCCTCCCACCTCCCTCCCGATACGTGTTAGTGATACCTCCGTAAATCATCAGAGTATTACTATTTTTATACCTTTGTTGGTGCCTTGTGATTATACATCATCGGGATGCAGGGAGATTCCAGCCCCGCGCACACGGCTCTCGCGCTCCCGGGCTGTTGTTGGAGGTGCTTTCCTTCTTTCCTCGGGTCTCCTTTGTCCCCAGCCCCCCTCCCAGCCCTCCCGCGACTCCGCAGGTCTTGCTCCTCGTATTTGAAGCCTGTTACGTTTCCTGACACCCCCCCCCGCCCCCCCAGCTTCCACGTGTGACTAGAGAACATCCGACCTTGGCTTTCTGAGACTGGCTGATCTCCCTGAGCAGAATTTTCCCTCATTTCATTGACTTTCCTGAAAAATGACATAACTTGAAAATGCTTCCTCTTTATGGTAGAGTAGAATTCCACTGCACGTACAGACCACGTTTCCCTTATCCTATGGTAGAGTAGAACTCCACTGCGTACAGACCACGTTTCCCTTATCCTATGGTAGAGTAGAACTCCACTGCGTACAGACCACGTTTCCCTTATCCTATGGTAGAGTAGAACTCCACTGCGTACAGACCACGTTTCCCTTATCCTATGGTAGAGTAGAACTCCACTGCGTACAGACCACGTTTCCCTTATCCTATGGTAGAGTAGAATTCCACTGCACGTATAGACCATGTTTTCCTTATCCTATGGTAGAGTAGAACTCCACTGCGTACAGACCACGTTTCCCTTATCCTATGGTAGAGTAGAATTCCACTGCGCGTATAGACCATGTTTTCCTTATTCATTCAGAAGATCTAGAAATCAGGCCTGTGCATGGTCTTAGATACTTATTTCAGTTCCTTTCTGAGACCTCGGGACTGTGAGAGTGTCCTTGTGAGACTCTAATACAGAGTGTCCTGTGGCTTCCAGAGCTGCCCGGAAGGCCAGGCGGCCATGCCCTTGGTCACACCAGTGGAGCGATCGATCCCTGCAACGCGTGGGGACCTGGAGTGTGTATTTCCATCGTGACTCTTAGCCCTGGCGAGGCGGCTTTTCTGACTGAAGTATTGAGGACTCTCAGGATGTGATGGCCTGGACTGGCTGAATAGATGGATCAGGTTAGCTCTAATTGACCAACACAGTCATTCCAAACCACTGTTTCAATAGATTTTAACTCAAACCATCTTTCCGATACCAAAAGCATTAACTGATAACAACAGAATCACCTCGATTCAGTCTGTTTAAAAAGTCATCTTGAAGTTGGGTGTGGCGCTGCACGCTTTTAATCCCAGCGTTTGGGAGGCTGAGACAGAAGGATCCTGGTTCGCGGCCAGCCTCAGCTACTTAGTGAGGCCCCTGGTAACTCAGTGAGACCCTGTTTCAAAATAAAGAGTAAAACGTAGGACTGGGGTGAAGCTTGGAGGTAGAGTGCCCTTGGGTTCAATTCCCAGTACCGCAAAAAGAAAAAAGAAAATTCGTCTTGATCTTTCCAAATATCCGGGGCCTCAGGGATGTTTACCGCACGCACGCGGTGGCTGCTTGTGTATTATCACCCACCATCGAAAAGAAATAGAAAAGAAATTGGAAATTCAGATTTTTATAAGAAATCTTCTCATGTCAACTTGGGGCTTGGTCAGGAAAACAAAAGCCACTTTCTATGCTGCAAGTACAGAGACACGGGCAGAGGGAAGGCAGGTTTACACACAGGGCTGGCGGAGGGACGGGGCAAAGCCCAGGGATGTTCTTGGGCCCCCAAAGCTCTTTTGTTGAGGTGCCAGGTGCAGCTGGCGTGGCTGACAGATCCCAGACATCCCTGGCCAGCGCCATCTGCAGCTCTTAAGCTCCTGAGCTGGAGGAAGCCGCCATCGCCTGTCCCCCTTCCTACGGCGCTGGAGTCGGCAATGCCCATGGGCACCGGGGGGGTGGGCTGTGAGACCCCAGATCTGTTTTCAGACTTCTGTGCTGCCCGCAGATCTGTTTGCAGCTGTTCCAGAAGCATCTCAGCGCTTCCCCTTATAAAATGTGCAGGACTCAGGTCAGCCTGTGGCCCGTGAGGCCGGCACTCCGGGAACAGACTTCCGGAGGCCCGAGGGCTGGCGGTCATGCCAGAGGACCACAGACAGCCAGCCTGCTCTGGGGCATTTTTTTGTTTTGGCAACGAACTCAAACTTAAAACACTGTTCAGGCCGACACTGCGTGTTCCAAAGCAAATGCAGGTGTGCGCCAGAGGTGCCGGCGGGCTGGAGGGGAGGGAGGCAGGAAGCCCGGGTAGGCGGCAGGATGTGTGGCTCCCACCACTTGCTGGGCTGCACGTCTGGCCAAGGGGCCCTAGTACCCACCATTCCCCTCCTCCTGGGGGTGACCACCGTGTTCCCCAAAGACCCGGGCTTTACCTCAGATGGATGCATGGGCCAGGAGCACATGATGGTTTCTGGAGACGTGGTAGACATTGTCTCCGGTCTCACTCTCTTCCTTAAGAATGATTCCTACGATGATTTAGAAGTAGAACGGGCCCTGGAAAAGCTCACGTGTTAGCAATGCAAAAATGTCCAGAGGTGAAACGATTAAGTCTGGGCTCTAAAGTCATTTGTAGTTAAATGCATTGCTGGGCTAGTCACTTGAATGGATTTACTGGGTGGGGACCTTGGGCAGGAGCGACGTGGCTGCAGGGGTACTGCGGTGTGGCCTTGGGGACTGCATCTGCCGCTGGCCCCTCCCCTGCCCTTTCTTGCCCTTTCTGCTCCCCAGCCGTCTTGAGATGGACAGCGGTCCAGTGCCACGCCCAGCCTCCCTCAAGTTTCTGCCTTGGAGCCAGCTGCCCATGGACAGAACCTCTGAAACCATGAGCCACAGAAACCCGTCCTCCAAGTTGGGTATTTTGGTCACAGAAAAAGAAAAAAAAAAAAAAGCTAATACAGTTACCCTTGCTCCACTTTATGTCTATAGAGTGAAATCTAACTAGAAATTTTCTCTAAAAACTTACAGAAAAGATCTGTGAGCCGGGATAGCCGTATCTCACGGCATCAGGAGTTGACAAATTGCACCCACGAGGTTTCGCTTCTTGCATGCATCGATGCACACGCACCCAACTTCACATTGCGCTTTGTAGTTGCACGTTGAGGTCCTCACCCTGAGCCCCCACCACGTACCAGCCAAAGGAGCAGAGCCATTAAAATGCGTGCCAGGTAACCGTGGTCTTCCTCACGGGGTGCTGTGCCCAGGTGGCTCAGTTCAGTACTGCCCAGACTAGGGGTACTAGTACCGCCTCCAGCTGCGCTTCTGCGAGGGTGTGCGTGGCCGGAGTCGTGGAGGTGTGGCCGTGTAAGCCATGCCGACTCTCGGCTCAGGGACCTCGGGGAAGGTCTGGCGGCGTCCTTCCTGGTGGTCCACTGCTGTGGACGTCATGTAAAGGACAAGGTTCACAAGACCCTTGGAGTACTGAAGATTGAACCCAAAGGCTTCCTGAGGTCAGACCCAGAAGCTAGACCCCCAGGCCTATTATTTATTTGTGTATTTATGTATGCATTTATTTGTTTGTTTGTTTATTCATTATTTTGAAACAGGACCTCACTAAGTTGCCCAGGCAGGCCTCGGACTCATGATTCTCTTGTCTCAGCCTCCTAAATACTGAGTTATAGGTCTGTACCATTGTGCCTGGCAAATCGGATTATCTTTCTCAATCAAAATATTGTGATTTTATTTGAGGCACATTTTATTTGTTTTATATTTTTTCTTGTTTATATAGTATCAATAAGTATTGATATTATTTGTTGGAAATAAAAATTCTGTGAGAGTGTTTCATAAAACATTTTAGTAACAAAGAAGTGGTCCTAAGTCTTTTATCAAGCTAATGCTATAATTTAATACACATGAGCTGGGCATAGTGGCGGATGCCTGTAATCCCAGTATTTAGAAGGCTGAGTCAGGAGGAGCTCAGTTTCGTGGCCAGCGGGAGTAACTTAGCAAGGCAGCAACCTAGAGAGAACTCCTTTCAAAATTTAAAGAATAGGCCGGGCGTGGTGGCGCACACTTGTAATCCCCACGCATGGGAGCCGGAGACAGGAAGATCACGCTGGTTCAAAGCCAGCCTCGCTGGCTTAAGAGACCCTGTTTCCAAAAAATATATAAAAAATAGGTCTGGAGTATAGCCCGGAGGTAGAAGGGTTTCATCCCCAGTACCACAAAAAAATAAAATAAAATAAAATACAGATTTCTTCTGCAAAAGTCAATGCAACTGAGTAAGTGTTTTACCCCGTAGAGAAGCCAGGAAATGTCTGTTGGGTACCAGAGTGCATATCTTATTTAAAATAACACTTTCAGTTTACTGTTTTCCTTCATAATCCCTGACTGTCAGTAATATCATAATTCCTTCTGGCATATTTGACATGTGTAAGAACGTGTATAGTAATATCTTCAGGTAAAATAGTAAGAAGAACAAACATTTTTATTGTGTTTATAAGATGCAACATAATATTCTAAATCTTTTGCATACATTTAATTCTCACAAGAGCCCCACGGGGATGTGTACTACTGATGTGCACCTCTTACCACAGAAATGTTTTCTCTCTGGAAAAGAAGTGGGTAGAGCTGGCGTGGTGGCACATACCTGCAATACCAGTACCTGGGAGGCTGAGACAGGAGGATCACAACTTCAAGACCAGCCTCCGAAACTTAGCATCTCAGCAACCCAGCAAAACCCTGTTTCAAATAAAAATACTAAGAAAAAAAACAAAAAAAAAAAAAACGGCTGAGGGTATATCTTGGAGATAAAAATACTTCTGGGTTCAGTCCTGAGCACCCCCCATACAATGGGTAGGTGTTCACCCCTTCCCCACACACATACATAATCCACATGGTTGTGAAAAGCGGCCATGATTGAGTTCAGAGGAAGAATACCCTGGGCGCTCACCCAAAAGGATACTGATTTTCTCCCACCCAACACATATATTTATTAAGTACCTATTGTGATTATTTTACTTTTCTTTTTTATTTTACACTTTTACTGGTGCACTGTAATTCTGCTCTGCAGGGAGTTTCCAAGTGATATAAGCGCACCTGTCCACGGAGCTGGGCGTGTTTCTGTGTGATCTGCCCTGTGCGCACGCGCCCCACAAGCTGGAGAGATTGGCGGTGACACCTTCGCATGTCAGCCACTGAGCAGTAGCCGAGCAGTTCCCTTCCTCCTCCTGCCCGTCCCCCTTCCTCATCACTCGGCCTCTCTCCTCATTCACTTGAAGTTGGTCCTTTATTAGCTTCCATTTATGAGAAAGAAAACATATGACCCTCGACTATCGGAAACTCACTTAGCATAATATTTTCTAGTTTCATTTCCTGTAAATGACATAATTTTGTTTTTCTTTACGGCTAAATAAAACCCCAACGTGTGTGTGTGTGTGTGTGTGTGTGTGTGTGTCCATGTGTGCGCGTGTGTGCGTGTGCGTATCACATTTTTATTATCCGTTCATCTGTGGATAAACACCTAGGTTGGTTCCATAATTTGGCAACTGTGGATTGTGCTGCTAGAACATGGATACGCATGGATCGCTAGTGTCTTGACTTCATTTTTGGGGGAAGATAGTGAGTTGTTGGGTCTTGTGGTGGTTCCCTTTTCAGGCTTTTGAGGAACCTCCATACTGATTTCCATTGCGATTGTACTAACTTACACTCCTACCAACAGTGTATAAGAGTTCCTATTCCCCACATCCTTGCCAGGATCTATTATTAGTAGTGTTCTTCTTCGTGTGTGTGTGTGTGTGTGTGTGTGTGTGTGTGTGTTACTGAGGTTAAATCATGGGGCATTCTACCTCCAAGCTACTACTCAGCCATTTTTGGTTTGGCTTTTGAAGCAAGGTCTCGCTTGGTGACTATAAGTCTTGCTAAGTTGCTGAGGCTGGCTTCGAACCTGTGATCTTTTTGTCTCAGTCTTCCAATGACTGGACTTACAGGCATGTATCATCATGCCTAGGTTTATTATTTATATTCTTAATGTATGTCATTCTAATTGGAGCTAAATGGGTACTTTTGATTTGCACTTCTCTGACTGCTAATGATGTGAAAAACAGTGTTTTTCTGTTAAACTGAAATGTAGCCTAATTCTTAGTCAGGAATTCTACACAGTGGCTCTTCTCTTTGGGATTTAGGATATTCCCTGAGATGCTTTGTTTTGAAGCCAAATTACATGAACTCTTAATAAAAACTAAGAAAACAAATAAAAGCCACCTCTCCCAAAGCCTCCTAAGCCATTTCTTTGCCAAGGGCGTTTCAGGAGAGATGAAGGGGCGTGGCGGTCTCTTTGTGAGGAAGTTTTGATCTGTGAAGGCCGCCGCCGTGTCTGCCTTCCTTCCCTGGACAGTCACAAGGGGAGGCCTGTCCAGAGGAATGGCTGCCATGTTCGTTTGGGCCGAGGGGAGCATTTTGTGATATGCTTATACACAGTGAACAAAAGAAAGTTTAAAAATTCATTCAGGGATGACTCTTCCTCCCTTGTGCCAAAAGCTACAACTTTAACATCTAAGTAAACAGAAGGCTTTTGTGTTTCTGGGAAACCCTTGGAATGACCTACACTAGCCAGGCAACCCTGCAGAGGAGAGATTAGATCGTTCGAGAATGAGTGTGGTCCATTAGGCCCCGATGCTCCTGCTGAATCTTTCCTGGAGAGAGGATCAGTCTAAATGTGTTGCTGGTTGTCGTCCAAATAATTTTGCCTATGTTTTATAACATCATTTTTATACAGTTCTGGAGCTTTACAATCAGACCTCAAGAAATTCTGGCAGTTGGCGAAATGCTCCCCAGTTGAGGCAGCCCCGGGGCGTACAGCGGGAGGGTGCCGCGGATCCCCGCCCGCTCACGGGCTTCCTGGCATCATCGGGTGGAACTCAAGCAGTATGTGGAAGGGTCTAGTCATTGTTTTCTAATTTTTTATTGTTGTCATACATCTTAATGGGGTACGAGATGGTGGAGGCACACATCACTCATTTAGCCCTTCCCCAGTTCCCGCCCCATTCCCTCCCCCTCCCTCCCGCTCATGCTTGGCTTAGTGATTGACTTTGACCTGTTTGTGAATGTACATCATGTGCATTAGGGAATTGCCCTCTTCCCCCTCCCACCCCTCCACATGGACACCTTATTTCTTATCTATAGTCAGGTCACCCTATTTCTTATCTATAGTTTCTCCTTCTTCGTCTAGAGTTCCTCCTATGACCCATTTCCTCCCTAGCTTCTGCATATTAGGAGACACAAAAATATAAGAAATGGGTGCTAGTCTTTTCGATAACGGTCATCCCTCCCATCTCTCAGAGCCTCCTACCTGGAGCGCTCAGAGCTTACAGCAAGCAGGGCAGAATGAGATGGCCAGCCCTAGACGTGTCGGCCACATGGTAGATTCAAGTGTGGAAGCCAGGGGCGGGGACCGTTCCATTCAGTGTC
Organism: Muscardinus avellanarius; assembly: GCF_963383645.1. Classification (NCBI taxonomy): domain Eukaryota; kingdom Metazoa; phylum Chordata; class Mammalia; order Rodentia; family Gliridae; genus Muscardinus; species Muscardinus avellanarius. The sequence goes on from NC_137803.1 coordinate 62,201,668, forward strand.
CTGTGTGGGAGATGAGCCAGTCTTGGAGGCCGAGGGGTATGTGTTTCCTCTCAAATGTGGAAGCTGGAAAGAAAATAGCACGCAAAAGAGGCTTCAGATAAAGGAGGAGAGGACTGGGAGAGGAGTGGGAGGGATCTGAGGGGAGGAGCACCTTCCCTTGGAAGGAGGCTTGAAGAAGGGAACCAACCGTTCAGATGCTGCCGGGTCCATGTGGAGGTGTCACCACCAATCTCACTAACACGAATCACGAATGAGGAGAGGCTGGGAGAGAGGTTGGATGTGGGGGGAACGCTCCAGCACTGAGACCCTCACACCAATAGAAGTATTCCAATCATACTGATAATCCGTGGGCAGACTTTACATCTAGGCCCTGTTCTTATCAACGTAGAATAGCTCGGTTGCTGTATGGTCCACACAGTTGCTGTGTGGTCCACAGAGCAGAGGGACAAATTTTATTTGCAGGTCCCTTTCCAGTTCAGACACTGGTTGTCAAACAGGAAACTTGAGTCTATTTTGGTTTGCAGTGTTTTGCTGATAACCATGGGTTATTTTTTGGTAAAATTTTCTGAAACAAAAGCAGATCTTGATGGACGACAGTGGCGGCGTGTTCGAGCTTCCTGGGTCGTGGGAGGGCGGAGCGCCCAGACCTCCTCTCCTCCCTTTCTTAGCTCCAGTGAAGTCCTAGAGAGGACACTTCATGGTTCTCCTGAGATCCCTGTCCCTGCGGAGTCCATAGCCAAGCCACCTTACACCTGGGATGGCAGGATCTGGTCCGCTGGGATGGGAAGAGCAGTCCCCACAGAGGAGGTGCAGAGCACACCACCGTCTCTGGGGTTTGCAACAACCAGGCTGACTTCTCACTTGTGCTGTGCGTTTACGGCGGCTTGGCACTGGGCACTGCCCACCTCATGACAGAGAGAGCAGATTGCCCACCACGCAGCACCCCCAGAGCTTTGCCCCTCCCTCGCACGGTTGGCTGAGCACATCAGGACAAGCCTGGTTCCAGAGCGTTGGGGGCATGTGATGTCTCGCACCACAGGGCTGTCTGGGTCCGTAGCTATGACTGCAGCAATAACGCAGCCTCCTAGAACAGCCATGCCAAAGTGACGGGGAAATGCCCAGACGTCTAGAAGAAGCTCTCCTGTCCCACCTGGCAGTGCTAAGACTAGGGAGTTAGTGCACAGTTCACTCGCCATTTCTGGGGCCCATCCTTGAATGGGACAAAGATTATCGTGATGAGCTCTGAGAGTATAGGTCCCTGGAGTCCTGAGCAGCGAGGGACAGGTGCGGCCACCAGAGGAGAAGGCTCTGGTCACCACCTCTGTGTCAAGGCTCCCCAGACCAAGAGGGAAAAGATGTGTCTTCTGAGACCTGTGGATGGAATAGGAGCGGGTGACTAGAAGGAGGAGCACTTCTTACCCTTCCGAGGCACCCCAAGGTGGAATATGACCTGTACCACGGGAAGCTGCGCTAGATGCCCCTTTTTTTTTTGCGCGCGCGTCTGGGGATGGAGCCCAGGGACATTCTACCTCCAAGCTACACCGCCAGCCCTGTTTTTCATTCTTTATTTTGAAACAGAGTCTCACTGAGTTGTAGAGGACCTTACTAAGTAGCCGAGGCTGTCCTCGAACCGCGGTCGTCCTGTCTCAGCCTCTCAAATGCGGAGATTACAGGCGTGTGCACCATGCCCGGCTCGAGCTAGATGGCTTTTACCAGCCTTCCCCCCTGAGAAGCTTTTACCCAGAGTGGTGCATTTACTTACTTACTTACTTACGAGGCACAGGGATTTATTTAGAGATCAGGGGATAATACACATTTAAGAGAGCGCCTGGGCCGTCCTGAGCCTGTGGGCTGTGCTTCGGGAGTGCCCGGCCCTCTTCTACAGGCAGCTGGGTGAGGGTGGGGATGGCACCATCTGGGGCTCACTCGATGCCCCTTGGTGGTCTTATTCTCAGACTCCTGAGACTGACTGGGTCTCTGTTACTCAGTCATTGGGTAATGATGAGAAGTCTCCTAAATTGTAGGTTTCTCAAAATATTATATCTCTGCTTAATTTGATTATTGGTGGGCTTGTTGGTGCGTAAGGTAATTTATCAGAAGCCAGTAAATTTATGGTTAGGTTTAAGATATATAGATTTCCCAGAAATTTGGGAGCAATGGGCCTGGGGAAAGAGACTAGCTTAAGGAGGGACAGGCCCAGAAAGGGCTGAGGAACCTGTGGTTAAATTTTGGTTTCTCTGGCCTTCTTTTAGTCTCTGTTCTACCTTTTTTTTTTTTTAACTCCTATTATCCTACACCCCAGCCCTTTTTAATATATATATTTTTTATTCTGAAACTAACTTACTAAGGATCTTGCTAAGTTACTGAGGCTGGCCCCAAATCTGCCTTCTTCCTGTCTCAGCCTCCCAAGGTCTGTGCCAGCTACTTGACAGATTTTAATTCACTTTCAGAAGAGACGCTTACAGTTATGGCTTCTGTGTCACCGCTTCCAGACGAAGACTGTGAGAGGCTGTGATTCTTATCACCACAGCTTGGCGAGATGGGGCAGCACGCGTGTGGTACCCGGTATCGGTCGTGCCCTCTAGGTGTGGGGCTCCGCAGAAATGGCTTCCGTAACTCCTGGGCCTTAGTGGGGATGCCAAGATTACCAGATTACTGGGAACATGTCCAGTTTTCTTATTTCTTGCTCTGTCTTCAGGTAGAGAGTTAGAGTTTAAAAGGTAAAAATATCCACAAGTGTTTACATACACACATGACAAATTAGTGTATGCCTATCAAATCTGATAGCTTACTGTTAGGATGCTAAACAAGAGAGACTGTGTTCTTAAAAGTTATCCCTGGAGTTCCAGAGCCCTTCTGTCAGGTGATCCTGACAGAATGTTCCTCTAGTCTACGTTAATGTCACGTGTTTGTCTTTACCGATAATCAAAGAGAAAACTGACCAACCCGACTTATCTTTAATATTTAAGCAATCCGCTGGAAGGATTTAAACACTGAGCATAATTTTATTTTGGGGTTACATTAACTCCTGAAAAATAGAATTTCCCGCAGGAAAATATCACATTTTTAAAAATTTTAAAATTTCAACAACTAAATTGGAATATATATATTAGAATTAGCGATATGGCAAATCTTTGGACAGCTCTTTTTCTCACTACTACATAGAAGTAGTGGGGCCTCTTGTACATGGTGGCACAGGAGAGAAGAGATCTGCTGAAAGACAGATCTCTTGTGCATTATTCCACAAGCTCCCAGAGACACTTGCGCTCCGCCCGGGGCGGGCCCTGGATGGGATCCCTCTGCACTGCGCTGGCCTCTGGGAAGACTCTCTGGAGTCCCTGAGCTCCAGGGAATTTGGAAGACTTCAGGAGTGACTCCCGGAGACCGGTGTGGGCAGGGCGCTCGAGCTGGCTTGCTCTCGGGAACCCCACAGGGGTTCCACTTAGAACTGGAGACTGGTGGAAGGTCTCAGTCCAGCCCTGACCCTGGGCCTCCTGGTCACCCGGGGATACATCCGCACGAAGTATTCTCCCAATCCAGCTGCTGCGGAAAGCACCCGGGCTCCTCTGGTCCTCACTGTGATCCCGGTGCCTGGAACTCTTCGAAGCATTAGGCAGAGGAAACTGGTGAGCAGGCGCCTGGAGAGAAGCAGGGGTCTCACTGACCGGGTGGGTTGGGGGCCTTCTGCTTCCTAGCAAATGGCAGCGCTCCAGGAGAGGCCTCGGCCTGGAGCCTGCTGGGAGCGGCTGAGGCCCCGCCAGCCAGAGAGTTCAGGGCTTTTGACTCCAGTCCTGATCATGTTTGTGATAATTAATTCCGTTCCTTTTTTTTTTTTTTTTTTAAGCATTCAAATGGAAGGGAAAAAAAAAAAAACCAATCAAATGGAGCGATTTGTTGAAAACCAATTATTTTAGCAAGAGAATCAAATGCTTGTGGATTCAGGGCAAAGGACGTATTCAATTATAAACCTCATTCTTTGAGTAATTATAGAAAATATCTTCCAAGTGAAGACTTGCAAAACTGCCCTGCACACACTAATGTGTGCGCCCCCGGAAAACAGGGCCAACATACTGACGCTTGAGTTCTCCACTTCACACATGGCTACTGAGAGCTCCCTGTCCACACATTTTAAAAGAGCCTTACTTCTTAATCGAAATAATAATTTTTAAGTTTTGTTGTTTCTTCATGCCAGTTCCTGTGGCACACTTCTACCATCCCAGTACTTAGGAGGCTGAGACAGGAGGATCGCACAGGTTTGAGGCCAGCCTCAGCAACTTAGTGAGACCCTGTTTGTAAACAACAACAAAGAAACAAACAAGAAAACAGTACAAAATTCAAAAATTGTTTTTATTATTTTTTATTTTTTGTGGTACTGGGATGGAACCCAGGAGCTTTCAACCTCCAGGCTATACTCCCAGACGTATTTTATATTTTATTTGGAAACAGGGTCTCACTAAGTTGCTGAGAGCCTCACTAAGTAGCTGAGGCTGGCTTCGAACCTGTGCGATCCTCCCGTCTCAGCCTCCCAAGCGCAGAGATTACAAGTGTGCGCCACCATGTCCAGCCCCAAATTTTATAAATTTTTGAAATGGTATTTTGTTGCTGAGCAGTGCAACAACTAATTTAGATATTCCACATTCTTGGCTATTAGCTTGTTTCTAAATTTAAATATTACAAATAATGCCGAGATCAACATCTTGACACATAAATCTCCACTACCATCTCTGGTTATTTCCTTAAAATAGATTCCTAGAAGTACATTTTCTAGATAAAACCATATCAGCGTTTCTCTTTATAATGTGCTCATTTTTGTTTTTATTATGTAGTGAGAATACCGTAAAGCTGGTCATCGTAGTAGGAAGACCAGGAGTTGAAAGATAAGAGTCTTGTGTGTTTTCTTTGTCGCAACACGCGGTATTTTAAATGCTTTGAATAGACAGACGCATAGACGTCTCTGGAAGTCTTCAGAATGTAGTCAGAAGGTTGTGAGGCTGCTTTTTTTTTTTTTTTTTTTTTTTTTTTGCGGTACTGGGATGGAACACGGAGGCATTCTACCTCTGGGCTATACCCCCAGCCCTATTTTTTAAAATACTTTATTTGGAAACAGGGTCTCACTAAGTTGCTGAGAGCTTCACTAAGTAGCTGAGACTGGCTTTGAACCTGTGTGATCGATGATCCTCTTGTCTCAGCCTCCCAAGTGCTGGGATTACAAGCGTGTGCCACTACACCTGGCGTGAGGCTTTTTTTTTCTTTAATTTAGGAATATCTATTTACTGTCCAACATTATTTCCATGCACTTAATTTCTATTTTTTAATTTTTAAATTTATTTTTGTATCTTTTTGGTACTGGGGATTGAACCCAGGAGCATTCTACCTTTGAGGTACACCCCTAGCCTGATTTTATTTCTTATTCAGAAACAGAGTCTCACTAGGGTGATGAGAGTCTCACTACTTGCTGAGCTGCCCTCCAACTTGCGATCCTCCTGTCTCAGCCTCCCAAGTACTGGGACGACCAGTGTGTGCCCCACGCCCAGCTCATGCACTTAATTTCAAAGTGGTCTTGCTGGTGGGTAAAGGAGAGTGTCCATGCAATAAGTCACCCAGGTGGCCTTGTGGGGACGCTCCCCTGCAGAGGGACGCCTGCTGTGAGGAGATCTCGCTTGAGTGGAGCTGGATGGGCTGAATTCCTCCTGCACTCCACCTCCCCGCGCCGTGAGCTGCAGTTCTGCTGATTCCTGAGTCCCTGTTTGGAGTCCTCTCTGCTCTAAGTCCTGGGCTTGATCCCTCAGCCAGTGGCAGTATGACTTCTTTTCCGTGAGGGGCCAGATGGAGTGGTTGGCACCGGCTTCGCACACCTCGTTCTCTGGCTTTGGTGCGGCCTTCCCCACTGCAGGACACGCCTAAGAGGAGACATGGCGCCGGGCGTCGAGGCGCACGCTTGTAATCCCAGCATTCGGGAGGCTGAGACAGGAGGATCGCGGTTCGCGGACAGCCTCAGCTACTTAGTGAGGCCCTCTGCAACTCAGTGAGGCCCTGTTTCAAAGTAAAGAATAAAAAACAGGGCTGGGGGTATAGCTTGGAGGTAGAATGCCCCTGGGTTCCAGCCCCAGTACTGCAAAGAGAGAGAGAGAGACAGACAGACAGACAGACATGGCTGTGTCCCAATAGCACTCCCTCGATGGACTCTGAGGTTCGGTTTGTGTATTGTCTTCACATGTCACGAGATGGTCTTTGACTCTTTTTGACACTTTTTTTGCAAGTGATGGCTCCCAGTCCCTGGCAAGTATCAGAATATTGCTTATTCTTCATTCTTTTTTTTTTTTTTTCCCAGTACTGGGGATGAAACCCTGGGGCATTCTACCTCAGAGCTCCACCCCCGGCCCTTTTTTATTATTATTATTCTTTAGTTTTAAACAGGATCTCACCAAGTTGCAAAGGGCCTCACTAAGTAGCTGAGGCTGTCCTTGAACCACACCAGGATCCTCTGGTCTCAGCCTCCGAATGCTGGGATTGCAAGTGTGCGCCACCACGCCCGGCGCCGTTGGTCATTCTTACTGGAGGAGCAAGATTGGGTGGCCGTGGTCTGCTGACACCTGTTCACAGAATTTGGAGTGAGAAAACTCCCGAGTGCCAGATGCCCCCAAACTTCTTCGGCTTAGCCCCCCTTTTCCACCTTGGTTGGTGCGCTGTAATTATACAACAGCGTGAGGTTCAGTGTGGCCCAAATACCCAAAACACACGCACAGCGCTGTTTCCCTCCGAATCCCACCTCCCTCCGTCCCTCCCCTGCAAGCTGGTGGATGGTTCGTGACCTTCAGTGTGGACGCGGTGTTTTTTCAAGTCCTCCTTGCCCCTTCCCAGCTCCCCCCAACCCCTCTCTGTCCGGCTGGCCTCTCTCCTCTTTTATCTGACGTCGTCTCTTTTGGTTTCTGTTTTCTCTCTAGCTTCCGCACAGGAGAGAAATCATAGGACCTTTTCTGAGCTGATCTCATGGGGCCAAATGTCCTCAGCTCCATCCATCTTGCTACACATGACACGGTTTTGTTCTTCGTGGTGGCTCAGTCAAATTTCGTTGTGCGTAGAGCCTACATTTTCTTGCCCGTTCATCTGTCGATGGACACCGAGGCCGGTCCGTACTTGGCTGCTGCGCGCTGTGCTGCCCTAGCGGGCGTGCGGGTGCCATGGCAGTAGCCTGACTTCAGTCCTTTGGGGAAGCCACTCGGGGCGGGGCGCCTGGGCACACCATATTTCCACGCAGTCTTTTGAGGAATCTCCATACTGAGCTCCCCGTTACCATTCTCTTTTCTGAAAAGAAAACTACTTCTTTGAAGTGCGGTGACAAATGTAAGTTCTTTTCTGTACCCGCACCTGTATTCTGGCAGCCCCCGCCCCATCAGGAGCCTGCGATGCGGCGAGCTTGCCCAGCGTGCGCGGTGGGAACGGAGATCAGAGCCAGCCTCCGCTCTGCTCCTCTGACGTCCAGGGCTGGGCGTCGGTTGGCTTTAGATATTTAGGTCTTTCCTAATTATGGCAAGAGAATCCCTGCCGGCTTTCCTGTCTAGGATGGGACCGGACTCTTCTGGAAACACCATCCTGCAGTCTGAGTTTTCTCAATTTTGCTAGAGTGGGCAGCAGGAAGTGCAGAAAGAAGAATAACACTGCTTCCGTCCTGGGCCTGCCCCAGCTGCACCGGGCTCACTACGCCCTCGGTCTCAGCGCCATCCTCTTCCTCAGCTTCCAGGTGCGTCTCAGTCGAAGGGCAGGAGGGGCGCTTATGTGCGTGTGAAGATGAAGAAGGGGACGTGCAGGAAATAAACCAGAAATCTGAGAAACTGGGAGGCTGACCACTTCCTGTTTCTTTTGGGAATCTTTGCAGAGGAGAAGCGTGAATGCCAGAGATTGCTAGTAAAGCTTCTGAACTGTATCAGTGAGGAATCCGAAGCCCAGGGACCTGAGGCATCTGCCCCCTGTTCTTTGGGGGCGGGACCGGGTGTGATCCAGGCTCAGGCTTCTGCTCCGCTGCCCACCTTTGGAGCTCGCTGGCTCTGGGCAGGGCAATCAAATATCACAAAGGGCAGCGGGGCGGTGTTGGGTAGAGGACATGGGACTTAACCCTAGGACAGCAGGCCCCCACCTGGGGACAGGCTTGGGCTGGCCGAGGGCGTGCGGCCCCTGCCGGTGGCTTCTGCACTCAGGGCTCTGTTGAATGTGGAAGGACACGAAGCTGGCGGCGCCTTGACCACTTGGGGCCTAAGCCAGGGACCTGAGAGGCGGTGGGAAGGCGGCGAGCCACCGGGTCGGCTGTGCGGGCTCCCTTCCTCCTTCCGGGGGGCTCCGAGACAAGGCCACCAGCTGCCACAGCCTTTGATTCCGCACCAACCCAAGAAAGGTTTATTTTAGTGTTGAATTTGGAAGCAGTGACATTTCTCCCTCACGGCATCTGAATTTAATTTATAGTCTTCTCCTTCAGCTGACTACAAATAAACGAAAGCCCTGACCAAACAGCTGGCCAGAGTATTCTCTTTGGAAATTGAGGAGACCAGGAAAGGGAGGGGGATCGGTGCTAAGTTTAGGTGCCCCGACGCGCAGCAGATCCAGCTCTCGGAGGACGCGTCCTCCGCAGCTGCCATCTTAGACCCCAGCCCCGAAGGGGTTTCTGTGGAAGTTATTCTTTTTATAAACCACAAAAATAGGTTCTACTCATCTCCCGTTCCCTTTTGATTTCCTCTTGAATGAAGAACATCATTTTTACTAGTGTTCTACAAGTTTGTTATTTTCATACTGTTCAGAAAGATCTTCAGTCACGACCTAAATGAGCTCTAAACACAGAAGGTGAACCGGGTTCAGAGGACACACCCCTAGCCATCTGGGGGGGCACAGAGGACACACCCCTAGCCATCTGGGCGCAGAGGACACACCCCTAGTCATCCCAGCACGTTGGAGCATCACAGGTTTGAAGCCAGCCTCAGCAACTTAGTTAACACCCTGTTTCAAAGTAAAAAATTAAAAGGGCCACGGGGTGGAGTTCAGTGGCAGAGGACCCTGAGTTTAATTCCCCAGCACTGACGAAAAATAAAAGAAAAACGGGAGCTGAGGCAAAGCCATGACTGGAGCAGAGGACCGAGCTTGTGCTGACCCGGTCCTGGACCAGCCCAGTCTGGGGCACGGCGCTTCCCCCGGGTGGGAGTCCACGCCTCCCTCCTACAGCCAGGGCTGGATTGGCTGGGACATGAGGTCCTTCCTCCTTCAGGCGCGCCATAATGGAGTATTGCCTTTTTTCTTGTCAGCACTGGGAGTGCACTGGTAGGACCCTCTGAGGAAGGGGTTGGGGCTCTGTGCTTCTCACTGGATTCAAGAGAAGAGACGGGGGGGGGGGGGAGCCAGTGCCTAGGCCGCCACCTTACCTGTGGATGAAGGTGATGCTTGTGGGTTTCTTTATCTCTTTGGTACTGGGGATCGGACCCAGGGGCATTTTGCCTCCAAGCCACACCCCAGCCCTGTCTATTTTTTGCTTTTGAAATAGCATCTTGCTGAGTTCCTCAGGCTGGGTCTGAACCTGAGATCCTCCTGCCTCAGCCTCCCGCATGCACCACCATGCCCAGCAAGGAGATGCTTCTCTTTGCGATCTAAAGTGGAAGGTGCTTGGTTCTCTTTCCATGAGCTTAGTGGCCATTTTTACTTACTCCACCCAGCCCACAGGTCTCTGCCTGGGAGGTGGTGGGTGCTGGGCCGCCCCTCCATCTCCGAGCACACAGTGGCAGGGTTTCCGGGCCCACTTTCCAGTGGGTGATTCTCAGCTCCATAGGAAAAGCTGCTGGAGCTCCTTCAGTCCCGTCAGCCGGCGGTGCTTCACTGGACGTTTTATTAAGTGCTTCTAAATTTGCAGACTAATGTTTACAAAGAAGAGACATCTTTACGAGAGCTAGACAATGATTCCAAGCAATGTTTAGAGATATTCTATAATTTATGGCGAGCCATCAGCTCTTTATCCAACTCCAGTTTTTCTTTCCGGTTTCAAATCTGTGCAGGACAATTCAAAAGAGAAGCTGAGGGTCGACCACGGCAGGCAGGAAGGGCTGGGAGCGGGCTGTGACCTTGGGCTGTCCAGGGGTGGGCGCAGGTGGCGGAGTAAGTGCAGAGGTGACCCTGCCTCTGGCCTCTCCTAGCCCAGCACCAGCAGCCTCGCCTCCTGGACTTTGGGAATGTTAGCCTCAGCCTCCTCTGTGGTAAAATGTCATGACAGCTGGATGTGGCAGGGCACGTTTGTCATCCCAGCATTTGGGAGGCTGAGATGGGAGGGTCGCGGTTCGAGGCCAGCCTCAGCTGCTACGTAATGAGGGGCTTTGAAATTCAATGAGACCCTGTTTCAAAATAAAAAATAGAGCTGGGGGTGTAGTTTGGAGGTAGAATGTCCCTGGGTTCCATCCCCAACACCGGGGAAAAAATGTCGGTGACAGATGGCACCGGGTGGCTGGGAGGTGACTCCTCCATGGGTGTGGGGGTTGGGCTGTCGAAGAACCAGTCAAAGCATTACAGCTGAAAATGGGCATCCAAGCCAACAGACTGTTGTACATCGGACGGTCACTTTCTTGTTATTGTTTTTTTCAAGTGCTGGAGATTGAACCCATGAACTCAGGGGCATTCTACCTCAGAGCTACATCCCCAGATCTTTTTACTTTTTATTTGGAATTAGGAGCTTGCTAAGTTACTGAGGCTAGTCTCAAACCTGCAGTCTTTCTTACTCTCCCTGGAATTACAGGCATGCACCACCGCACCCAGGGAGGCCGGCCAGCGCCTCCTCCTGGGGTGGGGACAGGGCCCTGGGCTCCAGCCAGGCGCAGAGGGTGTGAACAGAAAACACGGCCCTTGCCTTCGTGCTACTCAATATTGAGAGAAGGCTTCGATTTAGCCACTGATGCTAAAGATGGCAACCATTTTAGACTTTTTTAAGATAGTTTAAGATGCTGAGTGGAATAGATGAGATGTAAAAAAAAAAAAAAAAAAAATCCGTCTTTTGACCTCGACTGAGAATCTCTAAAGCAAGGGTCGTATGAAGGAGATGCCTGGAGTCCCAAGCTGGTGGTGGCGACCCCAGAATCGCCTTACCCACAGCAGATTTGCTGTCTTCTTGCTGGTTTTCTAGACAGCCTAAAAGATAGAAAAGAAATGAAATAGTTTGCGGCCATTGCTTGTTCATTAAATTGTAAATATGAACATAAAGTCAGTATATTGATCTCTTCCTCCTCCTCCTCCTCCTCCTCCTCCTCCTCCTCCTCCTCTTCCTCCTCCTCCTTTTGCAGTACTGGGGATGGAACCCAGGGACCTCTGAGCTACACCCCCAGCCCTTTTTTTAATCTTTATTTTGCAACAGGGTTTCACTAAGTAGCTGAGGCTGGCCATGAACCTGCAATCCTCTTGTCACAGCCTCCCAAGTGTTTTTTTGTTTTTGTTTTTGTTTTTGTTTTAATGGGTAAGATGGTCTGAGTACATTGCCCGGTCTGGCTGCAAACTCCTGGACTCAAGCGATCCCCCTGCCCCAGGCTTCTGAGTTCTTGGACTGTGAGTGAGCATCTCTGTGGGTGGCTTGTGAAGTGATTTTTACAAGTGCTTCAAGGTGTTCTTAGCGGACACACAGCTGGGCGGGGTGGCACAGCTATAATCCCACTACTTGGGAAACTGAGATGAGAGGATTCCAGGTTCAGAGGCAGCCTCAGCAACTTAGCAAGGCCCTCAGGAACGTAGTAAGGCTCTGCCTCAAAATGAGAAGTTAAAAGGGCTGGGGCATAGCTCTAAGGTGGAATGCCCCTGGGTCCAATCCCCAGTACCAAACAAGAAGGTGTGTGGGGTTTGCCAGGCAGGTGGGCCGTTCATTGCCTCAGATGGTCTGGCTCCACCCCATTCAGAATGCATAGTGTTTCCAAAGATGCCAGGCTACTTTATAGTGGAAATAAAGACAGCGCTTCTGCTCGGCTGCCCAGATATCTCCTTCCTCTTAATCCTTCAGTGGATGAATCCTGGGTCTACAAAACTACGAAGGCTCTAAATGTTTCCAACAACCACTCGAGAGCATACACCCCCTGGAAAGCAGAGAGCCCTGACTTCAGTGCATGCTGTACCGGGAACTCCAGGGCTCGTAGCCCAGGAGAGGATGAGAGCGGGTTAGTTAAAAGAACACCTTCGACGCAATTAGACGACCTCTCTGAGAACTGGCTTTGACAGGGACTTGTCCAGGTGATGCCCAGACACCATGATTTGTGAAACTTCAACCCAGTGGCGCAGGCTACCTCGCTAACAGGCCAAGACCAAGTCAGGTGCAGTACTGCACACCTGTAAGCCCAACTCGGGAGGCTGAAACAGGAAGACTGCAAATTTGAGGCCAGCCTCAGCAACCTAATGAGAGCCTCTTTCAAAATAAATAAAATAGAGGGGTAGGGTGTAGTTCAGAGGTAGAATGTCCCTAAGTTCAATTGCCAGTACCATTAAATAAATTTAAAAATTAAAAAAGAAGGGCTGGTGGAACAGCCTTTGGTTTAATCCCTAATATAACAAATTAATCAATTAATCAATTTAAAGCAAGCAAGCAAAGGCCAAGCCTCATTTAGGAACCATTTCCCTGGACGTACAGAGCTCTGTTTGTTCAGATTTCTTCTGAGTTCTGTTCAGATTGCTTGGAGCAGGCGTGTGTGTGCGTGTGTGCGTGTGTGCGTGTGTGTGTGTGTGTGTGTGTGTTGCTGGGGGTTAACCTCAGGGGCATTCTATCTCTGAGCTACACCCCAGCACTGTGTTTTATTTTTACTTTTGAAACAGGGTCTTGCTAGGTTGGGTCTCATTACTTGCTGAAGCTGTGTTCCAACCCGCGAGTCTCCTCTCTCAGCCTCCCAAGAACACGGTGTGACCCACCATGCCAGATGTGTGCTGTTGGTTGCACAAAAATTCGTCTGGGTTCTTTTGCGTGGAAATTTAAAAACCAAAGAATTTTAGAATAAATAACTTCCCTTTCTAGTTATAAAAGTCATTGTTCTGCTAGAGGATATGAAGATAGGCCTAAATCTCTAAGTATACGATGCGGGTCAGCTGGGTGTCATGCCGTGCAGTGATGACAGGGGACGCATGACTTCTCACCGTCGCTTTCATCAAATGAAATCGAGGCGTAATAACAAAACTCAATCATACATACTCTTTTGGTAATTTTCTGTATTATTTGGCAATCTCTGGGCAAATACTCTTGGTCAAGCCAAGGTCAAGCAGATGAACAGCGGCGCTCCAAGATACGGATTTCCCTTAATACATTTAACCGCTTCCATATAGCCATTTCCAATTCTTTGCTTTTGTAGAGTGCTTGCGGTGAGGTTCTGGATCTTGGACCAGATATACTCCATTACTCTCCATCCTCAAATCCCTTTGTACAGTCAAGGTGTCAGAGCATCTTTAGAACTCTTTTATTTTCCGTCTCTCTGGGTGCAATTATGCCTTGCACCAAAGACCTTCTGAAGAGTCTTCAATGGGGACAATGGCGGTGTCTCATTCATAGCACAGGAATCCATGGATCTACCTCATATGGGAGATACTCTGCTTTAAGAGGTGTGAGAAGGCACCACTGTGTGGTACCTGAGTGGTGACTTGGAGAAGTGAGACTCCTTCTGAGGTCTTGATATGGGGCTGTTGCCATCGGGAGCTGGTGTGCAGTTGCTAATCCTTGATTGGTTCAGAGAATTGAATCAAGACCCCGCAACTAAGTAACGGTAGCAAACCTTGCAGAGTGCTCGCGGAGGACCAGGCTTCCGCTGGGCACATTTGCACCATCTCCTTTAACGTCCTCACCTCCCTCGTTTAACTTCACCTGGGACATACTTAGGCTTCCTACGCCTCTCTTGAGACAAGACAGCAGAACCAGAACTGTCCATGCCAAAGGAATTGCTGCTAAATGCTTGGTGGAGAAATTTCTACCTTGGAATATATATATACAGTCATGTAGTTTTTCTCCATTACACCTATGAATTAAGTACAGAATGTTTCTTCTTGAGTTTCAAACAGGCTAAAGTGGTGACATGTCACGTACATTATAATGCATGGTGAATACTGAAGCTGTCTTGATCAACATTCTTACAGATATACTCCCAAAGACCTGACCACGTGACTCAGACAAAGGAAGATTTATTTTTTCAGTTTCTTGGAGGTTCTGGGCTCAGTCCAGGTGAGACTGGGGTCTAGGATTCCAGGGCAGGCTGGTGAGGAGAAGACGGAGGGAGAGGAGAACACGGGCTGAGCTGCCACATCACAGAGGCGGGGAGCACAGAGTGAGCAAGGGGAGGAGAGGACCTAATAGAATCCTCAAGGCCACACACTCCAGGGACTTCTGCTTGGCATCCAAGCCCCTCTTCCAACATTACTACCTTGTTTCCATGAGGGCTAGAGGGGCTTTCTGAATCCAAACCATTGCACTCCACCCCTGAGCCCCTGACCTCAGTGCCCCCTCACAATGCAAATGCATTTAGTCCATTTCCAAGAGTTCTCACAGGCTTCACAGTTCCGGCTCGCTCCGAAGTCCCAAAGTCCAAAGTCTCCTTTGAGACTCAAAGTGAACTCTTGGCTGTGAGCCCCAATAAATGAATATGAAAACCAAAACAAAAAGCAAGCTACAAGCATCCAGTGTATAGAGCCATAGAGTAAACATTTGGTTAAGTAATTTCGACAGGGAGGAACAGGCCCATAGAAAGAAGGAATGGGACCAGAATAGTATTGAATCCCCGCAGGGCAAGCACTCAATCCTGCAGCCCCGTGTCTGGCAGCCGGGCCCATGGTGGTGAGATGCGATCTCCACGGGCCGTGGCAGCCCCGCCCCAGTGGCCTGACTGATTGCAACAGATGCAGCCTGACTCTTGCAGCTTGGCTCCATGACCTGCAGCTTTTCCTTTTGTAGTCTTTCCACATTTCTGGCATTTCTAAATCTTAGGGTTTTTTTCTTACAACTTTGGCCCTACTCTCAAAGCCTCACAGATGAATGATCCACGCCCTGGGTCCCAGGACGTGGTGGCAGGAGGCTTAGCAAAAAGAGCACAGTGTCCATTCCCTTCGTGTTATGGAGGCCAGAAGCAGAGGGAGAACAGGGAGAGGAGAGAAGTTGTGATGATCCCAAGGCCACACACCCTGAGAGACCCCTCCTCAGCAACCGAGTCCTGATTCCAACATTGCTATCTTGTTTCTGTGAGAGCTAGAGACACATTATAAATGCAAACCATTACAGAAGCCCTATGCTTATGTGTGTGTGCGTGTGCGTGCGTGCGTGCGTGCGTGTGTGTGTGTGTTACTGAGATTGAATGCAGAGGTAGTCTACTGCTGAGCTACGGCCTCATTTTATTTTTTTTTTTTTGTCTTTAAACAGGGTCTGAATTGCTGAGGCTGGCCTTAAACTTCTGGTCCTGTCTCAGCCTCCCCACGTACCGGAATTACAGGCCTGCAGCACCATGCTCGGCTGCTTACGGCTTCGCTCACTTTACAAATTCACCTTCTCTGTGCAAGTGTTCAGTGCGCGGTTTCTTTCCCAAGAGCAGCGTGTTCCACACCTACTGTTAAAGGAAGTGGGGACATGTTTGTAGAGCTGATTGGATAGATAAAGTGGCTGCGCATCTATTTTTTGCCTTGTATTTATACTTCGAGCTAGTGGGCAGTTTGCCCAGAAATAATTGACTTCCTTTGCCCTCTGCTCTCCTCTGCCCGTCCGGCCTCTTCAGGTGGGGAAAAGGGCTTCCTGCATTCGCCTCGTCTTGCCGGTGGATATTATGAAGCCATTAGACTGTGTCAAATTCAGTGCATCCTGCCTTGAGTGGCCTCTCATTCACTTCCATTTCCGAACTTAATACATATCTATTTATCATGGTGCAGGGGATCGAACCCAGGCCCTCCTACATTCTAGGCCAAAGCTCTACCACTGAGCCACACCCCAGGCCCTGTATTTCTTTCTCCACCCTCTTTCCCTTCCCTTCTCCCTCTCTCCCTCTCTCCCTTCTCCTCCCCTTCTTCCTTAGTCTTATTCTGCTAGGCATTTTTGGCAAGGAGCCCACCCAAGGTCATGGGGCGCTGCCGTCTACTGTTCCGGGAAAGGCCAGGCTTGCAGGCGCTCTGTGGTGAGGTGCTGGAAGGAGTGGAGCCCTGGCGAGCCGACCCGCAGCAGGACACGCAGGCCTCCTGCTTTTCCTTCCCACCCTCTCCCCTCAGAAGAGGGTCTCTGCTCAGTACCTTGCGGCTTCTTTCTTTCTTTCTTTCTCTCTTTCTTTCTTTCTTTTTCTTTTCAGTACCGTGGATGGAACTCAGGGGCGTTCCATCTCTGAGCGGCACCCCAGGCCTATTTTTTATTCTTAATTTTGAAGCAGGGTCTCACTAAGTTGCAGAGTACCTCACTAAGTAGCTGAAGCTGTCTGCGAACTGCCATCCTCCCGTCTCAGCCTCCCGAATGCTGGGATTACAAGCGTGCGCCACCATGCCCAGCTAACAATAAATATTCTTGAAAGGCTGAGACAGGAGGATAGCAGGTTTGAGGCCAGCCCTCCACAACTTAGCGAGACCCTCGGTAACTTAGTGAGAACTCTTTTCAAAATAAAAAATAAAAATGGGCTGTGAATGCAGCTTGGAGAGGAAGAATGCCCCTGAGTTCAATCCCCAATACACCATCCCCCTCAAAGATATGTATTCTTTGTAACTCTCGCTGGGAAACCCAAGGTCATGCCAACAGCAGGTTCAGTGTCTAGCGAGGGCCTGTTTCCTGGTTTATGGTTGGAAATTTCTTTCTGTCTCTTTACACTATAGGACAGGGAGCCTTCTCAGACCAGCCACTGGTCTGAGGGCCCTAATCCTGTCCACAGGGGCTCCAGCATTAAGGACTAATGATCTCCCCAAAGCTCTACCAGATACCTTCACCTTGGAGGTTAAAGAACAGGTATGGGGCTCACAGGCGTGTGGACCACAGCAGGTACATCTGGTCAACTCCCCATTACACTGCAGATGGAACTGGCTACTCATTTTTATTTAAAACATAGAAAATTTACTGTAGGCTCTGGTGAGAATTGGGCAACACTTTTGAAATTAAAATCCTGTTTCTCGCCGGGCATGGTGGCGCACGCTTGTAATCCCCGCGCTTGGGAGGCGGAGACAGGAGGATCGTGCAGGTTCGAAGCCAGCCGTGCTGGCGTAAGAGACCCTGTTTCAAAAATATAAAATAGGTCTGGGAGTGTAGCCCGGAGGAAGAAGGGCTTCCAGGAACCCCAGTACCACCAAAAAAAAAAAAAAAAAATCCTGTTTATCCTAAATAACAAGTTTTCAGTTCCTCCACCTCTTCCCATTATAAAAAAGCTCAGTTTTTTATTGTGAGAGAATTTGGTCCATTATCACCACGTAATAGTGTTTTCTCAGGTTTGTCATTTCCTGCAGCAGAGTTACTGGCACGATTGCAAATCTGGCCTTGTTGCGTGGATATTTCATAGCAATGTCAATTTTCCCTCTTTTGTACATTTTTTCTTTTACTTAGTCTCAGTAGCCTCTTATTAAGATGTCTGGGTTGAATCTTCATGATCTTCATATCATGAAAACAATATGGTATCTTTAATATTAGTTGAGTTTATGACATTAATAATTTAATATTTCCCATGGTTCACATATTAGCAATTTTCAAAAAATTTGTGGATATCATTATAACTTTGCTTATGTTTTTGGCAAGCCAATTTAAGTCAGCTCCATTCAGTTCAGCACAGCGTGTTTGTTGCTGGGCCCGTCGCTGATGCTGGGATGCAAACGGGCCTCATTCATAGACCCTAGGCGGCTTCGTTTCTCAGTCCTCTCTTCCCTTAGTCTGTGTGTCTGGTTTTGTGCCGATACCATATTGTTTTTATCACTATTGTTTGTAGTATAATTTGGTGGTACTGGGGTTCCTGGGTTTCCTGAAAACCCTTCTACCTCCGGGCTATACTCCCAGACCTATTTTATATTTTTTATTTGGAAACAGGGTCTCTTAAGCCAGCGAGGCTGGCTCCGAACCAGCGCAATCCCCATGTCTCCGCCTCCCAAGAGCAGGGATTACAAGCGTGCACCACCATGCCTGGCCAGACCTATTATTATTATTATTATTTTGAAACAGAGTCTCTTAAGCCAGCGAGGCTGGCTTTGAACCTGCGCCATCCTCCTGTCTCCACCTCCCAAGAGCAGGGATTACAAGCGTGCACCACCATGGCCGGCTTGTAGTATAATTTGAGGTCAGGTTTTGTGATGCCTTTCGCATGGTTCTTATTGCTGAGAATTGCTTTGGCTGTTCTGGGTCTTTGGTTTTTCTATATGAATTTCGTAGTTGATTTTTCTACGTCTGTGAAAAATGAAGATGGTATTTTGTTGATAGTGCACTGAACGGGTAGATTGTTTTTGGTAGGATGGTCATTTTGATGATATTTATTTGGCCTATCCAGGAGCATGGGAGGTCTTTCCATCTTCTAAAATCTTCTTGGATTTCTTTCTTTGATAAAGATGCCAAGGACATACACTGGAGAAAGAAGAGCCTTCTCAATAGATGGTGTTGAGAAATCTGGCTGTCCCTATGTAGAAAAATGAATCATAGTGAGGTCCAAAGTGCCGCGGACGGCTCGCACAGCCCCTGGTGTGCTCGCCCTGCTTCCCACGCCGCCCTCCCCATCGCGGCATGACGTTGGCAGTGCCAGCGTCGTATATGGACAAAGCATTGTTGGACTGTTTTCTTCCTCGGTCCTCCTCTCTCCCTTCCCCCTCCCTCCCACTGTCCTACTAGGCTCTCTCCCCCCGTGTCTGAAATCCATTTTGTTTCTGTTTTCTCCCTAACATCCACATGAAAGAAAACACACACCCCTTGACTTGCTGAGACTGGCCGGTCTAGCTGACTTAGCACAATATTCTCTAATTCCGTCCATTTTCCTGCCAGTGACATAATCTTGTTCTTTATAGTCCGTATCCCATTTTCTCCGTCTATTCACTTGCTGATGGACGTCTCAGTTGGTCCCGTAGCTCGACTCTTGTGAAGTGTGCTGCTATCAACATAGGCGCACGTGTATCACCAGAGTGCCCTGACTTAACACGTTAGAAAGATGCTGAGGCACTGCGTGACTGCGTCGCGTGGTGGTTCCGTTCCTCCTCTTTTTTTTATTAACCTTGTTACAAAACATGGATTGATTTATTATTCAAATTTTGCTAATGTTTTCAATTTCATAATTTAACCACCGTGGAACTGAGGTATACCTTGTTGAGAGGGAGGTTAAAGTAATGCTCAGAAGCCTCTCTGCTGCACCCCACTTTGGTGACCTTGTTTACGTACACAGGACAGCAGCGCACTAAGCACCCACAGCTGTCGTATTGTCATCACAGGGGTCTTGTATAGAAACAATAGCCGCAAATGCAACAAAAACAAGTCACCCTTTTTAAAGTCTGAAATGAAAACTTTTTCATTTAAAAGAATAGCAATATTTCAGTTGAGGATTTAGTGTCTTCCGACAGGCATGAAGCCGTGGCTGGCCTTGAGGACTCTCCACGCTGGTGTCCAGCGTGGCAGGACAGTTGGCAGTCCCAGCAGCAGTGTAGGGGGCAGTTCCTGTCAGTCCCGGGTTCCTCGTGTCCTCGCCAGTGTTTATTGTGTTTTCCTTATGATTGTCACAGAGATCAGAACTCGGACCACATTTGACAGGACAATTGAGAACAAGGTAGAGCTTGAGGATCTGGGCTGCGCCCCGGTCTCCGAGGCTGCTGGCCCTGCACGAGGTACCAGAGGGTGAGGCAGGCTGGGGACCAGGTACCAAGGCACCGTTAGGTGAGGAGAAGTTCTGGTGCTCTGCAGCTCAGAGCAGAGACCGCAGTCCACACCACTGACCACGCACCCGTGAAGCTCTGGAAGAGAAGAACTTGAAGACTCCAAGCATAAAGAAGGGAACCGGCATGATGGCCAGGAAGCCGAGGCGGAAGGATGCCCTGAGCCCAGGAGTTCAAGGTCCACCTCAAGAGTAGAATGGAAGGCCGGGCATGGTGTCGCATGCTTGTAGTCCCAGCATTCACGAGGCTGAGACAGGAGGAGTGTGGTTCAAGGACAGCCTCAGCTACTTAGTGAGGCCCTCTGCAACTCAGTGAGACTCTGTTTCAAAATAAAGAGTAAAAAGTAGGGCTAGGGGTGCAGCTCGGAGGTAGAATGCCCCTGGGCACCATCCCCAATACTGCAAAAATAATAATAATAATGATAATAATAATAATTATTATTATAATAATAATTGTAGCAGCAGCAGCAGCAGCAACAGCAGCAGCAGCAGCACAGGGTTTTTCTGGATTGCTGAGTCTCCCTAAACCGTTAAGGCTGGCCTCAAACCTGTGCTCCTCCTATCTCAGCCTACCAGTACTGGGATTACATGCATGTGCCACCATGCCTGGCACCACTTTGATTTTATTTTTCTTTAAGATGGGAGCTCGTGGTGGGAGTTGAGACCAGGAGGCTGAGGCGGGCTCAGGTGCAGGATGAGGTTGGGTGAGATCGACGTGTTTCTGTAGGTTTTTCACGATCAGGATTCCTTTGTACCCACCACACTCTGGCAACACAGACTGTGTGATCCAACCCTGTCCAAGGTCACAGACAATCCCAGAGACCTGGCGAGAGAGGCTAGTTTTGAGGTGTCTGTCCACTTCGTCGCTGTTCCGGGTATTGCTCTGAGGGTGAGAATTCCATCATGTGGCCAGAGGCTCTTTCTCATGTGTGTGGCATCAGAGATGCAAGCCCCAGACATAGTCAAAGACTGATTTCATGCCGTAAAAGGCGCGACCGCCTCTCTAGCAACAGGAATCTCTGGACACGATGATCTGGTCTCATTTATGTCAGGGAAGATGGTGTTCTCAGCAAGAAGCTGGTGGAATTTCACCGTAAGTTTATCAAGACTGCAACTATAAATTTAATCAATTTTTAGCCATACGAGTTGTTACAAAAGATGCAAGGTTGGGCAACATTCTGTGCCAGAGATGGAAGAACTCTGACCTCATCCCAGCTGGCTGAGCTGATTCCTGTTCGTGTGAACGTATATATCAGTCCAAGTGGAATGCTGCCAAAAATAATGCAGATGATTCTACAGTCTACAGGAAAAGCCCACGGAAAACCTGTTTGCACTAAGTTCTTGAGAGAAGACGACCGTGGCCGGCAGTAGGTTAGTCCTGTTATTGAAGAGCCACTGCTGTTTACACAAAGCCCATATCTATCTATATTAATCTGTATCCATAACTATCTATCTATCTATCTCCTGACAGCTTCTTATTTTCTTTGTTTTTCTTTTTCTTATTTTTGGTGGTACTGGGGTTCCTGGAAACCCTTCTACCTCCGGGTTACACTCCCAGACCTATTTTATACTTTTTTACTTGGAAACAGGGAGGGTCTCTTAAGCCAGCACAGCTGGCTTCAAACCTGTGCGATCCTCCTGTCTCCGCCTCCCAAGCACAGGGATTACAAGAGTGTGCTACCACGCCCGGCCTTTTCTTTGTTTTTCTAAAATACTTAGGACTGAGCAGGTGGGAAGCATTTGAACTCTAGGGATGGAATGGGATTGGTGTTGATTCCTCCTGCTCATGAAAAGAAATGACATATGGTCTCTGCTTTCTGACATAGTTCAGTCCGAAGGCCCCAACATAATTTATGCCGAGCTGTGTGAACTTGATAATAACTGCTCTTGATATAGAAAGCTTTGAGTTCAACTGTTTAATAGCTTGATACCGATATTAAAAGGAGCGGTGACACTTCACATTTGAAATCTCTTTGCATCTGTAAACTTTTGAAACAGATGGTTAACATTAAGAAATCTGTAGAAGCAGAAACTTGGCAAAGACATTTGCCTGGGGCCCGAGGTCCTATGACCCCTGCCAGGCTTCTCAGAGCATCCCACAGAGAAACTATAGTCAATTCATAGTGGTATAGAAATTATACATATACATACATGAATATATAGAAGGAGAACTATTAATCCTTAGGAAAATTACAGAAGAGTAGAGTAAAAATAAGTTGGACCTGGTGCACACCTGGCATCTCAATGTTTGGGAGGCAGAGATAGGAGGACAGCAGGTTCTGGAGCAGACTCTAGAACCTAACAAGATGCTCAGCAACTTAGTGAAACCTTGTTTCAAAAGAAAAATTAAATTAAAAGTGCTGCCACTGTAGCTTGTGGGGTAGAATTCCCCTGGATTTCCCTAGTGCCTTTTCCCCCCAAATGATGGGGAGATACCAAGGAGAGTGTGTGTGGCTGGATCGTGTGGCGGCTCCCCTCCCAGTCTGATTTGTTTATTTTGGCGATGGGGATGGAACTAGGGGGCCTTCTTTCTGGCTATAACCCTGGCCCTATTTTATTTTTTATTTGGAAATCTTGCTAAGTTGATGAGAGCCTCTCCGAGTTGCTGAGGCTGGCTTTGCACCTGTGATCCTTCTGTCTCAGCCTCCCGAGCACTGGGATTGTAGGTGGGCACCACCATGCCTGGCTGGTCTGAGTCCTTTGAGGAATCTCCATTCAGATCTCCATGTGTTTATACTAACTTATAATCCCACCGACAGTGTAGGAGAGGTCTTTTCTCCCCACATCCTTGTCAGCACTTATTATTCTTTGGATTCTTGATGGTTGCCATTCTAAACTGGAGTTAGCGGGAATCTCGGTTTAGTTGTGCTTTGCAGTTCTCTAGTTGCTAATGAGGATGAAGTTTTTTTGTATATTTATTGGCCATTTATATTTCCAGGAGAATTAAAGTCAGAATATTATAAAGACACACACATGACTGTGTTTCTAGCAGCACAGTTCGCCATAGCCAAACTATGAGACCAACCTAGGTGTCTGTCCACAGATGAATGAGTAAGGAAAACGTGGTCTCTTCACTCAGCCATACAGAACGTGATTATGAAAGAAAATAGATGGGACTAGAAAATACTAGGCTCAGTGGGGTCAGCTAGTCTCAGAAAGCCAAGGGTCATAAGTGGAAGCTAGAGAGAAAATAGGGAAGAAAAGGGACTTTAGACAATGAGGGAGACGAGGAGGACAGTGGGAGGAGGGCGAGGAGGACCGAGGAGGAGCACTTCACAGGACACCGTGTGCATCCAGGGGGGTCTCTATCATGTACATGGGAGGACGGGGAGGGGTGGGATCCAGACAGCAACACACCAAGTGCTATGTTTCTGTGTATCTGTACCTCTCTGAACCTCACTATAATGTATACCTACAATTCACAAATAAATTAATACACAGTTAATAAAGACATAGTTAATTAGAATCAAACATGGGAAAACTGGGATTAAAAATAGGTATAAAACTAAGCATGGCAATAGTTCACTTAGTATAAAAATGATATTTTTACTGAGAAAAAAGTCTTTAAAATTGTTCTCTCTTCTTTATGATGACATAATATTTGTAAACACTTTTGGGGTGCGATATGGTGTTTGAACACACGTACACAATGTGTCATAATCAAATCAGCGCAGTAAGCAAGTTGATCTCTTCAGCCAATAATGGCTCTGACAAAACTGGATATGCCCTGGCAGAAGGATGAGACGAGAGTCTGTCTCTCACTGTGCACAAGCCTGAAACTATGAAATCACCAAAGGAACGAATGGGGGAAGCACTGCAACCATCTGAGCAAGCGGTGAGCTCTTAGACAGGACCCCAAAGGCACAGGGAACAAGGTAAAAATAGACCGAGGGGTTATGCTGAGTGAAGAAGCTTCTACACAGCAAAGAAAACAATCGAGGGAATTAGCAGACAGCCCAAAGAACGGGAGAAATCTTGCAAACTCTTCATCTGAGCAGGGATCGACGTCTGGCACATAAAAGGGGCAGTTGAACACCAAAGGAAAAAACAATCCAATTTAAAATGGCCTGAAGGACTAGACACTTCTCAAAAGACAGACACATGGCCAAGTATATGAACTCTTGAAAAAGAGTAGCTCTTTACAGGTTATAGTAGAATTGTAACAGATAATTTCCATAATCTGAAATACGTGGTTCTTCCTTGTGCTAGTACGACTCACCAGAGAGGCAGAGGAATTGTTTTGTAAATAGTTGAATTCTATGCAAGTTAATTAAGACTAAGTTGAAAGGTATATTCTTCTCGTGACAATAAATGTGTGCACCAAGGATCATAGTGATTTCTATATCAATAAATACAAGCCTATTGACTTCCACTTGTCCTCACCCCCACCCCGTCGACCAGTGCGAACTCTTCAGTAGATAACAAAGTCACGGAAACGAATGCGGAAAACCCCTTCCCTTGCGTCCTTCCTCCCTCCTGGGGCGTCTGACCCACAGCTACACCCCTAGCCCAATTTTATTCTGAAACAGGGTCTTGCTAAGTTACCTAGTGTCTCTTTGTTGCTGAGGATGGCCTTGAATCTGCAGGATCTTCCTGCCTCAGCTTCCCAAATACTGGGATTACAAGTGTGCATAGCCACACCTGGCTTGGGAAATGACAATTTTAATGTCTGACCTTTCCTCATCTCCCAGGCCCACTAACACACCCTGTTCATCACTGTAATCAGAGAGCAAGTTAGGTTTTGGTATGAACTGTGGATTTAAATGCAGTGCTTTTTTTAAAACTTCCAGTGAAATAGGTCTGATATATCCTCTCCTTTCTCCCCTCATTCCTCCCTCCCTCCCTTCCTTCCTTCCTTCCTTCCTTCCTTCCTTCCTTCCTTCCTTTTTTGGTGCCAGGGATTGAACCCAGGGCCTTGTGCATTCCAAGCATGTACTGTACAGCTGAGCTATACCTTCAGCCCCTCTAATTTTTAATATAATTTTTTCAGCTATATAAGAAATTATGTATGAGCCCAACAGATTTTTGATTGTTTTAGTTTATTTATTTATTTTATTTTTATTGGTGGATTGTAGTCATGCATCTTAATGGGATAAAAGACTTGTGTATACGTACATGCACACATCACCCCTTTAGCCCTTACCCGGTCCCCACCCCGTTCCCTCCCCTTCCCGCCTTCCCAGGCTTGGCTTAGTGACTGACTGATATGTTTAAGTACCTCATGTGGCTTAGAGTTCCCCCCGTCCCTCTCCCATCCCCTCAGTGAGGCGGCCCCTTTGCTCCTCCGTGGAGCTCCATCTGGAGTTCCTCTCGATACCCAGTGCTCCCTAGCTTTCGCATATTAGGGAGAGCATCCCCGACATTCAGACCACCCATGTCTTTTTCCTTTACATATAAGATATTTTCACCTGTTTTTCTTTAAACTGGCTTAAATATTTTTATAAGTTTTTTATGGTAGTGGTTTCTAATATAATTCAACTCTAAGTCCTTAAAATCCATTATCCTGACAAGATTATGTTTTCCCTGGTGCCTCACCCTAAAATTACATTTTTTCCACCAATTTCTTTAATAAACAATGTGCAACATAATATTTTTCTTTCTTTAAGTGTAAGGAATGCATGCCTGATTGATTCCATGCTGTGTACTAATTTCAGCAATGCCAGCTTTTTTACATCTCTGGCTCAAGATGTATGAAAGAGACAGTCCTTAAACCTGAGCATGCATTTTCTTCTTTGAGAACTCTCTGTTACCTTTTTTATCATGAATCCTTGAACATGCTCTTGGTGTGCAGGCAGTCTAATACAGGTGCACAATATCCCCCCTGCATCACGAGGACACCACCGACATCTTGTTCCTGCATGGTAGTGGGAGAGGCTGATATCAGCTTCCTTGAAATGCTAATGTTGGTAACTGAGAGAAGCCTTTGGGGTGAGGTGAGGAGGTCAGAGAGAGGCGCTGGAAGCCCGCATTCTGGTCTCCACTGACCTCTTGGCCCTGGCATCTCCTTTGAGACGTTTACAGTTTTAACCCAGTGAGCAACACAGGGGCGTATAGTGGGGGAGAGAATTCTACTCACAGGAGACGGTGAATCGGGTAACAGAACTCCCGTTTTCCTGTTTCTCCTTTCTTTGTTAGTTTTGCTTCTTTAGGAAAACGCTGTGATTTTCTAATTTGTGTGCTGTCCCACTGTAAACACTTTGCAGCTGTTTCTCTCTTTTTAAATTTATAAAATAAAATAACCAGAATTTTAGGATGACATGCTTTTTTTTTTTTTGGTGGTACTGGGGTTCCTGGAAGCCCTTCTACCTCCGGGCTACACTCCCAGACCTATTTTTTATATTTTTATTTAGAAACAGGGTCTCTTAAGCCAGCGCGCCTGGCTTCGAACCTGCGCGATCCTCCCGTCTGCCTCCCAAGCGCGGGGATGACAAGCGTGCACCACCGTGCCTGGCTAGGATGACACGCTTTTCTAAGGAAATCGAGTCCGTCAGAGTTCAGAAGGAAAAAGAGCAAAAATATGAACAGAACAAGTTTTAGAATTTTCGAATGCCATCTATTTCATCACGTGACCCTGAGATTGCTTTTTCTGAATAACGTGTATCTACCTTCTGCTCTGGAGATGCTTAAACAAAACTCGCATTTAGAACGCGCTTAGTGGGAATGGGAGGCCTAAACTTCTCGGTGTGAGAAGTCTCTTGGCGTTACAGAAAGGACTCGGGAGTCTGAAGGCACGCCTTGCTAAAGAGTCAGCTCTGAGAGCACTTGCCTTTAATCACGTAATCTAAAAGTATTACCTTGTGCTATTATAGAGGGTAATTTATTGCGGGCACAAACCTCTCTGTGCGCGTACTGCAGTAACAGGGAGCTCATTAGCCCCATCCTTACTTATTCTATAAAATGTTAATGGCCATCTAAACAGTCTCATATTTGCAAGAGATTTTCAGCTTTCTAGACCCATTCTTCAAGGTCAGATCTATCACTTTTCCTACTTGTGGGGTTTCTCCAAAGCCAGGTGCCAGCTTCTATCTTTTGAGGCAAGCCTAGAAGCTGACGCTCGGGAGGGCTCAGTCATTTTCTGAAGCTCTTCCCTGGCGGCCTCGGTGCTGACTGGGGAGCTCGGGCCTTGCAAGGGACTTTAAGAAATTATTGTCAGCTGCTGCCACCCTCCTGGGGAAATTTTCTTATAGTTTTGGAAGGTTAAGGTGAGGTAGAAAGAATGGAGACTGCAGTGCATTCTTGGATAAGGCAAATAGACTTTGGCTCTGACGCTTTGATGTGCGTTTCATTGCCGTGACAAAGGGAAGTGTGCAAGGTAGAGGAGCGAGGCCCGGCTCACCGCGTGGACCGCTGGGAGGCGGGAACGCTGCGCAGCCAGAATATGATAGCTAATTATGAAAATAATGAATGTGCTCCGCCTGCAGGTCCTGAACAAAGGCGACGACACTCTTGATAAAGGAGAGCCTTTGCCTTCTAAGGCTTCTCTAGCGCAAATGTGCTTGCTGAATTGCCAAGTTCAAAGCCATGTTTGGCCGTAGATGGAGTTAACTCCCTGAAGTAATGCCATTTTATGCCCTGGTGTGCTAGGATTACCCCCGAGGAGCAGCGTCAAGAAGAAGCCAGAGCAGGGAGTTTAGCAGTTTGACTTCTGCCAGAGGTCCAAGGAGAGATTCTTTCAGACAACAACAGCAAAAACAAAACAATGAGCTTGCACTTTGGAAGTGACCTTTGTATTTTATATTTATTCATTTATTTAATTTGTAGGTCTGGGGATGGAACCTATTCGACCTCTGAGCTATACCCCGTGTCCTATTTTTTTATTCTGTATTTTGAAACAGGGTCTCACTGAGTTGCAGAGGGCCTCACTAAGTAGCTGAGGCTGCCTGCGAACCGCGATCCTCTGCTCCCAGCCTCCCAAGCACTGGGATTACAAGCGTGCGCCACCCCGCCCGGCTAGAAGTGACCTTTTTTTTTAAATTCTCTTATTGGTACATTGTAATTATACATCATAGTGAGGGTCAAGGTGGTGCAAATTCTTGGTGTGTTTCCTTCCAGGCCACACTCTACTCTCTCCCCTCCTCCCCAGACCTGGTGGTGAGCTGGTAGGGACGCCTTCCTCTGTGGACACAGCATCTTCCGAGCTGTTCCTCCCTCTGCTTCCTTTTCTCCTCCCCTCTTCCCTCCCTCAGTCCCTTCCTCTGTTCTGCTGCTCTCCTCATTCTTCTAGTCCTTCCCTTTCTCTCACTCTTTTTTTTTTTTCCTTGCTGGTCCTGGGGTTCCTGGAAGCCCTTCTACCTCCGGGCTACACTCCCAGACCTATTTTATATTTTTATTTAGAAACGGGGTCTCCTAAGCCAGCGCGCGCGGCTGGCTTCGAACCTGCGCGATCCTCCCGTCTCCGCCTCCCCAGCGCGGGGATGACAAGCGTGCCCGCCGCGCCCGGAGCCGTCTAGTCTCTTTTGTTTCCTATTTTGTCTCCAGTTTGTCTCCTTCCTAAGCTCTTTGGACTTTGCCATAAATAATAGTAACTAAATGTTGTGAGGCGGCAAATGAAAGAGAGGCTTCTTCCTCTCACCTCCAAAATTAATAGCGGCAAATTTGTTTCTGAATATTTCAGTCATGAAGGATATAAAACTTTATAGACTGAGGATATAAAACTTTTCAAACTACCAAGAACATCAGAGAGGTTTTTTTTTCCCCGTCCAAGCAGGCCTTCAGTGTAGGCAGAAGGGGGCTGAGGCTGTCAGCTTGGCCTCACCGACACTGTTATATTTAAGCAGGGAGAGAGCTGCAGTAAGAACAGGTTACATACTGAACACAGGTTGCGCACTTGGAGGACCAGGCTGCAGGACTCAGACCCCACCGGCGCCTCGTGGTGCTACCCACTGGGCCTGAATTCACCAATTAAAAGAAGCATAGCAAACGGTCTTTGTAAAATGAGGGTCATAACTGTGCGAGTCAGTACGCGTGGTGCCTAGATCAGGGCTGGACATATAACAAGCATGCTCGCATACACAGATGAACAGGCGTGTGGCTACAAATGTCCTTTAAAATGGAACTCAGATGTTAGGATTCGGGATGACGTCGCTGTGGGTTCTTGTTCTCGGACGGTGTAAAAATAAAAGCTGGGACTGGTGCGACCCTGAGTAAGGTTTTGTTATTACAGGAAGAAGGGGAGGGGGCTGAGCAGTGAAAACATCACATCATGATGGTGGGAGTGCAAACTAGTTCAGCCGCCGTGGAGATCAGTGTGGAGATTCCTTAGAAAACTGGGAATAGATCCACCATAATGATCCTGCTCTACCGCTCCTGGGTATTTGTCCAAAGGGGTTGAAATTAGAGAACTACAGTGATATATGCATACCCATATTCATAACAGCACAATTTATAATAGCCAAAATATGGAACCAACCTAGATCTCCATCAACAGATGAATGGCTTGCAAAATTATAGGGAATTCTACTCAGCTATAGAGAAAAATAATTTTATTATTTTGCCTAGGAATAGCTTATTCCATTTATTTATTTATTTATTTATTTTTATATTTTGGTGGTACTGGGGGGTGGGACCCAGGGCCTTTTCTATCTCCGGGCTATACTGTCAGACCTTTTTTATACTTTATTTGGAAACAGGGTCCCACTAAGTTGTTGAGAGCCTCACTAAGTAGCTGAGGCTGGCTTTGAACCTCTGCAATCCTCCTATCTCAGCCTCCCAAACACCGGGATTGCAGACGTGCACCACCACGCCCAGCTAGCTCATTCCAATTAGCATTAATGCTACCCTTATTACCAATCAATTCTTGCTCAATCCCCATCGTCAGAGAAGTGACTTCCATTTTTCTCTTGCTCCAGAAATTTAAAGAATTAGGTAATTTTGCTGCATATACCCATTAACATTAAAAAATTGAACATTGGGGACAAAAGCAAAGAAAAATTAGCTATTAAATGTTTATTCTAAGCTGGGTGTAGTGGTGCACACCTATACTTGAAAGGCTGAGACAAAAGGTTCACAGGTTCGTGTCCAGCCTTGGCACCTTACTGAGGCCCTTCCCAACTCAGTGAGACCCTGTTTTAAAATAAAAAAACAAAATAGGGCTAGAGCGTAGCTCAGAGGCCGAATGTCTCTGGGTTCAATCCCCAGTACCACAAATCCTTTTTAAAAAGTTTATTCTATACCAGGCCAAATTGTGGCTTTCTTTCTGACCCCAGAAGCCCGCGTATCTTAATTCACTGCATTTCCTTTTAGATGTTGCTGCAGTTTGGATCTTGAATGCCTGCCAAAGGCTGATGCAGTGAAGGCTTGGTCCCCAGCTCATGCCGCTCTTAGGAGATGGCTAAACCTTTGAGGAGTGGGGCCCACTGGGAGGGAGCGAGGTCATCGGGGGTGTGCCCTTGAAGGGGCTTTTGGGACCCAGCCCTTCTTTCTGTCTTTCTCTGCTTCGCTGCCACCACGACGGGAGCAAGCCCCCCCAGCAGGATGTACTGTGCTTACGCTGGCCGGAGGTGGAGGGCCAGCGACCGTGGAACGAAGCCTCTGAAAGCCAGAGCCACAACAAACCTGTCCTCCGTTGACGTTGCTTGTCTTGGGTGCCTTTTCAGAGTGATGGACGGCTCACGGGGCCAGCTCTCCCAGCCCCTCCGTGTACTCTCTCCGACCTTCTGCTTTAGTGAGCAGAAGTACCCAGGAAGGAGCCGACATGGCCCAGGGCGCTGGAAGGAAAGGGGAAGCTTCTGGGAAACAAGGGAGATGGTGGGATCTCTGTCTGTCCATCTCCTTTGGGCCTTAGAGATTTATCTGTGCAGAAATCTCCACTTGGGTCTGTGCCCCTCCTGAGCTGGACCGAGGGGACCTCAAAGCTGACAGCTAACAAGGCTCCCGACAAAAATAGAGTAATAGAATAGAACGCCCTTGGCTCCTGCATATGAAGCGCCTGCTGTCCACACGCGCCTGGATCAGGACTTGTGGTCTGGTCCTCCGAGAGTCTGCCCGTCACCTCTCCCGGCCTGCTCTGTCTCCGGGCTCTCGGAGTCCCCAAGCCCGGTCACAGAGCAGCCTCCTCTGCCAGCCCCTCCTCTCCACGCTGTCCCAGGAACCCGTCTCTTCTTGCTTCCTGGACCCAGTACCACTTGTCTTTCCTTCCGGGCCCTTCCTCACAGGCCTGCAGGGACAGCCTGAGTGGCGGTCATGGCACACTGGTCTCTGTTCCCATGGATGCTTTTCATAAACACCTGCTCTGTGATGGAGCTGGGCTTTCCTACCATTTTGGTTTTGTTTGTTTTTTACATCGATCTAAAATCTCCGGTTGCTGTTTTCTTTCCCGACGCATCTCTTTCTCAGGGTCGCCTTCGTAGAGTCGCCCTTGCCAGGCATTTCAAGCAGCTTTGCTCCTCAGGGCTGTTCTTGCTAAGCGGCCGTGTGCCGCGCTCGAGCTGCTGGCCATTTCAAAATTTGATCCCACAAGTGAGTCAAAAGTTCACTTATAGCCAGGCGTGGGGGCGCGTGCTTGTAATCCCAGTGCTTGGGAGGCTGAGACAGGAGGATCACAAGTTTAAGGTCAGCTTCAGCTACTTAGAGCATCTGTTTCAAAATTAAGAATAAAAAATAGGGCTTGGGGCATAGCTTGGAGGTAGAATACCCCTGGCTTCCGTCCCCAGTTATATTCCAGCATAAGGACTCACACATGTAGTCCCCATACTTGGGAGGCTGAGACAGAAGGATCACAGATTGGAGTCCAGCCTCAGCAACTTAGAGAGACCCCTGTTTCAAAATTCAGAATAAAAATGGCTAGAGGTATAGCTGTGAAGTAGAAGAGATGTCCCTGTGTTCAACCCCCAGTACCAAACAGACGTTAACTCACCCATTTTCCCTCCAGCCTCCATCTTCCCCTGGGGAGTGCCTCGCCCTGACCTGGCTGTGAGCCTCTGAGTCGGTTTTGCACACCTGCCTTCAGGGCTGCAGAGCTTACTCGACAGGAGGCCGTCTCTCTGCCTCCCGGCCTTTCAGGCCAGTGTGAGGCGTCCTCAGCTGCCACCTCGTCACCGCCACACAGCCCTCCTTCCCAGCGCTCAGGCTCAAGTACAGTTACCAGACTCAACCTTCCCGGGCGCCTCCTTTCTCCTGGTGAGAGGGTGGCCCAAGCCTGTGGCTCCTGCCCCAGCCTCCGCCCTCCCGGCCTCCCGGGCTCCTCGTCCCACGAGGTCGACTTCCTCTCACTCTAGTTCTGTGCTGTCTGTTAACATTAGTTTCATTAAATTGCTATCATGCCCTTATTTTCTTTCCATAAGACATGGTGGGCACATTCTTCTACCTCTCAAATAATGCGGACACTTAGAAGTCCTCATGTTTTGAAGGGATTCCTGTGTGTAAGGCCCTGAGTCAAGCGGTTGAAGTATACTATTCTATTTATCTCTTGTGGCGAGTCCATGAGTTAGAGATGGTTCTTATGCGTGTACCTTTGAGGAAATGGGGGCTTAGCGGGGTGTAAGGCGCCGCACACGCACGTCTCTGAAGTCCTGTGCTGTCCTCAGGCGCCTGACAGTGTAGGAGGCTTGGAGGCTTGGGAGCCGGCTGGCCTGAGCCCGTTCTCTCTGGCCAGTCATTGAGTGTATCTGAGCCTGGGTGTCCTTGCTTTATTCAACAGTGATCGAATGAGATATTTTTTATAAAGTTGGTGATGTGGCTCGGTGCTACAGGTGCACCAGGTGCTGGGTTCAATCTCCAGCACTGCAACGCCAAGGAGAGGAAGAGAGAAAGAAAGAAAGAAAGAAAGAGAAATAAAGAAATAAAGAAAGAAAAGAAAGAAAGAAGGAAGGAGGAGGCAGGGAGAGAAGAGCTTTGCTTCCTCTACCAGCAGCTTCCAATGACTGCCCCAGGTGCTCCCCAGTCTCACGTCCTCTGTCTCGCAGGAGGAATATTGGTCCACCTAGTTTAATGGAGAGCTTTACTGTGGCTTGCCTTCATTCAGTTATAATATCAGTTTTGGCTTCCTGATTGTGTGTGTGTGTGTGTGTGTGTGTGTGTGTGTGTGTGTGTGTGTGTGTGTTTACTAGAGATAGAACCCAGGTGCATTCTACCTCTGAGCTACACCCCCAGCACTATTTTAGTTTTTATTTTGGAATAAGGTCTCACTAAGTTGTGGAGACTTGCCATGAGCTTGTGATCCTCCTGTCTCAGCCTTCCAAGTACTGAGATTACAAGCATGTGCCACCATGCCTGGCTCTGATTGGATTTTAATTAAATGAATTTAATTTTATTTTAATTGACAATTTTTTTTTTTTACCATGTAAAGATGTTTTATTTAATAGCCCGGCGTGTGGCGCACGCTTGTAATCCCTGCGCTTGGGAGGCGGAGACAGGAGGATCGCGCAGGTTCAAAGCCAGCCGCGCTGGCTTAAGAGACCTTGTTTCCAAATAAAAATATAAAAATAGGTCTGAGAGTGTAGCCCGGAGGTAGAAGGGTTTCCAAGAACCCCAGTACCACCAAAAAAAAAAAAAAATGTTTTATTTATTTATTTCCGGGTCTAGGGATAGAACCCAGGGGAATTCAACATCCAAGCTACATCCCCAACCCTATTTTTCCTTCTTTATTTTGAAACAGGATCTCACTAAGTTGCGGAGGGCTTCTCTAAGTAGCTGAGGCTGCCTTCAAACTGCGATCCTCCAGTCTCAGCCTCCCGAATGCTGGGATTACAAGCGTGCGCCACCACGCCCGCTGTAAAGATGTTTTAAAATATGCATATATCCTGAAAGAGCTCGGCTGAGCTCCTTGACTTAGCCTTTCTCCCAGCCTTGTTTGCTGTGGTGAGAACACTTAACCTCCCCTCTCCTGGCATCTCCACCATCAGTGCATTACCAACAGTCCTAGTCACGGTGTTGTACAACAGAGCTGCCAGAAAGATTCTTCTTCCTGCCTGGAGCCTCGTATCCTGTGACCACCGTCCCTTCCTGTAAGCCCCTGCCGCTGGGAACCAGGATTAGTCCCAGTCACCGTGTTGTACAACAGAGCTGCCAGGTAGATTCTTCTTCCCTCCTGGGACCGTGCAGCCTTTACACTCCCCTCGTTCTGTCCGCTCCCGCCCCTGGGAACCAAGTTGCTGCCCTGGTTTCTGAGGCTTGATGTTTTGTTAGACACCCTTGTAAGCGAGATCAGACACTATTTGTGCTTCTCTGCCTGGCTTGGTTCACGTAACACAGTGTCTGCCCAGGACACTGATTTATATTAGTCCACCCACATTATTACAAATGAAAGAATTGGCTGGTTGTCACAGCTGCATAGTCTTACTGCTGTGCGTTTGTTTACGAGTGCCTGGGTGGGTTCTGTGTCCCGATTGTTCTGAATGATGCTCAGTTAACACGAGTCCAGCTACCTCTCCACAAGTCTTCCCTTGCGTTCTATGCATGCACTGTCCTGGGACTGCTAAAGCATAGATTGTTGCATTTGTGGTGTGTGTGTGTGTGTGTGTGTGTGTGTGTGTGTGTGTGTGTGTGTGTAGTACTGGGGATGGAACTCCTGGTCATTCTAACTCTGAGCTATACCACCCACCCTGTTCTTGATTCTTTATTTTGAAACAGGGTCTCACTAAGTTGCAGAGGGCCTCAGGAAGTAGCTGAGGCTGGCTGCAAATCTGTGATCCTCCTGTCTCAGCTTCCCAAGCACTGGGATTACAAGTGTGCAACACCACACCCGGCTAAGTTGTTTTTTTTTTTTTGTGTGTGTGTGGTACTGAGGATGGAACCCTTCTACCTCCGGGCTACTACACTCCCAGACCATTTTTTATATTTTTATTTTGGAAACAGGATCTCCTAAGCCAGCATGGCTCGCTTCAAACCTGCGCGATCCTCCTGTCTCCGCCTCCCAAGCGGGGATTCCAAGAGTGGCCACCACGCCCGGCTAAGTTGTATTTTTATGTATTGGTGGAATCGTCATGCTGTTTTCCTTCTCAAGCGTGCTAATTTAAGTCTCTGTAACAATGTCTAAAGGTTGCCTTTTCTCTACATACTTATAAACAAACATTTGTTCTCTGTTTTTCTTTTCAATAATAGTGGTTTTAAGGGACGTGAAGTGGTATTTTGACTTCAATGTGTATTTCTCTGATGGCCAGTAATCTTAAGCATGCTCCATCTATTCAGCGGCCATTTGCACGTCCATTCAAGTCCTTTGCCTGCTTGATTTCCTTCTGTGTTTGGGTATTAACCCTCCATCAGATCCATTGTTTGCAGACGTGACGGTTCTATCCATTCTGCCTGTTCTTCCGTCTCTCTATTGACTCTTTTTTTTTTGCAAAAGCTTTTTGTTTGACATCTTACATTCTTTTATTTTCACTCTGTTGCCAGGAATTTTGAAGTCATCTCCAGAACGCTATTTCCCAGAACAAGCCTGCAGTTTTAGCCATGCTGGTAGTTTCTTACCGTTTGAGTCTTAACATAAGAGTACAACTCATTTCAGGCTAAATTTTGTCTCATAGTCCTGGGGACAGGTGTGAATGTTCCCGAGTCCTCCACGAAGCACAGTGATGCCAGGACAGTAGGTCCTAGTCAGCTGCTTAGTGGAAGGGGGTGGTGTACCAGCATGGCTCCCGGGATACTCACCCAGGGATGAGTTCTGTCTCTAGCGGGGCGGTGCTAGGCGGTGTGGAAATTTATCATGCTGTCACGAATGAGGCACAATTTCAGACGTGTGCATTATTTCCAGAAGTTCCCATTCTGTGTTCCAGGTTGTCGTTGATGGTGGGAGGTGAAGCCGTAGGCGAAGGCGGACCATGGTGCGCACTGCCAAAGGAGGCCGGCTTCTTTCCTCTGATGCAGACACAGCTTTGTCTAAAGTTCTTTCTCAGAAGGCTGTCCCATCCCTGGCTTCTGTTCGTGGCGCCTGGCTACCAGTCAGTCATGTGAATTTATTTCTGGGTTCTTTACTCTGTCTCACTGGATGATGTTTTGACTTTATTCACATACCATACCATTTTTTTTTTTACGATACTAGGGATTGAGCCCAGGGGCATTCTACCTCTGAACTGCACCCGCAGCCCCATTTTATTTTTATTTTGAAACAGGGTCTCACTAAGTTGTGGAGGGCCTCTCTAAATTGCTGAGGCTGGCCTCGAGCCAGAAATCCTCCTGTCTCAGACTTCCAAATACTGGGATTACAGGTGTGCGTCACCCTGCCCGGCGCCAATAGCATACCATTGTGATTGCTACGGCTTTATAATATTTCTTGAAGTCAGGTAGTGTGATTTCCTCAGCTCTGTTCTTTGCCAAGATTTCTCTGGCTACTTAGGCTCTTTGTTGGTTCCGTACAAATCTTCGAGTTTTAAAAAATTACTGTGAAAAAATGCCTTTGGGGTTTTGATTGGGACTGCATTGAATCGGTAGATCACTTTGGGTAATGTAGACGTTTTGTTGGTATTAACCCTCTTATTAATTCTGATTTTAATCTGAGGATGTGGAACATTTTTCATTTAGTTGTGTTTTCCATATTTTATCAACATCCCCTTTAGTATATAGTATATAGTATTTAATATAGAGTATATAGGTCTCTTAGTGTATAGCTCTCTTTTCAGTTAAATTTACTTCTAAGTATTTTTGTAGCTATTGTGAATGGGATTATTTTATGTATTTCTTTTTCAAGTAGTCTATTGTTTTATAGAAATAATGCTGATTTTTGTATATTGATCATATACTCTGTAATTTAACTAAATTTTTAAAAAGTTATTATAACATTTTCAGGGGCATCTTTAGGCTTTTCTCTACAGCATGCACCTGCAAACAGAAATAGTTTTACCTCCTCCTTTCCAGTGTGAACACCTGTTGTTCCTTTCTCTTGCCTGATTGCTCTGGCCGAGACTTCCAGGGCTGTAGTGAACACGGCAACGTCACATTTACAGCTGCTGTGTTTGCCTGATGAGCCCTTTATCCCGTCTCTGTCTCCTGCAGGGTTTGACTTGGCGTCTGTTTCATCTGGAGCAGGGCAGCAATCGTGTTCTCTTTTTATTTCCCTTTGCACGGCATTTCTTCCTCTGTCCCTCAGCCGCAGTCCGTGCGTGTCCCTTAGCGTGAGGCAAGTCTCTTGTTGGCAACAAATAGCTGTTTCTTCCCTCAAAACTCCATTCAACCACACTGGGTCTTCTCATTGGAGAATTTAATGCATCACTTTCAAGGTGACTCTTGATAGGCAGGGACCTAGTACTGCCGCTCTTGGTTGTTCTGTAGACGTTTTGTTCCTTTCTTCCGCTCTCCCTGCCTTCCTTTGCATTTGATGGTTTTCCTCTTATACTTTGATTTCTTTTTATCTTTTGTGAATCAGCTCTAGGTTTTTATCAGTACGATTAGATTTGCATAAAATATGATTTAATTATAACAGGCTCTTTTAAAGTGGTAATAATTTAACTTCAATTGTATATAAAAAGCTACACAATTACTCTTCAGTATTTTGTATTTCATATATGTTTATCTTATATCTTCATATTATGTATTCCTTAAAATTATTGTAGCCATTATTATTTTTAGTATTCCAAAATTAGTATTCTCTTGTAACTTTCATACTTGCTGGTTAGATTTTTAAGAGCAGGGACAATGTATTTCAGTGTGTGTGTGTGTGTGTGTGTGTGTGTGTGTGTATCCGTCTGTGTGTTGCTAGAGATTGAACCTGGGGCATTCTATCTCTGAGCTACATCCTTAGCCCTATTTTATCTTTCTTACTTGTTGCTGGGCTGCCCTCACTATTGCAGAGGCTAGCCTCGAGCCTGAGATGCTCCTGTGTCAGCCTCCCTAGTACTGTGGTTATAGGCATGCACCACCACATCCTGCAGGCTTCTGTTTTAGATTATGCTGAACAAAATGGTGAACCTGGGGTGAACACTGGACTTCTTATCTGGGATGGACATGTCTGTCTCGGAAGCGACGCCACTCGCCCCGGCAGTGCCCGGTACCATCGCGTGCCCTGCTGTTTTGCCCTGCTGGTTCTATTGACCTGCCATCATTAATGATGTGTTCCTTTCCTTCTCTCTCCCCAACCGCAGCGTGTGCATTCCGATACAACGGGCTCTCCTTCGTCTACCTTATCTACCTCTTGCTCATTCCTCTGTTCTCAGAACCAACGAAAGCAACGATGCAAGGTAAGAGAGCCCTGCTCCCTAGCGCGGCTATCCAGTCCGGTGCATCTTGCTGGACCCGCTGTTGGTCTGTGAGCAGCTGTGCACGGCGGGGCGCTCCGGGGGCGCGCACGGGGCACTGGGGTAGCGGCTGCCTCGGGAAGCCCGTGGAACTTGTTTGGAGAGTATGGCAGCTGGAGGAGGTAGAGGACTGTCTGACACTCTAGGCCACAGGTAGAGAGCTGGGTAGGAAGCCGGGGCTAGTCACTCCTTGATGGGTCAGTTGGAATTTCTCACACACGCTCCAGTATCAGAAGGAAAGAACAAGGTCTGGCTTGGGTGTACTTTCGGAGGTGTGCCTCTGAAAAGCTTTGGGCCCCTTCCCGTTGTCAGGCAAGAACCTCAAGGCGCAGAAAAGGACAGAGACTATATTTCCTAGTTTCTAATTAGAGTTGGATAGCAGAGTCTGCCTTGTGAGTGAATTTAATTAAAGTCCTTCACAAGGGTAAAGATGAAGCCACACTGAGTTAACTGAGTAAATGTTTTTAAACGCATTAGCCTCTGAGAAACACGGCCTGTGCCAAATGCCACGGGCCAGTGTAATGGCCGCATGTTTACAGGAAAGGAAAAGGAAGTACGGTTTCACCCGACCTGCAGATGGCGTGGGAAAGGCTGCTGGCCGCAAGCTCGCTTTGGGAGGACGAGCTAAGCGCGGCGTGCTCAGAATCCAGAATGAGAATTGCATTATCATCATCTTTCCTCTACTTTTGGCTCATTATTGGATTTAAAAAGCATGTTGTCAGCCTTACAGCATTATGGAGGCTGGGACCGGAGGATCACTGTTCGCGGCCAGCCTCAGCTACTTAGCGAGGCCCTTCACAACTCAGTGAGACCCTGTTTCAAAATAAAGAATAAAAATAGGGCTGGGGGTGCAGCTCGGAGGTAGAAGGCCCCTGGGTTCCGTATCTTAGTAGCTGGTGCATTGGTGCACATCTGTGATCCCAGTACCCAGGAGGCTGAGGCAGGAGGAGGATCGCAGTTTCAAGGCCAGCCTCAGCCACTAAGAGAGGTCTCGAGCAACTTGGTGAGATCCTGTCTCAAAACAAAACAAAACATAAAAAGGGCTGTGGCTGCAGCCCAGAGACAGAATGGCCCTGGGTTCCAGCACCAGTGCCTAAAATAAACAAATAAAAATAAACACGAATACTTTTACACATTTGATTAAGTGGGGTGGAGCTCTCTCACTGTTCCGTCTGGGGATTCAGAACAGGGGTCTCCCCCTCCCCGCTGATGTGACAGCCCCTGAGTTTTACGCCTTCCCGAAGCGAGCACCCGAGTGTGCGCACACTCCGCAGTGCCGTCCACTCAACGCTCCACGGTGCCGTCCACTCAACGCTCCGCAGTGCCGTCCACTCAGGGATCAAGCACTGTGTATGTGTGAGACTCTGGGTTTGATCCTGAACAAAGAACATAGGGTGATAAAATTGCTTGGAGTCCCCCTGTGCCTCACGTGGGGTTGTCTGCGATTAAGGAAGAGATGAAGTTTACAGTCAGGAAGTCAAGAATGGAAAGGGCATCGATCATGGGTCAAGTGTGTTCCAGGAACTAGTGGTGGAGCCCCGTCTACGATGGTCGTGTCAGAGGCCACCTGGTTCTTAGGTGTGCGTAGCACTGAGCCCCATCTCCCCGGGAAGCCTCCTGTAGTCAGGTGAGTTGAACCCAGCTAAATCCCCGACCTCCAGGACATGTCCCCGCCCAGGGCCCTGGAGGGCTAATGGGTCTAGATTGCCTTGCAGAAACCCTCAGAAGGGACTCATCGGAGGAGGGTTGGCGAGGCGCTGACCGACCGCTCGAGCCTTCAGAAATCTAGGGTTCTAGGACCATTCTCCTCTAGTTCAGATCTTCAAATGTGTAATTTATTGCAGTATGATTTCATGAGTCAAGGGCCCACCAGAAACCAGGAATTATTCCAGGTATTTAAAAAGGAGAAGGCATTTTAAAATATGCTGTGAGTTTGCTGGAGTTGTGCATCTCAGTGAGTTTCGGTGTGGTACAAGCACACGTGTGCACAGGTCTCCGTGTATTTCCCGTCGAATCTCAACCCCCTCCTCCTCCCTCCCCACACGTTCGTGAGGTTGGTGTAACACCTTCATACATTGCTTCGGTGTTACTGGGACTGTTCCCTTCTCAACCCCCTTCCTCCCTCCTGCAACCCCCTCCCCCACTCCACAGTGTTTAGAGTCCCTGACGTTTCCTACAGCTTCCCACAAGGATGCAGCCCTTGACGTTCTGCGGTTGGCTGATCTCAGCATGATATTCTCCAGTTCTGTCCTTTTTCCTGCACATGACCTACCTTTGCTCTTCTTCATGGTTGAATAGAATTCCACAGTGTATTTTTAGCACACTTTCCTCATCTCTTCCTCTGTTGCCGGGCACCTGGGCTTATCATAGAGGATTTGTTACCCAAGGCGATGGGAAACCAAGGAGCCATAGGGGTGTGGAGGCGGCGAAGACGTCAGGGAAGCAGGAGGGTAGGGATGGGAAGGGCGGCGTGATCAGGGCTCAGAGGCCAGGCCAGCACGAGCTGCCAGAGCCTCAGCAGGTCGAGAGTGGGATCTGCGTGACCCGCATCGGCTGGCCCTCGTCACCCTTGTCTGCGTCGTCCCGTGGTCCCCAGTGGGACGCTGGCGCTGGGTGGGTCGGGCTGACGCCTCTGTACAGACTACTTCTTTTGAAATCAGCAGAATAGCCATCGTTACTCAGGGATGTGAGCTCTTTCCAGCAGCTGCCTCTCTGGGGGAGGAATCGATCTGCTCACAGCTCTGGAGATGCAGAGGCTTCCGCCCAGGTGACGTCTGTGCAGCTCCGGGCACCGCCACAGGAAGCAGATCAGGAGAGCGCTGGGACCGCGCTCTCACGCCACAGAGACCCCAGGGAAGGGGGAGTGAGGGCCGCGGAGAGGGACATATATAGTCCTTCAGGCCACCTGCCCCCCGAGACCACTCCTCAGCCATCATGCCCCAACATGGCTGCCTTTCTACAATGTGGCGTGTGGGACATTCGAAACCCAAACCCTAACACGGTTTCTCAGCCCTTCAATCCAGACTCTCTCTCTGGCCCTCCTCTGTGTCATTGGAATCTCTTCTTAAACGGCACTGGGGTATAAATTTAGAATCTCCTTTCTACATCAAGACAGTTCTAGGACAGCTCACAGCGTACTCCCTCCGTGGGAGGGGGAGGTGGGGAGGGGGCACCCAGAGCGTGCATGTATGGCCCTGTCAACATGATTTACCTTATGACGTCAGACTATAATGGACCAATAAAAGCACAAAAAACGGGAAGAAAGAATCCCTCCCCGGGAACCACTGGAGGTCGTGTGCGTTACTGTAGCAACATGACTGATCTAACCCAGTTATAAAGACGAAAGGTTCACTTTGGCTCCCAGTCCTCAGGTTTAGTCCTGGCTGGGCAGGACTGTGGCAAGACAGCAGAGCGCGTGGGGTGCGTGGGGCGGAGCAGGCTCTTCACCTCACGGCCAAGAAGCAAAAAAGAGAAGTGGTTACAGAGATGAGAGCCCCAGCGCCTTCCTCCAGGGCACACCCCACCACCCGCGCACCCACTGGCCCCGCCACGCGCGGGGCAGTCATAACCCCCGCTCTTTTTTATTTTCTACTTTGAAACGGGGTCTCACTGCATTTCTGAGGGTCTCTCTAAGTGGCCGTGGCTGGCCTTGAACCTGTGATCCTTCTGTCTCACATCCCAAGCACTGGGATTCCAGGCAGCACTACCACATCCGGCAGCCGTAAACAGCTTCTTTAGCTCCCTAAGTAAAGCGGTCCTTCCTCATTCCCACCCGTTTGGCATGCTATGAAGCAGTTTTATGTTTTCAGAATTTACACCTATCTGAAGTGATCGGTGCGACTCACCCAGGGCCAGCACTGGACTTGCAGACCCTGCCCACGGGCCCTGCTCAGCCTCTGCTGGGTGATTCCTGTTGGCTGTCTCCACAGGACGCGTTCCCTGGTGGAATTCTAAGTGGTCCACAGAGCTCATCTGCTGAACTCTGATAATCCCGTGTCCTCTGGACACCTTAGCACCCCAGCCTGTCTCAGCAAACATTTTAAAAATTAAAATGTTTGCTGGGCAAAAATTAAGATGTTCGCTGGGCGTGGTGGCGCACGCTTGTAATCCCCGAGCTTGGGAGGCGGAGACAAGAGGATCGCGCAGGTTCAAAGCCAGCCTCACTGGCTTAAGAGACCCTGTTTCCAAATAAAATATAAAATAGGTCTGGGAGTATAGCCCAGAGGTAGAAGGGTTCCATCCCCAGGAACACACACACACACACACACACACACACACACACACACACACATCTTGTCCCTTCTAGTGTGTGAATATTAAAGAGAACAGGTACATGCTGTTGTATTTCCAGGACCCAGATCAGAGCCTGAAGTGTAGCGGGCACTCGGCCGTGTTTATGGAGCGTGAGAATTAATTCCCAGCACCTAGAGTCCCAGAAGCAACTGTGAAGTGACTTAGCCCTGTGCCTACCTCAGGCCCTCAGAGAGCAGACGTCACCAAGTAGCTTACTAGACACAGCCGTCCTCTGGAGACAGAAGCTCAGGGTACGACGGGCGAGGGCTCTGCTACTTTATATTTAATTGTGATTGGAGATCATGAGTAAGTGAAGAAATCTAGACTGCTGAAGTGTTGCAGTGTTCATGTCCAACCGTGGGCCTTTTATTTAAGCACGCGACCTCGTAGGGGAGGAAAGGAGTATTTTCTTGCTATTAATAGGCACTGTGCTTGGTACCAGGAGCGAGTCTGCCCCCCCTGTGCTTTTATTAACTAGTATAAAATCAAGTTCCAGTGGCCCAGGCAGTGCAGATTAATGAGGTATGAAGTTCTTTATCCAGATGTATAATACATTCCTTATATTTTAAGATATATTGAGTAAAATGTATTGGTCAATATGCCGGAAGAGCTTGTATTTTGTTTAATGGAACACGAGCATGAGAACCCCTGAACCTGTGCTATGACACACGCCTGTAACCCCAGCACCTGGGAGGCTGAGACAGGAGGGTCACAGGTTTGAGACCCCAGTGCCAAAACAGACAGATAAATAAAACATGTGACCCCAAAGAAGGTCACAATAAACGCTCAGTAAATATTGACTAATGATGTATTATTACTTTGGAGTACAACGTTATTAATTTGAGTATAAGATTGAGGAAGATTTAGAAATTGCTTTTATTTGTATGACTATAGCTAATTTTTGCTAAAGGGTTAAGCTAGTGCTTTCTAAATATCAGCAGATAATTATGTGATTTCCAAGGTTATTTTTAGCACGTTGCTTCTTAGACCTGATAGCGCTGGTCTCTTGTTAAATAAGATTTAGGTTAATTGGATTATTAGTAGAGAGTTCTAGTGCACTGTCTACTAAGCATATATTATTACTGGTGTTAGGGATTGAACCCTGGGACATTCTACCTCTGACCTATATACCCTCAGCTGTTTTTATTTTTTATTTTGAAACCGGTTCAGTCTTGCTAAGTTGTTAATGGCCTCAAGCCCGTGATCCTCCTGTTTTAACCTCCCCAAACTGGGATTATAGGCCTGTGTCACCATGCCTGGCTACATATTATGATTTATGTGCATTAATTAACTCATTTCTCACAATGAACTTTTGAGAGTCACTGTCATTATTAAAGCGATGAGTGGACGTCCCCGTTTTACAGGTGACGACCGAATTCCGAGGTGTGCTGAAAGCCAGCCCCGGCTGCAGATGCCGCGTGGGCAGCGCGCTCTTGGCCACTGTGCGTTCTGACTCATTCCCTGAACTGAGAGCTAAAGCCCATGGGTTTCACAAGGAAAGAAGGCCGTCTGGCCAGTTAATAACTACCCGCTGGCTGATGGATTACCAGGCACACAGGCCTGGGGAACAACCCGTGCCCACTTAAGGGAGGTTTTTCAATGCGTATCGGCACAGACTGATGGTGTGTGTTACACAGAAAACACATTGTGTTAAGTGTGAGCGCTTATTTCTTTCAACAAATTTTAATTGAATGACTCTCCTTCACAAGACGCTGCATTTGGATAAGAAGGTGAAGAAACACGGCGCTCACCCCCGTGGCCTCCTGCACGCATTGGCCTTCATGCACTTTATTAGTGATAAATTTCACAATAAAATTCCCTCTGGAAGCCACCTGCTTACTCCAGGGGATACTGTTACTCCTCTCAACTGATCTCTTGTTACTTCTGTGAGTTTGCCTTGTGGTGGGTCTAGAGTTTCCATTGTGCTAGTAAGGTGGGTCTGATTTGAGGTGGGTATCGCATTTGAGCCAAGCTCGACGTAGGAAAATACCGGAGATTAAATTCATCTAGCTGGGCATGGTGGTGCACCCTGTAATCCCAGAGTTGGGAGGCTGAGACAGGAGGATCGTGGGTTCATGGCCAGCCATAGCAACTTAGTGAGACCCTAATTCAAAATAAAACTTAGGGATGAGGGTATGGCTTAAAGGTGGCATGCCCCTGGGTTCAATTTCCAGTAAGAACAACAACAGAATATTTCAT
Organism: Muscardinus avellanarius; assembly: GCF_963383645.1. Classification (NCBI taxonomy): domain Eukaryota; kingdom Metazoa; phylum Chordata; class Mammalia; order Rodentia; family Gliridae; genus Muscardinus; species Muscardinus avellanarius. The sequence goes on from NC_137803.1 coordinate 62,246,135, forward strand.
CATGTCAATTTCAGAAGAAAACACCAGCACATTTGTCATAGAGCAGCATCTGCCGGTTACCCCTCCGTGAATAAGGAGGTTTGCAGTGCATTCGGGTGAGAACGGTGCGGCTGCTCCTCATGACAGATTTACAGGGGACAATGCCATTATCTTTCCACGGCGGACATGTGTGCACGTGTGGACCTGTGTGGTCGCACGTGTTGGGAATTGAGATGGCCCTGGGAGAAGGCCGCGTCCCGAGGAAACACCGAGGCGTCGGGTGACTCTGGGATCTTGACTACGTCAAGCAGCTCCCACCTTTCTTCCCTTCATATGCCTGATTATAAATTCATACTTTTTGATTCTATAAATGTTCTAAGTCTCTTTCAGTTACCTCCAGCAGACAGTTTTGCATCTGCCCATAAACTCATGACTTTCAGGTTTTGTTTTGTTTTGGTGCTGGGGGTTGAACCTAGAGGCATTCTACCTCCGAGCTACACCTCCTTTATGTTTTGAAACAAGGTCTTACTAAGTTGCTGAGGGCCTCGCCACGTTGCTGAGGCTAGCCTCAAACCTGCAATCCTCCTGTCTCAGCATCTCAGGTGCTGGGATTACAGATGTGGGCCAGCACGCCCAGCTCAATGGGTCTTCCTTAAGGCTCTCTGTCCATTCTGATGGCCTTCTTCCTGTGGGGTGGGCCCAGCTCTTTGCTGAAGCCAGTAAGGTTGCCAGAGAAATAGCAACAGTACTGCACAGTGCTGGACTTTCGGGCCTTATCCTGGAAATAGTCTTCAACGTGTGGTCTCTTGGAGAAGATTCTCTACCTCTGGCTGTGAAAAGAGCGTCTGAAATATCTTTTAAAATTGTTCTAAGAAGCTTTGCTTTGTTATTTTGAGCAATATCCCTCAATCCCCGGATGTCTTAGCTTGCGTTTACATTCTAAAGTCATTACTAATTATGAATCCTTTTTCTATTTTGGGGATCTCTTCCAGCATTTGGGGAGGCAGAATTAGAAGGGAGAAGCTTTGTTATACTTTGATAACAATTGTGAATATGTGAATTTCCTTTTTTTTTTTTTTTGGTGCCAGGAATTGAACCCAGGTGCATTCTAACTCAGTTATACCCCCTGCCTTTTTAATTTTTATCTTGAAACAGTGTCTGGCCAAGGTGCGGAAGGCCTCAGTGAAGTTGCTGAGACTGGCCTTGAACCTGCAATCCTCCTATCTCAGCCGTCAGAGTACTGAGATTGCAGGCCTTCACCATCTTGCCTGTCAGGAGGTGATATTTGTAGGAGGCCAACGTAACTTTTTTTTTTTCAGGACTGAGTATAGAACCCAGGGGCATTCTACCTCTAAGCTACATCCCCAGCCCTATTTTTTATTCTTTATTTTGAAACAGGGTCTCTGAGTTGCAAAGGGCCTCATTAAATAGCTGAGGCTGTCCGCAAACCGCGATCCTCCGGTCTCAGCCTCCCAAGTCCTGGGATTACAAGCGTACCCACCACGCCTGGCCCAAGTTAACTTTTTAAATGATTACCAAAGTTATGATGATGGAAGAGAAAAGCATATTTTATTCTTCACAGCTCTGAATAGAAGTCCTATCCAGAAGAAGCTGTGCTAACCTATAAGTACCGTGTGTCTCTGTGTGTGCCATACATGTGTAAAATCATCACCAAAAGGCCTTATCCCGAGGTTCTGACCAGAATACACTTAACCAGATTTAGTATAGGCACCCTGAAAAAAAAAAAATGACGTGCAATTAGCCTAGTCGAAGAGGCACAGAGGTCTGTAACTTGTAAAGCCGTGTTTAGACATCAGAAAGGAAATGGTAGCAGATATTTAAAACTGCTTGCGTCTGGTTTTTGTTTAAAACGGTCTTTAGACCATTAGAGTTATTATTGCTGTGTTTTACTGTGTCAAAACAAAGTAAAAGGCAAGAAAATATTTAATTGAATAAATTATTAGGTAAGTGTCTTATTGTCCACAATACCAACTCAACACCTAAAGCTGTACTACCCAAAATAACACGACGTTTGGTTCTGGATTTTGTTTTGTGTTGTTTTGTTTCGTTGCAGTACCTGGGATGGAACCCAGGGGCATTCTACCTTCAGGCTACATCCCCAATCCTATTTTGTAGCCTTTTTGTTTTTTAGTTTTGAAGCAGGGTGTTACTGAGTTGTAAAGGGTCTCACTAAGTAGCTGAGGCTGGCCCCAAACCATAATGTCCCCCCACCCCATCTCCAGCTTCTGGGATTGGTTCCGGAGTTTTTAACAGATTAACTACAGAACTTTTAGGTTCTCTTATCTAGTCTTTTTGGGGATGGCACAAGTGTCATATGTCATGATTGTTTTTTTTTTGTGTGTGTGTTTTTGTTTGGGTTTTTTTTTTTTTTTTTGGTGGTACTGGGGTTCCTGGAAACCCTTCTACCTCCGGGCTACACTCCCAGACCTACGTTTTTATATGTTTATTTGGAAACAGGGTCTCTTAAGCCAGCGCGGCTGGCTGTGAACCTGCGCGATCCTCCTGTCTCCGCCTCCCAAGCACGGGGATTACAAGCGTGTGCCACCACACCCGGCTGTCATGATTGTTTTAAATTTGGCAGAGAGAGAGTTCCAGGTCACACAGTTCTCAGCTTGGGAAGCACGGGGCCGTGCTGTGTAGTTAAGAACACAGTTCAGAAGCCCCACTGTTTGCTTTGAGTTTGCTTTCTCTGCTCATGACAAAAGCCACACGTGTGGCATGAGGCCGGCCCACTCCGTGCTCGCAGGAGAGCGGGGGAGTTCGCTTGGGCTCACGGCACGTGGTCGGTGAGCTCCTCCCACCATGATGCTGCCTTTGGTCGTTGGACAAGCACTCCCTGGTGCCCTGTCTGTCAGGCCTGTAATGGACAACTGGACACAGAGAAGAGCAGGCCCTCTGGCCTCGGGTCTGAGCCAGCTCTGCGCCCAGGGTTGGCCCGTGACTTCACGTCCGGGCTCCCCTACCTGTGGGGCACCTGACCCCGCTCCTGGGTGGAGCACCGAGACTGGCACTCGCAGGTCACCGTGGCCGTGCGTACGCCCACTCCATTCGCGACCCGCAGCCCAGCTCTCTAGTTTGCAAATATCATTTTCCCTTGAAACGTGTTCAGTTGTAGTTGATTTATTTCATACTTTCTTAGTCGATTATTTCTGTTTTCAAGCTGGCTTGCTTCAACAGCTGAGCAGACCGATTTCTGACAGGTTCATTTATTGGCAAGGTCAGGTTCTACATCATTTGTTCTGTTTCCCTTAAACACGCCCACCTGCCTTCACACAGATTTATATGATAAAACTTCTTGAGACAAAACCTATTTTTAACTCAGGCAGTGCTTTTAAGTACAGGAGGAGGAATGGAGGCCCTAGTGCTCGCTACCCACAGAGCAGCTCCCGAGTCCTCACACACCTGTGGAGCCGTGGGCAGTGTGATTTGTCATCTACAGGTAGGGGGTGGAGACGTGCACAGAGGTGAGGGAACAACTCCTGAAACTAAGGGTTTTAAGTTGATTGGATGAGCGCGAGCTTCCAAATGGCTCACTGATCTCCGCAGGCACCTCCCTTGTCCCACCGTATCTTCCTATTTAAAAAGGGGGAGACTGTGCCTGTCACCCCCTCGTAGTCCAGCAGCACGCGGACGACGGTGATGTGTTTAGCTACTCCTTAGTGTAAGCCAGAGAGACAGCCACACTGGGGACCGGATGCGGCTGTGTCTTTTGTTTGTTTGTTTGTTGTTTGGTCTTGGCTCACTGAATACGCGTTACCAAGTGTCTGAAGGGAGCCAGGCCGTTGACCTTGACCCTGGGGCCACAAGAAACCACAAGAAGGTCCTGCAGCCATAGCTCACGCGTCCCCCTCCCCTTCTTCACTTAGTTTTCAGTTACTTTGACCTCCTGCTCTGCACTGGCGCCGCCGACGCTGTCCGGCTGCAGGGTCACGGTGTCATCGGGTGGGCAGTGGGTTGCCCCGCTTTAGGAGCTGACGGTGATGGAGGCCAGTGTGGCCGTCTGTGCGCCTCGCTGTTGAGCCAGCCACCTTTCCTCCACTGTGATAGAGCGCCAGAGGCGATCACTTCTAAGAGGAAGGTGTGTTGGGCTCCTGGATCCAGAGGCCTCTGTCCACTGTCGGCTGACTACGTTGCTTTCGGGCCCGCGGGGAGTCAGCAGGGTACGGTGGGAGGAAGTGGGAGCGGAAGCCGCTCACCTTGTGGCAGCCAGGAGCCACAGAGGGAGCGAGCTAGGCAGCTGGTCCATCTCCGTGACCCAAATACCCGACGTGAGCAATGCAGCGGGAAGTTTACTCGGCTTGCAGCTGCAGAGGCACAGTTCAAGTCGGCCAACTCCAGGGCAGACATCATGGCGGCGCAGTGTGGCAGAGGAGAGCTGAGCTCAACTCAGTTGCAGCCGGAAGCAGGACAGACAGACAGAGACAGGACATGTCAAGGGACGAATAAAGTCCCCAGGGCCACACCCCCGGTGGCCTCCCTCCTCCAGCCTCATTCCACCCAGCAAATCCATCCAAGTTAGTGACCCTTCAGTGGGTTTATCCCCGATGAGATCAGAGCCCTGGCTGAGGGCTCTGGGTACCATCACACTGTGGAAAGGCTTTCAACACAGAAACCTTGTGGGGCATTCCCAGCCCACCGTAGAGAGGGAAAGAGGCCTGGTCCCTGATCTCCAGGTCATGTTCTACACAGGCCCCTGACCCGAGTCCCGGCCCCTGCTCCACTGACCAAAAGATTCTAGTTCACAATTCACTGCCAGCGTTCTAGTTGACAATTCCAAGAATGAGAATATGATAAAGCGGGCACAGTGGTGCCTGCCTATAGTCCCAGGACTTGGGAGGCTGAGACAGGAGGATTGAAGGTTTGAGGACACTCTCAGCAACATAGTAAGACCCTGTTTCAAAATTTAAAAAAAAATTTTTAACAGGGCTAGGGGTGAGGCTTGGAAGTAGGAGGTGCCTGGGTCCAATCCCCAGGACTTCTCTGCCTCCCCAAAAAGTAGCATAGAGCCCGCCCATGCCTGGGCTAGCCACAGATGCCCTGTGGAAAACCACAGGAAGGGACAGACAGACATGGTGGCGCGTATTTGTAATCCCAGTATTTGAGAGGCTGAGACAGGAGGATCATGGCTTGCGGACAGCCTCAGCTATTTAGTGAGGCCCTTTGCAACTCAGTGAGATCCTGTTTCAAAATAAAGAATTAAAAAATAAGGCTGGGTGGAGCTCGGAGGTAGAATGGCCCTGGGTTCCATCCCCGGTACCTAAAAAAAAAGAAAAGATGGCAAGAAGGAACCCTCTCACCCTCTCAGGCCCCAGTTGAGAACAGTACCCGGTTCCTGATGGCCGGCTCCTTCCCTTTCCCAGCCACTCGCTGGGGGCCTGCAGAGCCGCTTCTCCCCTCCCAGAAGACCAGGTGGAGTCAGCTCTCATCTCACTAGGCTGGTTTCTAGGCGGGGACACAGTGCCCGCTGGGCTACATCTGTCTGCCCAGAGGAGTGATTCTGTCACCCAGCCGTATTTTGGCATCAAATATTCAGCACCTGAGCAGCCCACAAAGGCTTTCTGCAGGGCTGGGGATGCACAGGGAAGAAGAAGCTGCACTTCTGGGCCCCGCCGGCTGCCTTTGGCAATGGGGGTCCATCTGGGTGGAGAGAGGGAGGGCTTGAAGAAAAGAAACCTGGAAAATGTAAACATATCTGTGACCCACAGGGGATTGTTTAGGGGAGGTACTGATGACTGAACCCAGGACCATTCACTCTCTCAGCTAAAAAGGCAGCCCTATTTTATTTATTTTTAATTTTGAAATGGTCTCATTAATTTACATGCACTGCTGGCTGCAAACTTGCCGTCCTCCTGTCTCAGCCTCCCGAGTACCGGGATTTTAGGTGTGCACCACCATGCCTAGGCAGATTATCTGGATTTTAATCTCTCCCTTGATAAAATGCAAATATAAGCAAATTAATAAATGCAAATAAATGAGGTTTAGACAAATCTAAATCTAGTCAGAATAGACAGAGCACATGGGTTGCAACTTTTTAAAAAGTTGTGAAGGGCTATAGTTAATTTTTTCCAATTTCTTCATTTTTCTTTCAATTTCTTTAAAATAAAAGTCAGAGAAGGTAGTGAAAATCATGGTTTTGAAACCACCATGGCCTTGACTGGGCGTAGTGGAAGAAACATTACAGATGTTTGACTCGCAGTGTTTATTTTGAAACAGGGTCTCACTGAGTTGCAAAGGGCCTCACTAAGTAGCAGAGGCTGTCTCCGTCTCCCAAATGCTGGGATTATAAGCGTGCACCACCACATCCAGCTCAGAATTTTGATTCTGTTTTGACTTTGTGTGCGACACTCCATCAGAATTAGAGTGCCCACGTCCTGTTGGTGCATTCGCAGGGCAGCCTATCACGAGACAGGACTGCGCTGAGTGAGGGGCTGGAGGGCGGGCCAGGCGGTTGAAACCTTCATCCACGCGCCTGATGTTGCTGAGGCCTCTACCTGTCCCCACGCCCCCTTGGAAAAGTGGTGCTGGGACATTCGGCAAAGACAGAGAGATCCACCGTACAGAAGTTTACTGTGCAAAATGGTGTCGTCCGTAAGAAGACGGAAAGACCTGGAGACATTATGCTAAGTGAGGTCAGCCACGCACTGGAAGAGAAGGGACATAGGTTTTCTCTAATATGCCCGAACGAGGGAGCACTGGGGATAACAGAGGGACCCCAGAGAATGGAGGGGAATCCTCAGCAAAGCCAGGAAGGAAGGTCAGGGTGGAAGAAGGCTGGGGCTCATTAATGGAAACGCTACCTGAGACTGGACACATGTGAATATAGAATCGTTAACCTGGACACTTGGTGCCAGGATGGAGGGAAAGGGGAAGCGGGTGGGGACACCAAGTGCCGTGTGAACATACGCCATTATCAGCACGATCCACACTATGATGTGAGACTGTAGTGCACCCATAAAATGTATAAATATGTATAGAAGAAAACTCTTCTGGATTACAAAAAAAGTTTGCTGTGTCGTCGGTGAGCCGTAGTATGGTCAAATTTGATAGAATGCGTTCTGAAGTCTAAATGCAATTAATCCTCATTGCTCACAGGTTCTATATTGTGACTCTCTCTCTGTTCATATTTCCTGTAACCCCCCAAATGGATACTCACAGTGCTCCCCGGGTCACCGTGGGCTTGCGCAGAACCACGGAGGATTCCAGTTGCCCAGCTCATGTTGAGCAGGGCCACCCTCTGCCTTCTTGCTCCAGCTCCCTGTAAACAAAGAACACAGGAAGAGGGATGAGGGTGCACCCCTGTAATTCCAGCACTTGGGAGGCGGAGACTAGAGACTCGCAGGTTTGAAACCAGTCTCAGCAATTTAGCGAGGCTCTCAGCAACTTGGCGAGACCTTGTTTCCAAATAATAAATTAATAAATAAATAAAATGGAGGTGTAGCTCAGAGATAGAACACCCCTGAATTTAATCCCTGTTATCATACACAAACACACAGACACGGCACAAAAATGTAGGGAACATGGCACTGGATAGACTGGGAAAAGAACTCTGAATGGGCGTGTGTGAGATTTCGTCTTGCAGTGTCCCTCCCCCGCCAGATACTGTCTGTGTACTGTGCTGTTCCTAAGTGCAGAAAGCTCTGATGTGCCTTATTTTTTCCAAGGCTGAGTAATCATGCTGTTGGCCAGGTGTTCAATGTCACTGAATCAACATTATATATGAAATACCAAACAAAAACATGCACATAAAAATTTCAAGTACCGGTAGGTCGATGAAAATGTAATCAGAGGCTCATGGGAACCTGACCTCCGGTTTCCCCTAAGAACAACTGTTGAGTGCTCCTTAACCCTGTGCTCACACAGCATTGTAGCAAATCACTGCAAACAGGAGTCAACTCTGCGCACTTCCCAGTGAGGGGAGCTAGAGAAGGGACAGCCCGGGGGGAGGGGAACTGTCATATCCCGGGCCACACGGTTCTTTTCATGGGGTTCTTGGGATTGAACTCATTCTACTGCCGAACTACACCTCCTGCCCGGTTTCAGGTTTTGCTTTGGAAACAGGGTCTTGCTAGGCTGCTGAGAGCCTCGCTGGGTTGCTGAGGCTGGCCTGAACCTGCGATCTTGCTCTTTCGGCCTCCCAAGTACTGGGATTACAGGTTGCACCACCATGCTTGGCCTGATTATTATTAATTTAATAATTATGGATTTGTTCTCACATTTTGCAAAGATGTTTTGCTTTATTTCTTGTCATGCACAGAAGGATATCCTGAGATAGGTGTTGTTCTGTTCCTCCCTCGTAAGCAGGGAGCAGGTTCAGTTTAACCTCTCAGCTGTCAGCTACAAGTCTGCATAGACGCAGTCTCCTAAATTTTTTGTATCCCAGTTTGGGATTCTAAATTAAGGAAACATATTTTTAAAAAGTTAGCAAGAAACTTGGATAATATCAGAAGTAACATGCTGATGAGAATATTTTCACTTACAATAACATTTTTAAAATATCAGTAGGTTTTCTATTTCAGAAGTGCACACACATGTGTACACACACATGGTTAGGGAGAATAACAGTTTTTCCAGTGAATTCCAGGATTTTTCTCTCCTGCTGAGTTCTTATTTAGCCTATAGATTGGTTTTCTCATTCTTTTAACTTTTCTCTTTCCTATTCACAAATATTTCAAAAGTGAACTACAAATTAGATGTATATAACTATATGCCAAATTATGTGCCTATCCTACAGATGCTTATGCAATAGTTAACGATTGTCAAATGAAATCCAGGATGTTAAATTTGAATTTCAAACAATGTAATTTTCAGTGAAATTACGTCCCAAATCATATGGGATATACTTATAGGAAGCATTATTTATTCTTACTTGAAATTTAAATTTAACTGCATACCTGAATTTTTATCCGTTGAACCTGGCAACCCCAGTAATCGTACATTCCCTCTCTCTGTCCGCCTGTGTGCGTGCGTGCGTGTTTAAAGGGAGGGGAGATGACTTCCTTTTTCAGATCCCGACTTTAATAAACTCTTCTCTTCAACTTAAGCACGAGATGTTGATCTGCTTTACTGATTGTTCACGTATATGCACAGTATCTGTCAACACAACACATGGCCATTTGAACAGCCGAGGAGCACAGCTAGCAGAGTCAAGGTGTATCTGGAGTAGCCCTTGTTTATATGCCAGAACAATTTTGTTTAGATATAATGCCTTACGGATCAGAGTCAGTTTACTGATAAAATTAAAACTGAAACTTATTAGTAGTTTCCTTTGAAGACGTATTTTCTGTGTCTCATTTAAGTACAAACTTGACTGAGAAGGTTGGTTGGGATCCGCAAGTTACTTTTGATGTATTCTCTAATATTTTCCCATGTACTTTTTTTTTTCTTGTACTGGGGATGGAACCCAGGGGCATTCTACCTCTGAGATACACTCCCAGCCCTCTTTTTATTCTTTATTTTGAAACAGGGTCTCACTAAGTTTCAGAGGGCCTCACTAACTAGCTGAGGCTGCGATCCTCTTGTCTTGGCCCCCCAAGTACTGGGATTATGAGCGTGAGCCAACATGCCTGGCTCTAGACATTGTTTTGTTGTTGTTGGTTTTTGTTTTCTGGGGTCCCCCCCCCTGGCTTTTGGTTATGGGGATTGAACTCAGAGAGGTTCTACCGCTGAGGTATATCCCTAGCCTTTTATGTATATATTTATTCATTCATTCATTCACTTTTTATTTATTTGCTGATTTGCTTATTTTTGAGACAGGGCCTCACTAAGTTGCCCAGGCTGGCCTCCAATGTGGATCCTCCTCCTCAGCCTCCAGGCTGCAGGGATGACGGGGTGCCTCTGCGCCTGTGGTGGCTGCTGTGGGTTCTGGTCCCTGCACTCCTCTGTGCGCGAGCCGTCTGTCAAGCGCACGTGTCTGGTGACAGTGACCTTTGCTTCCTACTTGTCAGCCTCCTACCTGGTGCTCAGAGGACTCGGGCCCTGGAGTGGGAGGTGTGGACCCGGGTAGGTTGTGAGGCCCTCGGCCCTCCTCCGCCCCAGCCCCGAGGCATCTGCTCCTGTTCTCAGAAGGCCCTGGCCGGTCACTGGGGCTGTGTATTCGCCCAGTGGCCCGGCTCAAAGGAGACAGACACGGGCACTTCCCACGCTTGCCGCCAGACACTCGGCCATGCGGGGGTCAGGGGCTGTGTGCACGAAGTGTGCATGCCTGTGTGGGGTACTGGCTCTGCACGACAGAGCTTGCAGGGACCCAGGGCCCCTCCTCTGGGACACTGCTGCCTCTGCAGTGCAGGCTTCCAGCATCTCTGGTCAGCCAAAAGCAAACACCTTTCTGAACTCCGAGCGGAGATGGTTAAAAGGCACCCCACCTCGCCTTCCCCAAAACAGTGCTCCAGGGCCCCACTGCTCCTTCAGAGACAAGGTAGCTTTTGTTCAAGAGTGTGGAATAGAAACAGCAGGTGGCAGCCAGGAGCCCAGAGCAGACAGAAGCTCATCCAGGCGCCATGCTGGCCGGCTGGAGGGGTGGAGACACCACCGGCGCCCACTCAGTCCCAGGAGAATTTTTGATGTAGCTGGATCCACGTGGGTGCGGGTATTGAACAAATGGCCACTACTGTGTTAGAGAATTAGACAAAGACCTGGCATGTAGGTTAGCACCTGGCAGAAGGTTTCATCCAGTTTTCCAAATTAGTAGAACCTTTGTATGGTTTATAGGCAACCTCAAAGCAATAATAGCTTGTGACATTTTCTCACCTTAAGAAGACCCAAGCCAGGTGTGGCGATGCTTACCTGTAATCCCAGTGCTTGGGAGACCGAGACAGGAGGATCGCAGGTTCAAGGCCAGCCTCCCCAACTTTGCAAAGCCCTGTTTCAAAAAAATAAAAAGGGCTAGGGGTATAGCTTGGAGGTAGAATGCCCCTGGGTTTAGTACCCAGTACCTAAGTAAATAAATAAGACCATACAATTGACAGAGCAGGAAAAGAAGGACCAAATTTAGTCTAAACATCCAGAGACTCCAAATGTGAGATGATAATACAGTAAAATAAACGATGGCTTGGGTCACCATTTCCTCCAGTCCCAACCAGCCGATTGGAGCCCGCTGGCCCTTGGAAACAATGACAGTGGCTGTCCACAGCGCGGGGTGGCTTCTGCAGGGCTGCGCGCCTTCAGTTGTGTCTGTGTGTCCCTGAACTCAGGCCAAGCCACGCGGTCTGTCTGCCCAGCCCACAGACCCCCGGCCCTGACCTCTGCACACCGCGGTGCGTGGTTCTGTCTCTTCATCCCCGGGGCCTATGATCAGATGTGAGAAACTTGGGAACCTGTTGTACTGTCTACGGAGGGCCCGAGGGCAGCCTTCCCCTCCACTGTCTTCTGGTGGAGGGCGCCACTGTGGCCCCGGCAGGTCACTGCACACCATGCTAGGAAGGGCCCGGGGCAGTTGCACTGGAGGAGACACCCCCTGGTGACTCGGGCTTTTCCACCTGCCTTGGACTCTCCGTTTTCCAAAGACCTCTGAAGTAACTCTAGCTGGGCTGATGTCTAACCCCAAGAAAGGACTGTCTCCACCAGAGGGAGCTGTTTTGTCCAAAGCGCTCACCAACTGGGGCCTTTCCACTTAAGTCTATATCCACAGAATTATTCTGACTCATAATGGAATGTGTTTAGGAAAAAAACAAGATAATTCTAAATGGCCCTTCGTTGTGTTATTTGGGGTTTGAATTATGAAAGAAACATAAACTTTGTCTAGCTTTTCTGTTCTGTTTCGGAAAGGAGACTAGTAGAATCCAGTTTCATAGGAATCAAAATTGTTAGAAGGACAAGTGGCTTCCTAAGACAGAACTGATTGATTTTGGTGAAACCAAATATGCTTTTTTCTACCTTCATTGAAGATAATTATTGGGGTAGGGGCCAGAGTGTGGAAGGAAAGCTTTCCTACAGGGAAGCTCCTGCTCCGCAGGTCTTAGGAAATAACCTGATAAGTAGATACACAGGCAACACTGTATGTATATTCTCTTATTTCTTGTGTGTGTGTGTGTGTGTGTGTGTGTGTGTGTGTGTGTGTGTGTGTGTGTTGTGTGTGGTGCTGGGACTGAACACAGGGGCATTCTACCTCCTAGCCCCACCCCCAGCCCTGATTTATTTTCTAATCTGAAACAGGATCTCATCAATTTAATGCGTGCCGAGCCTTGGACCTGCCATCTTCCCCTCTCAGCTTCCTAAGTACTGGGATTAGAGGGGTGTGCCGCCACAGCCATCTTAGATCTGTGTTTTCTATAGGAGCAATACAATCCTGAAATTACACTGCCTCTAAGCCACATCCATCTGTGCTGTCTTTCAGAACAGCACCAAAACATCCACTCCTGCAGGGACTTTCATTATCCTGCAGAGCTGCTGATCTGTGGACGGTGACAGGACAGGATGTCCTCATCTGGCCGTGGTGACATGGCCGTGCGCCTGGCGGTGTCCTCCTGAGAGTACTCACGACATCCTCGACCTGCGCTGAGGCTGTTCTGCGTTAGCATTCAGGGTGTGCTCTATTTTGGATCTGGCCTGTCCCCCAAGGCCCCGGGCTGGAAGATTTGGTCCCCAGTGAAGGAGCCTTGGGAGGTGGTGAGCCCTTCAGGAGCTGGGAGGAAGTTCAGTCAGGAGGGCAATACCAGGACCTTGGCCCTTTCCTATTTTTCTCTTTGTTTCTAAGCCATGATGGGGGGCCACGCAGCTCACTCCCCCCCGACACACACACACATATTCCCACACAGTGACCTGCCTCACCATAGGCCCAAAGCCATGAAGGCAGCTGGCTTCGGATGGAAGCCTCTGAACTGAGCCATGATAAACCTTTCCTCCCTCAGCTGGTTTATCTCAGGTGTTTTGTCATAGCAACAGAAAGTTAACCCAGGGTGCAAACAGACGAAGTGTCTCTGGACTCAAGAAATTTATAATCTAGCTCTGCGATTGTCCTTGAAAATAATGTTACATGAGGAAGCAGAGCTTTGTCTCAGTAATAATGTGATCATATAAATAGGGGAATTTGCCGAGCTGTGACTAGGGGATGGGTTTGTTATGGGGGTTGGGAGGATGTACTGAAAACTCTGGTGTGAATTCGACATCATTGATCTGAAGTCCTTCTTTCTGACAGTATATGGCCAGCAACAACTCTGTAAGATTTTCCAGACTTCTGCAAAATGATAACAGGTCCACATCATTTATTTAGGGTTTTTTATTAGATTTTATGGATTACAGTTGAGCCAGTGCCTGTTCTAAATTATACATAACATTAAAAAGCAAAGTCTGGCCAAGCATGGCGGCACATACCTGTACTCCCAGTACGTGAGAGGCTGAGACTGGAGGATCACAGGTTCAAAGCCAGCCTTAGCTACTTAGGGCAGCCTCAGCCACATTGTGAGACTGTCTCAAAATTAAGAAGTACAATAGGGTAGAATGCCCCTGGGTTCAATCGGCAAGACCATAAAAAACAACGCTAAAAACGAAATCAGAATCTGCGCACCTGTAGGGACATGGGCAATTGGGTAGCTTCTACAAGGTTCTAGTTCCTTCTTACCAGGAAGATAAATCCTGAGGGACTTCACATAACCAATAAATATTTTAGCTTACTTTTTATCTTGAGAGTATTGATAGAAAGGGGAAGAATGCACATGTGTTTATTCAAGAATCTGAGTGGATTCTGCCTGTCTTCCTATTCCTTCTGTTTCCTGCTTTGCTCCTGCCCCGTGTCTGTTTTTAGCCTGGGGTCTTGCCATCACAGTGAGTTTTGTTGCTAAAAGCAGTATTATTTCTAAGTTGTATTTTCCTTCCTTTTTTAACCCAAACTTAATGACGGGAAATGAGAAGGTAACTGTTGTCCTGCCAAGTGTAAGCGGGAGAGCCTTATCTAAGAACTCGCCCCCATTCCGAAGGTTTTAGGCGTAGGCGGTTTCTTCTGCTCGCCCGCTGGATGCCGGGAGGGCCCCCCCCCCCAGTACAGAATGCACTTATGGCAGAAAGGCACTTGGGAAAAAGCACCAGTGGCCTTAGTGTTCCCTCAAGAGTTCTACAGAAAATAGTTATATATTTGTATCAAGCATAAAATATATTTCTTATACCTTACTGAAATCCATATAGGATGTAAAATGGCTTACAAAACTACGAATAGGATAACACATTGTAGAATAATACATAGCACTGGGAAAAAAGATGCCTGTGGAGCCAGGCATGGTGGAGCACGCCGTTTCCATCCCAGCCCTGGGGCAGTTGAGACAGGAAGATCATAAGTTCAAGGTCAGCCTTAGCAACTTAGCAAGCCTCTCAGCAGCTTAGCGAAACCCTAAAAAAAAATAATAATAAAAAATAAAAAGGGCCGGGGGAGCTGGGTGTACTGGAACAGGCCATTCTAATCCTGGTACTTGGGCAGCTGAGACAGGATGATCCCAGGTTTGGAGCCAACTTCAGCAACTAATGAGACCCTCTTTCAAAATAAGTAGTGAAAAGGGTGAGGGTGTGGCTCGGGGGTGACAAGACCAAAAGATAGAAACAATGACAACAACCAGCCCCGCAGGTCCCCCAGGGTGGGCTCATGGAGAGCCCCGCGCCTGCACAGCCTCGGGAAAGGCCAAGGGGCCAGGAGGTACGTGCAGAATCCAGCGGCCCTGAAGTGAAAAGCCACGGGCTTATCAGAAGCAAAGTGATTCTTAGTGCTGTGGCGAGGAATCACCCCCCTGCCTACCTCCCAGGCAGACACCCCAGCAGATGATTTGAAAGCACATCTTTACAACTACTGCAGTGAACCGAGTCGCCAGGGCTGCTTCTTGGCTTCCCTGAGTTACCAAAGCTGGGCCCTTCGGGAAAGCAGAGGATTGCGTTTGCTGTGGGCCGAGCTGCGCAGTGCCGGGTGGGTTGGAGTCACCTGGGGCTCTAGTTAGGTGAGACGTGGGACGCGGAGCTGGGCTGAGCTTGTCCCCGCAGAGCCCAGGTGACCCTGGCGTGCAGAGGCTGGGCGCCTGGACCCGCAGACTCCTCCAGCTCTTGGCGAGCGAACGGCAGAGGCATTGAGTTCATGCCACATATGTTTTGCTGTGGTTCATGGCCCCCTGAAACCCATGCTGGAATATATCCCTGTTACCAGCTATTACAAGGCAGTGCCTGAGGCGGCTGCTGAGGCTTTTCCTCCCTGGGATCAATAGATTAGCAGATTCACGGGTCGTCTTTAGCTTGGTCTGTTGTGAAAGCATTTTGACTAGGTCTCTCCCGCACCCGTCTCAGCCCGCAATGTTCATCCTCAGGACTCTGCCCACGAGAAAACCATCACCAGACGTGGCCTCTCCACCTGAACCAGAACCAGGAGCCCAGTGAGCCTCCTTTTTTGTAACTTGTGGCCCGTATTGTTGTTTGTAGTGGTTTGGATTTAGACTGGCCCCTCGCCCTCACGGAACCCAAGTAGCAATGTTGGGAGTGGGCTGGTTGCAAAGGAGGGGTCCCTAAGGGTGTGGCCCTGGGGACTGGGATCACAAGCGTGTGCCACCATGCCGGGCTCCTTCACCAACTTTTCAATAGACATCTCCATCGACATTCTAACTGTCATAACCTGAAACAACTGACCACGCAACTTAGAGGGAGGAAGAGTTATTTGATCACAGTTTTGGAGATTTCAGGGTCCATGGCGGTGGTGAGCAGAGACACAGAGAAGGAGCACAAGGCTCTGCCTCACGTGATGGAGGCTTGGGACAAGAGAGGGTGAGCAAGCAAGGGATTCAAAGACTCAAGCACAGCCCAAGGCCGCATCCTGGACCCGGCGTCTCCAGCCACACCCACCTGCCTAGGTGACTGTAAGGTGTGAGTCGCCCCGGCCCCACAGGGGTCAGGGCCTGAAGCTAGGAGGTGGAGCTCTGCGATTCCAGGAGGGGACCAGGCCTCCCGGTCCGAAAGAAGAGAGTGCAGAGTTCAGAGAGGAGCCCGAGAGGGAGGGAGGCATTCTCCTGCCCGCCACCAGCCCCCGCGGCCACGCGAATAAAGATATCCGTAATACCGATTATGGATCTCGGCGTGTCTCTATGCGACTGGGACACACACGCTCATCAATCTTATAGTGACCACCCTGTGAGTTCACTACAATGAGTCTATCTGCTGATGAGATCACAGCTGCCGTGATTTAATTACATCACCCTGAACATTAATACATGAGCTTCTCAGGGGACATTCTGTATCTATCCATGAGGTGTGTGGATGCCGAGGGGACTTCAGATAAATGAGGGGAGACTAGAAGAGTGGGAGGAGACTGGAGGAGGGAAGAAGAAGGGAAAGAAAAGGATGGAGGAAGGCAGCAGTTCAACAATGCCGTGTCCAGTTACGGAGGTATCAGTCTCACTAACACCTGAGGATGGGGAGGCAGCGGGTGGGATGCCGAGGCAAACAGCAGTGCCGTGCTTGTGTGTCTGTTGCTCTGAGCCTCGCTGTGATGCATGCACAGTTCCCCTGTAAGAGTATGTAGGACAGGCCTCCTGCCAGCTTTGTGTCTTGAGGAATCTGCACTCACAATACTGTGCAACACAAGGTCACCCACAAAAAAAAGCCTGGTTAAAACATTAAAAAGAAAGATCAACAAAATACGTATGTTTCTTTTCTTAACCTTCGGTTTCAATTCAGCATGGTGTGGCTTAAGTTTCTTGAGTGGTGAGGTATAACACAGCCCAGTAAGGTCTGCAGTTTGTGTTTTTGGTTGGAGGCTGGGAAAACTCAGGCGTCTGCCAGCCCTGCGCCTTCTGAGCCATCAGCGACCGAGCCATGAATCGTGCCGAGCGTCCCAAGCATGTCGGGTTGTGTGCCAATTTAAAATCCAATCTTGACTTTCTCAGAGAGCCATGTTACACTCTCCGGGTGCTGCTCCCAGTACGGAAAGGCTCCCATTTCTAGTGAGGCCTCTGTGGTCTGACACCTTCTGCAGTTTGTTCTGAGACTGATTTTTTCCCCCAGTGAAATGCAGTTATTTTGACAGTAGGCATCAGAGACAGTCCCTAGGAGTCAGACTTCATGGACTGTGCTTTTTCAGCAGGTAGTGGTGTCAAATCCATGGCCAAATGTTCATTTCCAAATGGCCTAAGCCAACCTTAGGCTAACTTTGACAGTACCCACGCTGTGTATACAGCGACAGAGCGAGAGCTCGCCCGGATCCAGGGCTCTCTGAGCGGGGGACAGACGGGAGGAAGCACCTCACCAGAGAGAGGCCCACGCCGCCGGCCAGCGTCCTGCCCTGCGCTCCTGGCGGGTGATCCAGGGTCCAGACTGGAGAAGTATGTGAGCCAGAGTAACTCCTGCCTCCTCCACCAAGCGGCCTCCGGCTTTTGGTAAATCCCGTTGTACCTCTGGTTTTCTGGTTTCCTGGTTTGCTGAGTGGACGTAAAAATAGTAGCCACCTAGTCACAAATTTATACAAGACGCATATGTATATTTCTGTGGATACATTCACACACATTCATATAGGATTCAGTGGTGTGGCGTGTCAAGCTCAGGGGAGAAGCCCCAGAGGTCTTAGTAGATGTTACTCTCCTCCTGTCTGTCCCCTGCACAGAGAGCACTGGATCCGAGTGAGCTCTGTCACTGACTTGTGTACGCAGTGTGGTTACTGTCAAAGTCAGCCTAAGGTTGGCGTGTGGAGAGGAACATTTTTTGTCTACAGATGGCCAGCCAGAAGAGGAAGGGCTGGAAACCACAGGATCTTCAAGCTCCCATCCCTGTGTGCCTCACCTCCAGGATAGGGGTGGGCTGGGCCTTGCAGGTTTGAGGCTAACCTCGGAAACTTAGCAGGATGGGGAAGGAAGGAAGGAAGGAAGGAAGGAAGGAAGGAAGGAAGGAAGCCCACTCTTCATCCTTCTGAGTCCAGTGCTGCTGTATTCGCGGTCCTTCCTCCCTCAATCCTGTGAATCAGCCAGATACCCCGTGCCTTGGGCTATCATGAGCTTGGGGTGGGGTACCTTAAGAGCAAGGTAAATTGCTTAAAGCGAGATCTAGAGAGTTCTAATCTGACATCAGAGCATTCGGGGGAGTCCTTGGGAAGCGCCTGCTTGGCGGTGCATGTGCGTGCGCACATACTGAGTTACGCTTCTTCCTCTGCGAGCAGTGACACCTTCAGATTGAAAGGCCTTTTTGCCTTATTGCCTGGAGTGCACGGCCTTCTTGAATGCACACCAACCCACCCTTTGCCTCTCGAAACCATTCCAGAGTGTGTGTGTTGACCCCTTGCTCCTAAGACCGGGACTGTTGGCATCCCTGCTCCGGTCCCTGTGCCCAACAGAGTGGCGAGGATGCTTCTGCTTGGTCCAGGGCAGCAGGGTAGCCCCGTGCAGGAAGAGAGGAGGGCTGGAAGCAGCAAGGCTTCATTCCCAGGTGTGGCTGTGATAGAGCAGGAGATGCTTTCCCTCCCTGGAGGGCCGGCGCGGCCGAGGCTGCAGCCCTGTGCACGGGCTCTGTGGCCTCACTAGGGAGCGCAGCCTTGCCTGTTCCAATCGCAGCGCTCTGTCCTGCGGTTGGCCGTGGCCAGGGCTCTCTGCCCTGTGCTCTTGGGGGCTTTGACTTCTTCCCTTCACAGAGCCGTCTCTCATCCTCGCGGTGTTCAGATTAAATAGGGGCATTGATGTCAGGTGTGTAGCACCTGCTCTCACAAACTGCAGGTCCTCCAAACCTTAGCCTTCAACACCACCGCCATTATTTACCGTAACTATCAGAACCGAATTTAAGTGTGGGGGGGAGGGGCAATGTGTATGCGAATCTTGCATGTTGGAAGTGGGATTTGAGGATAGATGGTCGGGCGGACATCAGCAGACATGAGCCCAAATG
The DNA here is from genome assembly GCF_963383645.1 of Muscardinus avellanarius. NCBI lineage: Eukaryota > Metazoa > Chordata > Mammalia > Rodentia > Gliridae > Muscardinus > Muscardinus avellanarius. The sequence continues at coordinate 62,264,954 of NC_137803.1, forward strand.
TAGCCAACAGGAGGATCACAAGTGTGAGGCCGGCCTGGGCGACTCAGACCCTGTCTCAAAATAATTGTTTTTAAATAAAGGGCTGGGAGCTGGGCATGGTGGCGCACGCTTGTAATCCCAGCATTCGGGAGGCTGAGACAGGAGGATTGGGGTTCGTGGATAGCCTCAACTACTTAGTGAGGCCCTTTGCAACTCAGTGAGACCCTGCTTCAAAATAAAGAATAAAAAATAGGGCTGGGGATGGAGCTCAGAGGCAGATTGCCTCTGGGTCCCATCCGCAGCCTTCCCCTCCACACCCCATGGAAGCCACCGTGGCGGGAGCTGGCTGGGAGGTTGCCAGCGGAAGGTAGAGCTAGGACCGGCACCGTGGTGGCATGCTTTCAAATTCTGTTTTGAAGGAAAAATTGGTAAAATTTTGAGTGGATTTGATCTGGAATGTAGCAAGGAGAGGTTGAGAGGGATGGAGACAGAGCCTTGCCGCTGCGTCTCTGCAGGTGGTGTGGCGGTCACGTAGGTAGGTGGTCTGCAGGCGGTGGTGGGGGCTGGCGCCGCGGATGCAGGAGGAGCAGGGGCTCCCTTCTGGATATGAGGTGTTTGGGTTGGCACCGAGTCCACCAAGTGGGACTGTCATGTGCGCCAAATTCAGATACACTCTTAAATTTAATATGAAGAGAGCCTAGACCACATTTTAACTGTGCTGTGCAGCCTTAATGTAATTTCCTGTTAATTTGATGCTCGTAAAAGTTAAGCAAAGTCCTGCAGCGAACCCAGTGCCGCCCGGTCCTCTCAGGGTGCCGCAGGAGCAGATCACGTGTCCTGCGGGTGTCCTGTCTAGAAATGTTCTCCACCCACTTCCTCTGATGCCAGACGCCATCCTTGGCTTGGGTACTTGCTGAGTGTCGCCTGAGGGAGTGGCTGGGGCACTCAGATAGAACGCCGAGACAGGAAAGGGCAATGCTGGACAAGTGCCCGTGTCCTTGCGTCATGCCAGACCTCCCCTTCCACGGCACGTGAAGATCTGTCCAGAAACACGTGTCCCTAACGCTGCAGCGCTGAAGGGTCTCCAAGTTGTGCATGGCCACAGGAAATGTCCAGGGCAAGCCCAAGTGTCAATGGCCACTTACGCCTGGCACGCCATCAAAAGGTACATGAGGCTTCATTACGCCATGACGTTGGTCCTCTAAGCCGGGCATGGTGGTGCACACCTGTAACCTCAGTACTTGGGAGGCTGAGACAGGGGGATCACAGGCTCAAGGCCAGCCTCAGCTGCTTAGCGAGACCCTGTCTCAAATTAAAACAACAATTGGAGACTAGCCTGGCATGATGGCACATGCTTGTAATCCTAAGACAGGAGGATCATAGGTTCGAGGCCAGCCTCAGCAACTTAGTGAGACTATTTCAAAATAAAAAGGGTTGGGGATGTAGCTCAGAGGTAGCTTGACCCTGGGTTCAATCCCCAGAACCACAAGAAATTAAATTAAAAATAAATTAAAGTCTGGGGGTGTAACTCAGAGGTAGAATGCCCCAAGTTTAATCCCCAGTAACACACACACACACACACACACACACACACACACACACACTCACACACAATCATACCTAATTATCAAGCTATGTGAATAAGGTATATTTCATGTGAAACATAAATGAATTTCATGTTTAGATTTTCATCTCATCCCCAGGACATCTCATGTATGTGAAAATATATTTAAAAAAAAACAAACCCAAAGCAGCTCTGGACTCAGGCCTTTTAGGTCAGAGGGCTCCGCCGTCTACACACACAGAGCCGATGCCATCCTGTGTTTCCTGCTGGCTCTGAGGCGCACGGCACCTTGCCCTGCACGGATCCAGACTCCCACATCCTCCTGTTCATGGGACTGTTCTCAGATATAGTTTGTGAAGAATTCATATATGCATAAAAGACTATTTCAGTAAAATTTTTTAGTATACTTAATGATTAAACAAATAATGAAACACAAAACCCCCAAATGGAAAAGCCATTTAGCAAGCCGTAAACTGGCAGCTCAGTGCCCAGCCGGAGCTCGGAGCGACGCAGCCCCATCCCCGCAAGGCCCGCGCGGGGTGAGCGGCCATTTGCCCCTGACGTTGATGATTCTCCGCTGACCCAACCAGTGTCACTGTGAAAGCCGACCTCGAGTGGAACTCAACCCCACTGTGCTCCTGTGCCCATCAGCCCGTCACCTAGGTCGTCACTGGCATGTACAAGTAGAACACGGGCCTGGAGACGCCGGTGACTGTTAGGTAGAGCTCTCGTGCAAAACTGAGCTTTCAATGAATATAATTCCTGTTTCATCGTCAATTTGATTTTTTTTTAACTTTCTTCCTTCTTCCCAGAGCCCAGAATGTGCCCTTTGAGCGCGCAGAATCCCCTGCTCTGGCCAGGCCGGCGCCGAAGCGTGTGGTGGTGATGGAGGCGCTTTGCCACGGCTCAGGGCTCAGGGTCTCCCTTGGCCCCTTCTGTCCCTCTGTCTCTCTCTTTCCTTTCTCCGGGTTTTAACTTGGAGGTCTGCTCACGCTCCATCCTGCACCTCGGTGAATTTTGGCGCCTGCGTTGCGGGCTGGGGCCACTCTGCTCTCTGGGCGTGGCTGAGCACGCACGCAGTCTCACACAGCATGGGCGATCGACTGCTCTCCTCTCAGCCAGGGAGGTGTGGAAACCTGTCATCCCAGAGCATGGGCGGCTGAGACAGGAGGATCACAGCCAGCTACTGCTGCCCGGGAGACTCTCAACAACTCAGACTGTTTCAAAATAAAAAATAAAATAGGGCTGGGAGTGTAGCTCAGAGTTAGGATACCCCTGGGTTCCCTCCCCAGCCCACAGCAGCAACAAGGCAGAGCTGTGTCTAGTAACATAAGTCCTGAGAAGACCTTGGAAGGGTGCCGGGCACAGTGGTGCACACCTGTAATCCCAGTACATGGGAGGCTGAGACAGGAGGCTCACAGGTTCAAGGGTAGCCTGGGCCACTTACCAAAACTCTGTCTCAAAATAAAAAATAAATAAATAAATAAAAAGGTCTGGGGGTGTGGCTCAGTGGTAGGGCATCCCTGGGTCCAGTCTCTACTCCCGCGGGGGTGGGGGGCACCTTGGGAGGCTGTGCAGCAGCTCAAGGGCTGTTCATCTTCTGCCTTGCCTTCCACACGCAGTTACTAAGGGCCTCTTTTGCCCTCTTCCTTTCCTGGAGCTGCAGATGTGCACCCGAGGATGTCGTGGTCTGTATTCTGGTGTTAAGGACACCAGCGAATCACTGCGGCACAGTCATTGGTGACGGGAGTTTGAAAGGCTGTTGGCGTCGCAGAGTGAGCTCTGGGCCCCTGAGGGCTCAGGGAAGGGCGGTGAGGGGCCGCAGGGCGGGAGGGCCCCAGGGCCCGGGCAGATGCGCCTGCGCACCTGCGCACTAGTTTGGTACCTATAACTCGGTCTGAGGGGCCAAAATGCGCCCCTCGGTGCCTACTCCTCGGTTTCCCTTTACTGACTGCGCAGAGAGGTGAGGCCAAACGTCCTGGACAGTGGCGTGAATGTTCTTCTGTGTTGTCAACTTGTTTGGACTGGGAGACCACAGGGCTGTGTTGATGAGATGATTGGCACGAGAGACAGCAAATTGAAGGGGAAGTCCTGCCCTACGTGCCGCAGCACTGTCCAATAGGCTGGGACTCAGAACAGGGCAGAAGAGGAGGAGGAAGGGGCCTGCCGGCAAGCTCCATCCTTTCTGGGACTGCGGCCCTGGCTGCTCTCCCCTGAGGATGCAGGGCTCCCGTTCATGCTTCTAACCCGGACTCTCCCCTGGTCCCAGGCCCGTTGGGCGTGGACAGGGGCGCGTCGTGGTCCTGTGTTCCGAGACGGCAGCTATGTGAGCCGAAAGTGCCTGGTTCCTCCAGCCGGCTTGTGTGCAGGCATCTGTCCTGGTATGGGAAAATTGCCCCAGTATTGATTCCCAGTAGAAATATAAAAGGCGGTCAGGGCCTGGTGCCCTGCGAGCTCTCAGGCAGGGAAGCGTGGCCTGTTACATTCCAGAACTTTCCTTCCCCTCTCCTTTGCCCCGCCGGTTATTAGGCCACAGAAAGAATGTAGAGGCAATTAAAGAGAGCCTTAAAAATATAGCGAAGCACTGGGCATGCTGGCGCACGCTTGTAATCCCAGTGCTTGAGAGGCTGAGACAGGAGGATCGCGCAGGTTCAAAGCCAGCCTCAGCTACTTAGAGTCTCCAAATAAAATATAAAATAGGTTCCATCTCCAGTAACACAAATACACACACACAGAGAGAGAGAGAGAGAGAGAGAGAGAGAGAGAGAGAGAGAGAGAGGCAATTAAAATCCTCGAGATCACAAAGAAGCACATCTTCAAACTGTAAGGAGAGCAGGAACCTGTGCCTTGCCCTGGGACAGTCCTTGCGGCTGCGGCTGCTGCGACCGGCGCCTCCGCCTCCTTTTCTCTAGGACCTGCCCTGGTAGATGTGGAATCCATACGCTATTTCAAAGCGGCCATAATTGTTAGGTGGCGAGTAGAGCAGAGAGGGGGAAAATGGACTATCAGCGCTCGCCTTAGGCAGCTTAGGTAGTAAGTGGGACGGGATGGCACCACCCGCCCTGCCCCTGCCAGGGAAAATGAGGTGCTGACCCTTTGGCTTGGTCATGCCGATAAGAAAATGCCAGTAAAACTGTGTTTAAGTACCAGGGGTCCGGGAGGAGGGCGAGGCCCATCTTCAGGCTCTCCAGCATGTCTCTCTGGCCTTTTCCTTCCATTTCTATTTCTTGTTTTGTAATGAAGTCTTGCTGAAGCTGTGACTGAGCCGTCCATCGGTTCTTCAATTTTCCAGACTCAACGTATCTATTTGAATCAGGGAAAAGAGCCCACTGCACCGTTACAACCCTAAGGGCCGCTTTGGGACTCCGCAGCTTCCGAGTGGGCTCGCCAGTGCGATAAGCCCCCTCTCGTAATGCTCCCGTCCGTGGGCTGTGCTCCTGTGGAGAGCCTTGACTGACACAGGGGGGCCAGACGCGGACCACACGCAGGAGCCTGGAGCTCCTTGGGGGTGTTAGGAAGCCGTCAAGGGCCCAGGCAGGGACGTGGGGTGGCTGATTGCTTGTTGGTGGCCCAGACAGGGAGGCGGGGCGGGAGGCAGAGAGGCAAGTAGAATCGGTCTATCTCTTTCCCTTCCTCCGTTACTCCCTTCCTTTCATACTGGGGGTTGAGCCCAGGGATGTTCTGCCTCTGAGCTGAACCCCAGGTCTCATCAGAAGCTTGTTTCGCATCCCTAAGCCGTCTACCTAAATCTAAACATTCCCTGTTAACCAAGTCACACTGGAATGTGCTTTACTCAACTCACACAGACTTGTGAGGACCAAGACAACAAGGGGGTGTGTGGTGTCACACACCTGTAATCGCAGTCCTGGGGAGGCTGAGAAAGGAGGATTGTAGATATGAGCCAGCCTTGGCAACTTAGACCCTGTTTTAAAATAAAAAATAAAATAGGGGGTGTAGCTCATATGCAGATTGCCCTGAATTTGATCCCGAGTATCAAATAATAGTTATGATAGAATAAAAATAACAAGAAGCATAGACAGATGGCCGAAACACGATGTTTGAAGAGTGTTTCTATTTTCTCTGTAACTCCAGTGAGGAGGAGCCTGTGACTGCCACCTCTGCCCCGGCTGTGGAGCTGAGATGGGAGGAGGCAGCCTGGCTCAAGAGGCCGGCATTCCCACTCTGCTCTCCACTCTGAGAGGTGTGATATAAGAAGGCTTGGACAGAAGCAGGAAGCGGTGCTGCACACCTGGAATCCCGATACTTGGGAGGCTGAGACAGGAGGATCACAGGTGTGAGGCCAGCCTCAGCAACTTAGTGACATCAAATTAAAAAGCTCTGGTGTAGCTCAGAGGTGCAACACCTCTGAGTTCAATCTCCCAAAATCAAACGAAAAAAGGAAAAGAAATAGAGAGATACGTGCTTTGATATAAAACATAGTGCCAACTTATGTGGTAATTGTGTTCTATATTTGACTTGAGAGGCAAAAATAACGTTATAGATATTACTTTAACAAATTTTTGAATGAAGCCGGGCATGGTGGCACACACTTGTAATCCCAGTATTTGGGCACCCGAGACAAGAGGATTGCAGGTTCTTGGCCAGCCTCAGCTACTTAGTGAGGTCTTCCACAACTTACTGAGACCTTGTTTCAAAATATAAAATAAAAAGTAGGGCTGGGAGTGTAGCTCAGAGGTAAAATGCCCCTGGGTTCAATCCCCATTAACTCACACACACACACACACACACACACACACACACACACACACACATCTTGAAAGGTCCTCAAATCAATTTTCCTTTCCTTTCTCTTTTTCTCTCACAGTAAGGACAGGTATCTGCATTTCTTTGCATGTTCTTTGCTCTGTAGAGGCCCACAGAGCGCCAGCATGTAAGGTCACAGTGTTATCTAGCCGTCATGGACTAAAGCATGTCTCCTCAGAAGCCACGTGCCGCATCCAAGCCCCGTGCGACTCCTTGGCAGTGTGGTCTTCAAAGAGGTACTGAAGGCCACAGGAGCCCCAGTGCCCCGCGGCCGGCGCCCCAACAGAGGAAGAGGGGGCACCAGGGTGGGCAGCGGGCGAGGCCGTGAGGGGCAGGGAGGACGGCCATCTGCCAGTCGAGGAAAGAAAGTGCCTTGACCTGGGACTTCCAGCTCCCAGAGACAAGAGACAAAGCGTTTCCATTGTTTAAGCCTCGCGGTCTGCGACCCCCGGGAAGCTTAGAGTAGCAGTGTGCCTGGGGCACCGCCTTGGTCCTCACGGGCTCATGATGGAGCCCCAAAGCCTGGGGCTGGAACGTAGGGTCTGCGGGGAAGCTCAGCTCACACGGCTAACAGCACACCAGCAAAGTGCTGCTGTCGCGCCTCCGCTGAGGGGGAGAGGGAAAGGTCGCTTAGCAGCACCCGGACTCTGCGGACTGCGGGCCCTGCGAAGCTTTTGTGGAAGGGAAAATGAAGCTTTCTCCAGAAGAGAGGAGACTGGGAAGCCGGGGCACAAGTAATTCTCGGCCTGTGACTCCCCGGAGCGGGAGTCAGCCTCCGTGACTCCAGACAGGCTCCCCTCCAGACCAGCTCGTCTGCGCTTCATTGCTGGCAGGGGTGGCCTTCCCGCCAGGGAGCCAGGAGCCTGTCTTCATTCACCAGGGCTTCCTTCAAAGGTCCGCTGGCGTTCTTTTGATTTGACTGCAGGTTTATGTTGCTTCTTGGGTTTTTCTGGTTTGAAGGATAACCAGAAATTATCAGAGGGTTGTAAAAGAGAGAAGTAGAAAGAGGGTCACTTTATGTTTACACAAATGTTAATATATCTCTCCATATATAAAACAATGGATTTTGAGTATTCTGAAAGCTTCCTGTGGGGCCTTGGGTTTCAAGAAAAGATTTTATGAGCTGGGTGTGGCCTCACACTCCTGTAATCCCAGTATTTGGGAGGACCATAGGTTTGAGGCCAGCCTCAGCAGCTTAATGAGACTCTGTTTTAAAAATAATAAAAGGGTGAGGAGATGTAGCTCAGAGGTAGAATACCCTAGAGTTCAATTACCGATATCACGAAAAAAAAGAACTTTATGAGACCTGTTAATTGTTTAAAAAAGGAAAGGATTCATTTTGTGAAATAAGAAGTGTCATTTTGCGTGTCCTCTGAAGCCAACTTCTATTTAGTGGTTAGCCAGCGGCTAGAGGCATGCCATTATGGTACCTTCAAAGTCAACTCTGCAGTGACCCGCATAGTGGACAACCGTTGCCTGCCAGTCTTGCCCACAACCCAAAGAGCTGTAAGAGTTCATTGCCCTAGAGAAACACAGTAGGAGTCAGCAGAGTGCCTGGTTTCCACATGTGCACATCAGAAATAGCTAATTTTGCATTTTGACTCTAACCAGTGAGGGGGGATAAGTGCACCCCAGGGTCTTTCTGTCTGAGCCAAGCAGAAAAGTCCCTGCAGAAGCCCTCTGGCAGCACTGCACAGGGGAGGAGCGCTGGAGCCTCGGAGATGTGACGGCAACCCCGGGTGTTAATGGAGCCATCACACTGAAGGGCTGAGGTCCGGGCTTATGAGGTACAGGGCTGCATAAAGCGTAATGAAAAGCCACAAGCTCAGCCTTTTAAAAGGTGATCTCGTCTGTGTTTCCTTTTGCTAGAGAAAGAATTGTGCTTTGTTTCCTTTACACCACTCTCTCCAAATCTCAAGTTTCAAAATTAGGGAATTGAAGTCCCTAATGTGTTTCAGAGAAAGGGTTTTTTTAAAAGAGAATGCTAACTGGGTCAAGGTGTCTGTCCATTCCAGACAGAGGCCCAGGGAGCAGAGGTCAGGCTGGGAGCGCTGGCCTTGTAGCACTCCGGAAGGACTTCCAATTTCATCCTTAGTGCTGGGAGAGCCTTGGTGGGGTGGATGGATGAGTGGATGGATGGATGGATGGATGGATGGATAGATGGATGATGGATGGATTGATTATGGATGGATGGATGATGGATGGATGGATAGATGATGGATGATGGATGGATGATGGATGGATGGATGATGGATGGATGGATAGATGATGGATGATGGATGGATAGATGGATGATGGATAGATGGATGGATGACTGGATGGATGGGTGGATGACTGGATGGATGGATGGATAATGGATAGGTGGATGGATGGATGGATGGATAATGGATGGATGTATAGATGATGGATGAATGATGGATAGATGGATAGATGGATGATGGATGAATGATGAATGGGTGATGGATGGATGGATAGATGGATGATGGACAGATGGATGAGTGGATGGATGGATGATGGATGGATGGATGGATGGATGGATGGATGAGTGGATGGATGGATGATGGATGGATTGATAAATAGATGGATAGATGGATGGATGGATGGATGGTGGATGGATAGATGATGGATGAGTGGATGGATGGGTGAATGCATGATGGATGAATGGGTGGTTGGATGATGGATGGATGATAGATGAGTAGATGAATGGATGATGGATGGATTGATGGATAGATGGATGGATGGATGGATGATGGATGGATGGATGATGGATGGATGGATGATGCATGGTGGATGGATGATGAATGGATGGATGGATGGATGAGTGGATGGATGGATGGATGGATGATGGATGTTGGATGGATGGATGGATGATGGATGGATGGATGATGGATAGATGGATGGATAGATGGATGGATAGATGGATGGATGATGGATGGATGGATGATGGATGGATGGATGGATGGATGGATGAGTGGATGGATGGATGGATGAGTGGATGCTTGAGTGGATGGATAGATGGATGACAGATGATGGATAGATGGGTAATGGATGATGGATGGATGGATGATGAATGGATGGATGATGGATGGATGGATGATGGATAGGTAGATGGGTGAGTGCATGGTGGTACTGGAAATTGAATCCAAGGGAATTCTACCTCTGAGCTACACCCCAGCCCTTCATTTGCATAGTCTCCAGGACTTTTGGATACTTTCACCTTATAGGACAAAAAGCAACTTTGCAGATGTGGCTTCGGTAATTAGTAATTTTGCATGCTTATTGTGAGAGACTATTCTCTCTTGGTTTCTCCATATCATCAGAGAGGTTTGAGACACCTCAGAGGTGGAGGACAGCAGGTGCAGCAGCCCTGGCACCAGGAGCAGCCCGTGGCATATGAGGAGGGCCCCGGGACTGTACCGTGTGCACTTGGCCCAGCACCTGGCGAGGTGCTGATGCTCAGAACTGCGTTGGTAGCAGGCGGCACTGGGGCTCAGAGGACAGTCATGCCACCTGATAAAGCATCCTTCTACCTTGTCCTTCCTCCTGGCTTTTTTCTTTCTTTCTTTTCTTTTCTTTGTTTTTTTTTTTTTTTTTTTTGGTGTGATACTAGAGATTGAACCCAGGAACATTCTCCCTCTGAGACACACCCCAAACCCCAGCCTTACTTTATGTTTACTTATTTTTATTTTGAAATAGAGTCTTACTAAGTTGCTGAGGACCTCAAACCTGTACTCCTCCTGTCTCCGTCTCCCTAACACTGGGATTACAGGTGTACACGACTGCTCCCAGCCCTCTTGGTTTCTTAAGCTTGCTTGCAATGCCCCTAAAGTTGCATCAGTTGGCTCTTACCACTTTTGTAAAGCTTAGAGTGTTCGGGAACTGTGTGCTTTTGAGTGACCTCTGCTGAAGGCGGGATAACAGCTTCGGGAATGAGAAGAGCATATCCTGCTCCATGCCGGCTCATCACTGCCTTCCAGAAAATTCTCCTTACACTTGAGTTCCCACAACACCGCTCGAAGGATCATTTAGCTTCTGTTTCGGTCCCGCGTCAGACCACCCAGTGGACGAGTTGTTGGCAGTGAAACGGAAGGTTACATCTCCCTTTTCACCCTTCCCACTGGCGGTGGGAAGTCGGGAGGGCGGCAGCCGGTTCAACTGCTCTGTGCACAACCTCCCAAATTGCTAAAAATGCACATTTTTCTGGTAGGAGGATGACCTTGCATTAGTCACTAAACTTAATAGAACAATGAAGTCATGATTAGATGCTGGTGGATTCTCAGATCCCACTTCAGACCACCCAGTGGACGAGTTGTTGGTAGGAATTGGGAGGTGACAGCTCACTCCCCCGCCCCGCCGCCTCCAGCATTAGCAGTGGGGCCTTGGTAGGGGGGCAGCTGGTCCATCTGCCTTCTTACTGAGCAGTTTCCCTGTCGCTGCCACAGCATGATACCCCAAATCAGGCAGATGAGAACAAGGCACGAATATCATCTCTCAGCTCCCAGATCAGAGTGCAAATTGTCTCTGGAGAGCTGGCGTTCTGACTGGAGGCCTGGGAAGAATCCTTGGCTGGCTGACTCTGGGGCTCCTGCCTCTCCGTCTCCAGGGCCAGAAGCAATGGTCTGGTCTTCCTCGCCTGGCGCTGTCCCTTCTCTGTCTTTTCTAAGCACCCTGTAATTTTGTTCGCCTGTCAGTGTAACGCACGCTCATCTCCCCATCTAGAGATGATAAGCTTAATCACACCCTCAAAGCTCTTTTTGCCAGAGAAGGCAACATATTCCAAGGTTCTGGACATTACGGAAGTGAAGAAATAAAGGATTTAAACTAAAAATTTTAGGATATATGAATGTCTTGAATTCCAGATAAATGGGTCAGTAGGATAGTGGGGGGGGGGGGGAGGAAGAGGTAGACAGTAGGAAAGGACCAGTCCAAATAATATTGCCCATGTATGAGGGTGTCACTACTAGTGTCCCCAACTAGTGACCCCTGTCTCAGCCTCCCAAGTCCTGGGATTACAGGCGCGTGTCACCATGCCCGGTGATAGTGGATTCCTGAGACTTTTTATTGTAACTCTTATGTTAGATTTTAATGTAATCTACATACCATCATACGGCATTATCATTTGTCTCGGCAAGTTTCGGTCTATCTTATCTTTTCATGTTGCCGATGAGAGGGTTTTCATTTCATTTAGAACTCCTGTCAGCATTTCTCGGAAGACCGGTCTGGTGGTGAGAAAGTCCTTTGCTTTGCTTGTCTGGCACTCTGTCTCTCCTTCATGTCTGAAGGGCAGCTTCGGTGGGTATGTTATTCTTGGCTGGAGTATTTTTCCTTTAATATTCTGAATATATCATCCCACGCTGTCCTGGCCTGCAAGAATTCTGATGATAAATGTGCTGATCTTTCTCTGGAGGTGCTTTTATAGATAATAAATCATTTTCCCCTTGCTAATTTCAAAATTTTGTCCAGAGAGAGAGAGAGAGAGGGAGAGAGAGAGAGAGAGAGAGAGAGAGAGAGAGAGAATGAATGTGTGTGTGTGTGTGTGTGTGTGTGTGTGTGTGTGTGTGTGTGTGTTACTAGAGACTGAACTCGGGGCATTCTACTTCCCAGCTACACTCCTAGACCTTTCTATTTTTTTCTTCATTTTGAAACAAGGTCTCACTAAGTTGCTGAGGGCCTCGCTAAGTTGCAGAAGCTGACCTTGAACCTTTGATCTTCCTGTCTCAGCCTCCCAAGCACTGGGATTGCAGGTGTGCACCATCACACCCAGCTTTGTATTTGTTTTTTACTCTGACAATATGATTAGATTTCTCAGTGAAGATCCCTTTATTCTTCGTTAATTTAGAGTTCTTTGGGCTTCTCGGATGTGGGAACTTTTCTGCCACTATTTTCTTAAATAAACCTTTTGCCTTTTCTCTTTCTCTCCTCCTTTCTAGAAATCATAACTTTTACATTTGTTCACTCTGGTGTCCCATAACTCCCACAGGCTTTAAAGCAATACCTTTTCATTCTTTTCTATTATTTCCCCTCTGCTGGGTAACTTTAAATGATTCGACTTCAAGGTTTTAGATTCTTCTGCCTCACCCAGTCTGCTGTTGGTGTTCTCTATTGGACTTTTCATTTTAAGCATTATATTTTCCTGCTCTAGAGTTTCTGAAGTTTTTGTTTATTTTCTTCCTATGATCCCACCTCTTTGTTGAATGTTTATGTATCATCTTTCTGGTTTCAGTCAATGGTCTATTTGTATTTCTTTGGAGCTCTCTGAGTCTCAGGATGATTTTTTTTTCCTTTCTTTAGTACTGGGGATGGAACCCAGGGGCATTCTACCTCCCAGCTATACCCCCAGCTCCATTTTTTTATTTTTTATTTTTTAAACTGGGTCTTACTAGGTTGCAGAGAGCCTCACTAAATTGCTGAGGCTGGCCTTGAACCTGCAATCGTACTGTGTCATCCTCTTAAGCACTGAGGTTACAAGTGTATGCCACCATGCCCAGCTCTGATATTTTATTTCAAAATTGTATTTAATTGGTAGACCACACTTGGAGGAAATTGACATCTTTCTCATAAGTCATCTTATTCATGAATGTAATATATTCTTTATTTTTATCTTCTTACTTTTGTATTTTATCCATAAAAGTCTTAGGAACTGTATGTTAGGTTAATACTTAAATGTTTTTAGCAATCAAGAGTCGACCAGAGTAGCAGTATCATGGAAAATATATGCACGTATAATTAGTGTATTTTTCTGTGTATGCTTTATTTCAAGAATTGCCTTACAGAATTGAGTCTATGAGTTGACAAAGTCCAGGACCCACAGGGGGCTCTTGGGAAGGGGAGAGCATATCCACCCAGAATTCACGGGCCGAGTTGAAGTCCCCCCACGCTCTTGCTTGCACCTCACACAGATTTTCAGGGTGTCTAGCTAAGTAATTGACTTGGGCCTGCCCAGATGTTGAGCGATAATCGCCCTTTTGTAGAAGTAATCCACTGTGCTCACCACTGCTGTCTGTGAGTTCACGGCAAGTGAGCTTGTGCCTGGATTAGAGTTTGATTAAGTGAGTGTGAACTAGAGCAAAACCATTTCAGTACAGCTCCGATTCCCAATTAACCCGCCTCCCATTTCCTATTGATTATCGCTGATGTAGGGAAGGTATTTGATTTTTAGAAGATGGTCTCGTATCTGCATCATCCCAAGTTCTTAGATTTGTCCTCATAGTTTGCCTGTGGATTCAGTTTGATTTTTTATATTGATAATGATATCCTCTGAGAAGAATTCTATTTTGATCGTATTATCTATAAGTAAGTATGGTTATTAAAACTGTTCATTTTTTTTATCTTACGGTATTATCGGTACACCAAGTAATGCATTAATTACTAGCAATAATATTGGATGACCTTCTTCATTCTTTGATCTTGGTGGGACTATGTCTAAAACACCACTAGAAAGGGGGTTTTTGCTTTAGCTATTGTATAAATTTGTTAAATAGATTTCACTTATTTCTTTTCTTAGTTGTTTAAGTCATAAATAAGTTTTGAGCTTTATGAAATATTTTTGTATCCATTGAAAAAACAATGATTTCAGCCATCTAGTATGTGGATTTTGTTTATTAGTTTGTTAATGATAAACCACACTTCTTTCTCTGCAGTAAAGTCTACCTGGCTATGATGCATTACGTGTTTACCATGCCATTTCAGTTGATTAGCAAATTTTATTTATAATTTAAGTCTATGTTCATGAGTAAAATCCACTTATAGTTTCTTCTAGCCTTATTTAATTTTGAAATTAAAGTTACTTTAACATCATAAAATTTTTTAGTTTTGATAAATGATAAGTCAATCGTGTAATTTTACAAAGAGAGTGAGAAAGCTTTCAGCTGCCGACGAACAATCGGGTGAGGATTATTCCTCCTCCTGACCCCCGGGTCGGCCGATGGAACGAGTTACGCCAACGTCTGTTTAGTGGGGAACTCCGGAAGGGCCGGGGCGCATCTGGCCTGACTCTCTCTGTCTTTTGGCCCAGGACACACTGGCCGTTTGCTGAAATCCCTGTGCGTCATCAGCCTCTCCTTCCTGGTCCTGCACATCGTTTTCCACAGCACGCTGGCGAGCCTGGAGGCCCAGCACCGCATCGCGCCCGGATTCAACTGTGAGTGAGGCTGTTTACTGTGCTTTCTCTGTGTGTGTCTGAGAGAAATCTGCGCAATAACCATTTTATAAGACTCACGGCGTCAGCCATTGAGCAGATACAATATGAATACCTATAAAGAAGCTTTGCATGAGAAGAGAGGTCATAAGACCAACTTAATGAATCTCTAGCATATATGAGATACTGACTTCCTATCTGCATGTAAAACATTACCATCGGGCTTAACCTAAACCAATCAACAAGGCCGGGCGTGGTGGGGCACACTTGTCATCCCAGCATTCAGAGGCTGAGGCAGAAGGATCGCGGTTCATGACCAGCCTCAGCTACTTAGTGAGGCCCTTTGCAACTCAGTGAGGACCGGTTTCAAAATAAAGAATAAAAAATAGGGCTGGGGTTGTAGCTCAGAGGTAGAGTGCCTCTGGGTTCCATCCCTAGTACCGCAAAAAAAAAAAAAAAAAAAAAATCAACATACGGTCCTTGTAGCTTGCAGTGTAGCTAAGAAAAACAGTGTATACATGATTTCTAACCACACACATCAGAATATGAAAGTTGAATAACATTATATGAATTCTATGATCATGACATCAATCCTCTTCTACAGCATAATGTAAGGTTTTCTGTCTTTCTGGGGAAAATGTCACAGCAGAAATATATTTTTTTAATTATAAGTCTCTTATTGGTATTCATAGGGAAGTAATATATCTTATACCCATAATATTTTGAATTCCCGATCTGACAAAGTCTGTGTGTTTATGATTTGTCTAGACAGTATCTTTCCAGTCCTGAGTTTCCGTTCTTGCAGAATGTGTGGTTATCACTTGAACACTAGGAGCAGCTCACGCAGATGGAATGCAATCCATACGTTTCAAGTTAAACCTGAAGGAAGCCTAGGATATTTGCAATCGTCTGTAATAACTGTTTTTACTTGTCAGATTCTCTTTGAAGGACCCATTTGTGGGTTTGAAATTTCCTGAACTTCGTGAGCCCAAGTACAAGTAGTAAGAAGTAAACATACCCTCTCCCATCAAATAAAAAGATCAAAATTGTTCTCGGATCAAAGAGACTTAACTTAAACATAGCGGAGAACTCTGTGGTAGAACTCGTGTTCATGAATTATTCATTGTTCTCGTGTCCAAATTGAGACGCGCAGCGCGGGGTCAGTTCTCGGGTTGGTCACCCTGCCGGGCTCCGAGCCCCCTGACGGTCGTATCATCGGCCAGCACGATTGTTGGTTGAAGTTGTGTAATTTCGGGTGTGGTCATAATTCTGAAAATTAACATATAGTCTACATACCACGAAACTCATCTACTTAAAGTATCCAGGTTAGTGGTTTTTAGTACATTCAAAAGGCTGTGCCACCATCTACAACACGTGTTTCAGAACAGAGTGTTCACCCTCAAAAAACCCTGTTTCTAGCCGGGCGTGGTGGGCACGCTTGTAATCCCAGCATTCGGGAGGCTGAGGCAGGAGGATTGCGTTTCGTGGACAGCCTCAGCTACTTAGGCCCTTCGCAACCCAGTGGGACCCTGCTTCAAAATAAAGGATAAAAAAATAGGGCAGGGGGTGTAGCTTGGAGATAGAATGTCCCTGGGTTCTCTCCCCAGTGCTGCAGACAACAAGGACAAAGTCTTTCCACAAATAGCTTCCCATTTCCTTCCCATTCATTCCTAGACAACCTCCAGTCTACTTTCTGTCTCTGTTAGGCTCACCTACTTGCACATCTTCTCTTAGTTGATACAGTCCTTGGCCTTTGGGTCTGGTTTATTTTTGTTAACATAATGTTTCCAGGGTTCTTCTGTGATATAGCGTGTGTCAACACTTTACTCCTTTTCATGGCTGCATGATATTCAGTTGTCATGATGTCATCTTAATGTTTAAAAAAGCCAAACACTGTCCCATTATTAAAGTGTAGATAAAACACCTTGCTGAAATCATGGCATTTTGGGTTATGTTATAGTGATAAAGCATTTATTATATTTGGTCAGGTTTTACATCTAACACTGAAAGTTAGAAACAGTATTTTAGAGTGCTTCTCAGCCCCAAATCCTATGCATGTGTCTAAGTAAAATACTCCCAGGATTCTGAAGACACATTTAATAACCATAGTGTTACCCAAGGAAAAAACTTCACCCACGATTTCCCCAGGGGAACCCAATGTGGTCTCCATCATGAGGGGTGTTTCATCTCAGGATACATTTCAATTCATTAGATACACCCGTGTACACACACACACACACACACACACACACATGCAAACACAAACATATACACATGTGCACACATACATAACATGCACACCTATAAACATACATGTACATATACACAAACACATACACACATATACAAATGCATACATATATAGCATATGCAAAAATATACATGCATTGCCGGGTGTGGTGGCGCACATTTGTAATCCCTGCGCTTGGGAGGCAGAGACAGGAGGATCGCACAGGTTCGAAGCCAGCCGTGCACGCTGGCTTAGGAGACTCTGTTTCCAAATAAAAATGTAAAAATAGGTCTGGGAGTGTAGACCGGAGGTAGAAGGGCTTCCAGGAACCCCAGTACCACCAAAAAAAAAAAAAATATATATATATATATATATGTATATATATATACACACACATATTATATACACACAGATACACACATGTGTATGTACATGCATACACATTTACATGTATGTGCATATGTATAAACAAATGCATATACATGTATGTACACGTGCATATATACATGCACACATATTAGCATATATACACAAACACATATACAAATGCATACACACATATATAAAGCACACCCAAACATATACATGCAGACATGTATATGCACGTAGATATATACACACATATACACATGTGCACGCACATGCATATGCATGCATACATATATACATGCACATACACATGCATATATATACACAAAAATGCATACATACACATATACACATACCAATGCATATACATATATAAACACATACATACATATACACACATAAATACATGCACATACACTTGCATATATACACAGAAACACATGTATACACATTTATACACATAATATACAAACTCATACACGTATATACATATGCATACATACACGTTATTCAAATTTGAGGATGCATATAATTAAATATTATTTAAATATATACTAGAACATATCTGTCCTGTGTATGTGTATAGGATCAAGGTGTGTGTGTGTGTGTGTATACCTATGTATTCCTCTACCACTCAGCAGCCTGAATCCTTGCAGAAGCGCAGGACATACCTCGAGCTGCTGGGTAGTGCAGGAAGGAGCCCTGAAGGCCCTCTAGCTTAGGGCAGTGCAATTCGTGATCTCTCAACTCAGCTGGTCTAGGCCTCTCTGCTTCAGTCCACACGAGAATTGTCTACAGTTTTTCAAAGATCAAAATAAAATGCAATACAAAATGTTGCGGCAGCGTTCCCTTCTCTGCATTGCGAGGGGCTTTCTAAGTGGTCTCTCCCGTGAGGTCTGGACAGGGACTCTTCCTCACACGGCACATCGGCTCTTGTCTTGGCGCTCAGGGCCTCGTGCTAGCATCCCGGGGGCTCTGTCTCCGGGAGGAGGGCTGGCGTGGCGACCGCCTCTCCTCTCCCGAGGATACCTGGCCGCCTGGCCCGGTGGAGCCGTGCCCAGCACAGACGCCACATCAGACCTCACTGCTGTTCCTCACCATGTACCTAACTGTCCAAACCCAACAGGATCTACCCTTCCTTTTCCTTGTTTTCCGGTAAAAGCAGCCCTGCTCCGCCGAGAGCTAACTGATGGATGTCATGGTTGTAAACTGTTTCTACAAAGCCGAGCTTCAATGTGAAGTTTATTTCTACTGAAGTTAAAGTTCCAACTTAAAGTTGCGATTTTTTTGATGAAGTAACCCACAAAGACTAGGTTGAAGACTGAATTAAGCCGGGCGTAGTGGCGTATGCCTGGAGCCCAGCTTAACGAGAGGCCTCTTGAAGATGAGCTTATAGACATCATAAAATTCTTCCGAGCAAACTAGTGATGTTTGCGTTAGCTATTGGAGATTTGGGGGATCTGTTTTATGTGTACATTAATATGAAGACATCATGAAGAACAATAAAAAAGAAAGACAAACTTCAGAGCTTTGCAAACCAGCACAGTGTCTGAGATTCGCACCGCTGGGTCTCCCGCCTGGAGCTGCTGGTGCCGGTGGTCCCACGCTCTAAACCGCCGGGACGCTGCCGGTGCCTAATGGGAAGGCCGCACGTGGCTGGGGCTGACTCACGCGGCTGATATTATTATTATTTCTCCAGAAACTGGAGTTAGGACTCTGTTCACAGAGTCCTGAATACAAGCTCCATTATTCCCACCCCTCAAGTCTGAAGCACAGCTTTCGGGCCTGCAGCTATGAAGGAATCCGATTTCAAATAGAAAGACACTTGATCATCAGGGTTGGACATTTCCAGTGCTGTCCTCCATGGTCAAGACACTGGGAAATGAAAATAAAATTACCCAGACAGGCCGGGCTTACGCAGTCGTGTTCAGGTGGTATTCAAATCCAAGACCACGAGTGTTCTGTGTGTTTTGTACTTTCCTAACGACTTCTTTCCCTCGTTAAATCTCATACCCGTGCCCTCATTGGAGCAAGAGCTCCCAGCATCTCTGGGGAGCCTGCGGCTCCCGGGTAGCGGTTGTAAAGATTGATTCATTGGGAGGCCCCGCTCCCCAGAGTCCTGGAGTGCTCTCACACCCAGTCCCTCAGCCCGCACTTGCCGGCAGCTCTGCTAAAGGTGCCATTGTGCATAACTGAAACTTAACACCGCCCCTGCCCCTCACTCTCACTTTCAAAATGGTGTTCTTAGGGGTAAGCGAGGAGACCCCTGGCAGCCGAGGCCTCTGTAGATTTTGCTCAAACGCCTTGTGCCGCTAACTAAAATATTTTCATTCCAGGCTACTTAAATAAATAGCAGCCTGTGTGCAATTATGTCATCACAGATCACACAGAAGTAGTTGTCTGACTCTGTGGTCCGTGTGCGGCTACGCAAGCGAAAGTCCCAGGTCGGTCTGGATTCTTGTGCGGAGCTAGAGCATGTTAGCGATCGAAAAACCTTTGGAGTTCAAGACTGTGTGAGATAAATTTCCGATGACAAGAACCACTTATCATAGCCATTTACCGGGCATTTACTAACCGTGAGACCTCAGCAATCACTCCCATCCCTTCCTAACGACTTGCTTTCTTGTTACGGCTGGATTCTACTATTCTTAATAAGAGAAGGTCATGTTGTCCCATTTAATTGAATTTTTTGGTACTGATCATTGAACCCGGGGGCGGTCTACCTCCGATCTACACTCCCAGCCCCTTGAAGATTTATTTACTTATTTACTTACTTATATTTTATTTTGAAACAGGGTCTTGTTAAGTTGCCGAGGATCTAAGTCACTGGGGCTGGCATCTAACCTGCAGTCCTCCTGTCTCGGCCTCCCAGGCACTGGGGTTGCCGGTGTGCGCCACAGCACTCCGTCCATGTATATATTTTTTTCTTTTTTTTTTTTTTTCGGATCTGGGAACAGAACCCAGGGGCATTTGACCTCCGAGCCACACCCCAACCCTATTTTATTTATTCTTTATTTTGAAACAGGGTCTCAGTAAGTTGCGGAGGGCCTCACTACGTAGCTGAGGCTGTCCGTGACCCGCGATCTTCTGGTCTCAGCCTCCCTCCAAATGCTGGGATTACAAGCGTGCGCCACCACGTCCGGCTCCAGCCCATGTAATTCTACGAGCCAGTCGTTGGGGTGGGCAGCCGTGTTCCGTGCATGGGCACCAGGCCACAGAGGACACGGGGGAGGCAAGTGGCAATTTCATCACCAGGCTCCGTTCACCTGGAGACAGGAGAATCCTTTTATTTGTGCATTTTATTATTACGTATCCCAGTAGCATCTGCTCTGCGGGGCTGCACCCTCCCTGTCCTGTGTGAACGCAGTGCCCGCATGTGGGTCACCTGAGGGAGGAGCTGAGGATGGAGGGATATCTCTGAGAGGACCGTGGGTTGCACAGAGCCAGAGGACCTCCCAACTGCAGGCTGACGCTGGCCCATCCAGGATCCTTCTCTCCTGTTCTTTACATACATCCATATATACATATAGAAATATATATATGTATATGTATATGGAGGTTTGTATATATATAAAAATATATATGTATATAAATATGTATATAGGTATATATTATTTTATATTTATTATATATATCTTATTCTTTTGTTGGTGTATTATAATTATACATCTTGGTGAGGTCTCAAGTGATACAAACATATGCACACAGAATTTGGTGTGATTCTTTCTCGATCTTACCCTGCCTGGCTTGCTATTCGATTTAAAAAAAACAACAACAAAAAGTCAGCCATGATGGCGCACACCTGTAATCTCAGTACTTGGGGGGGGCTGAGACTGCAAGATTGCAGGTTCTTGGCCAGCCTCCGCAGCTTAGCAAGGCCCTCGGCAATTTAGCGAAACTGCTTCCAAGTAAAAAATATGAAGGGCGTAGGTCAGGGGTAGAATGGCCCTGAGTTCCTTTCAGTCCCCAGCATCAGAGAGAATGGGGGGAGGGGGAGAGAAAGCGGGGGAGAGGGCAAGGGCAGGCCAGAGCACGCACACTCTGATGGTCTGGGCCCCATAAAGCTGTGTGCCAGAGGCCCAGGCCCGTGAGCTCTCCCAGCCGGGGGAGAGCTGAAGAGAATCTTTCATATATCTATGCTTTTCTCCACACAATCTGGGGTCAGTGGGAGTGAAAAATATAGAAGAGAAAGCTGGAGTCAGAAGTAGGAAAGAGCCGGGCGTGGTGGCGCACACTTGTGATCCCAGCATTTGGGAGGCTGAGACAGGAGGATTGAGATTGGAGGCCAGGCTCAGCAACTTAGCGAGGCCCTCCGCAACTCAGCGAGACCTTTCAAAATAAAGAATAAAAAATAGGGCTGGGGGGTAAGTTCAGAGGCAGAGTGCTCCTGGCTTCCACCCCCAGTACCGCAAAAGAAGAAGCAGCAGAGAGGAGGATGGGAGGTGGGCTTCGACACGGGGCAGGGGTGGGGTCCCTGCCCAAGACGCATCATAGAGCAGGAAACGGAAAACGAGCGGATTGACTGTGTTTGCTTAAGTAACCATTTCCCTAACCTCGAGCGCATGACGCAGCGATTCCAGGGTAAATTATTTACAATAAAAGCACTAAGGCAAGTCCGCGTGGCAAGGAGTACACGCCACTTCAGAAAAGAGACGGACAGCCTCAGCTGTGACCCGCGTGGCAGCCCCCTGGAGTGGGAGGGCTTCGGGGCACAGCCGGTGCCACACACTGGCTGAGCGGAGCTGACGTCCAGAAAGTACTCGCTGGGCAGCCCAGGCTGAGTTACTTCAGACCTGCCCACACAGCTGGGCGCCTCTTATGGTTTATGTATGTGGATTCATAATAAAAGCATGTTTCCTATAAACACAAGTCTGGAGTTGTCCAGGCCTGGAGGTGCACGCCTGTAATACCCAGTACACGGGAGGCTGAGACAGCAGGATCTCAGGTTTGGACCAGTCTCAGCAATTAGCAAGACTCTTTTTCAGAAAATTAAACAAACAAACAAAAACAAAAAAGAGTCTGGGTATAGCTGAAAGCTAGAGAGCCCCTGGGTTCAATCTTCAGTGCCAAATAATAATAACAACTAAATTTCGGAGGGCCTCACCGAGTAGCTGAGGCTGGCTTCGAACCTGTGCAATCCTCCTGTCTCAGCCTCCCAAATGCTGGGATCACAAGCGTGCGCCACCACGCCCAGCCTGGAACTCTTAATTCATCTGGAGTTTTATATTCCCATCGTAATTGATTAAATAATCTTTTTAATACATTTAATAGGTGAACTTTATAAAGTCCTGGGACAGCCTTCTCTGAGGTCTGATAGAGCATTGGTTGGTTTCCTGGGCACCTTGTCTCTCTAAAATACCATTTCCTCCTCCCCTTCTTCTTCTTCTTCCTCCTCTTCCTCCTCCTCTTTTTATCCTCCTCCTATCTTCCCCTCCTTCTCTTCCTCCTCTTCTTCTTTCTCCCCTCCTCCTTCTATTGCTTTCTACCTAGACCCTATATTTCTCCTTATTTTGAAACTTGTGATTCTATTTGGAGAAAATTCTTTTTTTTTATTTTTTATTGGTGCATTATATTAATACAACTTATTGGGGTAAAAAACTTGTGTGTACAAACATGTACTCATCGCTGATTTAACCCCTACCCAAATCCCACCCCATTCCCTCCCCGTCCCTCCCTCCCTTGCTTGGCTTAGTGATTGACTTCGATATGTTTAAGTACATTGTGAGCTTTAGCGATTTTCCTCTTCCCCCCTCCTTTCTCCTCCTTTAGGTTGTCTTGTTTGCTCCTCTTTTCTCCCTAACTCTCACATATTAGGGAAAGCATCTGATTTCTTATTTTTTGTGCCTGACTAATCTCACTTAGCATAATGTCCTCCAGTTCCATCCATTTCCCTGAAAATGATGTAATTGAGTTTTTTTTTTTTTTGATGGCTGAGTAAAATTCCATTGTGTAGATATCCCACAGTTTTGTAATCCATTCATCTGTTGGTGGACATCTTGGCTGGTTCCATAGTTTGGCTATGGTGAATTGTGCAGCTATCAACATAGATACACATGCATTAGTTTGGTAGTTTGGTTTCCTATCTTTTGGGTAGATACCCAACAGTGGTATTGCTGGATCAAATGGTAGATTTGTTCCCATTCTTCTGAGGATTCTCCATACTGTTTTCCAAAGTGGTTGCACTAATTTGCAATCCCACCAACAATGTCTTAGAGTTCCCACTTCTCCACATCCTCGCCAGCATCTGTTGTTGTTTGTGTTTTGAATGATTGCCATTCTAGTTGGAGTTAGGTGGAATCTCAGGGTAGTTTTGGTTTGCATCTCTCTGATTGCCAGTGATGTTGAGCATTTTTTCATGCATTTATTGGCCATTTGAATTTCTTCTTTTGTGAAGTGTCTATTTAGTTCATTTGCCCATTTTGTTATTGGATGCTTTGTTTTCTTAGTGTTGAGTTTCTTGAGTTCTCTGTATATTCTAGATATTAGTCCTCTATCACTGGTGTAGGTGGCAAAAATCTTCTCCCATTCTGTTGGCTCTCGATTGAGGTTCTTGATAGTTTCCTTTGCTGAACAGAAGCTCTTCAGTTTCATGCAATCCCATGTATTGATTCTCCTTTTAATTTGTTGTGCTTTTGGGGTCTTGTTGAGGAAATGTTTGTCTGTGCCTATGTGTTGTAGTGTTGGACCTATGCCCTCTTCAAGGAGCTTCAAAGTCTCTGGTTTAATTTCCAAGTCTTTGATCCATCATGAGTTGACTTTTGTACAGGGTGAGAAAGGGGGATTAACATCCAATTTTCTGCATATGGTTAACCAGTTTTGCCAACACCGTTTGTTGAAGAGGCTATCTTTTTTCCAGTGTATGTTTTTGGCCCCTTTGTCAAAAATCAATTGGCTGAAAGTGTGTGGACTTGTTTCTGGGTCTTCTATTCTGCTCCATTGGTCTATATATCTGTTCTTTTGCCAGTATCATGCTGTTTTTATTACAATGGCTTTGTAGTATAGTTTAAAGTCAGGTATTGTGATTCCTCCTGCGTGGTTTTTGTTGCTGAGAACTACCTTGGCTATTCTGGGCTTTTTGTTATTCCAGATAAATTTAAGGACTGGTTTTTCTATGTCTGTGAGGAATGATCTTGGTAGTTTAATGGGCATTGCATTAAATCTGTAGATCACTTTTGGGAGGATGGCTTGGAGAAAATTCTGAATACATTTGTAAAGCCAAGTTCAGGTGACAGTGTGGGTCTTAAAAGAATGCAGAGCGCAGATGGCGCACCCTGATGGGTGTCTGCCGACCAGCTCATCGTCCTCATTCAGAGCCAGTCACAGATGTGCAGCTGACCCAGTGCCAAACCGTAAAGCTGAGAGTCGCCTGTAAGGAGATGTCATGGCCGGGCATGGCGGTGCACGAGGATCACAGGTTCACAGCCGGACTCAGCATCGCAGTGAGGCCATACACAACCTAGTGAGACCCTGTTTCAAAATAAAAAATAAAATAGGGCTGAGATGTAGCTCAAAGGCAGAATGTCCCTGAGTTTAATCCCCAGAAACACACACACACACACACACACACACACACACACACACACACACACGTAATGTTATACCATATCCTTCCGGATTCAGTTTACCTTCAATTTGTTAGTGTTTTTTAAATATCTGATTCTCACCTGAATTAATTCAGTATGAAAAATTACAGTGGCCCCTTGATTGGTGGGGATATGTTCAAACAACCCTCAGTGGATAGCACACAACTCTATAGGCACTGTGTTTTCTTCCAATAATACATACCCATGATAACATAGTATTAATGTATATATTAAGTGTAATGGGAGATTAGTAACAACTAATTTTTAAAAAGTCATAACAATAGTCTGTATTAAAGTTGCCAGTATTGTTACTCTTGCAGTTGGGACCATTACTAAGTAAAAAAAAAAAATGGTCATTTGAACACAAGTACTTTGATACCTTTGGGGTAAATCTGATAAAAGAGACAGTTACTAAGGACTAGTAGGCAGGTAGTGTATCCAGCATGGATACACTGGACAAACAGGTTATTCGCGTCCTGAGAGGGGCAGCACACGATAGGAGATTTCACCACCCAGAACAGTGCACAATTTAAAACTTAGGAACTGTTTATTTCTGGAATTTTCTATGTAATATTTCAGACGGTGGTTGACTGCAAATAACTGAACCATGGAAAGAGGAACTGTGGATACGGAGGGGGTATCATTTGGCCATCTATTTGGGGAGGGGAAGGTAAATGTCAAAAGGAAATTATGTTTTTTCCTTATTGTTGTGTAGCATAACCAGTGAATATTTGACCTTTTCCAGATGCTATTCATCTGATCAATATCTTACCTTTAAATTTAAGAGCTATTTGGTGAACTCCTAAAAATAGATGTAGGCAGGAGGAGGAAATGTTGCTTATGGTCCACGGGGTGGACACTGCTATTTTCAGAGTTCTCCAGCATCTCAGAGTAAACTGATTCTTGCTAAAGGTATTTCTATTTAATCTTGCCTGGAGGAATGTTTCTAAGTCTGTTTATAGCCCCAGAGTCAATTCTAATCATTTATAGTTCATAAAATGATAGAGGGGTATGCATTTCATGACTGATGGAGCATTATGGTTGTTACAACTCGTAGCTATCAGTTTACATCTCAGTGGGAAAACAAAAAGCAATCCTTTAAATGGCTCATGTAGACCCATAGACTGTTACGGCTGGACAGGACCCCACCAACCATGATCCTTCTGTGTAAAGAAGTCAGATGGCTAATGCAGCCTCTTTCCTTCCTTTCTCCCTCTTTTCCTCCCTCTTTCTTTCTCTTTTTCTCTTTCTTTCTTTCTTTCTTTCTTTCTTTCTTTCTTTCTTTCTTTTTTCTTCCTTTCTTTTTTATGTAATGGGGATTGAATTCAGGGGCATTCTACCTCCAAACTATAGCACCAGCCCTTTTGACTTTTTATTTTGAAACAGGCTCTTTTTGAGTTGCCGAAGGTCTTGATAAGTTGCTGAGGCTGGCCTCGAACCTGCAGCCTCCTGTTTTGTCTTTCCAAGTACCAGGATTACAGGCATGCGTCACTATACCTGGCCACTACTGTTCTTGAAGATGAAATGACAACACAAGATACTGAGGTGGTACTTTATCTCAGGGTGATTATGGAGAGTTTGTTTATAAAGAAAACAATTTGTGCATGGTAAAAGAAAAATAGAAGAAGGGGGGAAATGTAGAACAGTTGGATGAAGCAAAAAAAGAAGAATACATGGCCGTAGAGCATGATAAAGTCTTCGGAAGGATGAAAAGGGTAGCAGGGAAACCATCACACTTGCAGATACTAGTATTTTAACTGACCTTGAGACTCAAACAGAGGAGCACGGACAGAGCACGTGTGCAACCCCTGGACTCACTGGCCTTTTGTTGACCAAAGGATGCTGGGGAGAAGTTGAGAAAGCCTGGGAAGCAAACAGCAGTGCCAGCGTGGAGCTGTGGGGAAGGTGCAGTTCCTGGGGAAGAGCTGGCCAGAGGCAGATGCAGAACAGAAGAGCAGAAGGGTGCTGATGCTGGTGTCACCTGCTGCAAGCAGAGCCTGGGCTCACCATCCTATGCATTGTGTGGGGGATATTTTCTTTGAACAGAGCATCTGGGTAGTTCAAATTCAGTGGCAATTTGGAGATCAGACTATATACCACTAGTAGGATTGTTGGGTCATATGGTTTAGATTTTACGAGAACTCTGTACTTTGCTTTCCTGCCCACAGTTACCAGGGTTCTCTTTTCTCCCTGTCATCACCAATACTTACTCACTCATCTTCTTAGTGGAAGTTTTTCGGTCTGATATGAAGTTACATCATTATGGTTTAAATTTGCTTTTCTCTATTTTTGAGAGATGCCGAATATTTTTCACAAATCTGTGGCCTGCGTACATCTCTTTGGAGAAATATCCTGTGCCCAGATTTTAATCAAATTACTTGTTTTTCTGCTGTTGAGTTCTTTATATGATTTGATTATTTTCCCCTTTTCAAATGCATGATTTACAGATAACTTCTCCCACTTTGTGGGTTGTTTCTTCACTTTGTTAGGCAGAGGATGTATATTTGGACGCAAACCCACGTGCCTCATCTTGCTTTCTTTGCCTATGCTTTTTTAGTCCTACTCAATACATTTTGCCTAGACCAATGTGATATCGTTTTTCCCCCCTTTTTTATAGGAGCTTTACCATTTCAGTACTTTTAACAATTTCAAATTGATTGTTACGTAAGGTATGAGATAAGGCTCCAGTTTCATTCTTCTGCATGTTTATGTCCAGTTTTTGTAATGTCGTTTATTGAAGAGGCTACTTTTTCCCCATTGTGAGTTTTTGGCCTTTATCTAAAGTCAGTTGTTCATAAACATGTGGCTTTATTTCTGGGCTTTTAGACAGATCCCTTTGGTGGAAGTGTCTGTTCTTATGCTGACATCATGCTGCTTTGGTTAGAGCAGTGAGCTTTGTGGTACATTGACATCAAGAAGGGTGGTGACTCCAGTTTAGTTCTATATGCTCCAGGTTTCTATACCCATTAGAAGACTTTAGTGACTTCATATGAAGTTCAAGATTTCTTTCTTTCTTTCTATTGAAACCAACATGGGAATTTTGATAGGGATTTTCTTGAATCTGTGGATTGATTTGGAACATATGGAAAGCATAACAATATTAATTCTATTCTAATTCATGAACATGGTATATCTTTTCATTTTTGTTGAAATAAATTGTTCTTTGATTTCTTTAGTCAGTATTTTGCAGTTTTCAGTGTATAGAACTTTCCCTCACTTGATTAAATTTAAAATAATTTAAAATTTTAAAATTTTAAAAATAAACATTTTATTTTTGGTGCTATTTTAAATAGAATTCTTTCCTAAATTTCTTTTTCAGATAGTTCATTGTTAGTATATAAAGGTCCACTGATTTTTATTTGCTGATTATTTATGTATTCATTTATGTATTTATTGAATACTAGAATTGAACCCTGGAGCATTCTGCCTCCAAGCTACTCCTCTAGCCCTTTTAATTTTTTTATTTTGAATAAAAAATTTTTTTATATAAGTCATTGTTAGTGTATAAAAGGTCACTTGTGTGTGTGTGTGTGTGTGTGTGTGTGTGTTACTGGGGATGGAACCCTTCTACCTCCAAGCTACACTCCCAGACCTATTTTATATTTTATTTGGAAACAGGGTCTCTTAAGCCAGCGAGGCTGGCTTTGAACCTGCGCGATCCTCCTGTCTCCGCCTCCCCAGTGCGGGGATGACAAGCGTGCGCCACCACATCCGGCAAAGCCACTGATATTTATATGTTGGCTTTTTTCTTGATGTGGTACTGGGAATTGAACCTATAAGCATTCTACCTCTGAGCTATACCTCTAGACCTTTTATTTATTCATTCATTTTGAAACAGGCCTGGCTAAGTTGCTGAGATCAAACCTGTGATCCTCCTGTCTCAGCCTCTCAAATACTGAGATTATAGACATGCACCATTACAGCTGGCTTGTTGGTTGATTTTTTTAGGGGAAAAAAAACGTGCAACTTATTAGTATTATTATTTCTGGGATGTTAGGGTTGGTTGAGAATCATGGAACCAGAATATAGGACTCAGCAGATAAAAACTCATTCCCAGGTAGCCAAGTCAGTCAAAGCCTCATACATGAGTTCACAGGATGATCATGGGAACTGAAAGTAAACACAGAGAACACCCCACACACCAAGATGTCACACCGTCATGGTGAGGAGCATCGGCCTGGTCTCCTCAACCATCACTTGACAGGAGTTTCTTTGTCCCTCCCACCAGGTATCGGTACCATTCCAGATGCTAGGGAAATGCTAGCTTTAATACAGAGTCAACCGTGACACACACCTGTGATCCCAGGACTTCGGAGGCTGAGACAGGAGTATCACAAGTTCAAGGCCACCTTCAGCCACTTAGTAAGATCTTGTTTCAAAATTAAAAAATAACATAGGGCTGGGGGGTAGGTCAGAGGTAGAATGCCCCTGAGTTCAATTGTCAGCACCAAAACAAACAAAAACCAACAACCACAAAAACATAAATTCTTCCTCTCAAAGAGCTAGCATTCTGCCAGGTGCAGAGGTGCACATCTGTGATCCCAGCACTTCAGAGAATGAGGCAGGAGGGTCACAGGTTTGAGGCCAGCCTCCGCAATTTAGCGTGACTGTCAGCAATGAATGTAGTGGGACCCTATTTCCAAATAAAAAATGAAAAGTGCTGGGGGGTTTTAACTCAAGATAGAATGCCCCCAGGTTAATTCCCCAGCACTAAAATAACAACAACAACAACAACAATAATAATAATAATAAAATAATAATAATATAGCAATAATAGTAATTTTATTATTATTATTACTAATAAAAAACTTAAAACTTAATCTAGGAAGGTAGGAATGACACACAGCCAGGCGTGGTGGCGCACACTTGTAATCCCCACGCTTGGGAAGCGGAGATAGGAGGATCGCACAGGTTTGAAGCCAGCCACTCTGGCTTAAGAGACCCTGTTTCTAAATAAAAATATGAAATAGGTCTGGGAGTGTAGCCCGGAGGTAGAAGGGTTCCATCCTCAGTAACACACACACACACACACACACACACACACACACACACACACACACAAAACCTGCATACATTAATTCCACCTAAAATAAAACGAAAAGGAACCCTTTCTTTTCCAGGAGCTCAGAGCAGGCCGCGCTCAGCCCCCGCCCCCTCGGTCTCCCTACTGCCCGCTCTTCCTTCTCCGTCCTCATTCTCCATTTCTTCTTTCTTCCTCTTTGTTTTTTATTTCTGTTTTGTACCCGGGATTCAACCCAGGGGCATTCTACCTCTGAGCTACACCCCCAACCTTTATTTTTATTTTTATTTTTTATCAGTGTCCTCCTAACTTGCTGAGGGTCCAAGAATGGCTGAGGCTAGCCTTGAACCTGTGATCCTCCTGTCTCAGCCTCCCAAGTACTGGGATTATAGGACTGGGCCACCATGCCAGGCCTCAGTGAGAACTCTTGCCGATGGTTTTCACAAAGTCCCGGGTACTAATCCTTTAAGGAACTTGGCATAGGCCCTGTACGAAGCGATCGGCACAGAAGAACGCGCGGGGCTCTATGGGCCGGTTCTGTTCTATTGTTTTAGCCTTGGCGTGACATAAATGGAAGCAGGATCTCGACCCCGGGGCTTGCTTTGCATTCCTGGCAGCGTGAGGCTCTCGACACAGAGCTGTCCTTGGTACCTGCTCATGCCAGGACTGCCAGGGTCCAGCCAAGTTCTGTATAGGATTTCCTGGGAATGCTGGCAGACCTCCCGGCAGGCAGCGTGGCTTTTCAGCAGGAAGCGCCGGGTCCACCTCGGATCACGTCTCGACGCGGCCGACCGTCACACCGCTCTTGCCGCCTTTGCCAAAGCGTCCCGGGTCAGCTCCGGCTGGTCTATTGGTGTGAATGCACAAATACCCAGGAACCAGACAGTGGCGTGGAATGGATTTTTTGTTACAACCTGAAATAGAAGGCTCTTGACAGTTTCTACTTTTTAGTTTTTATTTGTTAGGCGTACTGAGGGATGAACCCAGGGGCATTCTACCTCCAAGCTACACACCCCAGCCCTTTTTTGATTTTTTGATTTTGAAACAGGGTCTCCCTAAAGTTGCTGAGGCTGGCCTCTGAACTGCCTGATCCTCCTGCCTCGGCCGCTCAGGTGTTGATGACAGGTGTGTGCCGCTTCATGTGGCTACAGGTCCTACTCTTTGAAGGATTTTGTCTTAAAACCACGTTAAGAATGTAAATTCATTTCTAAAATGTGAATAATTTCTCCTCGTTGATCTTTCTGGAGTTTGGGAGATTTTTTTTTTTTTGAAGCTCGTCTTTATTGTTCAAAACAAATTAATTACTTCATAAACTCATTGAACATTCTCTTTTTCTCTGGTCAAGAAAAATAAATATGTTCATTGTCAAATATTAGAACAATACATTTCATTTATCACCGATGGAACCCGGATATTTTCTTAATCATTCAAAGCTCATTAAAACCAAGAGCTAAAAATATCAAGTCTTCGCTGCCTTCCTAAGGCGGCGTCTTCAGGAGACTGACTTGTGACCCTTTCCTTCCTCTGTCTGACCCTGGAGTTGTGGCAGAAGTCAGAACTTAAAATAGGTGTTTGCTTGTGGTCCAATCTGGCTTCTGTTAATACCTGGTAGATGCCTGATACATTCACTTTCTTTCCTGGTTTACATTTCTGTAGCATTTAGATCTTTGGAAGCTCCCTTCACACCATGATTCCAATTTATCTTTAAAACCACCAGAAAAATATTAGTGCTCTCGTCATACAGACCAGAAGGCTGAGGCTCAGAGCCAAGGACACAGCCTGTGGGTTAAATTAAGGGGTGTGTGTGTGTGTGTGTGTTTGTGTATAGAGACCTTAATATATATACCTTAATTACATGTATATGTGTGTGTGTGTGTGTGTGTGTGTGTGTGTGTGTGTGTGTGTGTGGTGCAGCATTATACTGTGAAATATGTGAAATAAATATTTACAAAAAAACATTTGTACTTGAGATTGGACCCCGGGCATTCTAGCTCCGAGCTACACCTCTCCAGCTGGTTTTAAAAATTCTTTTTCAATTTGAACTCGCTGCAGGTCTTGCTGATTTGCTGAGGCTGGTCTCAAACCTGTGACCCTCCTCTCTCAGCGTCCCACATACTGAGTTTACAGATGTGTGCCACCATGCCCGGCTAAATTAAGATTTAACTACACATCTTCTGATCGATTTGATGCTCTTCCTGAGTGCACAGAGGCCGCCTTTCCCTCTGTGATGGATTAGAAAGGGCAGCCGACTCTAAGACCCTCGCACGCCATTTCAAAGGCTGCAGTGTTTGGTTATTAGCAGTAAAATGTGTGCATGACCACCTTGTCTCTATGTGTATGTGTGTGTATATATATGAGTGTATGTGTATATATGTGTGTATGTGTATGCATGTGTGTATATATGTGTGTATATGTGTATATTATGTATGTTTATATGTGTGTATGTGTACGCATGTTTGTATATGTGTGTATATGTGTGTATGTATATGTGTGTATATGTATATATGTGTGTATATGTGTGAGTATGTGCATGTGTGTATGTATGTGTGTATATGTGTGTGTATGTGTGTATGTATATATGTGTACACATGTGTATATATGTATATATGTGTATTATATGTGTGTATGTGTATGCGTGTATATGTGTGTATGTTTGTGTGTATGTGTACACATGTTTGTATATGTGTGTATATGTGTGTATGTGTGTATGTGTTTGTGTGTATATGCGTGTTTTGTGTGTTTTTGTGTGTTTTGCATGTGTATATGTGTGTTTTTGTGTGTGTATATGTGTGTATATTACTCACATACATATACGTATGACTTGTGTGAAAGCTCCTGAATAGTTTCTTGCTGAAAACCATTTCTCATCTCTCCTCTGTTCCCTGAAGCTACTCACTATTTGTTACAACCCACTGAATTAAAGCTGTTTGTTTGTTTGTTTTGGTACTGGGGATCTTTGGGGTTACCCAGGGCATTCTACCTCTGAGTTACACCCCCAGCCCTATTTTATTCTTTATTTTGAAGCAGGGTCTCACTGCGTTGCCAGGGCCTCACTCAGTAGCTGAGCTGCAATCCTCCTGCCTCAGCCTCCCAAGAACTCGGATTACAAGCGTGCACCCCCATGCCCGGCTTAAAGCCGTTTTTCAAAGAATACCTTAGCGTGACTTAACTCGCCGTTTTCCTACCTGACCCCAAGCCACGGCAGGCCCTTTGAGAACATGACTCAATGTCTGAGGAGAAGAGGAAGAGAAGGACATCTGGAACATTATAGGTTGCCCAGAGATATCTAGAGGTCGCTGTGGCAGATTCGGAACGTGGAAGGGAGCCCCCAAATCCTGGAGTCGGGATGCAAGCCAAATGAGAAGAATCAGGGGACCAGTTTCCTTTTATGGGAATCTAGTCTGACTGGATCCGTTTCAGAATAGCTTCTGCCTGTCACGTGGCGCAGGAGGACAGCGTGTAATGAGGTCCTGCTGTCTGCACGGAGAAGAACCCGTAGAGTCTCCTGAGGGCTGCCGAGTGCCAGGCACGGCGGCCAGCCTTTGTGGACATCCTCCGTGCGGCCCTCACCTGCAGTGCCGAGGGTCTAGGAGGCGGGAGAGTTGGCCTGCCGTGTGCACCAGCTGCTCCAGGCGCAGAGCTCCCAGAGCTTCGGGACGCCCCATTGAGACGCAAGACTCAGAATCAGGAAAGCAAGCCGGGTGGCGCACGCTTGTAACCCAGCATTCAGGAGGCTGAGATGGGACGATCTCAGTTTGGAGACAGCCTCAGCTACTTAGTGAGGCCCTTCAGAACTCAGTGAGACCCTGTTTCAAAATATAGAATAAAAAGTAGGACTGGGGGTGTAGCTTGGAGGTTAAAAAAAAAAAAAAAAGAATCAGTAAAGAGCCGTGGCGGAGGCCACTCATCCATCGCAGAGTCGCTGAGGCTCGCCTGGGCGCGGCAAGGAGCCGGCTGAGTGGCTGCCATCTCCCGGCCATCCACGTGCGTCATCTTCTAGTAAATAGTTTACCCTTCCTAAACTAAATATTCCTTCTCTTGGTGTAGGCGGCAGGACGGCGTGTTGTAGGCGTTGTCACTAAGGAGGAAACAGCGGAGAGAAAGCGACATTCTAAACTAGCTCTGCAGGGCTCCTGGGGAGGGGAGTGGCCCCAGCCCAGGGGTGCAGCAGGAGCCGGTTCCTGGCAGGCTCCGCTAGCCCAGGCCCTGCAGGCGGGTGCTCCTCGGCTTCTAGACCTCTGCACAGCTCCACTTTCAAGCAGAGCCTAGTCAAACAGAGCTCGCCATATCTCGGTTTGCCTTTCTCTAGCAAAGATACATTGCAGTGGGCCTGTGGGTGATTGCCTGCGCCTGAGTAGTGACTGTGGCCCAGAGCTTGCTAAACAACCTGGTTGTTTACAAAACCTCTTTCTTATGGTTTTTCCCCTTTTTTAATGTTGATTTATTTATTTATTTATTTATTTATTTTGGTGGTACTGGGGTTCCTGGAAGCCCTTCTACCTCCGGGCTACACTCCCAGACCTATTTTATATTTTTGAAACAGGGTCTCTTACGCCAGCGCTGCTGGCTTCGAACCTGCGCGATCCTCCTGTCTCCGCCTCCCAAGCGCGGGGATTACAAGCGTGCGCCACCACACCCGGCAATGTTGATTTTTTTTTGAGTATATTACGAAGCAATCTCAGCGAGTCCAGTCCAGACTCCAGCACACATTCCAGGGGGAGCCCCGCCTGTATATATCCAAGAGGGCTGATGAGCTGTCAGGTTCGCAGTATGGGAAAAACACGCAGAAATGGAGACCTCGCAGTTTCCGGACTCTGATGTTCTAGCTATTCCTGCGGGGAGGAAAGCCAGGCCGCAAGCAAAGCCTTTCCTGCTTAAAGGGAGAAGCTTCACTGAGCTCCCGAAGGCCACCGGGCCAACGCAGCCCTTCCAGCTCCCGAAATCACCTGCGCAGAACATCAGAACATCGCTTCGCTCGCTCTGAGAAGCACAGGGAATCTTGTCCCTGGACAGAGACTTCCCAAGATACCTCTGAGGATGCCAGCCAAGCACAGTATGCAGCAGGGAGCGTGGTCCCTAAGGCATTTTAAATGAGCTACTTACCATCAGACCCATTGTTAAGTCTTCCCTCCAAAGTCATAGGACATAGGATTACCGGTGTGCACCTGTAATCCCAGTACGTGGGAGGCTGAGACAAGAGGATCCCAGCTCCAAGGCCAGCCTCAGCAGTTTAGTGAGACCCTCGACAACTTAGTAAGACCCAACTTAGTAAGACCCTCTTTTACAGAATACAAAAGAAAAAAGACGGGGGTGTAGCTCGGAGATGGAATGCCCCTGGATTCAACCCCCGGCACCATGAGCTAAGGCATGTTCTATTCATAGCCAGGCATAGAGGGCATTGAACAGCCCCAGCTAAGGAGCCAGGTACGCTTTAATTAATCCAGCCGCCCTTGGGCTGGAGCACGTCTGTCTAATATGCCATCCCTCCACCCTACTGCTTTAAACTTCTTTAAAAACTATGCGAGAGTTCTTGAAAATTCCAGGTGGAAGCAGCCTGTGTCAGAAGACCTTGGGGTGGCACTGCACCTCCCCCCAGCGCGTACAGACTGTAGGACCGTCCCTGCTGCCCCACGCTGATACAGCCTCCTGCAACTTCTTTTGCAGTACTGGGGATGGAACCAAGGGGCATCCAACCTCTGAGCATGCCAGCCCTATTTTTTATTCTATATTTTATTTATTTAGTATTTTTTTCTTTTTGGGGGGTACTGGGGATGGAACGCAGGAGCATTTGACTTCCAAGCTCCATCCCCAGCCCTATTTTTTATTCTTTATTTTCTTTATATATTTAGTATTTATTTATTTATTTATTTTGCGGTACTGGGGATGGAACCCAGGGGCATTTGACCTCTGAGCTACACCCCCAGTTCTATTTTTTATTCTATACTTTGAAACCGGGTCTCCCTGAGTTGCAGAGGGCCTCGCTAAGTAGCTGAGGCTGTCCGTGAACCGCGATCCTCCTGTCTCAGCCTCCCAAATGCTGGGATTACAAGCGTGCCCACCACGCCTGGCTTTCCCATGCCACTTGGGAATCACAGTTCTTGTTTCCAGGAAGCTGCTAGGGAGAGTTTTCTCTGTTCCTTCAAACATTCAGTGTCACTTGAAGATGCCTGGAAAGGGTTTGGAACTTGGTAAAAACAATTCCATCTGTTCCCGCTATTCTGCCCAGTTGGAGAGAGCGGTACACTCCGCTCGCCCGCCCCAGGCCTCGCGCCCACGGCTTGCTCACGGGCCACTTTTCCGGTAGATTTTTCCCCCCGAGCTCTCTGTTTCCGGAGGGCAGCAGGTTGAGCTGTTTCTGCTCATCGCAGAGACACGAGTATTCCGTGACTCTCATCCACGTTGCATCTGAGCTGAGTGCTGCGTGTGTTTATGTGACAGCTGTGTGGATACCTTTGGGGCAACAGCTGGGAGGCTGCAGGCCGCGCAGGCCTCGGCCAAGGACTGTAAATCTTTATGTGAGCTTGGAGACGAACCCAGAAGCTCTCCTCTCCCGCTAATGCATCTTCAGTAAACCATTACACGGGGGCCGAGGGGAGTGCCCTTAAAGCACCAGACAAGTTGCTGGAAGGCTGGGCGTTGAGACACCAGGCCTGGGCCTGCAGCCTGCCGATCCCGAGGCCTGGGGGCTGCTCGGCGCACTCTGCGGTGAATTATGGGTTGGGAGGAGGGTGCTGGCGGCAAAGCCAGGGAGAAATGGATGCTGAAGAAGGTGGCCACAAATCTCTTCAGGTTGCCAATAAATAAGGGAACTTTCGGCTGTTAGGGTGCTGGCCTCATGCACGCGTGGCAGAGGATGTGATGGGCGGAGGCAGAGACTTGGATAACTAAATCATTTGTTCCGAATTTATGATATTTATTCATTTGTGGCAAAGTTTTCACTGACTTTATTTATATCATGTGAGAACTCGGGATTTAAAACAAGAAATAAAACCCTGGCCTCTTCCTTTTGAAGAAGCAGCCCTGGGTGAGCAGAGCAGTCACTACACAGGAAAAGGGGCTTGTGTGTTCTGACGTCACTCCCAGAAGCCTCAGCGGCCAGTGAACAGCTGAGCATCCCAGGCCCACTCTGCTCGGTGTGCCACCTCCTGTCTGTCTGTCTGTCTGTCTGTCTCTCTCTCTCTGGTACTGGGAACTAACCCCGGGAGCCTCTACCTCAGAGCTACACCCCAGCCCTATCCATTCATTAATTCATTCATTGAAGCAGGGTATCACAAAGTTGCTGAGACCGGCCTCAGTCCTGTGACCCTCCTGTCTAGGCGTCCTGGGATGACAGGTGTGGGTCTCTTCCGTAGCTGGACAGGCTCCATCAATCTTCTTATACCTTTTTCTTTGTAATGAGAATTGATCCCAGCCAGGGTCATTCTACCTCCAAGCTACACCCACAACCCTTTCTTTAAGTTATTTTTTTTATTTTGAAACAAGGCCTCACTGAGTTGCTGAGGCCAGCTTCAAAACCGCCATCCTCCTCTGTCGGGTTCCCAAGTACTGGGGTTGCAGGCCTCCCATGCAGCACCCCGTAATCAGAATCTACAGCTCTCCCTGTGATCTGAAGACTCCTGGTTTTCCCTCCAACACCTGTCTTCCTTTCTGCAACATGGAAATACGGACACTTCTTTCCAAGCCAAGACTCTGTCCTCTCTCCCGATGGCCAGCTTGGGAGCCAGCGCTTCCCACTGCCCCGTGGGGGCGCGTATGAAGGGCTGTGTGTTGGCATTCGTCTTAAGGAAGCGTAGGCTTCTGAGATTTCAGCCTTCCGGAGACTACATACACTAATCCATGTCTAAGTTGTTCAGGTTTGGCCTCCTGCCCACTTCAAAAAGCATTTTAACCCCCTAAAACTCCGGTGCAACAGAAGATACTTGCGGTACAAAGTACGGTAAGCGGGGTGTGGGAAGTTTTCAGCCCCAGCAAAGCGCTGCTCAGCCCCCTGGAGCTGCGCTTTGGAAACACACCACAGCAGAGCCGAGACGCGCCACCTCCGGCTTAGGGGCTGCCACAGGCTCAGAGCTGGCAGAGGCATGGAGGAGAGCCTTTCCAAAGGTTGGAAGTGCGCCGCCCGCTTTAAAGGTAGAGGGGCTGCTTGTCAGCTGGTTCCAATTGAAATCCCAGGGAGCCCGGCGTTTGCAAGAGACAAGTCAGACATTCTCACCAGCGAACGTAATGTTGGCAGCACTTATCAGGAAAGAGCAAGATTCTAGAGAAAGTCTTGGCCATGACCACGCGTGCTCAGCAGGGCTCTGCAGAGGCCACGGGTGCGGAGCCGGGTCCCTGCCCCGCTCTGGCCTGTTCTGGCCCCTCTCCTTTATGTATTTATTCATTTCAAAATTTCCTTTCATTTATTGTATTTATTTGTGGTACTGAGTCTTGAAACCAGGGATATTCTACCCCCTAGCTACAGCCCCAGCCCTATTTATTTTTATTTCTTTATATTTTAATTTTGAAACAGTCTTGCTAAGTTGCTGAGTCTGGCTTTGAACTCGTGATCAGCCTCCCAGGCATGCGCCACGGTGCCCAGTTTATTTTACCTTTTGATTTATTTTTTGTTGGTACATTGCCATTACACACTGTAGTGAGGTTCACACTGACACATCTGCACGTACATACAGCGCTGCTTCCTCTGTGTGCAACTGGAAACCTGCCTGTTCACTCTTGACCCCTTTGAGATTTCTGTGTAAATCAGAGCCCCCCCCTCCCGCCCCAGAAAAGGTGCTTTCATGGGCCAACAACTCAAGCTTCCAAAGGTGTCTTTGCAAAAAAAAAAAAAAAAAAAAAAAATTCTTGACTTTTGAGAGGGTCACTAAAAGGTAAATCAAATAACAATGCTTGGAAAATGGGCTGCAGGTCCCAGGGGTGAAAAGGAAGAGCACAGGGAAGAGCATCCCGGAGTCCTGGGCCTCCTGTGCGGTCCAGGCAAGAAGCAGGACAAGCCGGGGCTCTGCCGCGTTCCTGGGGACCACGCCTGGGGAGCAGGCAGGCTGCAGGGTTGGCTTTCCACAGGCACCCGAGGAAGGCAATGTTGGCAGGGCGGGCTTTCCTCTCTGTCTCTGTCTGTCTCTCTGTCTCTCTGTCTCTCTTTCTCTCTCTCTCTCTTTTTTTTTCCTTTCCACGGTCTCAGTTTTCTTATATTTCTCAGTCTGTTCTCAGACTTCCGGACTCAAGCATCCTCCTGCCTCTGCTTCAGGTGTGGCTGGGTCTATACGTGAGCACCGCCACGCCCAGCCAAGAACGGCGCCTTTAACCCTATAGGTGGTGTCTTAGTCCTCTACAGTAAAAATCTCAGTAAACACAGTGATCAGTTGAGTTGTGTTTTCCTGATCCGTTTTGTTGATTATGGGATTGAATATTCTGTACTGGGGATTTGGGTATTCTATCTCTGAGCCCCTGATTTTATTTTTTACTTTGAAACAAGGTCTCATTGAATTGCTGAGGGCCTCCCTAAGTAGCTGAGGCTGGCCTTCTGCCTCAGCCTCCCGAGTACTGGACTGGCACGTGTGCCACCAGGCCCGGCTGAATCGTGTCTCTAGGAAGCTGGGACAGCCGCCTTTGCCACCCCTGCGTCTTCCTCCCGTCCGCTCGGTCCTGGTACTCGCTGACCCATGCGTCCCACTCCCCTTTCTCCTCTACCTTCCCCAGCTCTGGTAACTACTGTCCTGCTTGACTTGGGCTCCACTCTCTCTTCGATCCTACACATTGTTGGAATCATGAGACACCTGTCTTCCTGAGACCAACTCATTCCACCTGACATTGTAGCCTCTAGGTAGATCTGTGTCCTTGCAAATGACAGATTTTTGTCCTCCGTGGCTGAGTAGTATTCCACTGTGCATACGTACCACGTTTTCTTTACCCGCTTATCCACTTACGGACACTTCAGTCAACTGGACAGTGCAGCACTATTCACAGAATTTTACCCCCAAGATAATACCTGACATTTAAGAACAAAGTTAATTAAAATAATTATAGAGTGAGCCAGGCATGGCAGCCCACACCTATAATTAAATTTAGATGAGGATTGCAGATTCCAAGCCAGCCTCAGGAACTTAACTAGACCCTCAGCAACTTAGGAAGACCCTGTTTTAAAGTAAAAGATAAAAAGGGCTGGGGTGTAGCTCAGAGGTAGAACGCTCCTGGGTTCAGTCCCCAGCACAAAATAATAATAACAGCGACAACAACAATAATAATAATGTCATTGAGAGCTATATAGTATATGCAGGAATAAGTCCATCTTAAGAACTACGCTTTTGAATGTGTGACAGATGGCAGATGAGGATTTTCCAAACACATTTAATAATACATATGTATGTTTGACTCTATACTTAATGTCTTTATCTTTGCATTCAGCAAGAAGACCTATGGACTACCCGGACCCCATGCCATAAATAAGCTTGGTGACCTTTTGTCTGAATTTTGCATTTGACCCTTGTCCAGGGAAGCCAAGAACTGGGCCGTTCTTGTTGGTCTCAACTAAACACGCGCCATGAGCCCCCTGTCTTACCAAGCTCCCCATGTCGTGCCCAAGTGTTACTGGACAGTTGAATTTTAATTTTGAAGTGTGAGCATCACCTGTGCATCCGCCTGTGGGGAGTTTGCAGTCCATGTTAAGGAAGCCAGACCAAGTCATTGTGAGGCCCATAAAAGACGCTTCCTCGAGGCACCGAAAGAAGGAAGCCCCCTGCCCCATGAGACCAAGAGCCCTCCACTGTGACCCTGGCTGGCAGTCTAGAGTGGCAAATGAGAAATCGGAATTTTCTTTTTCTTTTCAAAATCATACAAGTGATTTTTTTCGTGTTTGATACTAAGGATTGAGTCCAGGGGTGTTCTACCTCTGAGCTACACCCCTGCCTTATTTTTATTTTAAAACACAGCCTCACTGAGTTGCTGAGGCTGGCCTGAAATCTGCGATCCTCCTGTCCCAGCCTCCCAAGTACTAGGATTACACGTGTGCTTTAACTGGAAAACGCAAGTGAGCTCAGAGCCCTCCTGTCAGCGGGGTGTGTTCTCCCTTCTCACGTGCATCTTTAAGGGAAAACCTTAGAAACACCAATGTTAATATTTTCAGAAGCTTGGTAAGCTCTTTATGAATGGCTTAAGTTTAAATGAAGTTTTTAATGGATTTGCCTTTAATATGCTTTTCATGGATTTCCCGTAAGCTAATTTTAGGAATGTTTCGGCAAACACACTAAAAGTAAAAGTATATACACAACGTAGATGAATTCAACCCACAAAACAAGGGCCGCAGTGCTAGAGCTTATGTCTATAATTTGATGTTCTGTGTTATTTATTTTTGGTACTAGAGATTGAAACCAGGGGCATTCTGCCTCTGGCCTACAATAGCCCTTTTGATTTTGATTTTAATATAGAGGCTAAGTTGCTTAAGTTGACCTCAAACCTACAATCTTTCTGTCTCAGCCTCCCAAGTACTGGGATTACAGGTGTGAACCATCACGCCCAGCTTCTGAACATTTTAATGCATGCCTATGCGTGTGTGTGTGTGTGGGGGGGGGGCTTAAAAGGGAAATTGGGCCATGGTGATTTTGTATAATTAGTGTCTTGAAGCTCCTGAGCACTGCCTATAGTTGAGGACATCTATTTATTTGTTTATTTCATGGTGCCTGGGATTAAACCCAGGGGCATCGTTCTACCTCTGAGCTAACACCCCCAGCCCCATTTTATCTCTTGAAGCAGGGTCTCACTAAGTTGACGAGGGCCTCACCAAGTTACTGAAGCTGGTCTCTAACCTTCTATCCTCCTGTCTCAGCCTCCTAAGACTGGGATCACAGGTGTGCCCCTCAACACCTCGCTGAAAGACCTTGTCCTAGTGACAGCTGCCATTAACCCGCTATCTGCCGTTGTGTCAGACGTAGGTGCTTCGAGGCCTTATTCTCATGGCATCCATGTGAAGATGGTGTAGATGTTTATTCTAGAGATACCTCGACTCAGCTGCAAATCTGCAGCGTCTAATTTACCTGCAAATGTGGAATCGTTGCCCTCTGCTGGTGACATGCCAGGTTCCTCCTTTATGCTGGACCAGAGGGCGATTAGCATCCTGAATGCAGTATTCTTCGCAGTCACAGACTAGCGAGAGGAGGAGCCAGGTCCTACCCCAATGATACTAACTGAAACGCTTTGTGCTTGACGCCCAGAAAATAAGAACATGTAAGTTAAATGTGAGCACATAAAGATGTTGTGACGGCCAAGCATGGTGGGCACGCTTGTAATCCTAACCTCTGGGAGGCTCCCGGACAGCCGCAGCTACTTAGTGAGGCCCTTTGCAACTCAGTGAGACCCTATTTCAAAATGCCCCTGGGTCCCATCCCCACTGCCACAAATAAAACTAAAAAGATGTTGTGAAATATGAAAATGAGAATGTCTGGTTCTTAGCTGGGCGTGGTGGACACGCCTATAATCCCTGGGCTTGGGAAGCTGAGACGGGAGGACCACGGGCTAGAGGCCAGCCTCATAAATTTATTTAGTGAGACCTACTTTCAAAGTAAAAAATAAAATGAGGCTGAGGGTGCAGCTTGCAGGTAGAATAATACTGCTGGGCTCAATCTTCCCAGTACAAAAAAAAATGCCAAGTTCCTGGTGCCCTCTCCTTTTTCTTAGTTCGATTTTCTGCCTAGTCTTCTACTAAAATCCAGGCCTTACCGCTGCTGTACTGGCCTCTGGTCACAGTTGTTCATGAAGTGTTAGAGTCCTATGACCTATGTGTATTCTCCAAGGGGAAGACTTTTGGGTTGCCCTGCTAGGGCCTTGTACTTAAGAAATTAGATGAGAGAGAGAGGGGGGTGGAGCGCATGCACACTCACGCACATGCTGTACTGGGGATTGATTGAAACCAGAGGTGTTCTACCTCTGAGCTTCATCTCCAGACCGATTTTATTTTTTATTTGGAAGCAGCATCTCACTAGATTGCCGAGGGCCTTGCTGAGTTGCTGAGGCTGGTCTCCAACCCGCGATCCTCCTGTCTCAGCCCCCCAAGTACTGAGATTACCAGGGTGTGTCACCACACCTGGCACACAAGATAGATTCTTCTCTTACTGAATGCTGGTCTCAAACCTCACCATGAAGTGCGCACAGGACCGAGCAGGGTGGGCTCCTGTGTGCACTGAAGTGGTTACGTGGCTACGTCCACGCATGTGGGAAGAATTACCTCCTATCGTCAGTAAGGATTCAGAATAGGATGGCCCCTGATTCTTCCATGAAGGTGCGAATGTAGGTGACTTGCACGTGATGCAAAAGTAATATATTTTTAGTATATTCATGTTGTAATGACCTCATTTTTTTTCAGTCCTGGGGATGGAACCCAGGGGCATTCTACCTCCAAGCCATACCCCCAGCCCTATTTTTCATTCTTTTCTTTTGAAACAGGGTGTCACTGAGTTGCAAAGGGCCTCACTACGTAGCTAAGGCCATCTGTGAGCCTGTGATCCTCCTGTCTCAGCCTCCCAAATGCTGGGATTACAAGTGTATGCCACCACCTCAGTAATTTGACAAATATGGAAAAACATAAATCTGTTCAATTTGAAAAGCACACCATTGAAATACATTCTCTGTCTTCCGGCATGTTGGTTAGCAAGACCAATGAGTCCTGACTGTCTTCCCTTATGACGTAACGATGCACTTTAGGTAAATTCATAGGCAATTAAAGCTTATTATGGGGGAACTGATCGGGGAAGTGGAGTGGTCAGCGGAGTGTGGATCTACTAACTGTTACCATATACCCTAAGGGCTTGCCATGTAGACACTAAAGGCCACTTTAGAAGGGAGTGGACATTATAACATAAGCATTCCAGGTAGGAGTGAAAGTCGTGTTTATAAAAATAGTAGAAGTTATTTAATAAAGAAATCCAATAACTAATGGATGGTAAATTATTTTTCCCTGCTCGTATGTGTGTGTGTGTGTGTGTGTGTGTGTGTGTGTGTGTCTGTGTGTGTGGTGGGTATTGAACCCAGCGGTGTTCTGCCTCTGAGCTACATCTGCAACCCTATTTTGTTTTTTATCTCGAAACAAAGTTTTGCAAAGTTGCTGAGGCTGTCCTGGAATCTGTCATCTTCCTGTCTTGGCTTCCCAAATCCTGGGATTCCAGGCGCGCCACGGTGCCTGGCCTTCTCTATATTCTTATTTTTAATCTTATCTGTTAACTGGGATTGGAGAATCCCGAGTGTGTCGCATCCATGTTTCACCCGCAGCATGGAGCCGCCCGCCGGCGGGGAGCAGACCTCAGCTGGATGCGTGCTCTCAGGAAGAGCCAGCTTCCGTGGGTTCAGCTAAGATTGTCTGCATATTTGCAAAGTAAAACATCACTGTTGGCCAATCAAGAAGGAAAATTGATCTTTCTCTTAAAATATCATGGTCTATTTAGTGTTTGAGGTATGGGAAAGTCTTGGGTCCTCTCACTGTTACGGAAACCT
The DNA here is from genome assembly GCF_963383645.1 of Muscardinus avellanarius. NCBI lineage: Eukaryota > Metazoa > Chordata > Mammalia > Rodentia > Gliridae > Muscardinus > Muscardinus avellanarius. Next base: position 62,309,072 of record NC_137803.1, read on the forward strand.
TTTCCTTTCAAGAGTTAAAAAGTGAGGTCAGTGCAGCGTCTGCTGGTAAAGCAATGCATGGCATAATTTCCTGATACCCAGTGTTTCGTCACCAATTTCTGTGCCAGGTTGCATGTTCCGCTGCCTGGCAGCGTCAGTGGTATATGAAGACTTCTCTTTTTACAGGAATATGCTGGCAAAACCCCACCACTTTTTGTGAGTTATTAATCCTTTTCTGGTGGATATTTTGAAAAAACAGAGGCACAGGTCCACGTTCCAGCAGTTTTCAGTGGCTGAGACAGGCTTGGTGGGAAACTGCCCAGAGAGGAAAAGCTCTGCCTCTGTTGACCATCAGTTGTACCACTGTATTATGAACCCTATAGGAAAAATCAAGTTCCTTCTTTTTCCTGTAGTTGAAATTGAGCTGTAAATCGACTGAAGGCATGGCTGATAGAAGTTATCAGTGGCTAGACACAGTGAGGAAGCAGCCTGTTTATACCATGAGGACGGAGATGTTTGCTCCTCTGATGATGGCATTTATTAAAAAGTCAAACTACAGAATAAAAAGAACTTGTTGAAAGCTCCTTATTTAGCTGGGTGTGGTGACACATGCCTTAATCCCAGTACCTGGGAAGCTGAGACAGGAGGACCACAGGTTCTAGGAGTACCGAGATGCTCGTTAACCTGGTGAGACCCCTGTTTCAGAATAAAAATAAAACAGAACTGGGGATGTAGCTCGGAGGTAGAATGCCCCTGGATTCAATCCCAGTGCCACCAGAAGAAGGAGAAGGAGAAGGAGAAGGAGAAGACGGAGATGGAGATGGAGACGGAGACGGAGACGGAGACGAAGGAGAAGGAGAAGGAGAAGAAGGAGAAGGAGAAGGAGAAGAAGAAAGGAAAACCTCTTTCATTACATTAAAGAGAGAGAAAGCCCTAAATGTAACAAGAAAATATGGGCAACCAGAAGCAGAGCCCTTATTAGAACTCACAGGTCTGTTTTCAAGTAACACATGAAGCCCCCAGTTGTTTGAACCACTACTACCAAAAAATTAGAAGAAATAAAAATTAATCATCCCCATTCAAAGGTTACACCTGCCTGCGTGCAGGACATCTGGCGCAAGTGTTTGCCAGGAGGGAACTCCTGCTGTGCGCGCGGAGGGCCAGAGACAGCAGACAGTGGCACTGAGGTCCATCTGTCCAGGTGGAAGACCATGTAGAGAGGGGTTTGATGGCAGCAACGCCACCCACAGGCCTTCCGTGCTTCAAGTTAATAACCGTACACATCATGCTTTGGGGCTAAGACCACTCACTTCCATAATAACCAGATGGGATGGAAGCCAAGTGATAGGAAGGAGGAGGGAAGGAAAATGAAGAAAAGGATCTTTGCCCATTTCCTGATGAACTAAATACCACAGACTGGGTGATTTTCTTTATTTTTCCTTTGATATTAGGAATTGAACCCAGGGGCGCCCCGTCCTGGAGCTATACCCACAGCTTAATTTAGTTTCAATCAGCATCTCACTAAGTTGCTAAGGCTGGCCTCCAGACTGTGATCCTCCTGCCTCAGCCTCCCAAATACTGGAATTGCAGATATACATGCCACCATACCCAGCTAAGGCTGAATCATTTAGAGAGAATAAAGGTTTCTTTGGCTCCTGGTTTCTGGGGCTGGGAAGCCCACCAGTGGTCCTGCGCCTCGGGAGGGCCTCCCAGTATCATAACATACCAGTATCTCACATAGCCAGGTAGAGCATTATATTGGATGATGGATGGACGGATGATGGATGGATGATGGATGGACGGATGATGGATGGATGGATGGATGAGAAGAGGGGAGGAGAATGGAGAACTGGAGCTTTCTTCATTTGTAAAGGAGCAATTGCCGATATAATTTTCTAGTAGGAAAACGTCACAGCGTTGGCATGACAGGCCCCGCGGGCTCCTGGCATGTCAGTGCTGAGGACGCTGCAGGTGTTTGTCCCCGAGCCACACAGGTGAGCCCGCGCTGGCTGCTCTGTTCCGGCCCAGGGATGGTCTCTGCTTCTGCGCGGTGGCTTCCACTCTGGGTTTCAGTTCTGTGGATCCAGCATTGGTGCTGTGAAGCACACTGCTTTCTTCCTTCTCTTTTTTTTAATTTTTTTTTTTTTTGTGTGTGGTACTGAGGATGGAACCCAAGGCCATTCTATCTCCGCGCTACCTTCCAGCACTATTTTTTATTCTTTATTTTGAACGTGTCTTGCTAAATTGCAGAGTGCATCACTAAGCAGCTGTTTTTGTTTGGCTTGTCACTAAGGATTGAACCCAGGGGATGCCGCCTGTGAGCTATACCCTTAGCCCTTTTTAATTTTTATTTTGAGACAAAGCCTCTCTAAATTGCCGAAGGTCTTGCTAAATTGGCAAGGCTGTTCAGGAACCTGAGGTCCTCCTGTCTCGGACGTCCAAGGACTGGAACTACAGGCTTTCATATTACCCCTGGAAATGGCAGTTTTTATTTTTTATTTATTTATTTATTTATTTATTTATTTATTTATTTATTTATTTTGGTGATATTGGGGTTCCTGGAAGACCGTCTAACTCCGGGCTACAATCCCAGACCTATTTTTTCATATTTTTGTTTGGAAACAGCGTCTCAAGCCAGCATGGCTGGCTTCGAACCTGCGCGATCCTCCTGTTTCCTCCTCCCGAGTGCAGGGATTACAAGTGTGCGCCACCACGCCAGGCAAAGGGCAGTTTTAAAGGTGAAGAATCATAGCCAGGCATGTCGATTTTCTCTTACAATCTCAGAACTTGGGAACTGAGACAGTTACTTAGTGAGACCCTCTGCGATTTAGTGAAACCCTGTTTCAAAAATAAATAATCAAATAGGGTTGAGAGTGTAGCTTAGAGGTAGAACCCTCCTGGATTCTATCCCTAGTACCACACACACACACAAAGAGAAACGAAAAGTCCTAATTCATTGTTTCTAATGACTAATATATGATTGGAAAGGAAAAAGAAAGCTCTGATGCACTGCATGCATTTCCCTAGCTCCCCATTCCTGGCTTCTGAGAGTTGTTGTACGCTCTGCTCTTACGCACAGGGAGTGTGTTCCCAGCGGATGCCTGAACTTGCAGTGGTGCTGAGCCGCAGAGACACTGTGTATTCTCCTCCACACACACACCTGTGATGAAGCTTAATGTAGAAATTAAGAACAGTAACTACTAATAAGGCAGAACAGTCATTCCAATACACTGCAGTAAGTTCTTTAAACCGCATGAATCATTCGCTTCTGAAACTTTCCATTAAATATTTTTTAGCACAGGGTAGCTAGTATTGCAGACAGCGAAACCCCAGCTAAGGGCCTCATGGAAATCTCATTTTCGAAGCATTCAGTCGAGGAACTCGCCAGCTACTTTTCTTTTCTCTGCTTCTCGCTCCGGGCCGGGCTGCTCTGGCCAAGGAGAACAATATTGCCTTACCATGTAAAGCGTGGTTAATGGCTTTAAAGGAATCCCCAGTTAGTGAATAACGAGCTGCCAGAAACGTTCCTGCTGCCAGAAGATCTGGACCCGTCGCTTCCATTTACCAAGTGTATCTCGTTTCTTCGTGACTGAGTGCTCACAAAAGGCAGAAAAGCCTAAAGCTCTAGGGTGTGTGGGGTTTAAGGGCAGAAACCATATTTTAACCAATCCAGTCCCATACCTCACACATGAAGATGGTTAGGAAAATATCAAGAGCGATGGACTGAGGATGGGCTGCAGGAGCCTCAGACTGTTACGGAAGTTGACTTTTAGTGAACAGAACGAAGTCGCCATGTTGCCTGAGTGGCGCAGTAATATTTATTCTAAGGGAAGTGGACGTCTTTCACCAAAAACTTTTTTTTTTTTTTTGTGGTACTGGGGGTGGAACCCAGGGGCATTCTACCTCTGATCTATACCCCCAGCCCTATTTTTTATTCTTTACTTTGAAACAGGGTCTCACTGACTTGCAAAGGGCCTCACTGAGTAGCTGAGGCTGGTCGGGAACCACGATTCTCCTGTCGAGTGCTGGGATTACGAGCGTGCGCCACCACGCCCGGCTACCAAAAATTTTTAACTTGCCCTCCCTGCTTGAGTGAGTTTGCATTTCTCAGAAACCGAAAGCTAGGGCCTTTTAATTTTTTTTTTAACTTATTAGTGCATTGCAAGTGTGAGTCACAGTGAGGGTCACTGTGATTAAAACGTACACACACTCACACAGCTCACGCACTTCCCTCCCTGTGGCTTTTCTTAATGAAAGATCCATATTCAAAGAGTCTAATAGTAGGACATAAGAAAAATCCTTTTCTAAAAATTTTATCTTGATAGCAAACCGAGTCTATTTAGAAAAAAAATTTTTTTCAACTATAAACATTTGGGGAAAATGTTGAGGGGATCTGGAAAAGAATGAAATATAGATAAATTTAAAAGACACAGCTGGGCGTGGCAGCACATACCTGGAATCCCAGGACATGGGAGACCAAGAGGGGAGGATCACCAGTTTGAGGCCAGCCTCAGCAACTCAGTGAGCCCTTGTTTCAAAATTTAAAAAAAGTAAGCCGGGCGTGGTGGCGCACGCTTGTAATCCCCGCGCTTGGGAGGCAGAAACAGGAGGATCGCGCAGGTTCGAAGCCAGCCGCGCGCGCTGGTTTAGGAGACCCTGTTTCCAAATAAAAATGTAAAAATAGGTCTGGGAGTATAGCCCGGAGGTAGAAGGGCTTCCAGAAACCCCAGTACCACCAAAAAAAAAAAAAAAAAATTTTAAAAAAGTAAAGGACTGAACCGGGCGTACTGGCGTGCTCTTGGAATCCCAGCATTTGGGAGTTTGAGACAGGAGGATGCCGGTTCGTGGACAGCCTCAGCTACTTAGCGAGGCCCTTTGCAACTCATTGAGACCCTGTTTCAAAATGAAGACTAGAAAATAGGGCTGGGTGTGTAGCTCAGAGGTAGAAAGCCCCTGGGCTCCATCCCCAGTACAGCAAAAAGAAAAGGACTGGAGATTAGCTCAAGGGGGAGTTCAGTTTTCAGGATTCTTTTTTCTCTCTGGAAGGAAAAGGAGCCCAAAGGAAGAGCAGGTACCCGGTTTTGCCGCCTTCCCTCTGCCCTCCCTGCGCCCCAACCTTTGCCGCTCCTCACATCTGGTCCCACTTCGCAGTCCAGGCCAGGTGGTGGCCAACAGTTTTTGGTGGCCTCGCTGCCAGTATCTTAACTGCTAGGACTCCAAGGTAGTTTTCTTCACGCGTGCCTGTGATAGGGATCTTGATTGTTCTGCCTCAGATCCACGGGGCACCCTCTTCCCTGGGCTGGAGGCCAAAGCAAATTCCTGGGCGAGTTAGCCCGAGTCACGCCTTTCACTCCCATCCAGCAGAGCCTATTGGAATTCTGCTGGGTCAGAGCGTTGCCATCAAGTCTGCTTTAAATGTGTGCATATGCTGGGCGGGGGTCGCGGGCGGGGCACGCCAGATGGGGCCCGGGTCGCGGGACTCTGGGCCCCAGGCCGAACTGCGAGTAGCACGCCAGACCCCTGGAGAAACCAGGCCCAGTAAGATGCTGGGTTCTGGGCAGGGGTCGCGCGCGGGGCACGCCAGCTGGGGCCCGGGTCGCGGGACTCTGGGCCCCGGGCCGAACTGCGAGTAGCACGCCAGACCCCTGGAGAAACCGGGCCCAGAACAGAAAAAGATAAAGAAAAATATCGGAGAGGTGGTAAGAAAGCCGTTATGGATGCCAGGACACTGGAGATGCACACAAAACTTATCTAAATGCACTGGACCTTATGGAAAAATTTGCCGTGAAAGAGGACTGCTATTTCTCTATATTGTTAAGAATCTCAGACATCACATATAAGGAGAGAGTTTAGCGGAGACCAAGGAGAAACGCGGTGTTGAAAGAGTTCTCCGCGATGGTGGTGGAGACTTGTATTCAGGAGAAGCAGAAACCGGATCTTACCAATTTTATTTTTTTGGAGAAATTACACCAAATGTTGAATGCTACCATCACGCATGCTTAGGAACACTGGACAACATTCAGAGTGGAAAAAGAGCCTGGGAAGGATTTGAAACGGTGGAGGCAGTGGCCATGCCAGTGGCCAATATTCAGGGAGGCAGAGATCTGATACACTACAACTGGAACCTTTGAAATAATAACCACAGAGACAGTGATCGGAACCTGCTGAGGGGTTAGGCGGGCGCCGGGGCCAGTGGCCAACATCGGAGCTTGCTGTGAGGCAAGGCCACTACTGAGGCCTCCGTGGCCGGGATTGGAACCTGCAGAGGGGTTAGACCGATGCTGGGGCCAGCGAGGCCAGCATTGGAGCCTGCCATGATGCAAGGCTTGTGCTAGGGCCTCCGAGGTCGGGTCCGGAACTTGCTGAGGGGTTAGGCCGGTGCTGGGGTCAGCAAGGCTGGCATCGGAGCCTGCCGTGAGGCAAGGCCAGTGTTGGGGCCCCCGAGGACGGAACCGGAGCCTGCTGAGGGGTTAGGCCGGTGCTGGGGCCAGTGAGGCTGGCATCAGAGCCCGCCATGAGGCAAGGCCGGTACTGGGGCCTCGAGGCCAGGATAAGAGCCTGCCGAGGGGTTAGGCTGGTGCTGGGGCCTGTGAGGCCAGCATCGGAGCCTGCCTTGAGTCATGACCAGTGCTGGGGCCTCCGAGGCCGGGATCGGAGCCAGCCGAGGGGTTAGGCCGGTGCTGGGGCCAGCGAGGCCGGCATCGGAGCCTGCCTTGATGCATGACCAGTGCTGGGGCCTCCAAATCCAGGATCGGAGCCTGCCAAGGGGTTAGGCCAGTGCTGGGGCCAGCGAGGCCGGCATCGGAGCCTGCCTTGAGGCAAGGCCGGTACTGGGGCCTCGAGGCCAGGATAAGAGCCTGCCGAGGGGTTAGGCCGGTGCTGGGGCCAGCGAGGCTGGCATTGGAGCCTGCCTTGAGGCATGACCAGTGCTGGGGCCTCCGAGGCCAGGATTGGAGCCTGCCGAGGGGTTAGGCCGGTGCTGGGGCCAGCGAGGCTGGCATCGGAGCCTGCCGTGAGGCAAGGCCGGTACTGGGGCCTCCGAGGCCAGGACAAGAGCCTGCCGAGGGGTTAGGCCGGTGCTGGGGCCAGCGAGGCCGGCATCGGAGCCTGCCGTGAGGCAAGGCCGGTACTGGGGCCTCCGAGACCAGGATAAGAGCCTGCTGAGGGGTTAGGCCGGTGCTGGGGCCAGCGAGGCCGGCATCGGAGCCTGCCTTGATGCATGACCAGTGCTGGGGCCTCCAAATCCGGGATCGGAGCCTGCCAAGGGGTTAGGCCAGTGCTGGGGCCAGCGAGGCCGGCATCGGAGCCTGCCTTGAGGCAAGGCCGGTACTGGGGCCTCTAAGGCCGGGATCGGAGCCTGCCGAGGGGTTAGGCCGGTGCTGGGGCCAGTGAGGCCGGCATCGGAGCCTGCTTTGAGGTAAGGCCGGTACTGGGGCCTCTGAGGCCAGGATAAGAGCCTGTCGAGGGGTTAGGCCGGTGCTGCGGCCAGTGAGGCCTGCATCGGAGCCTGCCATGAGGCATTACCAGTGTTGGGGCCTCCGAGGCTGGGATCGGAGCCTGCCGAGGGGTTAGGCTGGTGCTGGGGCCAGTGAGGCCAGCATCGGAGCCTGCCTTGAGGCAAGGCCGGTACTGGGGCCTCCAAATCCGTGATCGGAGCCTGCCAAGGGGTTAGGCCGGTGCTGGGGCCAGCGAGGCCGGCATCGGAGCCTGCCTTGAGGCAAGGCCGGCATTGGAGCCTGCCATGAGGCAAGGCCGGTGCTGGTGCTGAGGCCTCCGAGGCCGGGATTGGAGCCTGCCTTGAGGCAAGGCCGGTACTGGGGCCTCCGAGGTCAGGATAAGAGCCTGCCGAGGGGTTAGGCCGGTGCTGGGGCCAGTGAGGCCAGCATTGGAGCCTGCCGTGAGGCAAGGCCGGTAATGGGACATCCGAGGCCGGGATAAGAGCCTGTTGAGGGGTTAGGCCAGTGATCGGGCCAGCGTGGCCGGCATCGGAGCCTGCCGTGAGGCAAGGCCAGTACTGGGGCTTCCGAGGCCAGGATAACAACCTGCCGAAGGGCTAGACCGGTACTGGGGCCAGCAAGGCCAGCATCGGAGCCTGCCGTGAGGCGAGGCCAGCATCGGAGCCTGCCGTGAGACATGGCCAGTGCTGGGGCCTCCTAACCCGGGAACGGAACCTGCCGAGGGATTAGGCCGGTGCTGGGGCCAGCGAGGCCGGCACCGGAGCCTGCCATGAGGCAAGGCTGGTACTGGGGCCTCTGAGCCCGGGATTGGAGCCTGCCGAGGGGTGAGGCTGATGCTGGGTCCAGCAAGGCCGGCATTGGAGCCTGCCGTGAGGCAAGGCCACTCCTGCGGCCTCCAAGGCCGGGACCGAAGCCAGCTTAGGGGTTAGACCGGTGCAGGGGCCAGCGAGACTAGACCTGGGGCCTCCCATGAGGCAAGGCCGCTGCTTGAGCCAGCGAGGTCTGGATCAGTCTACTGAGTAGCCAGGCCACTACTGGGACCGTCAAGAGTGGGATCGGTACTTGCAACGCAGCATGCACAGAGAAATATCGCAGAAAATATAAATCAGACACTTCTCTTAATCAGCAATAACTAGGAGGAAAAGGGCAACAGGAAGAGGTTGAGCTATAGAAAGGGCCCTATAGTGAAGCAACTAATGTGACCAATCAGAGGGTATGTAATACTGGAGGACGGAGCACAGGCACAGTGGTACACACCTATAATTGAAAGGGAGATACGGGGGGGGGGGGCATGTTTGAGGCCAGCTTTGCCATCTCAGCAAGACCCTGTTTCAAAACAGAAAATGAACTAGTGCTAGGGGTATAGCCCAGAGGTAAAGTGCCCCTCCGGCTCTCTAGCTCCACAGACAGACACACTCGTACATTTAAAACCATAAACAAATGGGACTTTGGGCTGGGCATGGTGGGGCATGCTTGTAATCCCAGTACTTGGAGGCAGAGAGAGGACGATCTCAGTCTCAGAGCCTCAGCAACTTAACGAGGCCTTCTGCGACTTAGTGAGACCCTAAAAAAAAAAAAAAGAAAAGAAAAGAAAAGAAATAGGGTGAAGGTTGTACGTCAGCGGTTCTGAGGTTCTGCTCCTGGTTCAATACCCAATACGCCACACACACCAAGAGAGGGAGCACTGGACGTTTTCATCACACACAAAATGATCACGTGTGTAACGGCGAAGATGCCGACTACCCTGCTTCTGTCCCTACACGATGTACAGAAACATCACCCTACAGCCCATAAATAAATGCAGTTGTCCCTGAAAAACAAAAGGAAAAAGTACATAAAGGGCCATCTGCAGACTGGAGTTGGGGAGGGACGCCATTGTGGGAACACCGAGTCATTCCGCTTACATGTCAGTCCAGGCATCTGGCAGGCCTGGGCGGCAACAGGACCAGCACCCTGACCCTGGCGGGGTACTGACTGTGTCTCTTCTGTTACAGGCTCAACGTGGGAGAAGACCTTCCGGCAGATTGGCTTTGAGAGGTAAGCAGGGCCGAGCACTGCACTCGCAGCCGGGGCGGCCCAGCTCACTCCCAGTGACCCTTGGGTCCTGAGTCTGTCCTCTTGGGCTTTTTCAGTCAAGGTGCCCTTGGCAAGCTCTCTCTTTCCCCGTGGAGCCTCACGTGTCTTTGTCTTTAAGTTGGAGCTCTGCTGTACCAAGTCCTTGCCACATGCAGACTGGAAATGTAGATTACACTGAAGCTGGGTGTGGTGGCCCAGGCCTGCAATCCCAGGACTTGGGAGGCTGACACGGGAGGATCACAGGTTCAAGGCCAGCCCCAGACACTTAGTGACACCCTCAGTGACTTACCAAGATCCCGTTTAAAATATAAAAAATAAAAATGTCTGGGGAGGTGGCTTGGAGGTAAAATGCCTTTGGTCTCAATTCCCAGTACCAGAATAACAAAAACAAACAAACAAGAAATCCCTATATTTTTACCAGTTCCTTTCATTGTATTGAAAATGTGCTGGGTCATGCCCACCCAGTGCTTAGGCTGGGAGGATATCAAGGAAATTATAAAATGCTTTAAAGCACATCATTTCTCCAGTAGCAATAAAGAATAGGCCCTTACCAGACCCACTGTGCCAGCATCTTCATTTGTTAATTTATTTGAAGGTTCCTTCAAGTAAAGTTCACAGGAAGCCCTTCAGGTCACTGATGGAGGAGCTTGGGACCGTCAGATCCCACGGGGCCACTGCAGACAAAGAATGGGAGGTGGTGCGCGGCTTCACCTCAGCGGAATCTCCCCCAAAGCGTGGTTCTCGCGATTCTTCTTTGAGAGTGTGTGGATTTTGAGTGCGGGCGAGAGTAGGGAGGGTAACGGTGAGAGCCACGCGCACCCTTCTCAGCCTCAGGAAGACGCCGTCCTATTCACCGTGTCTACTTTTTTTGTTTCTCTTTGGCTGAAAAATGATAAAGAAAATCTCAGACAGCATGTTGAAGCTTTCCATTGTAGGTCAGCACACACCTCTGAGAAAAATGGGCATTGTTCATTCTGCATACTACAAATAGCAGTAAATCCTTAGGACCCGTTAAGACCCAGTCAGTAGGACTGGGGTGTGGTTCCTCCCTTGCATGCCCTCGCCCTGGTTCAGATCCCACACGAAGAAAGACCCAGTCAGTGTTTAACTTTCTGAGCCCGGCACGGTGGTGCAACGTGCGATCCTAGTGCTTGGGAGGCTGAGACGGGAGGATCTCAGGTGTGCGGTCACCCTCGGCAACTTAGCAAGGCCCTCCCCAGCTTAGTGAGACTGTTTCAAAAAAAGAAAAGCGGGCTGAACGGTAACTCGGAGCTAGAATGCTCCTGAGTTCAATTCCCAGGACCACAAAAAATAGATAAATAGATCTCCTGAACATCTCAAAAATGTCACTTTCTTGACTGGATCAGCAAGCCAGTAAAATCCTCGTCTTTTACCTCATCTTACACACCTTAAGTATCTTTATTTAAATCGGGGCTCCCAAACCTTCTTGGCTTTATTCTGGTTTTCTTTACATCACTGGCTTTATTTATTTATTTATTTATGCGGTACTGAGGATGATAACCAGTAGCATTCTACCTCCAAGCTACACCCCCAGCCCTATTTTTTTATTCTTTTTTTTTTTTTTTTTTTTTTTTTTTTTTTGCGGTTCTGGGGATGGAACCCAGAAGCATTTGACCTCCGAGCTACACCCCCTGCCCTTTTTTATTCTTTATTTTGAAACCGGGTCTCGCTGAGTTGCAGAGGGCCTCACTAAGCAGCTGAGGCTGTCCGTGAACCCTGATCCTCCGGTCTCAGCCCCCCAGATGATGGGATCACAAGCGTGCCCACCACGCCCGGCTACTGGCTTTCTTTTAGAATACTTTCACCGGTGCACTGTACCCTTCTGTCACCGTGAGATTCAGAGCAATCCAGACAGGAGTGCGCAGGGCGCTTGATGAGCCCGTGGTCTGTCTCAGAGTGTCCCCGTCCTGGATTCCTTTTGGGGTGGTGTTTACAATCGCATCCCCTGCGTCAGGTAAATTCAGATGTATGTTCCACGCTCCGCCCTTAGGGGCAGCTTCCTGTGACGCAGACCCACAGGTCTTGGGAGTCCCCATGTTTTTCACTCAGCTAGATTTCCCCAACCCAGCTGCTTCTCCACACGGCCTTGCTTTCTTTGGTGAGGAAAGGTGTTTTGAAGCCACAGTTAGCGATGCTCATAAATTCTGGGGTGTCATTATTTCTGGGCCTTGTCAACAGATGGAGCTAGGAAAATAATATATATTTTTAGGAAAAATAAATGCTGAATCGTAGAACATTTCCAATTCAAATGTAGCCTTACAAGACTTGTAACTTCTCTGGTGTTATTTTTTTCTTTTCTTTTTTCACTGACAATCTTGGCTCTACACAAAATTCACTTGTTATTTTAAATATATGAAAAATCTTTAAAATAATACTAATATTACCACTAATAACAAGAGGACTGGATGAAGTTTTTAAAATTTGCCCTTTCCTGACTTAGATTCTATGAAGGATGCGCCGTCCAAAGACCAAAAGCTACAGTGGTCTCAAATTCTTTTTCTTCCCTGTGAGATCATATCTCAAATTTAATTTCAACAGTGTTTTCCTTTTGGTTTAGTGTGTGTGTGTGTGTGTGTGTGTGTGTGTGTGTGTGTGTGTGTGTGTGTTTTACTTGGGATTGAATCCAGGAGCATCCTACCTCTGAATTATACCCCCAACCTTTTTTAATTTTTGAAACGGGACTGCTAAATTACAGAAGGTCTCTCCCTTTCTGAGGCTGGTTGTGAATCTGTGATCCTCCTGTTTCAGCCTCCCAAGCACTGGGATTATAAGTGTGCGCCGCCACGCCCAGCTTAATGTCATTTATTTTATTTATTTATTTATTTATTTATTTATGTTTGCAGTACTGAAGATTGAAACCAGGGGCATTCTACCTTTAAGCTACACACACAGCCCTATTTTTTTATTCTTTATTTTGAAACAGGGTCTCACTGAGTTGCAAAAGGCCTCACTAAGTAGCCGAGGCTGGCCGGGAACCGCGATCCTCCTGTCTCTCTCGGCCTCCTGAATGCTCTGGGATTACAAGCATGCGCCACTGCGCCCGGCCAATTCTCATTTTATGATTATTTTAGATAAAGCCAGACAGTATAAGTTGCATGTTATCATGTCTTCCAACTAAAAGTTTTATGCTTGCAAACGTGTGCGTGAGTAAAAGTGCCACACAGGCACACATGGAGAGACACATCTCTCCTTCAAACTTTCTCCCTGGCAGGATCTAGATTATAGGTCCACCGAGGGTATGCGGTGATCATCTGGTTTTGAGGTGTCTTACAACGTCACCCCAATTTTTTTCAGTTCTGGCTATTGAACCCAGAGGCATTCTCCCCCTGAGTTACCCCAGCCCTTTTTTATTCTTTATTTTGAAACAACGTCTCAATATTGCCAAGGGTCTTGTAAAGTCGCTGAGGCTGGTGCACATCTGCAGTCCTCCTATCAGAGCCTCCCTAGTGCGGGGATTACAGTATCTTCACTGCACTCAGCCTACCCCCTTGTTTTTCATTTAAAAATAGACAATATTCTGTGATCTGCATTAAGTGTCTTAAAATATAAAACAGATATTGATCTTTGGGCTTTATTGCACATTTACAGTTGCAAAGAACATGTCAGTTGGGCTTTTAGTATGGACTTCCTTATTCCTTGTCAAGTTTAATCTGATCTGCATCTTAAAGAAAATCCCCGCTGTATCTTAAATACCACCATCCGATTCCTTAGAGCATCGGAAGAGAGATTGATCTGCCGGGCGCAGTGTCCTTTGAAGTCTCTTCACCTGTCTGCTCGCTGGCACATTATCTTAAAGTGTTCACATGTAAAAGGAGAGAGTAACTGAGTCAGCTAAGCTTCAAAGCTCTCTCCAAAACTAAGAAAGTACATGCTTCCCGTGCGGCGCAGGAGGAGACGGGGCGGAAGGCCGGAATCTGCCCCCGCCCTCCTTGCACAGGGCTGACAGCCAGACCTCCTGAGCTCTGTCCCTGCTTCCTTCCTGGAAGTCTATGGTTGTACATTGTCTCAGAATAAATACACATTGTTACAGTTTGGGTGGCCGAATCCACCCTGGCAGGGCAGTTCACTGGCACACAATTATCTCCCCTCTGTGGGATGTCAGATTATTTTAGGATTCATCACAGGAGTGTGTTGTGCACAGGACGGAAATGGTGTAATGTAGCTCCGGCCCCCTCTGTCCCCCCCAGGGCCCCCCTTTGTACTGAAGCACTGACATCGTATTACAGAAACAAGTTTTTTTTTTTTTTTTTTTTGGTACTGGAGATGGAATCCGGTGGCATCTACCTTTGAGATCCATCCCCAGCCCTATTTTTATTTATTTATTTTTTTGAAACAGGGTCTCATTGAGTTGCAGAGAGCCTCACTAAGTAGCTGAGGCTGGCCACAAACCGAGATCCTCCTGTCTCAGCCTCCCTAATGCTGGGATTACAAGTGTGAGCCACCAGCCCTGGCTCAGAAACAATGTTTTAGTATTGAAAAACAAATGTAGCTAATGTATTTTTGTTGCCATCAGGAAGCTCACTTTTCTGGGCAGATTCTCTAAGCTTATGAGTATTTGCCTGTAACACACAGCGCGGCCAGGTGGCTGGTGGCTGTGTAAACTCATTGACACCTGTGTATTTCCTATATACACAGGTGGCTTCGGCATTAAGATGGCCCCAAATCTCAGTGGCCCAATAGAGCAAACGTTCCCTTCGGCCTCGTGGAAGGGCCACAGGACGGCTCTCGACACTCGTCGGCTGGGGTCTGTGCTGCTGATGGGCTTGCTTGGGTGTGCAGACGGCTCGGAGACTGGCACTGGAGGTGACATCTGTCACTCCAGCTGACAGTTCCCAGGTGCCACACTGCTACACGTTCAAGGAGGGCAGGAGATGCCGAAGTGAGCAGGCATGGTGGCGCACGCCTGTGATCCCAGCACGTGGGAAGCTGAGACTGGAGGATCGCGGCTCACTGCCAGCCTCAGCGACTAAGTGAGGCCCTATGCAAGGCAGCGAGACCCTGTTTGAAAACAGAGAATAAAAAGTAGGACTGGGGGCGTAGCTCGGAGGTAGAATGTCCCTGGGTTCTATCCTCAGTGCCTCAGTAAATAAATGAATAAATAAATAAATGGCTAGACTTAAGAAGAAATGAGTGAGCCCCCGCTCTGCTGCGGTCTGGTCAGGGAAGGGTTAGGAAACGCCCATCCTTCTGCCTCGTCCTGTGCTTTGAGCATCCCGCAAGGTGCCCGTGTTGGCAGCTTGTCCCAGGGTCGCCATCTTGGGGGATGATGGGACTTCGAAGTAGAGCCACGTAGGACGTCCTTTGGCCACGGCGGGCATGGCCTCCTGGCAGAATGGAGCAGTTCTGGATGGAATGAGTGATCGTGGAAGCCCGGCCCGGCTCCTGTGTCTCCGTCTTCTTGTTTAACATGTAATGTGCCACCCTGGCATGCGTTCCCCCACTGCCGCCCGATGCCAAGTGACGTCCGCAGGGCTGCCTCCACCAGAGGCCAAACCAGTGGGCCCCCCCGCTTGGGCTTGGACTTTGACCTCCCAAACCAGGCGCTAAAGAGACCTCCTCTTCTTCCTAACGTGGACGGTCTCAGGTGCTTTGTTGTACTGATGGAAAGCTGACTAATGTGCCTGGTTTCATTGGCTTTCCTGTTCCCGCCTTGTGGGTCCTTCTGAACATTTCAGTGTTCCTGCCTGCCCCCACCTTCTTCCAGAACCTTCTTCCAAGCCCCCAGACCACCACCCTCAACATCCCTCTTCTGTCTTCCCAACACCTTCTGTCTGTTTTAGAATAAAGCAGCAGACACAGTGGTACTGTGCAGTCCTGCGTATGCTCCTGTGTGTAGCAGGCTCAGGAGGTTATGTCTTGTTCCCTTGCTCCAGTGCAGGCCCGGCCACTGGCAAACAGGAAGCAGCAAACATTTGATAAACAGATGACATTTTGAATAAATCTGGGCACATCTTTGCTCTGTTGACACATCCTTCAGTTCATGGAATTTGCCCTTCTCAATAAATTTCAATGACTGCCATCTTTTCCTCTAGAAAATAAACGGGCTTCTTGGTCATTGTACAACTAAATGTTAGTATTTTCAGCTTCACAACTCACCAGCTGGGTACAGAAATCAGTGTCATTTCTGGAGATCTAAATGCTGAACAAGGAGGTCCAGGGGCAGCTTTCTGAGGGTCACCTCCACGGTGAGATGTGGCCGTGGGAGAAGGGAAGGCATACCCGTTATAGGTGTCGGTATCTTCTGAAGTTTCCGAGTCGAGGTCCTAAGCCTGCGGGCTAGAAGCGACAATCCGAATATCTACTCTTTCACATCAAGACAGGTGTTTCTCCCTTTTGCCTCTCTGAGACGCATGCAAAGAGAAAAAAAAACTCGGGCCGCCGTGTTCAGCCCGCTGCGGAATTCGATTAAGTGTGCGGCTTTCTAAGTAACTACACTTAACTGGCAGATGAGAGTGCGGGGGCATTTTCAAACCCAAAGCTTTCTCATGGCGACCGAGCAAAGGAGACTTTCTCCCTGTTGATGGTGAGCGGGTCGATACGCTGCTGCTGGGCAGCCCTGAAGCCGGCCCCTCTGATCGCTCCTCAACACATCGGTACTCTTTCTTGCTCTCGGAATGACACCCTCACAGGTTCTCTGTTGCTTGGGGTTTCAAGCGGGATGACCTGGGGGGTGCCGGGTGCTCAGGGCCCCGCTGAGCCGTGGTGTCCCCTCGCAGCGCCCGCTGTCCTTGTAGGAGCAGGTCACTGCGGTCTCGACTGCTATGTCCAACAGAACGGGTGTCCTGTGGTGCCCAGAGTTCCCCCACTTGATCTCTGCAGAAAAAAACCTCTCCTATCCTCTCGAGAAGGTGAGCCACCCAGAATTCAGTGCAGCCAGAGTAAGGGGAAATAAAGGTTTGAACATCTGTAATCCAGATCCCAAACCTAAAATACTCCAAAATTGAAAACTCTTCAGCACCGATAAAAGTGGAAAATTCCACACCTGGAAATTTTGTTTCATGCACAAAATTATTAAAAATATCGCATAAGCCGGGCGTGGTGGCGCACGCTTGTAATCCCAGCGCTTGGGAGGCAGAGACAGGAGGATCGCACGGGTTCGAAGCCAGCCTCAGCTACTGAGTGAGGCTCTCAGCAACTTAGTGAGACCCTGTTTCCAAATGAAAAATATAAAATAGGTCAGGTAGTACAGTCCAGAGGTAGAAGGCCCCTGGGTTCCACCCCCAGTACAACAACAAAATAAAAAAAAGAAAGAAAAGAAAAGAAATCCATTCGATTCATTATCTTCACTGAGAGTAGGCCTTTTCAGCAGAGGGGCCGGCTTCAGGGCTGCCCAGCAGCAGCGTATCGACCCGCTCACCATCAACAGGGAGAAAGTCTCCTTTGCTCGGTCGCCATGAGAAAGCTTTGGGTTTGAAAATGCCCCCGCACTCTCATCTGCCAGTTAAGTGTAGTTACTTAGAAAGCCGCACACTTAATCGAATTCCGCAGCGGGCTGAACGCGGCGGCCCGAGGCCGGCCGGTGCCTTTGCATTAGAACACTAATGGACGCGGCCGACCGCAGGCCGTGGGCGCAGGAAGCCCTCTCCCCAGGCACCGGAAACCCAGCGCGCAGCTTTGCCGGCGCTCCAGAAATCAGCTGTTTAACTCCTTGGAGGAGAAGTGGTCCTGGGGAACATTAGTGGCTCTCTGTCTGGCTTCTGGATTGCCACCTCACGTCACCAGGGGTACTGGTTGTTGCTGTCTCTGGGGAGGCCAGGATCTTTTATGAGTGAGCCCTGGGTGGTGGTGGTGGTGGTGGTGGTTGTTGTTGTTGTTGTTGTTTAGCAACAACAGTAACCAACCTCTTTGGTGGCCCAGGGGCACAGGGTGGAGGTGAACCTGCCAGTCAAAGGGAGTGTCCCCATCCATCCTGGGCGTGACCTTGAACAGCCCGCTGGCACTCAAATCCGCCCTGCACCTGCTCTGAGGGGCGCCTGAGCCACCGGCACGAGGTCATCGACCTTGTCTACCATGAAGCCGGTGGGCCTGGAGCCGCCCTAGGGTGCCGGCGCTCCTGTGCTAGCCATTGCCAACTAAGGCTCCCGGGGGCGCAGCTCTTGTTAGAGAAGCCTCTCAGTAAAGCGGGGCGAGGGACTGCGGGCTCCCAGGACATGCAGCACAGAGACATCTGTGTACCGTTAGCAGCCGCGGGGCAGGTCCCCCTGTCATCTGTACCGGGGAGACTGACTGCGGCGTTTAGGTTCAAGGCCAGCCGCGGCAGCTTAGGACGCCTCAGAGACCCAATGGGACCCTGTGTCAAAGCAGAAAGTGAACAGTCAGGGTGTAGCTAGGAGGAAGAGAAGAGGGAGGAGAAGGAGGAGATGCCAAGGAGGGGAAGGGAGGAGGAAGAGGAGGAGGAGGGGCCGAGGAGGGGAAGGGAGGAAGAAGAGGAAGAGGAGGAGGGGCCAAGGAGGGGAAGGGAGGAGGAAGAGGAGGAGGAGGAGCCAAGGAGGGGAAGGGAGGAGGAAGAGGAGGAGGAGGGGCCGAGGAGGGGAAGGGGAGGAAGAAGAGGAAGAGGAGGAGGAGCCAAGGAGGGGAAGGGAGGAGGAAGAGGAGGAGGAGGGACCGAGGAGGGGAAGGGAGGAAGAAGAGGAAGAGGAGGAGGGGCCAAGGAGGGGAAGGGAGGAGGAAGAGGAGGAGGAGGAGGGGCCAAGGAGGGGAAGGGAGGAGGAAGAGGAGGAGGAGGGGCCGAGGAGGGGAAGGGGAGGAAGAAGAGGAGGAGGAGGAGCCAAGGAGGGGAAGGGAGGAGGAAGAGGAGGAGGAGCCAAGGAGGGGAAGGGGAGGAAGAGGAGGAAGGCTTAAGGAGGAGAAGGGAGGAGGAAGAGGAGGAGGAGCCAAGGAGGGGAAGGGAGGAGGAAGAGGAGGAGGAGGAGGAGCCGAGGAGGGGAAGGGAGGAGGAAGAGGAGGAGGAGGGGCCGAGGAGGGGAAGGGGAGGAAGAAGAGGAGGAGGAGGAGGAGCCAAGGAGGGGAAGGGAGGAGGAAGAGGAGGAGGAGGAGGGGCCAAGGAGGGGAAGGGAGGAGGAAGAGGAGGAGGAGGGGCCGAGGAGGGGAAGGGGAGGAAGAAGAGGAGGAGGAGGAGGAGCCAAGGAGGGGAAGGGGAGGAAGAAGAGGAGGAGGAGGAGGAGCCAAGGAGGGGAAGGGAGGAGGAAGAGGAGGAGGAGGAGGGGCCAAGGAGGGGAAGGGAGGAGGAAGAGGAGGAGGAGGGGCCGAGGAGGGGAAGGGGAGGAAGAAGAGGAGGAGGAGGAGGAGCCAAGGAGGGGAAGGGAGGAGGAAGAGGAGGAGGAGCCAAGGAGGGGAAGGGGAGGAAGAGGAGGAAGGCTTAAGGAGGAGAAGGGAGGAGGAAGAAGAGGGGAAGAGGATGAGGAAGAGGAGGAGAAGGAGGAGGGGCTGAGGAGGCGAGGAGGAGGAGGAAGAAGAGAAGGAGGAGAGGAGGAGGAAAGGGGGAGGAGGGGGAAGGAGCTTTCGTGGAGCCAGAACAGTCAGAACAGTGCCTAGACACTCTGTGGGTGTGGAGACATCTAGAGAATGTGTCCTGCGAGTGCCGGATTGCATGCTAAAATGAGAAATTTATTACAGCATATACAGCCATTACTGAGCATTCAGCCCTACCAAACTGATCAGCTGTAAAGAATGATGATTCCTGCACAACTCGATTGAGAGGCGTTTATCAAATAAGGACCCTGGTAGGCAGCGTCCGCTTAGCACGAGGGGGAGGCAAGCGGGGCGCATCCGGAAGTCTCTGGCGTCCTCGGCAGCAGAAGCCCGGCGAGCAGGACACCCTGGGGAGAGGCAGGTGGGGCTGGGCCCGAAGGGAGAGCCTGGGCAGCACGCTGGACTCCTGGCGAATCGGGGCCAGAGGAGCTGGACGGGAGTGGGGACAGGGCTGGCCTGGGCCGGCTGCAGGGGCGTCGCTGCGGCAGGAGGCTCACGTCTTCAGACAGGACTGACAGGCACTGTTCAAACATACGGACGCAGAAACTCTAAGAGCCACAACCATGCCAGGGGTGTTACTGGTTGTTGTTGTTGTTGTTGTTGTTGTTGTTGTTGTTGTTGTTTTATGAAAATAACAAATCTTTGTTTGGGAAAAAGTCCCTCAGTAACCCAACCATGATCCCATACTTTGTAATAGGTCTTGAACTATAAAAACATGCTTTCCCAGAACATCAAGCAGAGGGATTCACACAGAAACAAAACGTTTTCCTCCGAATCCAGCTCTGTTAATTTTATCCTGCCCATAAATTTTTCTAGCAGGGAAATCCCCCGTAGGGGCGGCCAGCGGGTGACCTCTGCTGACACGCAGCAGCAGGCCCCAGGACCTTCGGCAGCGTTTCTTCTTGAATGCTGAGCTGTCACAAAGCAGGCCCTGCCGCTCCTTCCGTCTCCCGTGTCATGGCCGCCCGTTACAAATGTGCAGACACGGCTGTTTAGAATGTCCCGTTGCCTCCGATGTGGTGAGGCTGGGCTACTGTGATTTCTTTAAGCTCATTTCAGATTTGGGGGCTAATCCTTCTTCCTCCACAAATACTTTCTCTTCTCTCCTGTCTCTTTCCTCATTTCCTCCTCCTCGTCTTCTCCTTCCTCCTCCCCTCCCTCTTCCTCTTCCTCCTCCTTGTCCTCCCCTCCCTCTCCCTCTTCCTGTCCTCCTCTCCTTCCTCCTCCCCTCCCTCCTCCTCCTCCCCTTCCTCTTCCTCTCCCTCCTCCTCCTCCCCTTCCTCTTCCTCTCCCTCCTCCCTGTCCTCCCCTTCCTCCTCCTCCCTCTCCTCCTCCCCTCCCTCCTCCTCCTCCCCTTCCTCTTCCTCTCCCTCCTCCTCCTCCCCTTCCTCTTACTCTCCCTCCTCCTCCTCCCCTCCCTCCTCCTCTCCCTCCTCCCTGTCCTCCCCTCCTTCCTCCTCCTCCCCTTCCTCTTCCTCTCCCTCCTCCCTGTCCTCCCCTCCCTCTCCCTCTTCCTGTCCTCCTCTCCTTCCTCCTCCCCTCCCTCCTCCTCCTCCCCTCCCTCCTCCTCCTCCCCTCCCTCCTCCTCCCTCTCCTCCTCCCCGTCCTCCCCTCCCTCCTCCTCCCTCTCCTCCTCCCCTCCCTCCTCCCTCCTCCTCCCCTCCCTCCTCCCCTCCCTCCTCCTCTCCCTCCTCCCTGTCCTCCCTTCCCTCCTCCTCCCTCTCCTCCCCTCCCTCCTCCTCTCCCTCCTCCCTGTCCTCCCCTCCCTCCTCCTCCCTCTCCTCCTCCCCTCCCTTCTCCTCCTCCCCTCCCTCCTCCTCCTCCCCTCCCTCCTCCTCTCCCTCCTCCCTGTCCTCCCCTCCTTCCTCCTCCTCCCCTTCCTCTTCCTCTCCCTCCTCCCTGTCCTCCCCTCCCTCCTCCTCCTCCCCTTCCTCTTCCTCTCCCTCCTCCCTGTCCTCCCCTCCCTCCTCCTCTCCCTCCTCCCTATCCTCCCCTCCCTCCTCCTCCCTCTCCTCCTCCCCTCCCTCCTCCTCTCCCTTCTCTCCTCCAGTGTGAAGAGAATCATTGTCCTTAGACCTGGCTCTGGCATCTCTCCGGGTACATAGCCTGTGACTCTCTGAAACACGAGTGTACAGATTTCAAAGCGCACTTTGCTCTGAGAGACCGAGACAAAGGGTCCACGTTACTGCATCTTGGCCCTGTACAATTATCTTACCTTTGGATATAAAAGAATTTTGCTAGAGAATGGTTTTCAAACTTTACTTTTACTAAAACCTACTTTTATTTCCTACCAAAACCTGCACTTTGTGTCAGATCCAGCACAACACAAGCTTAGTTTCAGAGTTTGAAACTTTGAAACATAAGTCATTCTTACCAGAGTGCTACACAGTCTGATAGTTTCTCTTTGACTCTATTCTACAATATTTCGGGGGGAAACCTGGTTGATGTTCACAAAATTCACTTTTTAATAGTCCAGTTAATCATGACATGGCTGGACGGCTCCAGGGCTGGCAGTGGCGCCCAGCAGGGGGCGCCGCACGCTGAAGGCCGCCGGAGGCTGGCTCCTGATGTAGCCCTGTCCTGTGAGTTCCCTGCAGAGATGCCAAAAGCTTTTTAATCAGGGCATTTGTGGACGGAGCCACTGGTCTGAGTGAAAGCTGCTCTGGCCAGGAGTGGGCGTTGTGGATGAGATTTGTGGCCCTCCCCTCCCCGCTCCAATGGAGACCCTCCTCTGCTAAACTGGAATAAACCGTGAGCGGGGTGGTGTGGGCCGGCGCTCAGCCACAGGACACGCCGCTGTCTGCCCCGGTGCAGCAGTTCACAGGAGCTTTGCAAGCAGATGGAGCATCCCATCAGGAGTTTGCCAAGGTTGCCTTGGGATCAGAGCGGCTGTTATGGGCTAAGGGATCATTCCAGGAATTAGGCTGTATACAACAGTCAGTGGTGCCGGGAGGGAGGGTTACACAGGAAAGACACGGGAACGATCCCCCACCCCGCCAGTCCACGAAGGCAGGTGCGTCCAAGCGCGAGTGGACTCCCGTGGGGAGTTCCTGGAAGGGTCCTTGGGAAGCTCTGTTCTCCCGTGGCTACCACTTCTGAGAGTCAGCAGCCAAGCCTCTGGCCCTTGGAGGCTGACCGCGATGGAGAAAGAGGAAGTGGCCCTGCTGGACGCCATTGGCAGTCAGCCCCACCCACATGTGTCCAGCTGTGCGGAGACCTTGAGGAGCCCCAGGCCTGCTTCTGTTGCACCTAAAGAGGCGTCTCCTTGTCTATTTCTAATTCAGAACCATGAGGGCCCGTTCTGAGAACAGGTCTCTGGCTCCGCCCGTGGACACAGCCCTCGGGGCAGGAGGAGGCCGACCCCGGGAAGTGAAGATCCTCATGCCTGTTCCTCGGCAGCCACCTCCCAGAAACGCGGTGCGAACACTCGCCAGGAACGCCTCAGATCTACGAAGGCATTGCTGTCGCTGTCCAACTTCAGAGCTTTGAGGGTCGACCCTTTGACCCGAAGCCTGAAAATCTCTCGTTATCAAAACCCACAGATTCCGCGTCTCACCTCACCCCAGGCTCTTCTATCCCGCGGCAGCAGCGTTGCACACCAATTTACTGCTGTTTTCCTTTGAACACCCGCTCAGCAGTACTGTGCTCACTACACAAGTCTCACAATCACACTGGGGGGATGAGGTAGTGTGGGGGGGTGGGAAGGATAAAAGGCTGACTTTGGAACCAGCGCAGGTGGGTGATGGAGTTCCCGTGCCGCCTGGCTCGACCTGCTGCCCGCTGTCTCTGCCCTCTTCTTTCTCCCTCTCCCTGTGCCAGGAGCCCATGAAGAGCCTCCCCGTCTCCCCAGTCGTCTCTCCCTTTCCCGTCGAGCGCTGGGTGCCGCGTGTGCAGGCACGCAGCGCCTTGAGCTGTGGCCCGGTGTGTCTCCGGCAGGCGCTTCCTCTTAGGGCTGCAGAGTAGATGTCCCGCGGGCGGCTGCGCTGGTTCGGAAATGAGTTATATTCAACAAATAACGGATCAGACAGGTCGCTAACTCAGGAAGGACGCGACTGGAGCAGAGGTTTGTAAACACGAGGCAGAGCTAAAGGAATCCTGCGGAGCCGGCCACTCTGAACACCACGCCCCACTTAAAGAGAACCGGGCTCCTAAGAGAAATGGGGCCAGGAGAAGACCCGCAGAGTGGAGGGCGGGCTGGCGTCTCACTGCATCAGAAAGTGAGGCCGGGCGTGGTGGCACACGCCCGTAATCCCAGTACTGGGGAGGCTGAGATGGGAGGATCGCAGGTTCGAGACCAGTCTCAGCAATCTAGTGAAATTCTCAGCAACCTAGTGAGACTCTGCTTCAAAATGGGGAAGGGAATGAGGTAATACCTGGGGGGAGGAGCACTGTTTGCAATAGCCAGGATGAAGGACCAACCGCCCATCAAGGGGTGAGAGAAGGTGGTGAACATAGCCAGTGGAATACTAGCCAGCCCTAAGAGGAAGGAAAGCCTGCCATTCACACAGCGTGGGTGGGGCTGGAGCACTCAGCCAGGTGAACGGAGCCAAGCACAGGCAGGTGCTCAAGCTGTCGAGCAAGTTTAGACCCCAAAACAACTGGACAGAGATGGAGAGAGCGGACCAGAGGTTTCAGAGGCCAGGAGAGCAGGGATGGGAGGGATGGCCGGGCACAGAAGTGTGTCTCGTGACTTATTTTTATACTTTTATTGGTGCAGTGTGACGTTCAAAGTGATATAAACACGCACACGGTGCTCCGTGTTCCCTCCCGCCCCTCCCTCTCCGCGGGGGTGGTGAGACTGGCAGCGCCCCCTTCATTATTGAAGCAGCCTTACTGAACTCTCCCTCCGCCCTCCTCCTCCCTTCCCACTGCTCTGCTGGGTTCTGTTTTTCTCTGAAGTCCCTTTGGTTTCCTATTTTCTCTCTGGTCTCCACACATGAGAAAAAACATATGACCCTTGACCTTCCGAGACTAGCTGATCACACCTCCATTTTCCTGCCGATGGCATAATTTTGTTCTCCTTTATGGCCGAGTAGAACTCCATCCTGTGTCTAGACCAGTTTCTGTATCTGTTCGTCTGCTGAGGGACACCCAGGTTGGTGTCATAATTTGGCTTTTGTGAATTGAGCCGCTGTACACAGGGCTGTGCACGGGTCACGGTAGTATTCTGACCATTAACTCTTTAGAAAAGATGCTAAGGAGGATACAGCCGGGCCGTATGTTGGTTCCTCTCCAAGTCTCTTGAGGAGCCTCCTCACCAGGCCCCGGGGCGGCTGCACTAACTTACAGTCTCACCAACAGTGTTCAAGGGTTCCCACTTCCCCACGTCCTCGCCAGCATTGATTCCTCCTTGCTGATCAGAAGTGATGGTGTAATGTCGTGGCCTGACACCTCTCTCCAGCCGCTCTCGCCCCGGTCTGGAGAGGGTCCTGCTGCTACCCGAGTTTAATCTCTTCTTTAGGGTGGGGGTTTCAATCTCTTTAATGTCATTAGCTAGTATTATTTCGACAATTCTCCAGCCCCACCCATGCTGTCTGAATGGCAGCATGTATTAATATGTTTGTATTCTTGATAATTGCCATTCTGATTGGAGTTAGATGAAATCTCAGCATTATGTCGATTTGAGTTTCCCTGAGTGCTAATGAACTTTTTTTCATATATTTGTTGGGCATTCATACATTCTTTTCTCGAGGTTACTCAGTAGGTCAGTTGTCCATTTATTTATTTATTTAGTTAGTTAGTTAGTTATTTTAGTGTTGAGTTTTTTTTATATATTCTAGCTATTAGTCCTCTATCAGAATTGTAGTTGGTAAAGATTTTCTCCAAGTAATTTGAGCTCAAAGACACAGAGGGTCGAATGGAGATGACAGTAGCTGGGGTGTGGGAACATGGAGGTGCTGGCCGAGGACACAGGAAGAAGGTCGGGGGTCTATCATCAGCATCTACTTATAGTTAAGATCAGGCCATGTGTACCTAAAATTGCTCAAAGAGTAGATGTTAAGAATATAAAATAGGGCTGGAATGTAGCTCAGAGGTAGAATGCCCCTGCGTTCCATCCCCAATACTGCAAAAAAGAAAGAAAGAAAGGAAGAAAGAAAGAAAGAAAGAAAGAAAGAAAGAAAGAAAGAAACATTCTTTTTTCTAATAATAATGCTTATCATAATTTACATCTTAAATGTCATTTATAAAATCAAAGTAGTATATTCATTTTTTAATGTCTTCACAAAAGGAAATTTGGTAATTCCCAAACATTGGTGTTGAAATAATACTAGCTAATGACATTAAAGAGATTGAAACCCCACCCCAAAGAAGAGACAAACTCGGGTAGCAGCAGGACCCTCTCCAGACCGGGGCGAGAGCGGCTGGAGAGAGGTGTCAGGCCACGACATTACACCATCACTTCTGATCCGCAAGGAGGAAGCCCTTCCTTCCAAGGGAATTTCAGAATAGTGGCGACTTCGTGTCCCCAGGGGGTCTCGTGACAGTGAACACGGGAGGCGCTCGCAGGTGGCGATGAGAGGAGGTGGCCATAACGCACGGCCTTGGCCTTGGCAATTGATACAGTTTAGAGGCGCAAGCGTTAGGGTCGACTGGGTGAGCAGAGGCGAGGCCGTGGAAACGTGACGTGTTTTTGTGTGCAGGGATGCAGGGATGGGGGTGCTGGAGGAGAAGCCCGTGCAGCAGGAGCCTTCGACGGGGCACACACCGCGGGATCTTGCTCAACTTTGGGTTTGATGCCGTAGGTTGTAGGTGTAGCGCCTTCTTTCACAAAAGGAGTGAGGTTTGTTTTTTCTGAAGTTTGTTCTGCTTTACATGTTTTTGTCTTAGTGGTTCCTCGGGTGGCGCGCAGGTAGGTGTTTACCCACCAGGCTCTGCCTGATGTCGGCCTCTGCCAGTTCCCATGAGCTAAGCGCCTGCTGCGGTGTGTTTTAAGGTGGGAATGGCAGTGTGTGGGCCTTAGGAAGAGCAGGTTCCAGGAGCCTCCAGCACACTCTAAAAGGAAGGATGCAGAGGGTAAACAGTGGCCGTCTCCTTGGCAACCCGCATCCTGTTCTCCCTGTCTGTAAATGCCCTGGACCCAGGGAAGGCTCCACAGACAACCCAGGTGGAAACCGCACAATGCCCTGAGGTGACAAGAAAATGTCCTGGGGGCGTTCCAAGTGGTGATTAGTGACTCTGGTGATGAATTAAGTGGATTAAAATACTTAGGCAGCATTTTTACTTTAAAGCACGCACACAAGCCAGGCATGGTGGGAGGCTGAGACAGGAGGATCCCAGAGACCCTCACCAGCTTAGCCAGACAGTGCCTGGCACGGGGTCAATAAACATTGGTTTTAAATTAGTGGGTAAAACTTTCTGCCAGGTTGATCCATTTAATGTTCGTTAGATTCACCTCACATCTCTTGTTTTTGAGATCTTTTCTCCGACATATTTATTGAATAAAATAAAATGTGTTTTAGTGACTTAAAGCCTCCAGTTTTGACACTTTCGTCTGCATGCACTAACAGCGGAGGCATTTACCTATGAACGCTCCTCTCCCTGGTCTCCAGGACATTCCTCGGTTTCTCAGGCAGGAGTCACCCTTCTCCCCTGAGGTTTGCCTCCCCAAGCAAAATTCCAGGGCTTCTTGTAGGCAGATCATCCAATAGCCAACTTTGTGTATGTGTGTGTGTGTGGTACTGGAGATAACATCCAGGGACATTCTATGTCCCAGACCCATTTTTAATTTCCTTTGTTTTGAAACAGGATCTCACTGAGTTGCAAAGAGCCTCACTAAACAGCTGAGGCTGGCTGTCCTCCTGTGTCAGCCTCCCAAGTGCTGAGATTACAAGCATGTGCCACCATGCCTGGCTCTTCTTTTTCTTTTTCTTTCTTTCTTTTTCCTTTTTCTTGGTACTGAGGATTTAACCATTCCACCTGAGCCCTGTTTTCATTTTGAACCAGGGTGTCTCGAGGTTGCTGAAGACTTTGCTGAGTAGCTGAGGCTGGCTACAACCCGGCAATCCTCCTGTCTCAGCCTCCCAGGTACTGGGATTACAGGTGTGCACCTTTGCACCGGACTGAGTGAAAGAAGTGGGGGAAGAGAGAATCCTCTCATTTTTCAGTGAGAGATGGAAGCTCCCCACCTCTCTCCGGTTACTGGATCCATGGCGCACCACTTTCAGGCATGAAGGTACATGAAGAAGCAGTCTTGGGGTGAAGATGGTGTTCCATTTAGAAAGTCATAGGGCATTGAAGAGGATGTCTAGAGAGAGAAGGCCGTTTCCCATTTCCTCAGGGCCATTTGGACCAGCTGGACATGTTAGCATTATGTTGACACTCACTGCAGTCTGGGGAGGGATGTATCATCCAGGTTGACCATGTCGAGTTATGAAACCTAGGTGGAGAACAGAGCCTGGTGAACTCTTCAACGCCCGGGCAGGAACTAGAGACCAGCCAAGCACGTGCCATCAGCCCCACCGGCATCTTCCTGGGTTTCCAGGGAGATTCATGATGGATAGGGAACCAGCAGGGCGATGTAGGAGAGACAGGGAGAGGGACTTTGAAAGCTGGAATGATTGGCAGTGCTTGTCCAATGTAGTGTGGAGCTGGAGGAGCACGGAACGGATTGGAAGGGGCACCTGGCCTTGCAGCTGGAGGAACCGGCAGGCCTGGGGTGCGGATGAGGAAGCCGCCACCTTGGGCAGGAGACGTCAGGACGAGCTGCGGCCAGGTGAAGCATGGCCAGTTGGGCACACGCAGCGAGGGTGGCTGAGAATCAAGACCACTTGAGAGAGAGAGAGAGAGAGAGACAGACAGACAGACAGACAGACACGAGATGCCTGGAGCCTTGGCTCACCTCGGCCGCTGCCCCGACCGTGTGCTGGGTGACCGTGAGACCTTTCTGTTTGTGGCTTCCACCGGATGTGAGAGGAAGAAATGTCCCCAGCATTTCTCTTCCTCTTCCAGTTTCCAGTCAATGGATTACTCAGTGAATGGGGGATCACTGGGCAATGACATGCCACTGACTTCCTTTTTTTTTTTTGTGGTACTGAGGGTGAAACTCAAGGGCTTTTCTACCTCCAGGCTAGACTCCCAGACCTATTTTATACTTTTTAAAAATTTTTTGTATTGGTGCACTGTATTCATACATCATAATGGGATAAAAAAAAATAAAACTTTTGTAGACATACATGCACACATCGCCCAATTAGCCCCTATCCAATCCCCACCCAGTTCCCTCCCCATCCCTCCTTCCCATGCTTGGCTTAGTGGTTGACATCTAGTATTATGGCAATTTATCCAAAATTAACAATGTCTGATACCAAGCTTTTGATGACTTAAAGATAACATTTCAATATTTCTTTTTGCTTTCTTTCTTAGCAGAGAATATTTTTTTCTTTTTTTTAGGTGAAACTATCATACATTTATTTATTTATTTTTCAGAAAAAAATCTATCCTAATATGGAAAATGGACTCTAGATACCCAAAACAATCTCGAAAAAGAACAAAGCTAGAAGATGTATATTTTCTGATTTCAAACCTTATAAAGCTACAATAATTGAAACACTGTAGTACTGTTATAAAGGCAGATATATAAACCATTGGAGTTAAATAAAAGCCTAGAGATAAATTCTTCCATATATTGTCAAGTTATTTTTGACAAGGTTTTCATGAACATTTGGTGGAGGAAATAATAATCTTTTAACTAAATATTGTTGAAAAATAATAATTACATGAAAAAGAATAAAATTGGGTCCTTACCTAACATCATATACAAATATTAACTCAAAATAGATAAAAGACCTAAATATAAATCTTAAGACTAAAAACTTTTAGAAGAAAATCTGGGTCATAAAATCTCACAACATTGAAATTGGCAGTGATTTCTTGGTTATGATTTCAATGGCACAGGCAACAGAGGAGTATACAAACTCCCTAAAAAATAAAAAAAATTGTATATCCAATGACAATGTAAACAGAGTTAAAAGTTACTGATAGAATGGGATAAAATATTTCCAAATGCTATATCTGAAGGTATATTAATATTCCAACTAGTAATCCTAAAAATTAACAACAATAAAGGCAAACAATACAATGTAGAGATAGGTAAAAGACTAACATAAATAATGAATCTCCACAGATAACCAATCTTAGTTGTCTGTTGGATGGAAAATCTTGTTTCTCTGGTTCTGGTGAGTGTTACCTATTTCTTCTTTGTAGTTAATCTCTTTGAGTATTTTCTCTAGCGCTGGTTTTGAAGACATAAATTCCTTCAGTTTCTGTTTGTCATGGAAGCTTCTTATTTCCCCATCTAATTTGATAGAAAGTTTTGCTGGATAGGAAATTTTTGGCTGGAAGTTGTTTTCTTTCAGAGTTTGGAATATGTTACTCCAAGCCCTTCTGGCTCTCATGACTTGGTTTGGGAAGTCTGGAGTGATTCTAATTGGTTTGCCTCTGAACGTCACTTGGCCTTTTGTTTTTGTTGCCTTTAAGATTCTCTGCTTGGCTTCCACATTGGTCATTTTGACAATTATGTGGCGTGGGGATCCTCTTCTCCGATCCTGTCTAAAGGGAGTTCTATAAGTTTCCTGGACCTGTGTATCAACCTCTTGCTCTGTTTGGAAAATTTTCTGCTATTACTTCCTTGAAGAGATTGTTGATCCCTTTGGTTTCACCTTCTTTTCCCTTCTCTATTCCAATTATTCTTAGGTTAGCTCTCTTAAAATGGGCCCATATTTCTTCAATGTCAGATTTCTGCTGTCGGATTTTTTTTTTCTAAATTAGAAACTATGCGTTCATTTTTGGAATGATCATCTTCTAAGAGCGAGATTCTGTTCTCCATGTGGTCTAATCAGTTGTTTATACTTTGAATTGAGGCCTTTACTTCATTGATTGCATCCTTTATCTCTTTTTGGCTCTCTCTGAATTCTTTTCGAAACACCTCTATTATTTCTACAGTTATTTTCCTCATTTGATCTTCTAGAAATCTCTGAATTTCTGTTTTATCAGGTTCTGATGTTGTGGGGTTGTGGGCATTCATTGCTCCGTTGTTATTCCTCTTTCCCATGATTTTGGAAGTTTGTGCCTTCTCTGGGTTCTTCCCTAGGTCACTACGACTTCACTTAAGGTGCTCTGGATCTCGAGTCTGTGGTATCTCAGTCACCACTACTCATTTACTGGGTTGTATCGCAGAGTCTCAGATCCAGGGAGTCAAAATCGAGGCTGCTTTAGACCATGGGGGGTGCCAGGTTGGGCGTTCTCCTCCGGGGAGTTGTGACTATGGTGTGATATCTCTGCCACCATCACTTCCCCACTGGGTCAAGTCCCTGGGAGTGCAGTACTGGGATTTCTCCTCAAGGGGCCACAATTTGACTCACAATTTGACTCACTGTTGTTGAGTGTGCTGATGGAGCTGTAGTGGACTTGGTGAATTCGCTGCTGCTGCCACCGCTGGTGGCAATATGGCACCACTGCCACACCCTCGGCCATGAGGCTAGTGTATTTCTTCTCTGTTTTTGAGCTCCTCTCTGAGTCCCTGCAGGGTGTGCTGAGCCCGGCCCCTGGGAGCTTTAGATGCTCCCTGCGCCGAAAAATCTGCCGAATTCCACCCAGCTGATCTGCAGCCGCTCACTTCGGCTTGCTGTCTGCCGCTCCTCTCTGGAGCCTGGTGGGCTGTTGAATGCATTGGTCTTGTGCCGTCCAGTGAGCTCGCTGCTGCCGCTGGCAGTGTGGTGCTGCTGCTGTGTCCTCGGCTATGAGGTCGGCGTATCTCCTCTCTGGCTCTGAGCTCCGTTCTGAGTCCCCCTCCTCTCTGGGGCCTGGTGCTGCAAGGGAATATGGCTCCCACAACGCGCTGCTCTGCAGCTCGGGCCGCAGAACTGCAGGCTGGTTTCTTTCTGGTGTCTCGTTTTTCCAGCTCTCTTTTTCTCTGTCTCTTGTATTTACATTTTTTGTTTCTCTGCTGATGGTGTTTTCTGGCTATGAAAGGCACTGATTTTGTGGTAATAGAGATTGGTTGTTAGCGGGGCTCGTAAGCGCTGCTTTTCTCCGTCGCCATCTTCCCGAAAGTTCTTCCTATTTTATACTTTTATTTGGAAACAGGGTCTCACTAAATTGCTGAAAGCCTCACTAAGTAGCTGAGGCTGGCTTCAAACCTGTGCAATCCTCCTGTCTCAACCTCCCAAGCACAGGGATTACAAGCATGCACCACCACACTAGGCTACCACTGACTTCTAAAGTTATTAGAGCAAAAGTTAAACATATAGGAAATAGTTATATAGTAGTATAGTTTCCCAATTGTCCATTCATTTTAATAAAATAAACCTAGGCCAATAAGCATTCTCAAAATTAGTATTTCCTAAAACCCATTTAATGAACACTAGCTTGGTAGAATGTAATTGATGATATTTTTAAAAAATGGTTTTGTGGTGAAATAAATTTGGGAAGCAGAGGCTAAATTCAAATTAATCGCTTTACTTCAGAACTCAATGTGTGTGTGTGTGTGTGTGTGTGTGTGTGTGTGTGTGTGTGTGTATGTGTGTGTGTATGTGTGTGTGTGTGTATGTATGTGTGTGTGTGTGTGTGTGTGTGTGTGTGTGGTACTGGGGTGGATGAACCAAGGGATCTTCTACCTTCAAGCTACATCCGCAGCCCTTTTTATGTTTTATTTTGAAACAGGGTCTCACTGATCACTGAGGGCCTCCCTAAGTACTGAGCCTGGGCGTGTCACCTGTGATCCTCCTGTCTTAGCCTGCCATGTGTTGGGATTAGAGGTGTGCACCAACATGCCCAACTTCAAATCTTGTTTTTGTGTGTGTGGTTCTGGGGGTGGAACCCAGGGGCTTCTCTACCTCCGGGCTACACTCCCAGACCTATTTTGCACTTTATTTGGAAACAGGGTCTCACTAAGTTGCTGAGAGCCTCACTCAGTAGCTGAGGCTGGCCGTGAACCTGGATCCTCCTGTCTCAGCCTCCCAAGTGCTGGGATTATAAGCGTGCACCACCACACCGGGCTCCAACTTAAAATCTTATAGTGTGATATAGCTCACACTATGCGTTCCTAACACTTATTGGGCAAAGCCTTCTTCTTCTGTTTTGTTTTAATGCACAGGATTTCTGAGGCCTAGCCTTCTGATGAAAGTACTTTATTAAACAGCGATCTACATAACAAAGAAAGAAACCTTATTGCAAAGATGGCCTTGGAATGACACATTCATTGCATGGGACGCTGTTTATTGCACCCGCTTCTCGTGTGCTCTTCCACGGCCCCTGGCCTCTGCAGTGGCAGTGTGGTGAATGTGCTGCTCTGCTGACCCAGCAAGCCTGGTTAGGAGGTTAGCACCTCTTCACCTGAATGAACGCATTCTAATTGGGAATCCCGCCCTGGATCCAGTAGCAGATTCTATCGCAGAGGGTGGAATGATTGCTTTTGCAGACTACATTCATTTATTCCCTCATATACAAGCTATGAAACGTCTCTTTGGGGACCCAGAAGCACAAAGCAGAGAGTGAGGGCCATGCCACCATTGCCAGAAGCTCGCCGCAGAAAAAAGTTAAACATGTAGGAAGTAGTTATACAGTAACTCGCTGCAGAAGCTCGCCGCAGTCTGCAGGCGGGAAGCGGCAGGCCCTGGCTCTCTGTGGCTCTGTTCTGCTGTGTGAAGGCCCCGAGGCCACAGCCTCAGCCCTGGCTGCTTCCTAGAAGACCCCGGCTGGGCTGGTGCATTTGGTGAGGTGCTGGCTAAGTTCATTTCTCCTCAGTGAAGAGCTAGAAGAACCTATTGGCCAAGTCCCTGAAGGGGCCCAGTCTCTAGGCTGCAGCCACAGGGCAGCCCCTCCAGACCTGCCTTCCTCCCCGGTTCCATTCCTTGAACCCCAACAATATAATGAGACCCAGTTTGGAAATAAAAATCAAAGGGAAGCCAGGCGTGGTGGCGCATGCTTGTAATCCCAGCACTCGGGAGGTTGAGACAGGAGGACCATAGTTCTCAGCCAGCTTCAGCTACTTAGTGAGGCCCTTTGTAACTCAGTGAGAAACTGTCTCAAAATAAAGAATAAAAAAATAAGTCTGGGGGTGTAGCTCAGAAGTAGAATGCCCCTGGGTTTCATCCCCAGTACCAAAAAAAAAAAAAAAAAAAAATTAAAAGGGGATAGAGGTGTAGTTGGGAGGTAGAATGCCCTCGAGTTTGTTCCTCAGTAAATAAATAGAAGAAACATACTGGATCCATCTTTTTTTTTAAACAGTATGGGAGATAAAATCAGCCAAGCATACAGAACCGTGAAGAGGTTCTGGCAATATTGCCTTAACATTTCATTTTTTCTTCCACCTTTGATTTGCATGTATGATGAACACCTTCTAGCCTCCACTACATGTTTGGCTTTTAACTGCTGTGGCCCAAATTGCAGACAACTAAGTTTGCTCCCTCCCTCCGTGTCCCCAGCCTGAAGGGAGCCGACGCCGGCAACGGGATCCGAGTGTTCGTTCCCGACATCGGGATGTTCCTCGTGAGTCTCGCCATCTGGCTCGTCTGTAGAAACATCGTCCAGAAGCCAGTGACGGAGGACGCGGCGCAGTACAACCTGGAGTTTGAGAACGAGGAGCTGGTGAGTCCGCCCCACTGTCTTTGTTCTGTGATCTCCAGTGCCTCGCCCCCAACCTGACCGACCACACCTCCCTAACAGCGGTCGCCGCGGTGCTGAGTGCTTGGTGACTGGCCGCGCTCTCGGCATAAGTGGCAACTGTCGTGCGGCCGGGCGGGCGCTCCTGCCCACACCGGAGCCGGGCAAGGCGGGTGCTGGGGACTGGGTGGCCCGTCCCTCTTTAAGAGCCGGGTCAAGGCAGGTGCTGGGGACTGGGTTGCCCGTCCCTCTTGAAGAGCCGGGCAAGGCAGGTGCTGGGGACTGGGTTGCCCATCCCTCTTGAAGAACCAGGTCAAGGCAGGTGCTGGGGGCTGGGTTGCTCGTCCCTCTTGAAGAGCCAGGTCAAGGCAGGTGCTGGGGACTGGGTGGCCTGTCCCTCTTTAAGAGCCGGGTCAAGGCAGGTGCTGGGGACTGGGTTGCCCATCCCTCTTGAAGAGCCAGGCAAGGCAGGTACTGGGGACTGGGTTGCCCATCCCTCTTGAAGAACCAGGTCAAGGCAGGTGCTGGGGGCTGGGTTGCTCGTCCCTCTTGAAGAGCCAGGCCAAGGCAGGTGCTGGGGGCTGGGTTGCCCATCCCTCTTGAAGAGCCCGCAGGAAAGGGCCACGACGAGGCTCGCTCTTCCATTCACCACGCCACAGCATATATGCAGCTGGCTGACCTTCAACCTTATCACGGCGTTGTGAGCCACTCGGCCTGGAGAAGGAGTTACTGCAAAATAAATTAGAGAAGCTATAACATCTGGTGTGCTTGAGAAGAAAGAAAGAAAGCAGAATTCCTCCCTGCAGAGAAGCTGCGCACCTGCTGGTGCCCTGCCTCGAGGCCCAGGAGCACGCCCGCGCCTGGTCACATGCCCCGTCACACTCACCCTCAGGCCAGGGCAGGTGGCCTCGGTGTCAAAAGTCATCGATTTAGCGACGGATGTTGTCAAATGCTATTTCAGCATCTATTGAAATGATCATATGATTTCTGTCTTGGTTCTGTTTATGTGCTGAATTACATGGATTGCTTTTCAATGAAATTTACAAAGAACAAAATCGCTCACAAACACTTGACTTGAGCCAGGCACGGTGGCGCAGGCCCGTGATCCCAGTATTTGCGAGGCTGAGACAGGAAGACTGCAGGGTCTAGGCCAGCAGTGTGTGGTCACTTAATAAGACCCTGTTTCACAATGAAAATAAAAATTAAAATGGCTGGGCTATATCTCAGGGATAGACTACCCCTGGGTTCAATCCTCAGTACCACAATAAATAGTAAATAAGTTAAAAAAAAACTTGATTTGGACCTTTGATACAGAAGCCTACAGCCACCAAACGTCTGTACTCCTTAGCTTTGGCAAGAAATCAAACTTTTGACACCAAAATTAATTAAAATGACTTATAGTGAAAGCACGGGCCACAAAGGAATTAGAGGAAGAGCCCTGCAGTTGTGGCAGACGACTTCTGTGTCTCACACACACGCAGAAACCTGCCTGTGTGTTAAAAAGCCAAGCAGTGCGGGGATGACCCGGCAGGCCCGTGCAAGCGAGACGTGGTGTCACTGCCTGAAACATTTATAAGTTAAAGATTTGGAATCGTGTTGCCCATCAGTCTTTTGTTATTTTTAAGGCAAGAAAGGTGCATGGCATTACAAACTAATTTTAGCAGATTAGCTCCTAACCACATCTTAGATTCCAGCCTACAACCCTAAAAATGGACAAATCTGTGAAAGTACCTTTTCTTCTTGTTGACGTTACAGTTTT
Source organism: Muscardinus avellanarius (assembly GCF_963383645.1). Classification (NCBI taxonomy): domain Eukaryota; kingdom Metazoa; phylum Chordata; class Mammalia; order Rodentia; family Gliridae; genus Muscardinus; species Muscardinus avellanarius. Next base: position 62,344,436 of record NC_137803.1, read on the forward strand.
AATTTAAATATAGACTATAGGGAATTTAAATATAGACTATCCGTTTATACATTAGAATTTTATTTTGTAGTACTTACAGTCCTGAAAACATTTCGCCTAAAGAATTATTATCAGCCGGGGCAGTGGTGTATTCCGGAATCCCAGTACTTGGGAGGCTGAGACAGGAGGACTGCAAGATTGAGGCCAGCCTGAGCAACTTGGCGAGACCCTGTATCAAAATAAAATATAAAAAGGGTTGGGGATGTAGCTCGTTGGTGTGGTGGCTCTGGGTTCGATCCCCAGTACTGTAATTAAGTAAGTAAATAAATAAGTAATCAGTGCTTACTAAAAGTTGGCCAGGTTTGGTGGAGGTAACTCCATTAGCTCAAGTTTTGTAACTTTTAATTATTATTTTCAAAGGCCAAGGTAGTGTCTCCATTATCCTCATATTGTAGATGGACAATTACGGAGTGTTGCGTGGACTTTGAAGACACACCTGGGGGTCGATCCTCAGTGACTGTATGTGTTTAGGACAATTGTTATTCTGTTTCTACCCAAAGTGAGTTACTAGGTCTGGGTGTGTACCTCCCGGTCAGTGGTAGAGCGTGTGCTTAGCACGCCCGAGGCTTAGGGTTAAATCCCCAGCACCGAAAAAAAGGAGGAGTTCCTAATAATGCTTCATAGAGCTGTAGCAGATACTAAATGAAAAATTAAATTTAATATTTTATATTAAATGAAATACTCGGTGGATGATTCGATTCATAAATATTAAAAGCACCTGGCATGGGTGCCCGGTCATTCTGTTACCTGATCACTACTTTTTCCGCGCGCACTGCTTTCGATTTGAGAGATACTAAAACAAGTTCAAATTCGAGGTCCTCTTAAAATTAAAGAAACAAGCCAGGCATTGGTGTTGCACACCTGTAATCCCAGGACTTTGGAGGCTGAGACAGGAGGACCGCAAGTCTGAGGCCAGCCTCGGCAACTTAGACCCTCAGTAACTTAGCAAGGCCCTGTTTCAAAATTTAAAATTTTTCATAAGTGCTGGGTATGTAGCTCAGAGGTAGAGCATTCCTGGGTTTAATCCTCAATACCATAAAACAAAAACCAAATGAGTTCTAGAAATTTAAGTTGAACAGCAGATTTGAAGTCGACCCACTCTGTGCCGTCAGTAGTGTAACAGGTGGAAGTGAGAGGGTTTCTGAGCTTCTTAGGAGAAGATCTTGGGTCTCCCGGGGCAAGAGCCACAGGCCTGGGAGGATCTGGGTGCTGGGTTATTTGACTAAGCATCACGCACCTGCCCCAGGGGAACGCGGTGCGGAGGTGGCTGCCTTCATTCTGAAATCCTACCTCCCTCCCAGCTGCGCTCCATTTTCCAATTTAAACTTATGCCATTTGAAGTTTGTTTAAATAGCTGGGCCTTACCTATTATTAATCACATTATTTAAAGATAACAAGCTAGAGACTCCAAACAGTTCTTATTCCAGGCTTCAACAACAGCAAATGTCGCGCCTGAGGAGTGGCTCTTCTCCTTGCCACATTCGGTTTGGGCTGAGGCGATGATGTCCGTCCTCTTGGCCCGTCTCAGCCCGCCGTGTCTGTCTGGAGGGTGGGCGGTGGGCGAGCCCCTCCAGACTGAGCCGCGAGGAAACCCCTCCTCCTGGTGGCAGGACGCGGGGGTAAAGGAGCAGCGCACGCGGCCAAAAGGAGGAGCGGCAGAATCTGGTCTATTTTCGAAGCATACTTTCTGCTGCTTATAAATCTTGGCTTTTGCGCTCCGATTGTTTGCGTTTTGAGGATACCAAAAGAATAGTGTTTGCTGGCTTTGTTTCTCCTCTCGTTTATCTTGATGGAGAAATGGCAAGACCCGTCGGGGACCCTGGAAGAAGTCCTCTTGGACTGCGGCCTGGTTGGGAGGAGCGGCTCCTCCCTGCAGGCTCCTGGCACCGCTTCCTTTGATGGCTCCTGGGCTCCCCTTGAGGCGGCGGGGCGGGCGGGACGCACTGCGGGCCTCAGCCTGGCTGCCAGATCTGCTCAGCAGCTCAGAAGAGAGCCTCGCTCCCCGCCTGCGAGCCTGAAGGCTGCAGCCCTTTGGTTGACCCTGGTTCCTCATTTAGTCACACTGCAGCTCTGCCAGTCGCGGCTGAGACCTTGATTGTTTTTTAAGAAATCTTGTATTTAAAGAGCTGCGCTGGGGCAGGGAGGGGAAACCCAGAGGCATTCTACCTACAAGCTGCACCCCAGAGTTTGTTTATTTATTTATTTATTTATTATTTTTTCAAAGGATCTAGCTAAGTTGCTGATGCTGTCCTTGAACCTGTGATCCTTCGGTCTCAGCCTCCCAAGGACTGGGATTCAAAGTGTGCAGCACGCTACCAGGTTGAAATCTTTCTAAATAACAAAAGTTGCACTATGAAAATTAAATTGTGTAGGGAAGGACTGTATATGCATTGAAAATCAGTATATAATTCCATGAAACTTTTATCATCTGTATTTTCTCTCCTAGATAGTTCATGAGTCCTTATTCTTTAAGCAAAAAAAAATTTTTTTTTTTTTTTTTTTTTTTGGTGGTACTGGGGTTCCTGGAAACCTCCTTCTACCTCTGAGCTACACTCCCAGACCTATTTTATACTTTTTATTTGGAAACAGGGTCTCTTAAGCCAGCGAGGCTGGCTTCAAACCTGCGCCATCCTCCTGTTTCTGCTTCCCAAGCGTGGGGATTACAAGCGCGTGCCACCACGCCCGGCAATTTTTTTTTTTTTTTTTTTTTTGCGAAACTTGGAATTGAACCCAAAGACATTCTACCTCCAAGCTACACTCCCAGCCCATTTTTTTTATTTATTTGGAAAGAGAGTCTCACTAGGTTTCTGAAAGCCTCACTAAGTTGCTGAGACTGTTTCTGAACCTGCAATCCTCCTGGCTCAGCCTCCCAAGTACTGGGATTCAAAGCATGTACCACCACACACCCGGCCCAGCAATTTTTTTTTTTTTTTTTTTTTTTGCAGGTCTGGGGATGGAACCCAGATGCATTTGACCTCCTAGCCACACCCCCCGCCCTATTTTTTATTCTTTATTTTGAAACCGGGTCTCACTGAACTGCAGAGGGCCTCACTAAGTAGCTGAGGCTGGCCACGAACCACGATCCTCCAGGTCTCAGCCTCCCGAATGCTGGGATGACAAGCATGCGCCACCACGCCCAGCTCTAGCAAATATTTTTAAACCAAATTTCTGATAAATTACCTATTCAGAAGGAAATCACAGCCATAACTTGGTGCATAAAGAGGCATCTTCATCATAGTTTGCCGAATGAAATGCACTTAGAAAATGAAGAATAAAAAATATTTCAATATAAACTTTCCCCATCTGCTAAAAATTGAGGGCTTTGGTTGCACATGGTGGAGCAAGCCTGTAATCCCAGTACTTGGGAAGCTGACACAGAAGGATCACAGGTCCCAGGAGAAGCATGTAGTAACTTAGTGAGACCTAGTTTCAAAATAAAAAATAAAATGAGTGGGGATGTGGCTCACTGGTAGAATGCGCCTGGGTTCGATCCCCAGTACCACATACCCAAAATAATCGAAGCAAGCATCATTTCCTGATCGTGTTCTTCGGAAATTCATTCTGATCCTCGAAAATTGCACACTGCCTTCCAGTGCCTCGTGTCCCTTAGGCCGTGGCGACATCTGCATTCTGGCACATGACATGGCCAGCTGGCTGGGCCTTCGGCTTCGGCCTCCCGGTCTTAGTTACATTCTTTACGGAGCAAGAAATGAGGGCTGGGAGGGATGGTTTTTTAATCGGCACCTTCTGATTAGGCTTTGGACCTTAGACATTTAACCTGAGATTTTGTGCAAAGTCGCCTTGCTTCCAGTTCCCTAGCTCCTGGTCTTTCAAGCAGCCAGACACCGCTGTTTGCAACATGGAACCATTCAGGGCAGTAAGAAGCTGGCTGGACGGCTGCCCACTGCCCGGTAGACCCGGCAGTTCATGACTCCCCTCTGTGCTGGTCGCGGAGCCCGGAGATACCGGAGCTGCCCCTCAGGCGTGCAGCCGAGTGACGGGCTGCTCAGGACAGTCTCAGCAACTGGGGGACCCCATCGTGAACTCAAAATGCAGCCTGCTGGGTCTGGCTTTAGAAATCAAACACACACAGGATTTGAGTGAAGCCGCCGCCCCTCCTCCTCCTCCTCCTCCTCCTCCTCCTCCTCCTTCCCCTTCTTCTTCTTCTGTAATGGGAATTAAACCAGCGATGTTCTACTTCCAAGCTAAACCCCCAAGTTGTTTTGTTTTGTTTTTCCGGTACTAGAGAGTAAACCCAGGAGAATTCTGTCTCTGAGCTATACCCCCAGCCCTATTTTATTTTTTATTTGGAAACAGGGTCTCACTAAGTTGCTAAGGCTGGCCTGCACCCTGCAATTCTCCTTCTGTCCCAGCCTCCCAAGTACTAGGATTACAGGCGTGTACCACTCGGGAAGGCTCGGGTGAAGCTTTTAATGCTGGTAGCTTTAAATGCCATTGGTTTAAGTAAAGGAGAAGATTTTTAGTTGGAGAAATCAGAGGCCTATTGTCTCCAGGGAGAGTTGAGTATTCACGTCATGGAGAATGGTTAGTTTCAAATGCATGACAAGCCTTGTCCCTCCGGTGTCTCCAGCCACAACCCCCCTCACCGCGCGAGGGTGTGGGACCCACTGACCTGGGCCTGATACCACACGCCTGTGAGCGGGCTGCCAGGGAAGGCTGACCACACGGAAAGCCGCCGGGTCATGACACAGAGGACGCTCATCCCGTGAGCTTGGTCTTCCTGGTCTTGAAAATGCAGCTACAGTTAATACAGCTTTGAAAATCACTCAGGAGCCGGGTGTGGTGGCGCACGCTTGTCATCCCAGCATTCGGGAGGCTGAAACCTGGAGGATCGCGGTTTGCGGACAGCCTCAGCTACTCAGTGAGGCCCTCTGCAACTCAGTGAGACCCAGTTTCAAAATAAAGAATAAAAACTAGGGAAGAGGGTGTAGCTCGGAGGTCAAATGCCCCTGAGTTCCATCCCCAGACCCGCAAAAAGAAAAAAAAGAAAATCACTCAGGAGCCTCAGGAGCCGGGAGCGGTAGGCCACGCCTGTGACCTGAGATGGGAGGGAGGATCTCAGATTCCAGGCCTGCCTCAGCACCTCAGGAAGATCCGGCTTAGGGGTGTGGTGGACCTGTGTTAATGCTGACTTCGTTTTGTGGTCTTCCATTAAATGACATGCTTTTTAGATTTTAAAGCAAAAACCCTCTAAAATAAGTGGCCAGGTGGGGCCTAGTGACAGCCCCGTGTAACTCAGTACTTGGGAAGCTTAGCCGGGAGGATTTCAGGTTAGAGAATAATCTCAGCAACATAGCAACACCCTCAGCAACCTAGGGAGCCTCTGCTTCGAAAACAAAAACATAAAAAGGGGTGGAACTCAGGAGTAGAATGTCCCTGAGTTCAGTCCCCAGTGCTTAAAAAAAAAGTGTTGCACACAGTTTGGCTAGGGCCCACTTCCTCTTCCAGTTTGATCAGGCGGTTCTTAAAGAGGGCTGCCATCTCTCATTTGGTGATTTGCCTGGCGAGTTTTTCAACATTCCCACCAGGGCCAGAGAGGCCCCCGAACTACTAAGTCCCCGCATGGCGAGGAGAGCTGTCCGGGGCACAGGCCGGCGGGTTTGGGGGACTCCGCAGACCCCGTCCTGTCTCACTGGCCCATCTTCTAACTGGTTTGTCCTCGCCTGTGGTGGACAGTCTACGTGAGCTGGAGATCTCCTTAAACTGCCCCTCTACGATTGAAGAGAGCGCTCTTCCCAAAGCCCGGTGAGCAGCAGAGTCAAACATTTGCTTTATCTGGGGACGCATCACGTTGGGCGGAGGTAACCCCGTGACCGGGTACCACAGCCCCGTCCTCCTCCTGCGCTCCTGTGCTCTGGGGACACCAGGCATCTTCCCCGAGCGCTACCACGCCTCCCTCCCCTCCCCGGCTCTCCTGTTGAGACGCACCCACTCTGTTAAACGCAGCGTGGCCTTTCCCGTAAACAGTGCATAAACAACTGGAGACTAGATGCACACACCCTTTGCCTCTCGGCCCTGTGGCTGGTTGCTTGTGACCCTGATACACGCCTCTAGACATGTTTTTAAATGCTGGTTTTTAACTATGAAGGAAAATACAATTAGATTGAGCTGTTCACAAAGCTCTGGTCTGGGCTCTGAAGCTCGAAGAGCCTAAAGGACGTTCCAGAAGAAAACATCTTTGATATAGTTTCCAACAAAGGGAGCCTGCAAAGATACGACGCTAATGAAACATCTTTATACCGTGCCCACGTAGCCGAGCGCACACACAGCCGGACCCACCAGGTGGGAGGGCCCACTCACGCATCCCCGGACCACTCCCAGAGTTGGAGGTCAGCAAGTCTGAGGGTGAGCCTGGTACTCTGCACCCCTGAAGCTCCCCAGGGGGCCCTGGGCGTTGCTCCAGCCCTGACTGAAGTGTACAGTGCCCGGGGCCAAGGATGCCTGGTCTTTTCCAGCTAGTGCATGTCGTCCACACTTGATTAGAAAAGGTGGCTCATGGGCCTGGGGGGCTACTAGGAGTGGGTGCTGCTGGCGTGTAGGCACTTCTGGGACCGAACTAGCATAGCCCTGTAAGAAATCAATTCCATGGAACCAAGGGCATCCCCAAGCCAGGGAGACATGCCGCCTAACGCACACTGGCCAGTGGGAAGCCAATGTCTGGCACAATGGCACTCGCCCGAGATCCAGTACTTGAGAGGCTGAGACAGGAGGATGGCAGGCTCAAGGCCAGCCACAGCAGCTTAGCGAAACCCTGTGTCAAAATAAAAATACAAAGAGCTGTGGGTGTTGATCAAAGGCAGAACCCACACACACCCAGGTTCCGTCCCTAGTACAACACAAAACAAAAACAGAATTTGAAATCAGGGGCTTTATTTGTATTATCATTATTCAGGTTTTTTGTTTAAATTCTGATTTACAAATAATGTCTCTTTTTGGTTTATTTTTTGGTATTGGGAATGGAACCCAGGCTCATTCTACCTCGGAGCTATACCCCCAGCACTATTTTACTTTTTATTTCGAAACAGGGCCTCAATAAGTTGCAGAGGGCTCCATTAAATTGCTGAGGCTGGCCTCGAAACTGTTGTCTCAGCCTCTCGAGGGCTGGGATTATAGGTGTGTGCCACTGTGCCCGGCTGGCAAAGAATGTACCGATATGCATGGGGCACAAGGGGGTGTTTGGATCCATGTATTATGTTGTGAAATTAACAAATCACGCTCATTAACTCATCTCTTACCTCAAATGTTTATTCATGTTTGTGTTGTGGATATTTAAAAGCCTCTCTTTTAGGTATTATAAAATATGCAAGTCACTGTTTTTAACTGTTGCCACATGTGGGATAAATCGCCAGAACTGATTTCTTCTTAACTAGAACGGTGCACCCCGTGTCCCGGGTCCCACCACGCCTGTGGCTCCACAGCTCTTTAGCCTACGGCTAGGAGCTGGGCTGTGGGAGCCCACGGTCGTGAGATCGTGCGGTGTTTGTCCTTCTGGCTTATTTTATTCCACGTCTCAGGAGGCATCCACGTTTATCTGTGTGGTCACGTATAACGGGACTTTATTGAACTCAGCAACTCTAAAGGAGGCACGATAAAAGACTTAAACATCTTTAAATAGGCTTTAGAAACCGGGCATGGTAGCACATACCTGTGATTTTGGTTTGGGGGAGGCTGAGTCAGGAAGAGTGCAGATTCAAGGCCAGCCTCAGCAATTTAGTGAGACCCTCAAGAACTTAGTGAGATGCGGTTTCAAAATAAAAAGGGCTGGGAGTAAACCTTGGTGATAGAATGCCCCTGGGTTCAATCCCCACTACTAATAAATGATATGATCTAGGTTTTGACATGAACAACTATTTTATGTGCTATTCTACTTGACTTTTTTTTTTTTTTTTTTTTGCGGTACTGGAGATAGAACCCATGGGCATTGTACCTGTGAGCTACACCCCCAGCCCTATTTTTTAGTCTTTTTTACATTTTATTATTGTATTTTTTGCAGTACTGAGGCTGGAACCCAGGGGCATTCTACCTCCAAGCCACAACCCCAGCCCTATTTTTTATTCTTTATTTTGAAACAGGGCCTCACTAGGTTGCAAAGGGCCTCTCACAGTGACTGAGACTGGCCGAGAACCGCAGTCCTCCTGTCTCAGCCTCCTGAACGCTGGGGGTGCGCCGCCACACTCGGCTATTTTTTATTTTTTTGAAACAGGGTCTCACTGAGTTGCGAAGGGCCTCACTAAGTAGCCGAGGCTGTCTGCGAACCGCGATCCTCCGGTCTCAGCCTCCCTAGTGCCGGGATGACAAGCGTGCGCCACCTAAAGGGTGCACTTTGTGTTTCTTTTCTAAGATGGCTCGCAGATTCCGAGTGCCGGGAGCAACTCTGCTTGTTAGTAAATCCGCTAGCCTGATTCTTGCCCTACACGGCCGTGCTGACACTGCAGAGGCTGCGCTGTGTCGGGAGGGAGGCCGGCCTGTCAGGAGGCAGCCCTACTTGACTAATGGCGGTTCTGGTCCGACCCACCAGCAAGAGGGGCTCGCAGAGTCTCACCACCTTGCTCTCACCGCCTCAACTTGCTGACTCGCAAGACACTTCCAGCTGAAGGCCCCAGGAGCCTTTTTCTAAAAATACCGAACAACCCAAAGGACCGTGGTCTGTTTATAAAATCACGGGCCCAGCCCTTCTTAAGAGAGGGCAAGTCGTGCACTTATGTAAGTGTGCAAAGGCTTCTTGACCAACGGGCTCTGATTTAATCTACATCCGCAGCCCGTCTATAATTAAATAATAAGCCATTTATTATGAGCGTCACCAGTGTGTTTCTGACTGTGACCCGGCAGCCCTCTCCAAGAGCGGTGACCGCAGGCTTTGGCCGGGCTCCCTTCCTAGAGGGACCGTTCTCATGCGTGGCTCACCCAGGGATGCCCACAGGTGCCAGGTCCCTGTGGACCGTGCAGTGGAAGGCCTCACGATGCCTTTGCTGGCTGGGCACAGTGGCACACGCTTACAGTACCGTCACTTGGGAGGCTGAGACAGGAGGAACGCAGGTTCGAGGCCAACGTCAGCAACTTAGAGACAACCTGTCTCAAAATTTAAAAATAAATAAATAAAGGAAAGTGTTGGGGCTGTAGCACAGTGATAAAACACCCAGGGCTCATTCCCCTGTAACTAACACACACACACACACACACACACACACACACACACACACACAGAACCAAACCACAGCTGATCAAAACTGAAATTGTTAACAGTGTGAAAAACAAAACCCACGCCTGTGCAGGCAATGTGGCATTGTTATTAGCGACCCTGTGATAAAGGATATTTTCTCTTTCCAAAAGATCCGTGTGGCTCAGGCGTTCAGCGGGCGTATCAGAAACCCAGGTGGTGGTGGGGGGCTGGCACACTGCACGGCATTTTCCTGGCTTCTGACACTGACCCCAGGGACTGAGCGTGAATTAGGAGCCATCTAACCCACCGCCTGGGCCGGCAGAGGTCTGGACCACAGGGCCACAGGTTTTGTTGTTCATTTATTTATTATTATTATTGGTTTGGTTTTGTTTTGTTTTTAGGCTGGAGGAGAAAAAATGGATTCTGAAGAGGCGCTGATCTACGAGGAGGACCTGGAGGGGGGAGGAGGCGCGGACGGCGAGCCGGAGAACAGCGCCAAGCTGAAGATGTTCCGCAGCCTGGCCGCCGTGGCCTCCAAGCTGAAGGAGTTCATCGGCAACATGATCACCACGGCCGGCAAGGTGGTCGTCACCATCCTCCTGGGCTCCTCGGGTAGGTGCCTCGCTCCCGGGCTGCACACAGGGGGAGAACATGAAACCGGGAGCCCTCCATCCAGGACTCCAGGAGGACGCCGTGGCGCCTGCCACGCCCTCTCAGCCCCAGCTCTGGCGATTTCCCACGGAGTCCTTAACTCCCGCTAGAGAATCTTTTGCCATAGCTAGGCGGCCTCATTTTCTGGGTTGAGATAAAAGACCTTTCCTCTTCCTCGGAGCCTTTGGGTGCTGACCCAGCCTGGGGGACCCGTGGTGGCCCTACTCAAGTGTCCCCAAAGCACGTCCGTTAATGCTGAGTCCTTCAAAATCCTAAACTAACTCTCCAGGAAGCACTATTGTTCCCCAGAAGTGAGATTGAAATGTCCCAGCAGAGACTCTGAGCCCAGGCTGCTCTTTCACCCCACATGATGCTGTCTTCAGCTCTTCTGCTCCCGTCCTGCCTCTCGCCAGCCGGGGAGCCCTTTAAACCCACCCACACCCTGCCCTTAAGGCTACAGATGAACTAGTGTAGCTGGGGCTTTATGGGTGGGGGGAGTCAAGTTTCTCATGAAAGTAAGCCCAATATTTTAATGAAGACTTCTTTCCAAAGGCCCAATAAAATTGTTTCAAAATACGTATCACTGGGCATGGTGGCACCGGCCAGTAATCCCAATACTTGGGAGGTCAAGAGAGGAGGCTCGTAGGTTTGCAGCCTCAGGAACTTAGCTGAGACCCTGTTTCAAAACAAAATAGGGCTCCGGGTGTAGCTCAGAGGTAGAATGCCCTGGATTCGACCACACTACCAAAATAATAAAAATAAAATGGGCCTGGAGTGTATCTCAGAGGGAGCGGGCCCTGGATTCAGTCCCCAATAGCACTACCTGTGGGGAAGGGAAGGAGGGAGGGAAGGAGGGAGGGAGGGGAGAGAAAAGTAGATACTTAATCAGCTCAAATGATGCAGCTGGGATTTCTTCAGTCTTTGGTCTTTCACTGTATTTGAAAAACTATCACTTCCCAAATGGCGTTTTTCACAATAACTATAGCATTAATTCTTTTTGTGTGTGTGTGTGGTCCTGTGAATTGAACCCAGGGGAATTCTACTTCTGAGCTACACCCCCAGCCCTATTTTTTTTTTTTTTTGTAATTTTTTATTTTGAAACAGGGCCTTACCAAGTTGCAGAGGGCCTCACTAAGTAGCTGAGGCTGGCCATGAACCCGGATCCTCCTGTATCAGCCTCCCAAGTGCTGAGATTACAAGCGTGCGCCTCCAGGCCCGGCTCCATTAATTCTGACATCAGTAAGCTGTGATCTGCATTTTAAACACCAGATCGGTACCTAGTGATGCGAAGGAGCATCGTGTGCTTTGAAGTCCGTAGCGGGCAGCAGCGGAGGCGGACTGAGCCCTGCCCCGCTCCTGAGGTTTCTCCCCCTCCGTCCCTAGGCATGATGCTGCCGTCCTTGACCTCGGCCGTCTACTTCTTTGTCTTCCTGGGCCTGTGCACTTGGTGGTCGTGGTGCCGAACCTTCGACCCGTTGCTATTCAGCTGCCTCTGCGTCCTGTTGGCGATTTTCACTGCCGGACACCTGATCGGGCTTTACTTATACCAGTTCCAGTTCTTCCAGGAGGCTGTCCCACCCAGCGACTACTATGCAAGGTTAGAGACTGGGTAGGACGCTGTGAGGGTGTTGCCCACCCGCCCCTTTATGACCTTGGTCTGTCTCTGGGAATTTGCAGGGTTCTCCTGGATGCAAGCACTGTGCTAAGCAAGGATCTCGCGGGGAGGGGAAGCAGTCAACTGCTCTGATTTTATTGGACGATGCTGTCTAGAAGGAAAAAGTGAGACTCCAGTTGGAGACGCTGCTGGGATGTAGGAGGGTGGGGGCAGCTGTTTGTAGCCAGTGGGACCGATGCATGGTCTCAGCTAAGGAAAGAGATCCCCGAAGAACATTTTACTAAAAAAATGAGGACCAGTCTCAAGCATCCAGATAGAAAACGCTCGTATAAGCTGAGCGCACTGGTACACACCTGGAATCTAGTTCTTGGGAGGCTGAGACAAGAGGATTTGAAGTTCAAGGCCAGCCTCAGTAACTAAGCAAGACCCTGCTTCAAAATAAAATTTAAGAAGGGTTGAGGGTGTGTCTCTGAGGTAGAACACTTCCTTGTTCAGTCCCTAATACTAAAAAAATAAAATAAAGAAAGAGAAAGAAGAGCGAAACTGTTGTGGGATAAAAATACAAAGACAAATAGCATCAAAACTTAAGAGTTGACTGCAGAAACATGCGCATGAGCCTGCCAGCATCCATGGGGACGGGGGGGGGGGGGGGGGGGGAGCGGCTGGTCTTCTCCTCGGTGGGGGGACTCGGACGCCAGCTCCTGGTGGAAGTGTGACTTAAGGTACAGAATCCAGCGCTCACTTGACCTTTGAGAAGGAATCCTAGGCCATTCTCTGTTAAATAGGGAGAGCTCTTTTTACGGGATAATTCAGGCTAATAAACAGGAAAAGAATATTAGAATTTATCGACCCCCTAATGAAATGCGTGATTCTGGCCACATCTCGAATCACTCTTTAGAACATGGTTGAGATAGAGGACGTTTGCACAAATGACGACTGAACCCTCGCTGACTGTTCCTCACTAGTCTCAAAGAAAAACTTATGAGTGTGGTGAACACTTGGACCAGTGGGTCAGGCCGAGCGTTGGCAGAAACGAAAGAGCTTGGCGTGCCCTTCCTCCCCGCGGTGTCTGAGGGACGCAGCATCCTCGCACCAAGCCTTAGACCTAGCCTGCAGGGGCAGCGCTTACAAAAGAAACAAGGTAATGTAAGTAAGTGAGCCGGGCGTGGTGGGCACGCTTGTCATCCCAGCACGTGGGAGGCTGAGACCGGAGGATCGCGGTTTGCAGACAGCCTCAGCTACTCAGGCCCTTTGCAACTCAGTGAGACCCTGTTTCAAAATTAAGAATAAAAGCCGGGCGTGGTGGCGTACGCTTGTAATCCCCACGCTTGGGAGGCTGAGACAGGAGGATCGCACGGGTTTGAAGCCAGCCTCAGCTACTCAGTGAGGCTTCCAGCAACTTAGTGAGTGAGACCCTGTTTCCAAATAAAATATAAAAAAGATCTGGGAGTAGCCGGGAGGTAGAAAGCCTCTGGATTCCACCCCCAGTACCACCAAAAAAAAAAAAAAAAAAAAAAAAATTAAGAATAAAAGCCGGGCGTGGTGGCGCACGCTTGTAATCCCCACGCTTGGGAGGCTGAGACAGGAGAATCGCACAGGTTTGAAACCAGCCTCAGCTACTTAGTGAGGACCTTTGTAACTCAGTGAGATACTGTTTCAAATTAAAGAATAAGAAATAAGGCTGGGGGGTGTAGCTAGGAGGTAGAATGATCCTGGGTTCCATCCTCAGTACCACACACATACACAAAAGAAATAGGGCTGGGTTGTAGCTCAAAGGTAGAATGCCCCTAGGTTCCATCCCCAGTACTGCAAAAAAAAGAAAGAAAAAGAAAGAAAAAAAAGGAGGGACCCAAGTTTGGGGCTAGGATGTGTCACATGGAGGCCGTGCCAAAAGCTTGCCGCCGCTCTGGCCCTGAGAAGGGCTCGAGGGCTTTGTGTTGTCTTGTGGAAACATGAAGAACCTGTATTTTAAAAAAACATAAATAATATCCAGGCATGATGGTGCACACCTGTAATCCCAGTCCTTAGGAGGCTGAGGCGGAGGATTGCAAGTTCAAGGCCAGCCTCAACATCTTAGTGAGACTCTGTTTCAAAATAAAACCTAAAGAGGTTTGGGGGTGTAGCTTAGAGGGCAGAATGGCCCTGGGTTCCATCTCCAGTATACCAAATATACAAACAGACAAACAGAAAATGAGTAACATTATCATATCAGTAATGTAGGCTTGTATCCCTATTCCAGGAGATCCGAATGTGGTTTTTATGCGATGGCAAATAGGAAGACAGAAAGTGTGTGCTTTGACTCAGGTGTGAAAGTTGGCTGTAAAAAATGCTAGTTTGTGGCTGTGTCTATAGAGTGCTAACAAACATTCATCAGTAGAATCCTAAATCCACTTAAACTAAATGATATTTGGTGCCCAACACACACACACACACACACACACACACACACACACACACACACACACACATTCTAAATCCAGTTGGCTGAGCTTATGCTATTAACCTGGAAACTTAAGAAGTTAAAAGAATTCCATCTACTAAGGACTTTAAGAGCGAGGAGTCTCTTCGGTGGTGCGTAGTGCAGAGTATTTATTTTGTGCAGGATAAATGCGCAATTCCATCATGAACGTCAGTTCTGGACTTCAATGAGTCCTTTAGATTCTTTAGACATTTAATTTTTGTCTTATTGAACATATGTAGGAATATATTTTGTCCTGGGGCTGACTTTGAGGGGACGACTTAATTGGAAGCGTAAACATCCTCTCTGGGACCTTAGTTTTTTGAGTTCAGCTTTTTCTGTCTACAAGTTAAGGATCTTCTCTGCCGCCTAGAGGCCAGCGCCGGAAAATAAAAGAATGTGTACAACCATCTTTAAAACACTTGCCTAGGTCATCAGCCTTTTTCAACACAAGGTCAGTTTGCGGTATTTGAGACTTTGTGAGCCTACTGATGTGTGTGGCGATTCTTTGAAGAAGTTCCCAGAGTGTGAGAACAGCCAAGACCAGATGCCAAAGATTGGACGAGGCCGTGTCCCCCCAACAGTTAGTGAATGCTCAAAAATTGCAATTTCAGACTTTTGGTATATTTCTTAAATGTTATTTTTTTTTTTATTTCTAGTGAAGGGAAGGCCCCTTTTATCTTATCTGGGACCTCTTAAAGAGGCGGGTCCCAGACATGGGCCACAGAATAGATAGTAACACTTCTACTAGCACGATAAACTACCACAATTGCTGACCCATGCCATACATAAAAGTCCTCATTTTTAGATTTTTTTCCCCATTAACTTTGTGATAATAGAACATTGCATTCGATTCTTTTAAATCTTAGAAGTTAACATCTTTAAAACTGTAGCTTTTCCCTAAGGCATTAACTTCGCAGTTCTGAGTTGGAAGGAAAACTTTTCTTGATAAATAAATAACATCTTACATGAGAACTTGTCACAAATTTTGTAACCATAAAGATTTCGGCTTCTAATTGTAATTGCCTCTAAAACAGCCCAAAGTTTTCTTTCTCTCTTTAACCTTCTCATAAATTTTCAGATGGACACTCTCTGAGAATTATTCTTATTTTTAGAAACACTGAATTGATTTTTTTTGTCATTGGTATAATACATGTTTGTTGGTGAATACCTCAAAACAATAAAGAAGTGAAATGCTTTTTAAAAATGTAATTCTAACACTCAGAAATAAATACTATCGATTTTTTAGTCTATTCTCTTTCAGTATTTTTCCAGTGTACAGATGCCCATTTTTAAAAAGCAAACTCTGAGTCCTACTGTGCATAGCTTTGTTAAATTAATGTTTTATCGGTGCACTTAATCGTCCAGAGTCATGAGGCTCCTTGCGATACATTCCTACAGGCGCACAACGTCGCTTCCCCTCTCGCCTCCTCCCTCCCCGCCCACCACGGTGACACCCACCCATGGGCACGCCCTTTGCCTCCCTTCCCCGCGCGCCGGCCCTTTTCCCTGCTCCACTCGCCTCTCCCCATCTTCACAGAGTCTCTTTCCTCTATCTCTCGGGCTTCTAAATGAGAGAAAACATGTGGCCTTGATTTTCTGGGCCTCGCTGGTCACACCTAGCAGGATGTTCTCCAGTCGCACAGGGTTTTAGTTCTCCTTTATGGTTGAGCCGCGTCATCACGCTTGCTTGTCCGTCCGTCTGTTGACGGGCCCTAGGATGGCTCTGTACTTCAGCAGCTGTGGACTGCGCTCTCCTGCTCTAAACACAGGGCGCACGTATCACTGTGGTGTTCTGATTTTAACTCATTTGGAAAGATGGGGAGGGTGGTGTAGCTGGGTCACCTGGAGGCCCCGTTCTTACTTCCTCCCGGAGTCGCTGAGACCATGCTGAAATATTTTCATGACTTCTACCCAGGCGAGGACATAAAGAAGGCGAGGGGGACGCCCGTTAGACACCACGGTTACCCTGGACCCTGGTGTGGGCTGGCTCACAGAAGAGCATCGGTGCGCACAGTAGCGGCAGGACTGTCTTTTTCAAAAAGAATCTCAGGACTCACTATTTGACAGTGATGATTGGCTTATGGGAGGTTCAGACACTGCCAGAAAGTAGGATTATTCTCCCCAAATCTGAAATGCTTGGGCCCATTGCAATCGTAGAAATAGGAATGATCGCATTTTTGAAGTTGATTTGGCAAAATAAAGCTTCAAAATAAATCCAGATAAATAAATACACAACTCATGTACACCACTGGAAATAGTCTGCTTAGCAGAATGGAGTCCCGTTAAAGCCATTATTCAGCAGGTCTCCCTAAAAGAAAGGGCCGGCCAACAAGTTTGCCTCGCTTCATGCCAGCGTAGTTCCCGTCCACTCCAGCCGGAGCTTCCTCTGGATTTTTCTCCAGCTGGACACAGGGTGGACTTGCTCCCCCAAGTTCAGCTTGCCTTGCTGCTGTTTCTGTTTTCAACCTGAGATTGTGTAGTTGGGAAATAAAAGATGGGAGGAATGCGGAAGACGCCCTGGGAATGACGTGGGCAGCGATCGTCCTGCTGCTCTTTCTCTCTGCTTCAGCCGTAAATCCAGATGGTTGGAAAGTGAATCTTGCTTAGTGATGGAAAAGTTTAATGTAAAAACGATGTTTAAAAAAAAAAAAAGAAAGAGAAGAATAAGAAAGAAACAGCCAAGCCTGGAACTCCGGCACTGCAGGGTTTCCTGTTCTAGGGCAGACTAGCAAAAGGTTGATGCTGCATTTTTAACATGTGTTAAAATGTTAAAAAAATCTGTAAAAAAAAAATGTTAAAAATCTGTACATTGGGAAAATACTGAGAGGCATTAACTTCGCAGTTTTGAGTTGGAAGGAAGACTTTTCAACATTTGCTCTCAGCCTTTTTCTCTGAGGCTGTAATGCCCGCGGTGGAGGAATCCATTCTGATGCGTTTATCTGGGGTGTGACTAGAGGATCTGGGTCCTTGGAGCAGCCTTGGGATTTTACAAATGGTCTCTCCTCCCCCTGCTCTCTCTGTGGCTTCTGCCCTTTCATGACTGGTCAGAACTGGGTCTTGGGACCCAGTGTCTTTGCCCAATTTCATCCTTGCGAGCTGATGCTCGAGTCTCCTTGCTGCTTGCATCACCTTGAGCTTTATTTCCACAGTTGCCGCAGTCTGGCGGGCACAGGGGGCTGTTTGTTCTAAATTCCATGATCTTGCCCGCTCGCCGTGGCCCGTGTCTTGTTAACCTGCCCCGTGTTCATTCCATCTGCCAGTGGTTTGTTTTTACCCGTTCTGCTTCCGGGTCCCCGTCCTTACAGCGTGCACCACCGTGCCTGGCTGAAGTTTTGTTCTTTGTTGGGACCTAGACTTGCCCCTTGTAGACCCGGCCACATGACTCATTCTACAGGGTCCACAGCTAAGAGAACAGCTCACCTGCCCGCACCTGGCCTCGGGTGAGGCCACTGTCTCCAGCTTCCCTTGACCCCGCAGCAAGGGCCAAGTCAGCTCCACTCCCCTAGGGACGTGATTAACAGAACACACTGACACTCAGCTCCAAGATCGACGCTTGGCCCTGAGGCTGCCCCATCAGTGCCCCCTAAGCCCTTATGAAAACTCTTCTAGAGCTGGGCGTGGTGGTGCATGCCTGCAACCCCAGAACTTGGGAGGCTGAGACTGGAGGATCTTCAAGGCCAGACTCGGCAACTTAGCAGGAGCCTATTTCAAAACAAAAAATAAAAAGGACTGAGGTTGTAGCTCAGAAGTAGAATGCTCCTGGATTCAATTACCAAGACCAAAAAACAAAACACTAACAACAGCGACGACCCTCTTCTGTGCCTCGGTCTGTGTTTGTAAACTACACACGAAGATCAACCCTGCCTGGAAGCAGGAAATTGTATTGAGCAGAATCCGTACCAGGTGCTTGGCAGCGTGGCCGCTGATGAACCAGAGACGGGCTGTACTGTTGAAACCATCAAACCCTTCAGTATTCCAGCTCACGTCTCCATTCTATGGAATCCGGGCTCATCTCCCATCACGCTCTGGGTCCCTGATGACGTAAAACGGCCCGCACACCCCGAGTACTGCCTTCCCCCTGGGGATGTGCGTCCTCGTCTCAGGACTCTCGGCCTGGCTTCTCTTCTGTCCTGACATCTAGCTCAGGGCCTTCCTTCTGGAACCTTCTATGTTTCTTCTGTGAGGGACAGGAATGCCCTTCTAGTGATTTCCCTCTGCAAACCCGCTAACTGGACCGTGCTAATCGGTCTGTGTGCGAGGCCCTTCAGTCGGCCCTGGTTCTCCAGGATGGCGAGAGGCCCGTTTGGGCTTCGATTCCCTCAAGATTTAACAAGCTGGCCGCACAGGGAGCTGCAAGGAACTCTGGGATCCAGCGTGTTTTATCTGTCTCCTAAAATCCTTGTATTTTAACTCCTCGCACATCAAAATAATGTAAAATTAGTCTTTTAAACAATTCGTATTTGTAGCCGGGTGTGGTGGCCCTCATTTGTAATCCCAACATTCGAGAGGCCTAGAACAGAAGATCGCTGTTCACAGACAGCCTCAGCTATTTAGTGAGACCCTCCTCAACTTAGAGAGACCGTGTTTCAAAATAAAGAATAAAAAAAAATAACAGGGCTGGGGGTGAAGCTCAGAGGTAGAATGCCCCTGGGTCCCATCCCCAGCACCGTAAAAGAAAAAATTCATATTTGTGTATCGTAATTATATGTCGTAGTGAGATTTAAAGCGATACATTCATATATGCACACGGCGTCTCCTGTGCTCCCTCCCCACACCCAGACGCTGCCTTCCCTCCCCTCCCCCTTCCCTCATCTCCCTCCGCTGCTCTCTGGTTTGTCTCCCTGTCTTTATGAGTTTCTTTTCTTTCCCCTTTTCTTCTCCAATTTCCACATATGAAAGAAAATCCTGGGCCGGGTGTGGTGGGCACACTTGTAATCCCTGCGCTTGGGAGGCGGAGACAGGGGGTCACGAGGGTTCGAGGGTTCTCGAAGGCAGCCGCGCTGGTTTGCGCTGGTTTAAGAGAACCTGTTTCAAAAAAAAAAAAAAAGTATAAACTAGTCTGGGAGTGTAGCCTGGAGGTAGAAGGAGGTAGAAGGGTTTCCAGGAACCCCAGTACCATGAAAGAAAGAAGAAAGAAAGAAAGAAAGAAAGAAAGAAAGAAAGAAAGAAAGAAAGAAGAAAGAAAGAGAGAGAAAAGAAAGAAAGAAAAGAAAGAAAGAAAGAGAAAAGAAAGAAAGAAGAAAGAAAGAAAGAAAGAAAGGAAAGAAAGAAAGAAAGAAAGAAAGAAGAAAGAAAGAAAGAAGAAAGAAAAGAAAGAAAGAAAGAAAGAGAAAAGAAAGAAAGAAGAAAGAAAGAAAGAAAGAAAGAAAGAAAGAAAGAAAGAAAGAAAGAAAGAAAGAAAGAAAGCCGGCCCTGACGCTGGACGTTCTGAGACCAGCACGGCACGTCCTACTTGCGTCCATCTTCCTTCGAATGGTTGAGTCCGCCCTTTCTGCGGAGTGGATGCTCTCGTGCACACACCACACGCCCTTAAGCCACGCGTGTGCTGACGGGCGCGTCGGCTGGTTTGTAACGTGGCGATTGTGAATCGAGCTGCTGGAAAGATCCTGTTCTCCCGTTTCGTCGCGTCCCCTACAGGTGACACGCTGTTGTGCTTCTCTGGGCCGAGTAAAGCTTACGTTTGCTCAGCTCTCAGCCCCAGAGGTGGCCCCTGGCGGTGGACGCCAGCCGTGTTGGTCTGCTCGGGGCAGCCACAGCTGCCTCTGTAGTCGGGATAGTTCAAGATCAAGGTCAAGGTCAGCGTAGGCCCGAGGCTGCGGCACAGGTAGCTGCGGTTCCTTAAGTGCAGAGCTGGCAGATGCCTAGTGTTGCCGTTAGGCAAAGGATGGCTTTCGGTTTGCTTATTTATTCATTTAGGAAACTCCAGAAGAGCTTTATCTCTCGTGGTTAAAACCAAGACGAAGCAGCGGGCAGCTTTTCCCCCTGAAGAAATTGAGATTTCAACTCAGTCAGCGTGTTCCGCAGAGGTGGCGTGCGCCTGGTCCTGCGAGGATGGGGTGGTGGTTCTCAATGGGGGCCGCTCCTGAAATGGGGTTCGGGTGCCTGCTGCGGGTGCCAAGAACAATTGCTAAGTAAAAAAAATGTAAAAGTCTTTCAAAATATGAAGGGTAATAAGGATTCGTCACCACTAATAGCTACGTTTTTGTCGTTAATTTGCCCAAATGATAGTCATCAACAGACGTAACACAGATCATGCCTGGATGGTACGTTGAGATCCTTCCAGCTTTATAAATAAATGGCAAATTAGTGATGGCGGAATCTCTTGTGATCGAAATTTAATTGACAGCAGGGAAACATGAGTTAAAATCACAGTGAACTTCTAATCCACACCTGTTCAAAGGCCTAAATTTCAAAAGACCATCCATGGTAGAGGTCTTCACATTTTGTGCGTGTATGGGGAGTTACTGGGTCTTGACACCTACGGGGCGTTCTACCTCTGAGCTACACCCCCAGCCCTTTTTATTTTGGTTTTGAAACAGGCTCTCACTAGGTTGCTGAGAATCTTGCTGCTACTGAGGCTGGCCTCAAACCTGCAATCCTCATGCCTCAGCCTCCCAAGGACCAGAATTATAAGAGTTCACCTCCATACCTGGCTGGTCATACACTTTTTAATACTTGTTGAGACCATCAGTTTTTTCTTTTCTAGTCTATAATAACATTTGTAAGATTGGCAAATGAGTAGCATAAAGATCAGTGATACAGGATAGAAAGTCCATATTTAAACCTAACCACGCATAAATGATATCTCATATTTTTTATTTATTTATTTTTTTTTTGGTATTGGGGATTGAACCCAGAGGCATTCTACCTCCAAGATACAATCCCACTTTTTTTATTTTTTTTGCCTGGGATTACAGTCCTGTGCCACCACACCTAGCTTTATCCCCTCTTTTTTTTTTTTTTTTTTTTTTTTTGGTGGTACTGGGGTTCCTGGAAGCCCTTCTACCTCCGAGCCACACTCCCAGACCTATTTTATACTTTTTTTATTTTTGGAAACAGGGTCTCTTAAACCAGCGCGGCTGGCTTCCAACCTGCGCAATCCTCCTGTCTCCGCCTCCCAAGCGCGGGGATGACAAGCATGCACCACCACGCCCGGCGTGGATCCCCTCATTTTTAAGAAAGTCCTAAAGATGATACAGTGATAAAGGATAGTGTGGGGGTGGATCGTGGTACTAGGATCGAACTCAGAGACATTCTACCTCTGAGTTCCAGCCCCAGCTCTATTTTTCTTTTTTATTTATTTTTTATTTATTTATTTATTTATTTATTTATTTATTTATTTATTTATCGGTGGTACTGGGGTTCCTGGAAGCCCTTCTACCTCCGGGCTACACTCCCAGACCTATTTTTACATTTTCATTTGGAAACAGGGTCTCCTAAGCCAGCGCGCGCGGCTGGCTTCGAACCCGCGCGATCCTCCTGTCTCTGCCTCCCAAGCGCGGGGATGACAAGCGTGCGCCACCACGCCCGGCTATTTTTCTTTTTTAAACAGGGTCTTCCACAGTTGCACAGGGCCTTGCTAAGTTGCTGAGGCTGGACACCACTCTTTCATCCTCTGGGCTTAGCCTCCCAAGTACAAGATTACGAGGGTGCACCACCACACCAGGCTAAGAATAACCTTTTCAATAAAAGATTCTGGAACAATTTGACATCATGGGCAAAACAAAAATAAAACAAAAATGGCAAGTGTAGAAAAGCAAAGCAACGATAAAACTTCTAGAAAAAATATGGAAGATGAAACTGTATCTGTTTTTGTTGTCTGAAAAGGAACACCGTTTCTTCAAGTCGAGATAACTGTGTAAAAAATAAAATCTAAATAGATCTTCTGAGAAGGGCATTTTAGGACGAAAGGATTATTCCGCCATCAAACTTCCTATTGGAATGCGTGATCGTCTTGTTAGTTGGAGTCCGATCCTCAGGCTGTCCTGGGCTTCGATTGATGACGGCAACACCTCATTAATTTCTCAGCTCCTCTGTAGATAAGCCAGGTTGGCTGCCTCGTGAAGGACTTAAGAATAAACAGCCTGAAACGCACTGCTTCGGCCGGCCGCCTTTGGAGTTGGGAATGTCGCCTGCGCAGTGACCTTCGCCTGCCGGCTCCCAGTACTCATGATTCAGAGAGGCGGTCTGCTCCCAACACAGACACTTGGAGGTTTTTTCTGCAGTTTCTCTAAAGCGTTTGTTGAGAGATATGAAAAAGATTTTCATAAACATGCTAGTCACGCTAATTTTTGGTATCTTTAGCATACTGATTTCCTTAACAGCCTTATTGAGTTCTGATACGCAATAAGCTACATATATTTAAAGTGTACAGTGTAATAAGCTTTATATAAACACACCCGTGGAGCCACACCACAACCCAGCTGAGGAATTCCTCTTCCCTGCAGCCACAGCCACCTCCTTCCTGAAGCCCTTTCAAGAGAGGCGGCCTCCTTGTCTGTCTTTTTTTTTTTTTTTTTTTTTTTCAGTACTGGAGATTGAACCCAGGGGCATTCTACTTCCAAGCTACAACTCCAGCCCTATTTTGTATTTTTTATTTTTGGAACAGGGTCTCACTAAGTTGCAGAGGGCCTCACTAAGTAGCTGAGACTAGCCCAGAACCTGTGATCTTCCAGTCTCGGCCTCCCAAGTGCTGGGATTACAGGCATGTGCGCCACCATACCTGGCTCATGGTGGTTTTAATTTGCATTTCACTAGTGACTAATAAGGCTAAGAATCTTTTCATGGTCTGATTTTATATTCATATTTTAAGTAGAGTCTGTTAAAATATTTTACACATTTTTTTAAAAAATTACAACTGTGTTTTCTTGATATTGAGGGGTGTGTGTGTGTGTGTGTTACAGAGGATTGAATTCAGGGGCATTCCACCTTCAAGCTGCACCCCAACCCTATTTTCTTGTTTGTTTGTTTGTTTGGAAATAATTGCTATGTTTCTGAGAGTCTTGTTATGTTGCTGAGGCTGTCCTCAAAATGACAATCCTCTTGTCTGGCTTCCCAAGTCCTAGGATTGCAGGTAGGCGCCACCGCGCCTGGCCTTAGTGTTGAGTTCTGAGAGCTGTTCAGACCTAAATCAAGATACCTGCCATTTGTCTGATATCTATTTTTCCAAATATTTCTCCATTCTGTGAAATAACATTTTCTAAGGTGGCACACGCTTGTAATCCCAGTTCTTGGGAGGCTGAGACAGGAGGATCACAGGTTCAGGGCCTGCCTCAGCTATTTAGTAAGGCTTCCTAGCAATTAGTGAGAGCCTGTTTCCAAATAAAGAATAAAAACTAAGGTTGGGGATGTAGCTTGGAGGTGGAATGCCCTGGGTTCAATCCCTGATACCACAAAAAAAAAAAAAAAAGAATAAAATAGAGCTGGGTGTACACCTAAGAGGTAGAATGGGCTCAATCCCCAGAAACACACACACACACACACACACACACACACACACACACACGCACGCTGAGGACATAGCTCAAAGGTAGAACACCCCTGGGTTCAATCTCCAGTACCACCACCACCAAAAAAGAAAAAAACATCATTTTCATTTTCTTTTTCTTTTTTTGCGGTACTGAGGATGGAACCCAGGGGCACTGTATGTCTGGGCTACACCCTCTGCCTTATTTTTTATTCTTTCTTTTGAAACAGGGCCTCAGTAAGTAGCTGAGGCTGTCCGCGAACCACGATGCTCAGGTCTCAGCCTCCCGAATGCTGGGATGACAAGCGTGCCCACCACGCCTGGCTTTTCATTTTCGTAGTAGTTTCTGTGCTAGAGCAGTTTTTAATTTTGATGACACAAAGTTCTCTCCTGTCCTTTTTTCTAGATGTTTTGCCATTGTTTCGTGTTTCCTTTGTTTTGGATTTTTGTCTGTCTGTTTCTTGCTGTTGTTTTGTTCGTTGCATTTTGTTGCTGCCCATGATACCAGATTTTTTCCAGAATCTTTACTGTGAAGAGACCGTTCTTCACTATTTCACCCACTTCACGTCCGTCTCAACAAGGAGGTGGCCGCCTCTCCTTCTGAGGTCCTGCTTAAATATGGAGTGTTTCTTCCTCACCACTGACCTTCATGCCACAGTACTGAACTCAGCTAACCCAATGCTTTTGTTTGTTTGTTTGTTTGTTTATTTATTTATTGTGGTGTTGGGGGTGGAACCCAGGGGCTTTCTAATACTGGCACTGGTTCTACAAGATTTTTTTTTCTTTTTTGCAATACTGGGTATGGAACCCAGGGGCATTCTACCTCCAGGCTACACCTCCAGCCCTATTTTATATTCTTTATTTCAAAACCGGGTCTCACTGAGTTGCAGAGGGCCCCACTAAGTAGCTGAGGCTGTTCATAAAACGCGATCCTCACATCTCAGCTTCCCAAATGCTGGAATTACAAGTGTTTGCCACCACGCCTGGTTAAATTTTTTCTTTTTTTTGGGGGGGAGGGGGGGTTGTAGATTCCATTAGAGGGACGATGTCACCTATGAAAAAAGAAAGTTTGCCTCCCTCCTTTTCAACTGAATGCATTTTCTTTCCTGAGGGTTTTTATTTTTTTCATCTATCACACTTGCTAGAAAATCTAGTTACACGTAGAATTGAAATGGCCAGCAAGCGTGTGTCCTGCCCTGAAAACAATTTCCAGACCATGGATTTTGTCACAAGCTTTTTCATACATACTGAGACCACCATTTGTTTCTTCTTTTAATATGGCGAACTGGTCTTTAAATATTACAACATTCTGGTGCTCAGAGGATAAGTCTCACTGGGTCAAAGACTTTGTCCTGGGGCTGGCGGTACAGCTAAGTTGTGGGCCACGCGCTCGGTTGTTCATGGCTCTGGGTTTTATCCACAGAATGACAGCCGGAGCGTAGTGGTATCCTTTTTATGTCTTGTTGGATTGGGGTTGATAAAATTTTGTTTAGAATTTTTGCATCCGTGTTCATGGACATTGGCTGCTGTTGTCTTTTACTGGGCCATCTTTGGTTGGCCTTGGTATCTGGGTAACCCCAACCTTATTAAATGAATTTAGAAGTGTTCTCTCTTCTCAAGATCCAGAAGAGTTGGATTGGTTTTGGCATTATCTTTTAAAAAAATGGTAGAATTCACCAGTGAAAACACATGGCTTAAAGTTTTCTTTATGGGAAGGCTTTTAGCTACAAATTCAATTTCCTTAATACATAGGACCATTCAGGATTCTGCTTCTTCTTGAGTTTTAGGAGTTTGTATCTTTCAAGAATGTGCCTTTATGTGTAAATTTTTAAATTTCTTGGCATAAAGTTCTTACTTAATATGATATGATGATTTGAAACCAACTGAATTGACTCAAATCGATGACACGTGGTAGGAACAGTGGTGATACTTTGTGAAATTGTTTTGAGACATTCACGTGGTACCTGATCCGTCCTAGAAGTCATTGCTTTCTGCTCTCTCCTTCTCTTCTCCTCTCAGCTTTACTGGTCATCATTACCAAGGGCTTTAAAGTTAGTTATTTAAACTCATATTGACATTATAGCTGCCTAACAGAAATTATATTTGTAAGTAAAGGAAGTGCCTACATTTTTAACTTTGTTTGTTTGTTTGTTTGTTTGTTTGTTTGATGCTGGGGATAGAACCCAGAGGCATTCTACCTTCAAGCTCAACCCCCAGCCCTAGTTTATTTTTTTGTTTTGAAACAGGATTTTATTAATTTGCTGAGGCTGTCCTGAGGTCTGCGACCCTTCTGTCCCAGTCCCCCAAGTACTGCAATCACAGGCATACACCACCACGCCTGGCCCATTTACTAACTCTCATGTGTGCCCTGTTCTGGAGGCCGGAGGGCATGTGTGTTAAGTGAGGTCACAACTTCCATAAAGAGCAGCTCAGGGGCATGGAAGATGGCTGCTCCTGGGGTCCTGGCCCTGCCTCATTTCTCCCATCTCTTCCACAGGTGAAAATGTATTCAGGCCAGGGAAAGATGCCATACAGTTAGAAGGCTCATAGAATATAAAAATTCTTAGCCAGACATGGTGGTGCAAGCTTGTAACCTCAGTACTTGGGAGGCTGAGACATGAGGACCACAGGTTCAAGGCCAGCCTTAGCAACTTAACAAGACCCTATTTCAAAATAAGAAGGGCTGGAGGTATAGCTCAGAAGTAGAACACCCCTGGGTTCAATCTTCAGGACCAAAAAAATAGAAAATAAATAAAAGGGATGGAGGGAGGGATGGAGAGAGGGAGGGCCAGGTGCACATTCTCTTATGAACCCTACATGTGATCTCAGAGGAGAAAGGCCTGTCACTGTGTCAGGACAGACACTTCATATGGTCTCACATTACCTGCAATGAGCACAGGTCTGGATATAGCACACCTTCCGTGGGCAAAAAGCTCTCCTTTGGGTGGAATAACATGTCTTCTGAACATAAAATCTAATTATGGAAGATTGGCACAGTTAAGGCCAATATGTGCCCCCCCCCAAAAAAAAAAAACTTCAAAGGTGTGAGACAGAGCCCAGGGGACTTAATGCAGAGTTTTTCCAAGCTTGAAAAAATAATATAGTGTGAAATCTGTCCGATTACAGTTTTCTCACACACATGCAAAGAAAGTGTTCAAGGGGAAACATAAAGCTATGTTTAAAGTCTCAGTAAGAAACTCACAAAAACAGATGGTAAAACACGGCTGTGTTTTCCATATGACTCAGTGCTGAGAAGTGGGCAGAAGAACTAGAAACCGAAACAGCAAAAACTCCAGAACCCTGGGGGGGCGGGGGCTGAGACAGGAAGATCACAAGTTCGAGGCCAGCCTCCACAACTTCGCTAGACTGTCAGGAGCTTCGACCTTATTTCAAAATAAAAAGTAAAATAGGGCTGGGGATGGAACACTGCTGGTTTAGATTCCCAGGACGCCACACACACACACACACACACACACACACACACACACACACAATGTAGAGACGGTATTTTACTCACACAGGTGGCACATGGAAGAAATTGAGAGCCTCTTTCTGGAAAGATGCCGTAAGGATAGCTCAGGTCTCATTCCCGCAGATACCTTGTCTCACGTTGCGGGAGGGTCCTAGAGTGGGCAGACACAGGCATCCGCCGCGGCTGCCCGGAGACCTGCGACCCACGCTTTCCTCAACTTGTCCCTGATTCATTTGTAAATAAGGACAGGTCCCCTTGCCCCCACCAGCAGTGGTGTCGGGCCTTTGGGTTGCACCGGACCATTGGGATTGGGAAGAGCTTCCAACACCCGCTGCCCCTGGTCCTCAAGCTTCCTCGCTGGCCCCGAGCCTCTGAAGGCGAGGTCTGACCTGCTGGCAACCGGGGCCGTTCTCCTGGCGCTCACACCTCACTCCAGGAACTCGAGGGCCTTGGAGCAGCCGGAAGGGATGGAAGAGCTTGCTCGGGGAATTCTGTTTTACTTGTGTTCTCCTTGCTGTGACCAAGGACCTGACAAATCAAATTAAAGGAGAAAAGAAAGAAGGAAGGAAGGAAGGAAGGAAGGAAGGAAGGAAGGGAAGGAAGGAGGGAGGGAGAGAAGGATAGGTAGATGATAGATGAGAGAGAGAGAGAGAGGGAGGGAGAGGGAGAGAGATTGGTTGATACTGGTTATTAAACCCAGGGGCATTCTCCCTCTAAGCTAGAATTCATTTGTTATTTTGAAGCAGGGTCTTGCTAAGCTGCTGAAGCTGCCCTTGAACCTGCCACCTTCCTCTCTCAACCTCCCAAGTCCTGGGATACAGGTGTGCGCCACCATGCCTGGCCTAGAATGCATTATTTTTCTTTTCCTTTTCTTTTTTTTTCTTTTTTTTTTTTTTTTTTTTTTTTTTTTTTTGCGCGTTTGGGGATGGAACCCAGGGGGCATTTGACCTCTGAGCTATACCCCAGGCCCTAGTTTTTATTCTTTATTTTGAAACAGGGTCTCACTAAGTTGCAGCGGGCCTCACTAGGTAGCCTAGGCTGTCCGCAATCCTCCGGTCTCAGACTCCCGAATGCTGGGATTACAAGCATGCGCCACCGTGCCCGCCTTAGAGCGCCTAGTTCTTATTCCGTGTCTTCACCTCTTTACCTAAAGACCAGGGTCATTGGGTGGCCTTCATTCTGGTCATTTGAGTAGCCCCCCTGGACTTCTATAACAAAAATACTATGGACTGGGTGGCTTCCAGGACAAACATTTCTCTCTCTCAGTCCTTGAGGCTGCAGGACGGGGAGCTGGAAGTGATGTCCGGTGGGGTCGGCTTCTGGCTCGTGGATCGATCGCTGTCTTCTCACAGGAGTGACTGGGGAGAGAGACCTCCTGCTGCGGCAGCGTCTCCCTCATCTCTAAGTGCAGGATGGATTCAAACCTCAGAGTCTGCGTGAGGCGCCCCTGTGGCCAGGGTCCTGAGGGCATCATCCAGGACGCAGGCTGACTCTTGTTCTGTTCCTACTGGAATCTATTGTTGTTTCTTCATGATAAACCTGGTGCATTAGATTTTTATTACTATAACAAAATACCTTAAGCACGATAATTTTATGAACAAAAGAGGTTCATCGACTCCCAGTTCTAGAGATTCAAAGGCATCAAAGCATTGGCTGGGGTCTAGTGGGGACCTCGTGGCAGGGTCAAGAGTGGGGCTGAGAGGGAGAGATCACGTCACCACGCAGGAAGCCAGAGAGAGACTGGGTCCCGTAGGCTGAGGGCCTCCAACCAGAACCACCTCTTAAAGGTCCCGACTCAACGTGGCCACACGGAGGACCAGGCCTCCAACACACAAAACTCCTGGGTACAAAGCCACATCCCAACCACGGGACCTGCATCCTCAGCGCACCTGAATCCCCAGATGTTTATTCAAGAGGCTGATGCAGGAGGATCACAAGTTTGAGGCCAGCCTGGGCAACTTAGCAAGGCTCTGGCTCAAAATAAAAAACTGAAAGGGCTCAGGATGTAGCTCAGAGATGGAATGCCCCTGGGTTGAATCCATAATGCTGCAAATACGTGACCAAAATGGAAGTAGTGTCTTTAAGTTACACATATTTACCGATCCATTTGCCCAGAAGGTGTGTGTCAAGATACTTGTTTGTAGTTCATAGGGGCCAAAAGTAAGAAGCTGCGTCTGTGAATGAAGGTTGGTTATTTGGGTATCACATTATACATTTTTTTCTGTATTCTCAGTCATGGGTGTTGAGGTCCAGGTCCAGGAGGCAACAGTGTCCCTCTAAAAATTTTAGAATGTTTATGTATAACTACAGTCCTTTACAACCCTCTCTCTCTCCTCTCTCTCTCTCTCTCTCTCTCTCTCTCTCTCTCTCTCTCTCTCTCTCCCCCTCCCTCCCTCCCTCCCTTCTCTCTCTCTCTCTCTCTCTCTCTCTCTCTCTCTCTCTCTCTCTCTCAAAAGCAGGAACATTACTGTTCTTTTATCTCCACTTTTACCATGACCATGATCAATCACTGTAATTTAATAGTCAGTGTGTTTAATTCAGATAAATACATTCCTGTGTGCAGCCTGCAGGAAGACATTGTGGGAAAGAAGAGGGCAGCCCAGCGAGCCAGGGCCCTCTGCAGTGGCTTCCGAACGATCACAGTAAGGACGGGGTCTTGGCATTGTAATGGCTCAAAGAGAAAAGGGGGCAGGACCCAGCCGTGGAGGAGGAAGCAGAGCCAGCTGTGTGTGCACCAGCCAAGCTGCCCCAGGGGCTGATCTGCTCCTCTGGGACGGAGTGGGCGGGACGCTAAGGAGTTAGTGTAAGATCTTCCCCAAAAGTCCTCTCCAGTTCTGTGAGATGCCATGAGCAAGAGGGTGTTCAAAGGGATCGAGTCATTCCGCAGATGCATTCATGTGTGTTAGCAGCACAGCTCGGCTCTGGGTCAGAGATACACAAGGACATGGCCGCTGCACGGGAGAGAAACCTGCATCTTCCTGCTTCCAAATAACCGATGTGCAGGGTGCGTGGCCCAAGCCTCTGGCAAAAGACACGTTTCTCCGGAGCAGTCTAAGATAGGTGGCCAGATGCAGTGGCCAGCACCTGCCATCCCAGGACTTGAGAGGCGGAGACGGGAGGATCTTCTGTTCAAAGCCAGCCTCAGCAACTTAGTGAGACCCTGTTTCAAAATAAAAAAATAAAAAGGGGCTGGAGGTATAGCTCACAGGTAAAATGCCTGTAGGTTCAATCTTCAGCCTAGTGAGAGAGAGAGCGAAAGAGAGAGAGAGAGAGAGAGAGAGAGAGAGAGAGAGAGAGCTAGTCAGTTTGCGATTCACTTAAATGCTTTTAGTGACTGATAAATTTTTAAAATATAAATACAAACATCTCTTGGTACCCACAGGAAATTGGTTCTAGCCCTGCCCTGTGGATACTAAAACCCATGGATGCTCAAGCCCTTATTTAAAGTGGCTTTACATCATCTCTGGATTATTTGTAATACCGGTTACACTCTGAATGTTGCATAAATAATTGCTATACTATACTGTCTAGGGAATGATCACAGGAGGAAAACGTTTGCCTGAGTTCCGCACGGGCAGGGCTGTTTTTCCATTTTTCCAAATGCTTTTTTTTTTTTTTTTTTTTTTTTTTTGCAGTCCTGGGGATTGAACCCAGGGGGATTCTACCTCTGAACCTCCGAGCGACACCCCCAGCCCTATTTTTTTATTCTTTATCTTGAAACAAGGTCTCACTGAGTTGCGGAGGGCCTCACTAGTAGCTGAGCTGGCTGTGAACCACGATCCTCCTGTCTCAGCTCCCAAATCCTGGTATTACAAGGAGCGCCACCACGCCCGGCTTTCCAAACGCCTTTGATGTATATTTGGTTGACTATGTGGCTGGAAATCCCACAGATAGAAAGGACAGACTGCGTTTTTATTTCATCCATGTCAATGCTGCTCAGGACTGCTGTAAAGAGACTCGCAGTCACGTGGACACCATCTAGACACAAGGCCTTTATTAATATCTAATGACGCATTGGTGGCAGAGTCACTGATTCATGGACTCTCCGACTTTCCCCAGCCCAACCCAGGACCTGCACAGTCTCTCCAGTGGCTCGGGACTTCTGTCCTCTCCCACCACTCACCTAGCCTCTCTGGGCCGACTGCCCAACATCCTTCATCAGGTGCAGACCTCTTTCCCCAGAACCTGTCCCCAATATCCCCGACGCAATGGCTTCAGGACACCTGGCTCTCTCCAGCCCATTGCACGGTCGGAGAGAAGATACCTGGGGCCCTGGAAGGCAGGTGCTCTGGGATCACCTTCTTTGTGTCTCAATATCCAAATGACATACTGGGGGGGGGAAAAAAAAAGCTTAGTAAATTAAATAGTAGCCACTGCAGAAAAACCTAGACTTGCCATGTCAGAAAGGAT
The DNA here is from genome assembly GCF_963383645.1 of Muscardinus avellanarius. Classification (NCBI taxonomy): domain Eukaryota; kingdom Metazoa; phylum Chordata; class Mammalia; order Rodentia; family Gliridae; genus Muscardinus; species Muscardinus avellanarius. The sequence continues at coordinate 62,375,731 of NC_137803.1, forward strand.
GTGAATGCCGAGCGTGGTGGCGCGCGCTTCTAATCCCAGCGATTGGGAGGCTGAGACAGGAGGATCGCACAGGTTCAAAGCCAGCCTCAGCTACTTAGTGAGGCTCTCAGCAACTTAGTGAGACCCTGTTTTCAAATAAAGTATAAAATAGGTCTGGGAGTATAGCCTGGAGGTAGAAAGCCTCTGGGTTCCATCCCCAGTACCACACACACACACAAAAAAAAGATAGGATATTGAACATGAGTACAAGTAAGCCATCTTGTGCAGAAAGCCTTTCTGCAGTAGCCAGTGGCCTTTAAAATAGACGGGCAAAGAGGTCATCAGCATCCACATTCTCAGAGGTCCTCAGAGGAGACAGCCACCTGTCACTCCATTGCTTTTGCCTCTTTTTGTGAGGTCCGTACCTGATCTTACGCATATCTGATCCTTCACGTTGGTGTAGAAAATGTACAGTGGGTCGTGAGGTCATTGGCAGGGCCTAGCATGTTGATGTGACGCGTGAGGGCTTTTGGAGGCTGCGCAGGTCAGGTGATAAATAGCTGGGGCGCCGGGCATGGTGGGCACGCTTGGAATCCCAGGACTTGGGAGGCTGAGACTGGAGGATGGCGGTTCGCGGACAGCCTCAGCCACTTAGGCCCTTCGCAACTCAGTGAGACCCTGTTTCAAAATAAAGAATAAAAACTAGGGCTGGGGGTGTAGCTCAGAGTTTAAATGCCCCTGGGATCCTTCCCCAGACCCGCAAAAAAAAAAAAAAATATATATATATATATATATATATATATGGGCTGGACTCTTTTGGAAAGATGATGGGGAAGGGTGTAGCTGGGGCGTGTAGCAGTTCCATTCCTGGGCTTCTGGGGAAGCCCCATACTGACGTCCACGGAAGCTGCTCTGATGTGCGGGCCCGCCCGCAGCGGATGGGTTCCTAGTTCCCCACATCTTTCTTGTATTCCGGAGTGAGATGGAATCTCAGTGCGGTATTGATCTGCACCGTCCTTGCTGAAGACGTTGAGCATTCTTTCATGTATTTGCGGCCATTTGTAGCTCTCTCTTTGACAAGTGTCCACTCAGTTCGATTGTCCATTTTTTTTAATTGCTACAATACTGGGGATGGAACCCAGGGGCATTCTACCTCCGAGCTACACGCCCAGCCTTATTTTTTATTCTTTATTTTGAAACAGGGTCTCTCTGAGTTGCAAAGGGCCTCACTAAGTAGCTGAGGCTGGCTGCGAACCGCGATCCTCCCGTCTCAGCCTCCCGAATGCTGGGATTACAAGCGTGCGCCCTTCAGGATGTGATTATTTCTATCTAGATGAGGTGCTTGGTGTCTAGATTTGGAAGCTAAAAACCTGCCACTTAGGTTAACTCCAAGAACTGTCCAGCTACTCTGACTTTAAACCTAGAGCTCTCCTTTCTGAGTACTTTCTGCAAGAAATGTCCAAAAACATTATCAGTAAGTTCCACTGTTCTAAATATACTCAAGAAATTTTTCCTTTTTTAAAAATTGTGTGTTTTTTCCAGGCGTGGTGGCACATGCTTATAATGCCAGCATTTGAGAGGCTGAGCTAGGAGGATCCAGGTTCTCAGCCACCCTTAGCTACTTAGTAAACCCTTCTGCAACTTAATGAGACCTCGATTCAAAATAAAGAATAAGAAATAGGGCTGGGGGTGTAGCTTGAAGGTAGAGTGCCCCTGGGTTTAATCCTCAGTGCTGCAGGAAAAAAAGTGTATGTTTCAGTTTGCTTTTGGTTAGCATTTATTAATTGTGCCTACTAATGGAGTCTGGTATGATATTTCAATACATTTTTTTCTTTCAAGTATCAACTACAAGAAAATCTTTCTAAATTTAAGATTAAAGACCTATAAACCAGGTATAGTGGCACACTCCTGTAATCCCAGTACTTAGAGTACATGGGAAGCTGAGATCAAAGGTACACAGGTTAGATACTAGCTTCAGCAATTTTGCAAGTCCCTCAGCTACTTAGTAAGACCCTGTTTCAAAATAAAAATAAGCCGGGCGTAGTGGCGCACGCTTGTAATCCCCACGCTTGGGAGGCAGAGACAGGAAGATCATGCAAGTTCGAAGCCAGCCTCGCTGGCTTCAGAGACCCTGTTTCCAAATAAAAATATAAAATAGGTCTGGGAGTGTAGCCCGGAGGTAGAAAGGTTTCCAGGAACCCCAGTACCACCAAAAATAAAATAAATAAAAATAAAAATAAAATGGGCTAGGATGTAGAATGCCCCTGAGTTCAATCCTCAGTACCATAAAAAAAGAAGAAACAGAAGGAGGAGGAAGAGGAAGAGGAAGAAGAGGAAGAGGAAGAAGAGGAGGAGGAGGAGGAGGAGGAGGAGGAGGAGGAGGAGGAGAAAGACCTATAATAAAAGTTCTAGTATAATATTTTTCCAATAAAAATGAAGAAAGCTACATTTCTCTTTGGCTTACTTTAATATTTGTGTTCAGCAATGCAATACTGTACCTACATACCTACATTGGGACAGAAAACAGTTCTAGCATTTTATTGCACTCAGATTTTTTTTTTTTTTTTTTTTTTTTTTTTTTTGGTGGTACTGGGGTTCCTGGAAGCCCTTCTACCTCCAGGTTATACTCCCAGACCTATTTTATACTTTTTAAAATTTGGAAACAGGGTCTCTTAAGCCAGCACGGCGGGCTTCGAACCTGCGCGATCCTCCTGTCTCCGCCTCCCAAGCGTGGGGATTACAAGAATGCGCTACTACGCCCAGCTGCATTCAGATTTTATACTTGAAAAACTCGTAGTCTTTGAAGATCTGATAACTGAATGCACAATGTAAGATAATAATTAAAGTTTCCCTATAAAAGATGCAAATAATAAAAATGTGTGAAACTAATTTAGCATGTTAAAGTTTTATTCATTTAGTAGCATCTTTTCTTAGAAAAACTGCACATCAGAATAAATTTCTAGGCAGGCATAATCGCACACGCCTTCACTTCTAGGACCTGGGAGGTTGAGACAGGAGGAGCACAGGTTCAAAGATAGCCCTGGCAACTTAATGAGGCTCTTAGCAACTTAGTGAGACCTTGTTTCAAAATAAATTGAGGCTGAGGGTATAGCTCAGAGGTAGATTGTCCCTGGGTTTCATCACTAGTACCATAAAAAAATAAAGAAATAAGTAATCTTTCTAAATAACTCATATTTTATACTATTCTCACTATATATTCAGAAACATTTTATTATATAGTAGAACCCAACATTAAATTAAACCATTTCAAAATTTATTAAGCCTCATAAAGTCAGTTTTCAAAGTAAATGATTAATTAAAAGTTTGAAAAAACTCAAATCGCTTATAAAATTTGACAGAAATACATCTATCAGAAATTCTACTACATAATATTTAACTTTTATTGCTGAACTATAGAACTTTGTCCAATTTCAACATTTGCCCCACAGTATCAACACCAGCTGAATAGCTAATGCTAAATTCAGTCAGAAATAAAATATTTGCTCATTTAGTTGGACTCTGTGACATCTTACCACATAATGGGCATTCAGTAACGCAGCGTTTTAATAGGGGCAATGGGCAATTCAAATGTGAACTCCTAAAAGGTGTGTGAGGATTTAGTACTGGCTGGAACTAACAAGGATCCCCAGGGTAATGCTGACGTCGGTTCGATTTGTGTGCTCATGTACGTGTTGGGGATATGTATATAAGCATATCCTACATGTCCATAGACGTTATGTAACAGTGAGGTTGCTTTACACCCTGAACTGGGATGGACTAAGTGGCATTGGGAACGTAGCTTATTGAAGCTTTCAAGCATTTTTGTTTGTTTTTAAACAGGTTGTTTGGTATCAAATCAGTAATTCAAACAGACTGTTCCAACACGTGGAAGATCATCGTGAACCCAGACCTGTCCTGGTACCACCACGCCAACCCCATCCTCCTGCTGGTGATGTACTACACGCTGGCCACCCTCATCCGCATCTGGCTACAGGACCCCTTGGTAAGGGCGTGAGGGTCTCCGTAGTCATGCCTGCCGGGCGCCGGGGTCTCCGGGAGAAACGCTGTGTTCCTGCCACCACTGTGGGAGCCACACTGCACCCGGCGTAACTCTGGTCTTCTGGCCATGGCGCCGTAAGTCTGTGCGGCACCAAGTGTACGCATTCTCAGAACAAACACCAGCCCATGCTGAGGTGCTGCCCGCTGCCACGCGTGCGTGGTCGGAGGAAGGGAAGATCCGTTTTTAGTGAGCACGTACTAGGTGCGGGCACTACAGCTTAAGCTAAGCTATTCGCACACACGCTGTCGCTGTCCGCCAAGCAACTGGGAGGAACAAGTGTTGTGGCCACCTTACGGATGAGGGAAATGAGCTCAGGTGAGTTTCTGTGAAGCCACACCCTAACGGTGCAAGCTCCAGTTTCTCAGCAGAACCCAGGTCTTAGAGATCACGCGGTCCGTGTTAGCACAGTGGCGGGAGCGTCCCATCTTCTCTGCTGCTCTCGGCCAGTGGCCAAGGATGCTGAGGCTGGGACCTCACTCTGAGAGATGGCCTCAGATACGCCTGTCCCACACAGCTAAGGACTAGTTCATTCCCTGGGGAAGTACGAACAAGGACGTAGCATCTTTGGGGAGAAAACCTAAGCCTAGGTGGCTCCTCTCGCTTCTCTTTCGATAACAAAAGCTCCTGTCCTCTTCCATTTCCCCTAAATGCCCTGAGGAAGGAGGCAGGCTCTGGGGTTAAGAGCAGTCCCACCTTCTCGCCCAGCACCTGCAGGGGGCACCACTTGAACATCTCGGTTGAGCCCAGGCCTGGGACCACTCTGGCCGTCTCCTGGGTCCATTCCAGCCTGGGGCAGTTTCCTCTTTCCCATCATCACACACCCGCTAGACCCACCCACTGAGTCAGTCAGGGGGCGCTCTCTGAAGGCCAGCGGTGGCAGAGGCTAAGTCCCCGCCAGCGGGGAGCGATACCACGGGACGAGGCTGCACCGCACAAGTGTGCAAGCCACCGCAAAAGTGTGCAAGCCACAGGGCAGAACAGTCCCAAAGAAGTCAGGGCGTCTGAACGAGGTAGTGACTGATCCTGGACGAGATGCACAAGGCTCCCTGCAGAAACAAGGGCACTTGTCTGTCTCCCTCCTGCACGCGACCTCCTCCCCACGGTGTGGGCCACTGAGGGCGAGGGCCTGGGGAGCACCCACGATAGCAGGGCGCTCACTCACGGGACGTCTTCTTGGGGGCTGCTGGCAGCTGAGAAGTAGGATGGTGCTTTGTATGTGTCACTGTGTGACACTCCCCTCCAATTCTCTTCTAAAATGTGACTGTGCCAGTCAAGCCGTTTAGACTGGTACTGTGTGTTTGCTCCTTCCAGACAGACACGAATATGGACAGAAAAGTCGTCATAAGCAAAAGTGTGCATGTAAGCCCGATGCGGTGGCGCACGCCTGTAATTCCAGTACTCGGGAGGCTAAAGCAGGAGGATCGCAGGTTCCAGGCTAATCTCAGCAACTTCATGAGACCCTGTGGTTCTGTGTTTCAGGTGCAGGATGAGAAGGCCAAAGACGAGGACGGGGCCCTGGCGTGCGACTCCACCCAGAGCACTGCGGAGAGGAGGCGGAGCCTGTGGTACGCGGCCCACTACCCCACCGACGAGAGGAAGGTAAGTGCAACGGACAAAAAAATAAGAAGGGCCAGGAGTGAAGCTCAGAGTTGGAACGCCCCTGGGCTCCATCCCCAGGACCGCAAAAGGGGGGCGTAGGTGACGTTAGAGAGACGCCCGCACTTTTCCTTCTTGGATGGGGTCAGACTTGGCTCCGAGCGTGTTAGAGAATCCAGATTCACAGATTTAGTGTCAGTGTGGATCCCGAAGACAGCCCTGCCCCCAGAGCGATGCGCCCTCAGACGCCCCACGGCAGGACGGTGTTCTGGGACATCGGAGGGTGGCCAGGGCCTGGGTGGCCGAGGTCCCCATTGTCTCACCCGTTTTACTAAACAGTAGGTAGTGACAGAGGACAGCCCAGCCATTTCCAGGGACCCTGAGATCCTGGCGGGGCTCCTTAGGCCACAACTGGATGACCTGGGTGCCCTGAACCTGAGCACAAGTCACAGCCAAGGGTGACCGTTAACCAAGCCCTGCACCGTCACGTGTGCACGGAACAGTCTCAAGAGCCAGGCGTGGTGGCGCACACTTGTAACCCCAGAATTCAGGAGGCTGAGTCAGAAGGATCACGGTTCGCGGACAGCCTCAGCTACCTAGTAAGGCCCTTTGCAATTTAGTGAGACCCTGTTTCAAAATAAAGAATAAAAAATAGGGCAGGGGGTGTAGCTCGGAGGTAGAGTGTCCCTGGGTTCCATCCCCAGACCAGACCCACCAAAAAAAACAAACAGAACAGTCTCGAGGAACCAAGAGTTACAGCCTTGGTGTCTTGGCCAGTGACCGTCCACATGGGGGTGCGGGCCCAGAAGATGACAGTGACTTGCCAAATTCTGTCCCCTGTGACAGAGCTGTCCCAGTGTCATATGTTATAAAGCGTTCCTGTGGGTGGGAATGCTACGTAGACAAAGGTTTCCACTGTGTCACTGTTTGAGTGTGTGTGTGTGTGTGTGTGTGTGTGTGTGTGTGTGTGTGGCACTGGGGATTGGACTCAAGGTCCTTCTACTTTTGAACTACACCCTGACCCTTTTGACTTTTATTTTGAAATAGGGTCTTGCTCAGTTGTTGAGGGTTTCACTAAATTATTGAGGCTGGAACCTGCAGTTCTTCTGCCTCCATTTCCCAAGTATTGAGACTGCTGGTGTGTACCACCGCACCCAGCCTTCTAAAATAAACCCAGCATGGGCTGTGTTGACAGTTGTTTGAGGGAACCCAAACCACCCAACAGCACGTGTCATTCGCAGCCCGCCAGCCACAGCTGAACTCCAGGCAGCCTGCGTGTTAGATACCACCACCCCAGTGTGTAACGACAGGACATGGTCCCAAATCATCACCACCATAAAATGGCCTAAGGGATCTTTCTCAGAACGGGCCTGTTGTTAAGCAGTCTATGACCATAGCGACTACATTCGTCTTATCAAATCCTCACCTTGAAGTGCTCACCTTTGTAATACCGGTGTGACAACGGGACACCCGCATGTCAGGGGCCACACAGGGTGTCCGCCACCACCCCAGGAGAGGTGCTGGAGCCTGCCCGCTGTCTCCACGGCAAACAAGCTACTTGTACTTGAAGGCGCAGATGGGAGCACATGGATATCCACATCTGGGTGTTTCACAGAGGATGGCCTGAGTCTACATCGAGTGCGCCCTTCTCTTTTTGGCAAACAATGACACCTTAGTTGCCAATGTCACGGTTTAAAGGTTTGGTTAAAAAAAAAAAAAAAACAAGTTTTGGAAAACTTGTGTCCATCACCAAGACTTTGAGAAAGCCCCTTTACTTAAGGACTTTTGCTGACATCCTTTTAAAATCACGTTTGAACATAGGTGCCCTTTAAGCTTCATAATATTCAAATGGCATTTTAATACTTAATGCGCTTTTTGACTGTTACATAATGAAACATGTCAGTGTTTGGTGGAGTGGATAAGTCACAGAACGACAGTTTCAGAATCCTCCCTGCTGACGGTCAGCGAGGGGGGAAAAGATCCAGCCACTGGGCAAAACGCGCCAGCAGGTTCCCACCTGACACCGCAGGAACAGCTCGGTGGCTGGGATTCCACGCCACGTTGCTCCCAACCTCCCAGAAACCACTGCTAGCTGAGTTTTCTGCGGTACCGAGGGGTACTGTTCAGAACTGCCTGGGTGGACTGTTAAAATACTTACTTTTGCAGCTGCGTGTTTCTTGAAGCCAGGTTTTCCTCCTATACATGGTCCAAACAACGTATGACAGCAGACTGAAGACAGGAACCAGCAAGAAAAACTCCTCCTTTCTCTACAGCCAGATGTTGAAACAATGTCTGAAGTGTAAAACAAAGACATTCTTTTCAGTATTGGGGCTCTGAAAACATATAGCTATTTGATCAACTTATGTATGTCAACATATAATGTTTAGAATTTTCTAATAGATTATTAAATAATATTTAATGAGCCGGGCGTGGTGGTGCACACTTGTAATCCCAGTACTTGGGGAGCTGAGACAGGAGGATCGCAGGTTCGCGACCCACCTCAGCTATTTAGTGAGGCCCTCTGGAATTTAGTGAGACCATTTCAAAATAAAGAATAAAATATAGAGCCAGAGGTGTAGCTTGGAAGTAGAATGCCCCTCGATTCAGTCTCCAGTACCACCTACTACTAATAATAATAATGTTTAATGCCTCAAATGTAAAGTATTTTCTAATATCTGATAAGATATTCGTAGATATACTCCACAGAAGTAAAGGCCTTTTTAAAGACTGTAAATGAGTCCTGACCTTACGGTGTTATAAAGTCATGGGCTGGGTTGATAGTTGTTTGAGGGAACCCCAAACCACCCAACACTAACATAGTTTAAAAAACATGGTTGTATAATACATGTTTTGTCATGGACAACATACAAATCTGGAAATAATCACAAACCTAAGTACAAATGAATGGTTTTACTAAGGAAGTTTTATTTCTTAGAAGCAAATACTTTCAAAATTCTGCATATATCTCAAAGGGTTTAGGAGTATAAGACCAAGAGCTTATTTTTTTAGATTAAACCATTTGAAAAATATAATAACTTTTATAATCATATGGTTTATGGTTGCTTATTTGTGGCTGTAATGACAAGTAGACACTAGAAGCTGAAATGGCTGTAATAAGCATAATAAATAACATCCAGTCTGATGACTTGCCCCTGAACTTTTTGCATGGCAGTCTTAACATATTAGCACCAAGCTCGTTAGGGGTATGTGTACAGTGCGCTTTATCGATGCACAGAAATGGAAATGCTTGCAGCTCATCTGTTAACTTGTGTCCTGCGTTGTTTTTTGCAGCTTCTGTCGATGACCCAAGATGACTACAAACCCTCTGATGTTAGTATATCTTTAGAATTATCATTTAAGCTTGTGTAAGTGACTTTAAAATACCAAATGGAACCCGCTCTTTTCAGTATACTCTAAAGATGTATCAAATTTTCATAAGCTTTCCAATTATTCTCTTGCAGAAGTTATATCTGGTTTATTACTATTAAAACCTGACGCATATGATACCGAATATAATAACATAAAATCTATCTAAACTTTTTCAAAGCCTCGCTTGTGAGGGTTTTTTAAATATTTGGTTCTGCAGCTATGCTAATTATTACATAAATCAAATAGGAAGTGTTGCACAGTCATGGATACACACGTGTATGTGCACGTGTATATTTATGCTTACCCAGAAAACTATAATCCCAATGAAATGAAAGGAGAAAAATCCAGGTATTTGTGTGTAGTGAATTTCAGCTTTGCAGTTGGGCAGAGCTCCCCAAGGGGACATCTCCCCCGAGGCCTGAAGGGCTTACTTCCACCCTGAGCAGAGCCAGATGGGGAAGGGCAGCACCCAGAGAGGCCAGGGCCCAGGAAGGTCCAGAGAACCACAGCCTGAGAGGTGGCCGGAGCTACATGGAGAGAGCCCACCTCAGGCCTGCGGGGCCCCAGCGCGCCTGTCCCAAGGGCTGGCAGTGTGGGCAGAGGAATGAGGACACGTTGCATGTTTTTACAGAAGCGCAGCAAGGCCAGGTGTGCATTGCCCTCCGGCCCTGCTGTAGAAACCGATTTGGAGAAAATGTGTGCCATGCATCTCAGTAACGTGCTTGGATAACTGACTGAATCGTATGGCCTCCCATGAGCTCTCTGCTCTGGGGTTTTGTTGGTGGATGTGGAGGAGGAGGTGTGTCCATGCCGACCACCCAGAGCTGAGGTCACAGGTGTCCTTTCCTGCTCCCCTGGCAGGGCCTGCTGGTGACGGTTAATGGCAACCCCGTGGACTACCACTCCATCCACCCTAGTCTGCCCCTGGAGAACGGCCCCGCCAAGGCCGACCTGTACTCCACGCCCCAGTACCGGTGGGAGCCCTCGGAGGAGTCCTCGGGTAAGCAGCCCCACTGGGGCACGGGCCAGACTCGGGCCTTTCTCTCTTGTTCCTGAGCTTGTGATCTGCAGGATCCTCCTGTCTCCGCCTCCCAAGCGCAGGGATTACAAGCGTGCGCCACCACGCCCGGCCTTAGAAATTTCTAAACAGGATTAGGGGTGTGTTAGAGATAGACTCCCCAGGTTCAATTCTTAATACTCTGTCCCTCCAAAAATAAAGGTGCTGTGCAGACCCAAAACAAGTTTGAGGGTAAGATCTCTGTCCTAGGCTATCAATTTGTCATCTTTAATGACAATCTGCTTTCCTTCAATATAATAAAGTGAGAGAAAAGATTACCAATTTTAGACCGATCTCCCTTCCCCTTCCTCCTCCTCCCTCCCTCCCTCCTCTCTCTTTATTTATGTATTTATGTATTTATGTATTTATGTATTTATTTATTTATTACAGTAGTGGGGATGATGAAACCTAGGGGCATTCTCCCTCGGAGCTATGCCCCCAGCCTTATTTTTATTATTTATTTTGAAACAGGGTCTCACTGAGTTGCAAAGGGCCTCACTAAGTAGCTGAGGCTGTCCTTGAACCCAGATCCTCCTGTCTCAGCCTCCCAAATGCTGGGATTACAAGTGTGTGCCACCATACCCGGCTTCATTAAGTTGCCAACAGGCTTCTTAAGTTGCTGAGGCTGGTCATAAATCTGTGAACCTCTTGTCTGAGCCTCCCAAGGACTGGCATTACAGGCATGAACAACTATGCCTGGCTTGCACAGCACTTAAAAAAAAGAAAATCTTAACTTGGGAGGCTGAGACAGGAGAATTGCAGGTTAAAGGCCAGCACAGGGTAACTTAGTAAGACTATTTCAAAATAAGAAATAAAAATGGCTAGGGGTGTAATTCATTGGTCAAACCCCAAGGTTCAATTATCCATAGCACACACACAAAAATTATATATATATATATATATTATGTTATATATATAATATATGTAAATATATTCAGCAATAGTAGAAAAGTTGAAACTCTGAGCTAGTGATGGAAGTCATTATTTCTGGAATCCTTTGGAGAACAGGAAGCTCTGACACTAGCCCCTCAGCTCTGCAAAGTACCAGTAAGTTGGTTAGACCTCTGCCATCATTTCTCATGGGGACTATGACAGTTGCTCTTACGGTGAAACTGTAACAGTGCCCTATGTTGGCGTCCAAACTGTTATGCTGGTGAACTGTTTCGCGGGCCCTGTTGGGCTCCGGAAACTGTTACAGTGAGGTGTGTGGGTGGGTTCTTGTTCTAAGCTATGTATAGGAAACACTAGCCCGAACTCTTGCTGGAAGCTTTGAATAATTTTATTATTACAAAGACAGAAAGATAGGACAGAGTTAAATAAAGCCCTAGTCTACTTGAAAAGGAGTCACCCGAGGTTTTTCTGGATCGAGGACATTTTATACTTAGGCTTCTGACCATACTAGATCCCCCCCCTTTCTCCGGGGCAGGTCTTTTGATGTGGGGATTCCTTCCTGTAGACCTGTCCTGTCTCTGGAACAGACCCCCAGCCTTTTGTTATACCCCAAAATGTGTTAGTTGATTATCGGTGTCTGGGATCTCTTGAAGGTTTATGGCATTCTCCCATATTTTGGGGAAATCTATTCTTTACAATGAAACAGGACCCTGGGACTATCTCTGTTGTCTTGCTAATCACCCTTACTGCCTGGAATTCTGCAGCCCTTTCTCTGAAGCTTCTGGCTTTAAAATACCAACGTTATTTTCAAATACACTTTGAAACCACTTCCCAAACTACTTTCATATACATTTTGAAGCCATTCCCCAATACTGGCACAATTGCCAGTTCATAAAAACAAAATTGGCTCGGTATTTAAAAAAAAATAAGTAAGCAAGGTATATACGAGTAGCCACAAAGTGGCTTCAAGCGATCGTGGGGCATATCTGCCAGCGCTGAATCAGAGCCAGCAGCACGGGTTCCTCCTTGGCGGGTGGCTGTCTGACTCACAGGGGTTGAGCTCTCTTGCTCTGGGCCTTTGCTGCATGCACCCCCTCTGGCTTCTTCTTTGCCAGCACTTCCTATGGTTGCCCTGACAGTACATCTACCTAAAACTCAGTTGATGAGTCATCTTATCTAACGTACAGCAGAACTGGCCGCTTCTGTTAGAATGCTGGGGCTGTATTAGGCGGGATCGATGCTCCTTCTCTGAACTAAAGGCAGTGCCAAATCCCTGTAAGTGCTGCACTGCCTGGGACCCCCATGCAGGTGCCATGTGTTCACACAGTTAGGGAAAGTATTTGTCCATCTAGAAAAGAAAGAGGATGAAGAAGATGAGAAAGACGAATTTGAAGAGGAGCGGAGCCAGGAGGACAAGCACAGTGTCAAAGTCCACGCCATGGTGTCCGTGTTCCAGTTCATCATGAAGCAGAGTTACATCTGTGCCCTCATCGCAATGATGGTGCGTATGCGCTTGGCCCTTCCACTCACTCTTCTGGGTTGGAGAATTGGTGCCATGGCCTGGCTGTCACTAACTCCTCTGTGCCCACCCATCACCCCCCTGGGCTGGAGAATTGGTGCCGTGGTCCAGCTGTCCCTAGCTCCTCTATGCTCTACCATGGACCTTCCAGGTCTGTGGAATTGGTGCCATTGTCCAGCTCTTACCAGCTCCTCTGTATTCTCCTGCCCACCCTCCTGGGCTGGAGAATTGGTGCCGCGGTTCAGCTGTCGTCAGCTCCTCTGTGCTCTCCCGCTACCAGCACAGGAGTTTAAGCTTCTCAGTGCCCCAGCGGGCAGCAGCCAATTCCCTTAGCTTTTCGTGGGATTCCTATGCCAAAGACTGCAAAAATGTGTCTGCTCCAATGCTCTTTTTCTTCTTTTTAATACAAATGCATTCCTCTCAAATTAGTCCTCAAGTGAGACTGTCCCCATTTCACCAACTTATGAGAACAGATAGCTTTGCTAAATGCCTTTGAAGGAATTCAAGGTTAGCGTGAGCTGATTTTTTTTTTTTTTTTTGCAATAGCAGGAGAGTTGTTTTATCTTAGATGTGTGTGGCACATTCTCTGTCTCTGTCCCTCTTTCTCTGTCTCTCTCTCTCTCTCTTTCTCCCTCTCTCTCTTTCCCTCTCTTTGCAGTACTTGGGATGGAACCCACGGGCATTCTACCTCTGAGATACAGCACCAGCCCTACTTTTTATTTTTTATTTTGATACAAGGTCTCACTGAGTTTCAAAGGGTCTCAGTAGGTAGCTGAGGCTGGCCACAAACCAGGATCCTCCTGTCTTAGCCTCCTAAATGCTCTCTTAGTGGCAATAACGTCGCAGCAGCTGGCACACAAGCAACCATGGTTTCCCAAAGCTAATTTCCACTGTGAGCTCCCAATTAGCATGTAATTTTACTCAGCTTCTGTCTCTAGCATCACAGCTTCAAAAAATAGTACTTTGGAGCCGGGCATGGTGATGCACGACTATAATCTTAATACTTGGTAGCCTGGGACAGGAGGATCATAGGCTTGAGACCAGGCTCAGCAATTTGGTGAGAACCTCACAAACCTAGTGAGACTCTATTTAAAAAATAAAAAGGGTTGGGAAATATAGTTCAAAAGTAGAACGCCTCTGGTTTAGTCCCTAGTACCAAAAGAAAATAAAAAGTTCTTTGGCACATAAATAGAAGATAAAAATAAAAGACATACTAACCTCTCCCTTTCCTAAAAACAGATTTTCTCAGGAAGGCAGATTTTACTTTTTTTTTTCTTGGTCCTGGGGATTGAACCCAGAGTCATTCTACCTCTAAGCTACACCCCCAGCCCTGTTATGTTTCATTTTAAGACAGGGTCTTTTTAAATTGCAGAGAATGTCCTCTAACCTTCAGTCCTCCTGTCTCAGCCCCCCAAGTACTAGAATCACAGGTGTGTACCACCATGCCCAGCTTCAGATTTACTTTGGAGAAACATATGTTCTTATGTAACTTCCATGGGTACATTTTTAACCACCGCCCTGTGGGCCTGGGTTATAAAGCTTACGTTGAGACTCAAAGCTTTTATTTCTCCACTCAGCATGGCCCAAGTTCATCACCCATGCATTACTGCTAACTGCAAACTTCCAAAAACAAGGAGATGTCCCTTAGGGTGAGGATGAAGTGACCAGGGCTGGAGTGGAGACCTTTGTTCCCAGGCAGTCACTCTCAGTAGAGTTCCTTTCCTCCCGTTCCTTCCCCAGACCCCAGGTCAGTGTCTCTCTCCGTTGCCCCTTCACAAGTTTTGATAGTACTGTAGATAACCATCAGCCTCGGGAGGGGTCTGCACACTGTACCGACCGCTACGGTTTCTTTCCTTTGCCCCTGGAGGCCTGGAGCATCACCTACCACAGCTGGCTGACCTTCGTGCTGCTCATTTGGTCCTGCACCCTGTGGATGATCCGCAACCGGAGAAAATACGCCATGATCAGCTCTCCTTTCATGGTCGTTTATGCAAACCTGCTGTTGGTGTTACAGTATATATGGAGTTTTGAACTTCCTGAGATTAAGAAGGTCCCGGGATTTCTAGAAAAGAAAGATCCAGGGGAACTTGCTTCAAAGGTGAGTGGATAGAGCCTGCTTTCTCACTGGTGTCCACGGGGAGAGAGGAGAGGAGGAGGCGCACCAAGCCCTGTGTACAGCAAAAATAAACAAGAACACAAATAAAGAAGTAAAAGCCGTTGCGATCATAACTGGAGGAGAACCTTACAAATTTAGGCTTCAAATATTTACAGCTTTGCAAAATCAAACAAGACTAAGAAGTCACACTACTGTGTAGTAAATTTCTGTAACAATAAACATATCATGCTTTCACTTGTAGTTAACAGTGACAGTGCTTCTTACTCAGAGTTATAGCATGAATTATTTTATAATAAATTACATGCTGCTGTAACAAGGTAGGTAATAAGAACGTACAATGTAAAATTAAAAATCAGAAAATAACATATCAAGAGATTGGAGGGCTTTCTTTGACAGATTATCAAATATTTGTAGAATAGGCTTTAGTGCTTGATATTCTAGGTAATAATTTGTTAATAACATGTATAATCATGTCCTAAAAGAATTTAGGAACAAAAATTAAGTGTGGCACTTGCTTTTTTCCCTCTAATGATATTTCTTCATCTCTAGTTAGAACATTCATAATCTTTTCATGGCTTATTTTTGTGGCCCCCTTTAGTCACTTTTGCTTGACAAGATTAAGGATCCCCACTTACTACCTGTTTTATTAACAAAAAAGACAGGCTCTAAACACATCTCCTTTGTGTGAATAATTTTGTTTTAAGACAGTAAAAGCAATAAAGTATGCATATTGAATGAGCCTTGAACATTTTTCTTTACCAGACAGAAGAAAATTAGTTTCTCTTTCAGAGATACTAATTTAAATCTAAGAAATCCACCTTTTGTGGGAGCAGCCAATTACAGTTTGTCAAACACCCCATATCCAAGGTGATTGGGTATAAATGTGACCATGAGAAGATCAAAGACTGGTCCTTATAACAGAGGTTTTTGATAAATACTATTGGGATAAAGTAAAAAAGTCCAACAGCCAAATGTCAGTGATAGCAACCTTCTGAGTTCATGCATCATGAAAATTTCATGAATTCATTAATTCATACATTAATTCCAAAGTTCCAGGCCTGACCCACCGCCTTCTCTCCCCAGCTGTACTCCCTATTAAAAAGTGTCTCACAAGACCTCATTTCTAGGTCACCTCTCTCCGACACTCTTTCCTCGCTTCTCTTTTTTCCTCTTCATCCTTAAACACAAAAATTTCACACTTACAACTGGTAAGTTGATCATTTTCTGTAAGGGAAATTCAAAGTCTTACGGAAATGCCAGCTCTTACTCTATTGACTAGAAAGAGCGTGAGTTTTGCAGTCTGACGCAGCGTGTCAGAGACATCAAAAGACACACGGCCATTCAGATCTAAAAGTACAGTTCTTCGGGAGGAAGAGATCATTTTGGAAATAAATGTGTCAATCATTCAAGGAACTAACTCCGGGAAACCAGGTTGCGTTCATATTTTTAAAGCATCCAGGAATTTTTTTTAAATGGCAAAGTTTTGTCATAGATATAACAACACAACTCCAAGCTCATAAAACCTGCAACAGAATGACAGCTATAAAAGCACTCCACTAAACACACTGTACAGAATAGCGGGCAGGCCGGTGTGATAGGAAACGAGAGCAGAGTCTGGCTGGACACCCACAGTCTGCGGCGCGCAGGCCTCCAGCTCAGGGAGCCTCACTCGAAGCTCCACCAAATGTATCGGCTGCCACTCTCACGGCCTGGGGCGTATCACACTCCTGCGATGTGGAGAAACAGCGGATGCACACGCCGACCTGTGCTCACCTCTCAAGCGCTGGCGTGCTCACACTGCAAACATGCTGACCTGTGCTCACACCGGGAGCGAGATGATGTGTTCATACTGTGAGTGAGCCGGCGTGTTCACACCACAAGCACTGACATTCTAATATCATGAGTACACTGAAATGTGCTCACACCGCAAGTGTGCTCACGTGCTCACACCGTGAGTGCCGACCTGTGTTCACACCACAAGCACTGACTGTGCTCACACCGCAAGCACTGACACTGTAACCTGAGCACACTGACATGTACTCACACAAGTGCACTGACATGCTCATACCGTGAGTGCTGACCTGCGTTCACACTGCAGACTCACTGACATGTGCTCACACCACTAGTGTGCAGACCTGTCTGTGAACTCGCTGGCAAACTCACACCATAAGCACGCTAATTTACTCATACTGCAAACACACAGATGCGCTCATACCACATGCACACTGATGTGAGCTCACACTGCAAGCGCACTGATGTGTGCGCACCCTGTGCGTGCACTGGCGTGAGCTCACACTGCACCTGCACGCTCATCGTGGCCTTCTCCTCCTCTCATTCCAGATTCTTTTCACCATCACGTTTTGGCTGCTGCTGAGGCAGCACCTCACGGAGCAGAAGGCACTTCAGGAAAAGGAGGCTCTTCTGGCTGAAGTCAAAATTGGAAGTCAGGAAAATGAAGAAAAAGGTAAATTCACGAGGTCTGGGGATGACCACAGGTGTTTGTGCTCAGAAGAATTACAAGGACCCCTGAGTACATCAGAAAACCACTATACTTATTATTAATGGAAGCCAAACTTTAACTTGGAGGAATAACAGTATTCTAGTATATGACTCTTAGAGAATGCATGAAGGTCCACAGGGAGCTCTTTAAATATGTGACTCGAGCCGGACATGGCGGCACACGCTTGTAATCCCTGCACTTGGGAGGCGGAGATAGGGGGATCGCGCAGGTTCGAAGCCAGCCGCGCTTGCGTAAAAGACCCTGCTTCCAAGTAAGAATATAATAAAACAGGTCTGGGAGTGTAGCCCGGAGGTAGAAGGGTTTCCAGGAACCCCAGTACCACCAATAAATAAATATGTCACTCGAGCCAAGCATGGTGGAGCACATCTGTAATCCCAGTACTTGGGAGGCTGAAACAGGAGGATCACAGGTTCAAGGCCAGCTTTGGCAACTTAGCAAGGCACTCCGCAACTTAGTGAGACCCTATCTCAAAATAAAGCATAAAAGGCTCGGAGTATAGCTTGGAGGTAAAATGCCCCTGACTTCAATTCCTAGTACCAAAAAATAAAAGTGAAAAATAAACAAAACGGAATATGTCACTTGATTCTCAGCAAAGTGCTTTCCAACAGAGGACACGGAAGATCCCCGAAGTCAAATGACCTCTCCAAGGACACAGTCACCTTTTAGTGATTATTGGGACCAAGAAACTGACTCAGATCTTTAAATTCAAGTCCTGTCCTTCTCTAAAAGGAATATACCACAAAGTGAATCAGAACAGGGAAGCAGGGGAAACTGGAAGGGACCCAGGAAAGGAAGGAGGGAGGATCCTGTTCTATTAACATCTCTATAGTTTCAGGCCTGCCATGTAAGAAAATGAGAAGGACCTTGTTCTCAAACCCCGGATGCCATCAGTGGAAGCTCAGCGCTTGCAGAGTGGGCTGGGGACTGCGTGAGGTCAAGGAGCACTCTGAAAGGAGCCTCTTACTGCAGCTGAAATAGCTCAGCCGGGAGAGTGTAGACTGAAAAGAGTTTCCTAGCACTTCCAGAAGTTGGGCTGGTGCAACCAGTAACCCAGTAACCATGAGAAAATCAATAGAAACTGACAAATAATTGGTTTTTTGATGGCTTCTTATTTCGAAAAAATCATTGAGTTGATTTTTCAATGTGTAAAAACCTCCTGCGTACAAGATTTAAATATTGCCTCTGTGAGTTTGATGGTCTGTACAGCAAAATGATCAAGCAGTTAATTTGAGTTATTTAATAATGATTATTATGAGACCAAAAATTGATCTTACCCCTCACTCCATCTACATCCTCCTCGCTAGGATTCTGCTGGTTATTTGAATAAATTTATTTGGATTTAGGTCATCCGGGTAACACAGAGCGGAGCCCTGAATATCGGCATTTCTTTGTTTTGTTTTGTGATGTTGGAGATCAAAGCCAGGGAATCCCATCTCTGAACACACCATCAGTGCTGTTTCTCCACCTGCTCCTGCTCTTCCTCTTCTTCTTCCTCTTCCTCTTCCTTCTTCTTCTTTTGTCTTAAAACAGGGGCTCACTAAGTAGCTGAGGGTCTCTATAAGTTGCCGAAGCTGGCCTCGAACCTGTGACCCTCCTGTCTCAGCCTCACAAATACTTGGATTCCAGGGGAGTGCCACCGTGCCTTGCAATATCAAAGTATTTTAAAACGAGGGTAAAATGTGCTTTAATTTTAATAAACAAAATCACATTAGACTTAGTTAAATTATAATTATTATTTAAGGCTAATCTAAACTAAATTATGTTTAGCATTAACTCTTACACTTTTAGTTATTGAAAAGCATGCTTTTCTGGTTGGCACCGCTACGCATGTTAAGGTATTACGTGGGTTTCACAGGTTCCCAAACCTATTGGCTTACTGCCCTTTCTTCAGAAGAAAGAAAGAAACCTCTCTCAGCACATTCTGGGCACTTCCACCACCCCCTTATTTTTATCTGAGGTCCCCTGTGGCACCTGAGGCCACTTTGACCTTTGGATAATTGTAGTGGCCTTCCAGAAGGAGCAATACCTGTGGCTAAGCCAAGAAACGACTAGAATTTGAAACTGACATCACTAATTACATTCGTGCTATTCTTACCTATTTATTGTTCTAGAGCCTCTATCCTGGATATTGGAAGTGAAAACAGTTATAAAGAGATTAGTATAAAAATATTACCAAATTAATTTTCTTTTAAACTATTTCGGCAAGGTTATAAAAATGACTATGAACTGGTTATGAGCACTGCGTCATTCACTGGGACCGTCTAATGCCATCCGTATCGTAGAATAATTCATAATATATGAGCTTCCATGTCCCCCATGCACACACACAACCGCAGCGCGGCTCCAGCTAGGTGTAACGGCACGGGTTTTCTGTTTAGAAGATGAGGAACTTCAAGATATTCGTGTGGAAGGAGAGCCCAGAGAGGAGGAGGAGGAGGAGGAGGAGGAGGAGGGGAAGGAAGAGAAGCCAGAGAGAAGGAAGGAAGAGGAGGAGGAAGCCGAGGAGGACGACGAACAGGACATCATGAAGGTGCTGGGCAACCTGGTGGTGGCCCTGTTCATCAAGTACTGGATCTACGTGTGCGGCGGCATGTTCTTCTTTGTCAGCTTCGAGGGCAAAATCGTCATGTACAAGATCATCTACATGGTGCTTTTCCTGTTCTGCGTGGCCTTGTACCAGGTAGGAAAGTGATTGTGCCGGAGGGTTCAGTTCTCATGCCTGCCCTGGGAATGGACATGAGCTTCCTTTGCCGGGTGTGTGTGTGTGTGTGTGTGCGCGCGCGTGTGTGTGTGTGTGTGTGTGTGTGTGTGTGTGTCAATTGAACCCACAGATGTTCCACCTTTGAGCCATTCTATTCTTTGTTTAGAAACAGGGTCTTGCCAAATTGCCAAAATGGGCCTCAAACCTGCAATCCTCCTATCAGCTCCCCGAGTACTGGGATTACAGGTGCACACCTCTGGGTCCAGCCCTTTTGTAATAATTTTAAGTCACTCTCCTCTACACATACCATAGAAAGTTACTGAGAAAATTGAAACATCGCATCCTAAGAATCCTAAAAGGGGAAATGTCAATTTGTCTCTGTTTAAAAATTTTAGATTCTTGAAAAGTCAGAGAAAAGCTTATATCTCTTTCAAAAATTCTTGATTCGAAGCAGGCGTGGTGGCGCACGCTTGTAATCCCAAGCACTTGGGAGGCTGAGATAGGAAGATCGCACAGGTTCGAAGCCAGCCTCGCCGACTTAGTGAGGCTCTAAAACATTCTTACAGGTAGCCAACAAAACAACTAAATCGATGCCAATAAGCGAGAGTCTATCAGAGAGACAGATAAAAAGATTTCAACAGAAATTAATGAGCTTTTGTGACTTCTTACAGTAAATGATAGTCGTTCTCCAATGAAAGAGGATGGCTGTTGGTGAAGAGAACTGTCTTCTCTCAAGTCCTTTTATCGCACTGGTCTTCAAAACTGACGCAGTTTTCCCTGCGCCCTCGTAGCCATGTGGACATACCATTTCCTGGGCGCCTCAGAGAGATGAGAACTCACACTGGGATCCTTATGAATGTTATGTGTTCTCCTAACAACTGTGTCTGTGTTATCACCCTCATAACAACTCAGCAAATAGCTCCTGGTGGGGGAGGAAACTCCAGCTTACCAGGGTTCAGCAACTTACACAGAGCTAACAGGAGCTGGCAGAACTGAATCCTCAACCAAATTCACCCAACATAATTAGGAATAGAAATACAAAGGAACTCGCTGGCCATGGTGGCGCACTCGGGAGGCTGAGACGAGAGGAACGTGGGTTAACAGCCAGCCCCAGCTGCTCAGTGCGGCCCTCTGCAACTTAATGAGACCGACCCTGTTTCAAAATAAAGAATAAAAAATAGGGCTGGGGGTGTAGCTCAGAGGTAGAATGCCCCTGGGTTCCATCCCCAGTTCCACAGAAAACAAAAAAAAAGGAACTAAAAATAAAGTGAGTTAGACTGTTTAGTTCTAAATGAACTAAAATTTTTCAAACATGTCTGTCTATAAACACCTTTGTGTTAGCTAAGTAAGCCAAACATTTTGGTGAGCACCCTGTAACCGCTCTCCCCTCTGCTGGCCCTCCGCGTCCGATTCCCAGGTGCACTACGAGTGGTGGAGGAAGATCCTCAAGTACTTCTGGATGTCAGTGGTCATTTACACCATGCTGGTGCTCATCTTTATTTACACCTATCAATTTGAGAACTTCCCAGGCCTGTGGCAAAATATGACGGGACTAAAAAAAGAAAAGTAAGTAATTGTGTTTTACAATGGGACGTGAACATGCCATGCAGGCTGGAGAGTGAATGGGTATTGTTCAGAATGTCTGCAGGGGAGGTCTTAATAAAACATGGTACCTCGATGTCTGTAAGTTCCTTGAGAACAGGATTCTCTCTCTCTCTCCATCTATCTATCTATCTACCCTTTATCAGAACTAGGGATTGAACCCAGAAACATTGTACCTCCACGCTACACCCCAGTCCTTTTATTTTTTTATTTTATTTATTTATTTATTTATTTATTTATTTGGTGGTACTGGGGTTCCTGGAAGCCCTTCTACCTCCGGGCTACACTCCCAGACCTATTTTTACATTTTTATTTGGAAACAGGGTCTCCTAAGCCAGCGCGCGCGGCTGGCTTCGAACCTGCGCGATCCTCCTGTCTCTGCCTCCCAAGCGCGGGGATTACAAGCGTGCGCCACCACGCCCGGCGTTATTTTTTTTATTTTAAAACAGGGTCTCATAAGTTGCTAAGGCTAACCACAAACCTGAAATCCTCTTGTCTCAGCTTCCCAAGTACTGGGATTACAGGTATGTGCCACTGTACCTGGCCAAGAACAGGATTTATAACTTAAACCTCTGTGTTCTTTCTGTCAAGCCCTGAGTTTGAAATATAGTAGGTACTCCATGGTTACTCACCAAAAAAATGAATTCAGAGCTGTGGTCTTTTTAATTTTGTAATTGTTTGTATTGTCGCATTGTAGAGAGATTCCTAGTGGTGCGCTAGAAACAAGACCAGTTAGCAGTGTGAGGAATGGCGTTGGCTTCCCCTAGAACGGTGGAGACGGGTCACCGAGACGGGCAGACCCAGAAGGCATAGGAGGTGGGCGCACGTGTGGATGGCTGGGACAGGAGTGGCTAAAGTGGGCCACGGCGACTTCCTGGCTGCTGAATTGCGCACAGCATAGATGCCCGTACTGTGACTGGTCCAGGGCAGATCCGAGTGGAGATGGGGAGGCAGATCACAGCGTTGCTAAGGAGACGAGGGGGAGCCATGGTACCGCTCTGGACACACTAAACACGACACAGCTGGAAAGCAGGCAATTTCCAGTAGAAATGTAGGCACGAGAGGCCACAGAAGAAGGCTGATTGTCGAGGTCCGTGTGAGTCCTCAGCGTGGAGATGGTGTATCAATCCAGGTGACTGGTCAGATGGCCAGGGAGAAACAGCTAGAGAGGACACTCAAAACCGGGATCCGGGCTAGTCCAGATCCCAGAGGGACAGCAGAAAAGGAGACGGTGACGAAAGAAGACACCGGGGTCATGTGGTGGTGTCAAGACCAGGACGGTCTCAAGGACTGGAGACTGAATCACTAGAGGCAGAGAAGCAACCATTGAACTTGGTGATGTCAAAGTTATTATTGGCCACTGCGGAAGCAGGCCGGTTGGGTTGATTGATGGAAAGAAACTAAATCGGAAGGCATGGGAGAGAAAAGGGGGACGCAGGACTGGTTACAGCCACGAGAAGACTGACCACACCGCAGATCACAAAACGGCCTAAGAGAGCACCACGGCCTGAGCTTTCCTTCTTGCTTTTTTTCCGTCCCAGGCTCGAGGATCTCGGCCTAAAGCAGTTCACGGTGGCCGAGCTGTTTACACGCATCTTCATCCCTACCTCCTTTCTGCTTGTGTGCATCTTACACCTCCACTACTTCCACGACCGCTTCCTGGAACTCACGGACCTCAAGGCGATCCCCAGCAAAGAAGACAACACCATCTACAGGTGAGCGCAGGAGTCGCGCTGCCCCTGTCCTCCGCGGGCCGCGCTGATGACCTCTCTGGCTAGTGGCATTCTCAGGAACCCAGTAATCTCACTTAGAGGTTCAGCCTTGAAACTTCCATCAGCATCCACTTGTGAACGAAAGAGAGAGAGAAGAGGCCCAAATGGGGAGGGATTCAGCGATACTTTCTGGCACGGTTGGCATTCACTTAAGCCTGTTTGGGGTTCAGTGAACTCACTCGTCCCGTAAGCCGATTCAGCGTAGCTGTGCAGACTAAGGTATTGTAGAGCGGGCGACGCATGCCGTGTGTCTAGGCTGGTTATGGGTTGTGAGGACGTTCACAGAGTTTTCTGTTATGCTGGCCACCTCTAAAGGCATGATCAGGAGAGCGCAGAATCAGGCAATGTGCAGGACCTCCTCTTCCACTGTAGAACAAGGAACCTTAGCAGGAGTAATAGAATCTGCAGTCTGCTAGTAACTAGAATACTTTTTAAGAAGACAAAGTAAAGATAATGGCTTCTTTAGGCGCTTCCTATCATTTTCGTGGATACGTAGGAATCGCTTACAAACCCCCATGCGATGTGACTTGCGCGTGTTAAAGCCACATGCACTGTCCTGGGTCCCGTCTGCTCCGTCCTGGGAAAGGCCTCGTGCTCTCCTCGTGAATACCTGTGCTTTTCCTGTGTGTCTTGAATTTAGTCTCTAATTCTGCTCTTGAAAAAAATACCTGCCAAGCAACCCAGGGAGCACAGGCCGTGCTAAGAGGACTCCAGAGGCCACAGGCGGAGACTTCCTTTAATTCTTTGACTTCCAGGGGAAAAACTTGAGCACGTAACTAGGAGATGAAGTAGGCTGCATCGTGTGCATTTTAGAGAGGAGTAAGCTTTCGATGTCCTTACCGATGCTGAAATTATGGTTAGCTAACACTGGAACACTTTTTTTGATAATAAAAATTCTTTTTTATTTGCTTTACTTATTGTTTTGTTGAGTCTCGGGCCATGTTTAGTTGTCATTCTGAGGCTCTTCCAGATGACTCTCCCCGTGTCGATGGCACTCAACCAACAGAAACAAGGCATGGCGACCAGCTGTTATTCCTTTTCTCTTCCTGTTATAACCACGTAAGATTTATTCAGGTCTCGTAACACTTGGTAACTTCCATTTACTTGATTTATCCCCATTAAGTGACTATACTTCATTTTAATTCTCCTCTAGTTGGAAAATTAAGATGATTGCATATTTTAATACAATAAAAAAATATAACAAAGTAGTTTTTCTACAGCATCTATTCACCACCCATAATTATTCTAGACTGCACTAAGTATCAGGGACTCAGAGTCTAAAAGTCAGCGGCAAAAACCCAGAGTGTGCAAACTGCGTACACACAGCCGTATGCACATGTGTGAAGTACGTCCTAGGCCGTGGTGGGCACACCTGCGATCCCAGTGCTTGAGAGGCTGAGGCAGGAAGATCGCAGGTTTGAGGACAGCCTCAGCTGCTTGGGCCCTTTGCAACTTAGTGAGACCCTGTTTCCAAATGAAAATATAACCGGGCTGGGGGTGTAGCTCAGAAATGAAATGCCCCTGGGTTCAGTCTCTGGCACACCCTGCACACACACTCCCCAGTGTGTAGGAGCTGCTCCCAGCCATGACTCTTATCATCCTGTGTCCAGGCCTTGTGGCACACAGATAGAGGCGTAGGTTGTGGTTTATCCAGAGGAGTTGGGATTTTAGGATCATAGTTGTGGGAAGATTGGGCCCAACACAGAGTTTGCCATCTTGAGAATGATGTGGTGCGGCTCTGGTGAAGGCGTGAGAACCCCGCGGAGCTGGCCCCGGGGCGGCTCCGGGGCTCTGTGGCCTGAGCTCCGGCACGCACACCTGTGCCTCAGGCCTCCGCTCCAGACTCTTGTCCTTCCCATGGGATGGGCGAGCACGGTGCACCCAAAGGACCCATCGCAACCCTCGCTCTTCCCGGCCGCACCCTGAGCTCTCCCTGGACGGCAATTTTTACATGAGAATCTAAATGAGCAGAGGAGACGTAAACCCGCCCATCCAGAGTGTACACGCTCGCGTGGGATTTCACCTTGAGGTCTGGGAAAAATGGTATTCTAGAACTTTCGGGAAATGAAAGAACTCAATCAAGACTGCATTTTGGGGATTTCATAAAAGAGTTTAATTTAAAAGTCCCCAAAATTTTAACTTTGAACATAAAATATATCCCATCTTTAGCAACTCTTCCTTACTAATGGTATTTTTATTTATTTTTATTTATTTGTGTGTGTGTGTGTGTGTGTGTGTGTGTGTGTGTGTGTGTGTTATAATAGGGATTGAAACCAGGAGCATCCTACCTCTGGGCTAGAGCTACAACCCCAGCCCTTTTTAGTTTTCTGCTTTTGAACAAGGTCTCACTAGGTTGCTGAGAGTTTCACTAAGCTGCGAAGACTGTTGCCAGCATCCCAAGTACTGGGATCACAGGTGTGCACCACCACATCTGTTTTTTTGTTTGTTTGTTTTTTGTTTTGTTTTTGTTTTTGTTTTTGTTTTTGTTTTGCACTAGGATTGAACCCAGGGCCGTTATCGGTGAGCTAGACCCCAAAATCCTCTACTTTTTTTGAATTTTGAAACAGGGTCTCACTAAGTTTTGAAGGGCCTCATCAAGTTTCTGAGTGCTGGCCTCAAACCTGCAATACCCCTGTCTCAGCAGCCTAAGTACTGGGATTATAGGTGTGTACCACCACACCCTGCTTTATAATATTTTTTTACTAATAATTTTTACCTTACAGCCAGATATGGTGGTGCACACCTGTAATATCGGTTCTCGGGAACTTAGATCATTTCAAAATAAAATAACTAAATAAATAAAAAGGAATAGGGGATAGCTCAGAGGTAGATGCCCCTGGGTCCCATTCTTAGTATTATCTTAGCCCCTTTGTCTTTATCAAAGACTGTATTAAAATCAAAATGAAAAATAAAGAGATTTTCAGAGTTGGGCTTAATCACTATGCCTGTCTACATTTGCTCTCATATCTGTGTGAATACTTTATAAAAAAGGAGCCTAGGCAAATGTCATTTTTGTCTGGAGCCAAATTCACTATCTTTTGCCTTATACATTTTATAAAATTAGCATTATGAAAAAGTTTTGATACACATAAGAAAAATATATTTTTCCAAGTAGGCAATCTGAGGTATATCATTTTCATTTTTCTATTGAGAGCATCAAAGCATGATAATAATGTATTCTTAATATATAATTAATGATAATTTAATAAGAACTACAAAAATAGACATTCCTTTTATATCACTGTAATTCAACCCCGACTCGTAATTTATCCATGACTCCTGTTAGAAAATATTGTATGTAAAAGTAATAAAAAAGAATACCAAAATCAGAGAATCATGTTCAAGACCGTGGTCTTTCAAAAGTGGGGCTGTCTCCTCAGTCCCAGAGTCTGACAGTGTGGGCTGGCCGCAGTGTTGGGGCCTTTGCACAGACAGGTAAGCAGACGAATCACTTTTAAGTTCCCCTCTCTGAGCCGGACGAGGTGGCGCATACCCGTCATCCCTTTTCATTTTAGTTTTAGAAGACCTTAGAGAAAAATGTGTTAGCTGCTGCTACTCAGTAGAAATTTTTTAAGTTCTGAGAAAGAAGCAAGTAGGAATTTTACATATTTGCTTAGGTAAAATCTACCTTGAAAAGTGGAATCACCAGTAACCTCTGGCAGAGCGTGTGGGTGGGAGGGCGACCTGGCTGGAGACAGGAGCTGCGCGTGTCTTTCCGTGTGTGTCTGATTTCATGTTACTACGGAATCCGGCTGCCCCAGGCGGGTGCTGACGCGCCGTGGGGGTGCTCTGTCTAGACGCCCTCCCCTGCCTCTGTCTAACAGTGTCCTTCTCTCTCCACCTGTCCCCCTGCCTCCTGGCTGTCATCTCTCCTCGTAGCCACGCCAAAGTCAATGGGCGCGTGTATCTCATAATCAATAGGTGGGTATCTCTGTGTTTCCTTCATTTCCAATTAAATCTGTTTCCCGGTATGTTGAACTCTCGATTGCTTCTTAAGTGACCGGCGATGCCATCGGGTCGCTGCCAGGCCCGCTCGCGGGTGTGCTCACAAGCCAGGCCACTCGGTGGCCAGACCCCATGGTGCTGCTGATGGATATGGAGGCTGGCCCGGGTCTGGAGCTGCTGCTCGGCGCTTCCCCCACGCCCGACCCACCGATTCCCATCCTTGGTAGGATGAGTTCAAGGCTCACCCGAGAACTCCTCTCCTAAAGACGCAACTGGGAGCTCAGCTTAACGGTGGCCTCCTCTACACCTGCCCAGAAATGGCGGCACCCTGCTCAACGCCACCCGCTCTCCCGAGTCCCCAGGCACGCTGCTCCCGACGCTTGCCTCCCGGTCCCCATTGCTGCCCTCCTCCCTCGCTAGAGGCCCAAGCTCCTCCGGCATGGGCGCCCCGTCGCGTTCACAAGACGTCCCCGTGCCTACACAGGGCCTTGCCCGATCGTTAATTCCGTGGGTGTTTCCTGAATGGAATGAAAATAGTCCTAACCATCTATGATTTTAAGACTATCGGTTTTTAACTCTCTCTCTACTTAACAATCCACATCTTGAAAGGGATATTTGTGTCATGATTTCACACTGTGTTTGCATATTATGAAAAGCCAAGCCAAGATAGTACTAGAACCTGGGCCTACTTTAAGATGTGAAAGTTGTGGGGACCCACAACTGGAACCCCAGGACTTAGAGGTGACACAGGAAGACCTCAGGTTCAAGGCCAGCCTCAGGAACTTAGGCCTGCAACAGCTTAGCAAAACCCTTTTTCAAAATAAATAAATAAAGATTAAAAGGGCTGGGGTGTAGCTTAGAGGTAGAACACCCCTTGGTTTAATTCTCAGCATCAAAAAAAAAAGAAAGAAAAGAAAAGAAAAGAAAAGGAAAGGAAAGAAAAGAAAAGATGCATACCACCCAGCTGGGGAGTTAGAACATGTAATGTGTTCTCATAATAAAAAGCAAGCTTAAAAAAGCTTGTGCAAAGAGGTATCCTCCCAGTGCCCTCCAAGTGCAGAGGACAGAGCCTGAGGGTTACAGTTTACTAAACTTTTCAGTAGGCAGGTGAAGTGAAGTGAATCCGTCATTCCCAGGCTATCCCGTCACTCCCAGGCTATCCCATCATTAGCAGTAAAGCAGGTGATCTAGTCAATAGAGACACACACTGTGCGACAAACCCAGTTGACAGATGACTCTGAGAGATGTGTCAGTTTCCAGTGTCATTTCCTTTTCTCGTAGAAGACAACCACATACCCAGCCCAGGAGTGGACAGCGTGGAAGGGAGTGGGAGAGGGCAGCGGACCCTGTGGTGGAGGGCCAGTGGGCACCGGTTGACGGCCCGAGAGAGAAAAGCCCATCTTCGGCTTCTCACTTTTTGGTAGAGAAATAAGATCCAGACTCCAGGTAGACCTCTTGAAGCTAGGAATGACGGTGCCCACCTCTCATCCCAGGACTTGGGAGGCCAGGACAGGAAGATTGCAGATTCAAGGCCAGACTCATTAATTTAGCAAGACCCTGCTTCAAAACTAAAAAAAAAAAAAAAAGAAAAGAAAAGAAAAGAAAAAGGGCTGGGCTGGAGTGCAGCTTGGAGGTAGGATGCCCCTGGGCTTAACCCCAGTGCTGGGATCCTAGTATAAGTATTTGTCTAATCCCAGCCAAGAGGCCAACTCTCTCGACATGCTTCTCGTAGGCGCCTGGGGTTTGCTTTTTGAAGACAGAGCTGTGTTCGCTTGTTTAAAAGGTGGTGCATGGCTGGGCGTGGTGGCGCACCCTTGTCATCCCCGCCCTTGGGAGGCAGAGACAGGAGGATCGCGCAGGTTCGAAGCCAGCCACGCTGGCTTAAGAGACCCTGTTTCCAAATAAAAATATAAAAATAGGTCTGGGAGTGTAGCTCGGAGGTAGAAGGGCTTCCAGGAACCCCAGTACCACCAAAAAAAAAAAAAAAAAAAAGGTTGTGCATGTTTGCTGGAGGAGGAGGGATCTGTGGTTGGCTGATGGCTCCGTGGGCAGCAACCCATTCAAGTTTTGTCCCGATTCCCAGAAGAATCGCAGACTGTTAGCCCAAGTCAAAAGGTCAGCAAATTCATTCAGGAGCCCTTAGAAGTATCGAGGTTCAAAGTCGCCCCCAAATCACTAAAATATTGACATTTTCTGACTTTACCAATATGTTCCTTCCAGGAAAATCCCGCATTTATGCTCATTTATGTAAGAATGTTATAGTAAGAGAGGTTGAGAGCCAAGCCCCAGAGAACACATTACCCGTCACACCTGCTTGGCATTGATGCCTGTGCTCCTGAGGTGGCATCTGTCACGTGAGTCTAGATTGGAATGGGAACCACTGTTCATTAGGATGATAGGTGAATCCTTTTACAGACAAAAGGCAATAAAAGCTTTCTTTCTCTATTAACTTCTCTATGCTCAGCGTGGTTTTATAAGGAGAGAGACGTGCTTTTAAGTGTTGGTTCTGAATTAGAAGAGGAGGTACAGCTACATGTTGACTCGTGGGCTGATTCAGCTTACAAATTATCTTTCAAAGCCTGAGGTAGGAGAGTGGCTGTGGGTCACTGTGCTAAGATCTAGATGACATGATTTGCTGGGGAGATTCCAGCTGATTTCTTATGAATCAGCCTGAATTAGAATATTTAACATCAATAACACCCACCTGTTTGGTGCAGCAGAAGCTGATGCAGACCTTTCCAATCTGGCTTAGTAGATTTTTTTTTCTCCAAGAAGCATCATTTGAGATGTGATTTTAGAACATTTTAAAACATTTTAGACATAATACAAAAAATTTTGAGATCTAATGTTAAATTTGCAAATCGTTTGCTTACCTGTGAATATAGTATTCTAAAAAGTACTTATGAGTTCTAGAAAATAATTTATCCTGAACAATATGTTCTACTTTTACTACTACAGATACCATAAACACTACAAATTGACAAGATATCTCCTTTTTCTAATCTAATAGTCTAATGAAGAGGGTGGATACAATTTGCATGTCACACATTCCAAATAAAAATTCTTTTACTTTTTTTTTTTTTTTTTTTTGCGGGTCCCAGGGGCATTTGACTTCCGAGCTATACCCCCTGCCCTATTTTATTCTTTATTTTAAAACCGGGTCTCAATGAATTGCAGAGGGCCTCACTAAGTAGCTGAGGCTGTCCGCGAACCATGATCCTCCAGGTCTCAGCCTCCCGAATGCTGGGATTACAAGTGTGCACCACCGTGCCCGGCTAAAAATTCTTTAAAAAATTAATGAAAACCAGGCCTGGCGGTATACACCTGTAATCCCAGTACATGGGAGGCTAAGATAGGAGGATGACAGGTTCAAGACCAGTCTCAGCAATTTAGCAAGACCTTGTTTCAAATTTTAATAAGAAAAGAAAAGAAAACAGAGCTGGGGGTGTAGTTCAGAGGTACAGCAGCCCTGAGTTCAATCTTCAGTACAGCACACACACACACACACACACACACACACACACACACACACACACTAATACATGAAAAACTCTGTTCTTGGAAGAAGGCCCCTTGCTTTTACATTTATTTCCTTGGTAACTAAGCATTGTGTTAATCCCTGATGGAAACTGCCTTAATTTTCAAAATCTCTTATAAAACAGGCATTTCATTTCACAGCGGATCAGGCTGAGACTTAAAACACAGTTTAAGTAGTTTTGCCACGTGACCCATCTGGAAAGCCAGCTGTGGGGCTTGAACCCAAGTCCTTCAGATTCCAAAACCCATCTTCAACATTTTTGTCTGTTGCCTCAAAAGACAGTTATAAAAATTTAAAAAGAAAAACAAATGATTCACAGAGACATATTTTATTTTATTTTTATTTTTTGGCAGGTCTGGGGCTAGAACCCAGGGGCATTCTACCTCCGAGCTATACCCCCTGCACTACTTTTTATTCTTTATTTTGAAACCGGGTCTCACTGAGTTGCAGAGGGCCTCGCTAAGTAGCTGAGGCTGTCCGCGAACCGCGATCCTCCGGTCTCAGTCTCTAGAATGCTAGGACTACGAGCGTGTGCCACCGTGCCTGGCTTCAGAGGCATATTTTAAATGGTACACTCCGTCGTGCATTTAAAACATTTTCATCTATACATTCCTTTTTTTGATTGACCCCAGGGGCATTCTACCTCTGAGCCCCAGCCCTTTTTATTGTTACTCTTGAAACAAGATCTCACTAAGTTGTTGAGAGTCTCACTTAAGCTGCTGAGGCTGGTCTCGAATCTATAATTCTCCTGTCTCAGCTTCCCAAGTACTGGGATTTGGGGCATGTGCCCCCCTTGGTTCATTTTTACATAATTTATGCACTTACATTTTCCCCCAACACACAGTGCAAGGTACGAGTCACTTAATTTTTGTAGAGAGTTAATGAATGCCCAGGTCAGGAAATGACAGGCAATCTGACACATTTTCCTTCACTGTTGTACGTTGTAAGGTTGTACAGTTGCACCGCCCAGGAGGGAACCCGGGTACCACATTTCCTGGTTCCTGATGGGGGCTAGGTCAGAGGGCAGCGAGCAGCCTGCGTGGAGGAGCTGTGACTGGTCCTGGACCTCCTGGAGACCGGTCCAGCTTTCCAGACGCCTCCACTCCTTCCCGCAGCAGGCCAGCTCTGGAAGGCTGGCACCAACGTCTTCCTCTGCTTCCTTCTCTTGACAGTCCACCCTGGGTGGGGCTGCCTGGGCACACTATTGCTTGAGGACACTTAGCTGTGTGGCCATAGTGCCAGCTGGAGCAGCGGCCTCGCAGCGGGGGTTTCACCCCGTAAGTGTCAGCAATTACTAGAAAGCTGTCTTCTTGTCAATTTGAAGTTTGTACAAAATACACTCTAACTTCGTCAATTTTCTACACTAAAAGCCACCGGATTTCTTGTTTTCCTGAAAGGTGTCTTCTCACATATGACAGAATCCTCTGGCCGTGCCAAAGAGAGCATCATACAATTTTTAAAAAAATCATCGGTGCGCTGTGATTGCACATGGTAGTGAGATTCCTAGTGACACATTCAGGACGCACATGAGGTTACGTGGCCCGTCTCCCTCCCCACTCTCCTCCCCCGCCATGTTAGTAGTAAGATGTTCACACATGCACGTCAGACGGCCCGTCTCCTAGTAAGATGTTCACACATGCACGTCAGACGGCCCGTCTCCCTCCCACATCTCCCATCCCTCCTCTCCGGTCCTCCTCAGTCCCCTCCCCTCCTCCGCTGGCCTCTCTCCCCGTCTTCCCCAAGCCCTTTCTCCCTCCTTTGTTCTTTCTGGCTTCCCATGTCGCCCTTGGTTTTCGGAGTCAGGCTGGCCTCACGTAACCTGCTGTTTTCTCTAGCTCCATCCATTTTTTCACAAACTGTCATTTTGGAAGATAAATCCATACTGATGATCGTGTGGCATCTGACCGATCCCACATCCAATCACATTTAACATAGACGGTTCCAAAAAGCAGGGAAACCAATATAGACCCTGAGATTTGATGGGCAGCCCTGCTCGAGAAGAAACAGTGTTGCAATTTCAAGAGAAATAAACTTTCTAGAAGTTAGACGGGCAAATTAACTAGCTCAAGGAAAGAAGAAAGCAGCCTTCAGCATAACTCGTCCCACCAAGGGGACCGGCCAGACGCTCTTTCTGGAATGCATGACCAGTTTGCTTCTGCGTGTTATAATTTGCCTGCTTGGTCCCCTATTTAAGGGAATTGTTTTGGAATGATAACTATCTGAAGTCTAAGTGAATTCATTGCGAGCAGCTCCCCAGAGTGACAGGCATGTTTTCAAAGTTGAAAGCTGTGAGCCTAAAAGAACTCAGAATCTCTCCAGCCAAAAACTAACTCCGCTTCGGCAAAGCTGAAGTCTCCCGGAGTCCCCAGTGATGTAGACAGAAGGTCATCGGTGTGTCCATTCCGATACAGCCAGGCCGAGCTGTGTGTCCACTATTCCAAGTGGAGAAGATCGGCATTATTCCCAGTAGGCATTCTCCTAAGATGTACTATAGTTCACAAGGGTTCTTTAAAACATCAACTTAATATAAATAAAAATTATACTTTTTAAAAAATATAAGAAGCCACAGTGGGGTGCAGTGGTGCATCCCTATAACCCCAGAACTTGGGAAGCTGAGATAGGACAGTCACAGGTTCCAGGCCAGCCTCAGCAACTTTAGCGAGACCCTATTTCCAAGTAAATAAATAAAAAGGGCTGGGAGTGTGGCTCAGAGGTAGAATACCCTTGGGTTCAATCCCCCCCAAAAATAAAATAAAATAGGAAATCAGGTGCCATAATATGTACTTATATACAGCTACTTGGGAGGCTGAGGCAGGAAGGTGGCTTGAGGCCAGGAGTTCAAGGTCAGCCTGGGCAACACAGCCAAACTATGTCTTCAAAAAAAAGCCGGATAAGGGTCGTGCTTGTTATTGTCCACTATGACATGAAGTGTAGTGTCCCAGAGATTGCTGTGGGTGCTCTGTGAAATATGTCTCCCTGTAATTCTCTCTGGCGCAGGCTCTCCCAATTTCCCAAGGCCACGGGTCCACCCTCTGAGGGTACATCCTGACCCACAGGGAGGACTCAACGCAGAGGCCTTAACACCTGGAACGTCTCCATCCCCTCACATAGGCCATAGACGCCGGCAGGGTGGGGATCAGTGGGTGCCGAGGCTGGCTGAGAGCACAGGTTATCTAAGAACTCAAAGCCGAGAATGGGGGTCACACCTACAAACCCAGGACTTGGGAGACAGAGACGAGAGGATTGCAAGTGTGAGGCCAACCTCTGCACCAAAGGAAGGCCCTCAGCAACTTAGCAAGACCCTGTCTCAAGATCAAAAAGATAAAGGGCAAGGGGTATAGCTCAGAGGTAGGATGACCCTGGGCTCAGTCCCTAGTAAGGGAGAAAGAAGGAAGGAGGGAAGGAAGGAAAGCAGGCAGGCCAGCCGGCCGGCCATATTTAACATGCAAGTGACCTGATCCTTGCAAGGTGGTCTGTGTGTTGCTGAAGGAGCATGCCTTCACTTGCCCGTGGTCCCCCACACACCCGCCACCTCGCACGGTGCAGCCCGCGGCCGCCTACCGACGTCACCGCAATGGCCCGGCCTCCGGGAATGCGCTCGCGGGGGATGCGTAGCATGCCGTGTGATCTCTGACGCTCCTTGAGATTCTTCTGTTCTCATTGCCTTTTTTTTTTTTTTCCTTTCTATTTCAATTACTTTGAGCAGCATCAAGAAAAAATTACCAATCCACCAAAATGAGTAAGTCCCTCTTGAAGTCATGAAGGCCTGCTCCGTGCCAAGCCATTTCATGCGTCTACACCCTGAACTCTGCCCATTTTCTCCTTCCGGGGGAAAATGTCAAGTTTAGGTGTCGATAGCTCTCATTC
The DNA here is from genome assembly GCF_963383645.1 of Muscardinus avellanarius. Taxonomy (NCBI): domain Eukaryota; kingdom Metazoa; phylum Chordata; class Mammalia; order Rodentia; family Gliridae; genus Muscardinus; species Muscardinus avellanarius. The sequence goes on from NC_137803.1 coordinate 62,410,264, forward strand.
CTGACCGATCACTAGAACCCAAGTAAGAAAAGCTAACAAAATCCAAGAGACACGTTTGTTTTTAGAAAGAACTTTAAGAAAACCAACACAGAGCACCCAGACGCTAAGCCCACTCTGCAAGGGCTCCATACATGCGCTGACTTTCCTTTCATTTGACCCTCCTGTGACTTGCCCCTCGCTCGCCTCTCCCACCCCAGTCCTCTCCTGACGCGGCTGCCTCTGCCCACAGATTGGCCCACCCCGAGGGCAGTCTCCCCGACCTCGCCATGCTGGATCTCACCGCCAGCCTGGAGAAGCCAGAGAGGAAGAAGTCCGGGGAGCCTGGGGAGGAGGCGCTGGAGGGCCTTTCCCAGAAAGTTGAGAAGGGAGAGCTCGGGAAAGACAGCCAGGAGTCCGAGGAGGAGTCGGAGGAGGAGGAGGAGTCCGAGGAGGAAGGACTGTCAGGTAAGACCCACCAAATGAGACACTGACTTGCTTATTTGTGACTTGGTGGAATCCGTTTGTCTGTATGTTTCGGTTGATGTGTTTATCATATTGCTGTTCGAATTAGTCCAACAATATCCTTTTAATCTCACTGAGAGAAAGAGGGCAGAAGGCTGGCTGTCATTCCTGCCCCACAGGTAGGACTCCCACCCAGGGGCTAAAGGGTATATCTTCTTCTTAGTATTGTAATTTTTATCTACTTTAGGAGTTGCTAGATATTGTCTTTAAAAAGGCAGACGGTACATCTGTGTGTGTGTGTGTGTGTGTGTGTGTGTGCGCGCGCGCGTGTGTGCTGGTGGTTAAACCCAAGGGCATTCTACCTCTGAGCTCCACCCCCAGTCCTATTTTATTTTTTATGTGAAACCTTTCAAAGGGGTGTTTCCTACCACAGGCATAAAGAACCCTCTGTGTAGAGCCTCTGAAAATTCTAGACATCGCATTTCTACACATATTCTTGGGGAATCATTCTGAGACTTTTGCAGGTAATAATTAAGAATATATTTCTAGAGCTGAGAGACAATCCGTAGCCAAACCTCAGCAGCAGACATCCCCCCAGATCTGCTCTTTCTCTTCCTCTCATCTCAGAAGACCCAAGGCGAGGAAATGTTCCGTCCAGTGAGCCATGCGCGTACCACAGTGCGGAGAGGACAGCACAGGTCTACCTGAACACGCACCTGAGACTAGGACTTATTATACGATGCCTAGTGGCTTTGAGCTTTACTAGTGCAGCCTCGCCAAACATTGCACTGCACCCCGTGCGCTCCTGTACACGCGATCTACCCTCTAAATCACGTCCGTGTATTACCTGCGCCTTTCTACTGACGCTGAGCCGTGCTGTAAATACAGTAACTTTTCACAGTCACTTTCACAGTAACTAAAGCCTTACCTCACCCTAAGAGCAAGGGCGGTAACTAGGGCAACTGCCCGCGCCAGGTGTAGAAGCTGCATCAAGGGATCCTTCGATCCCATCACCTGCCCGGACACGTGAGCTCTCGTCTACAAATGTGACGGCATGACACGTGACGGGTGTGAGCATACAAAACGGCCCTGTGTGGCTTTCCATCAGGTGACTGGCAGAGTCTCCAGGCAGAAGCGTGACCCCCAGGTCTAGCACGAAATAGAAATAGAGTGATTCTGTAATATATATATATACGTAGACCTGAATATGATGGGCACAGTGTTGCACACCTACAATGCCAGTCCTTGGAAGGCCCGTTCCTGGTGAGAGGACGGAGCATTTTACCCAATCATTTGTTAAGTTACTCATGGGAATGCTGTTTTAACAAGAGATGTGATTTACATGCTAACTAGAATTCTCAGGAAAGTAACTAATTAGAGTTTAAATTGTTTTTTTTTTTTTTTTTTTTGGAAGGGTGGTACTGGGGATTGAACCCAGGGGCATTCTTCCTCTGGGATACACCTCCAGCCTATTTTATTTTATTTATTTATTTTTGCCATACGGGGAGTGGAACCCAGGGGCAGTCTACCTCCCAGCTACAACCCCAGTCCTATTTTTATTCTTTATTTTGAAACAGGGTCTCATTGAATTGCAAAGTAGGTAAGGCTGAGTAGCTAAGGCTGTCCCTGAACTGCATGCTCCTATCTCAGCCTCCCAAGTCCTGGGATTGCAAGCATCTGCCACCACGCCCAGCTTTTTATCATTTATTTTGAAACAGGGTCTAAGTTGCTGAGAGCCGCACTGTGTTGCCCAGGCTGATCTTAAATCTGCAGTTCTCCTGCCTCAGCCTTTCTGGTACTGGGATTACAGGTGTGTGCCGCCATACTCGGTTTAGAGCTTAGTTTTAAAAGTAAATGAGGCCGAAATTGTTCTCAACACTAATTCAAGTAAAAGTACATAAAAGTAGTATCCTTTCTCAGAGTCCTCGTTTAAGATACCCATGTCATGAGCATGACTTGGGGTCGGTTCTTCAAGCACCCTTCCTCCAGATTCAGGTATTATTTGAATTCACCCCTGACGATTATTTTACATCTGCTCATTATAATCTAAATGTTACACAGTATGTTTTAATTAATGATATGAAAAAAATAGCTGGGGATCATGGCATACGTCTGTAATCCCAGGAGGATCTCAGGTCCAAGGCCAGCCTCCGTGATTTAACAAGACCCTCCACCCAATGTATTGAGACCCTGTTTCAAAAGGGAAAGGGCTCAGAGTTATGGTGCCCTGGGTTCAGTCCCCGGTACCGCAGTTTAACGGTATAATGATGGTGGTAATGACGTACGGGGGCCGTGCTCTGACTGTCTTCCAGACTTGAGGAACAAGTGGTTCTTGGTGATTGACCGCCTCGCCGTGCTCTTCTTAAAGTTCCTGGAGTGTTTTCACAAGATGCAGGTGTTCATGTGGTGGATTCTGGAGTTGCACATCATTAAAATTGTTTCGTCGTACATTATCTGGGTTTCTGTGAAAGAGGCAAGTGACTATTCGCTGGACCTTCCCACCAAAGAGAGCCGCCGCGGGGCTCCTGATGCGTGTTAACGCGATGCCCACTCCCGCGGGTACCAGGGCTCGGGTATGGGTTCCTGTGCTTTGACATGAGACCCCAGGTCACTGGGACCCAGAGGAACCATGAGAGGCGCGCCTCCTGGCTTAGCCCTCATCTACTCGGCCACGTTAAGGGAAACGCTGATTTTCATCTGTTCTTTATCGACACGCGTCAGAGTGGGGCGCTTTCCAGCACCACACGTGGGAATCTGTCTCCCAAACCTCCTTTGGGGAGAGCACTAGCATGCCAGTGTGTTACCAAAGAGGAAACCCAGGTTCCGAGGTCTTGTAAGGGCTTCGGGAGCTCCCCTTGCCTACCACGGGGTCTTTTGAGACAAGACGCAAAGCTGGCGACGCTGTCCTTCAGGGCTTTTGTTATTATTATTTTAAACAGGACCTCACTAAGTTGCTGAGCGTGTCACTAAGTTGCTCAGGCTGGCCCCAAACCTGTGACCCTCCTGTCTCAGGCCCCAAATACCAGGACGCTGGCGCACACTTAATTTCTCCCACCTCAGAGGAAACATCTGAAATAGGCCACCCGGTCACTTTCAGATGGGACAAATGCAGAAGCCACTCCTCCTCAGGGAACTCGGAGCAGAGGATGACGCACACTCCGCCGCTGAGTAGCACGAGCTGGGAACTAAATGGGGCCTCTGCCCGGTCCAAAATGTCCACCCAAACTTGATTTCTGGCCGCGTCTCTCCCCTCACCCTCTTCTGCATGCTGCGCTCTCTTCTCCTAAGTATCTTCATTTCAGTTCCTCTAGGACATTTCCCTGTTTTTATACTTTTATGGGCGCGCTGTGAGGTTCAGCGTGATGGAGGCATATGTGCACAGGCTCTGTCTCCCCGACCCCCGCGAGCTCAGTGAGCCCAGGGGCGCCTTCTAATAGCTCTGTGGGACCGTCTCTCCCTCGGGCCTCCTGGCCTCCCTCCCAGCCTCTTCTCCAGGCCTCTCCCACTCTGCTCTGCTCTCTCCTCATTTACCTGAAGTCCCGTCTCTTTCCTGCTTTCTCTCTGGCCCTGCATGCTGTCTGATACGTCCCGGCCTTTGCCCCTGCATCCTTTATCTGCAACGTACTTCTCACCTCTTACAGCCCGGGCGTCTCCCCACCACCCCCGTCTCCTCCCTGCACCAGGACCCTCTGGATGCCTCTTCTCGTCTGTGGCTTCGCTACTGCTGCAGTATACTGGCATTACCTGGCTATGCGTCTGTGCCTTATAAGACATAGTGTCCTCCGGACATAGCTCCAGTCCCTCAGTACCCCAGCACCTAGGTCCTAGAACACACAAAGGACTCCCCCAGCCCGGCCGGCCCCGGGAGTCAGGCCGCGGTGTTCTGTGGTGTTGAGCCCTCTCACGTATTATAGTTTCCATGTCCGCTTTTCTGTCTCCAGGTGTCTCTGTTCAACTACGTGTTTCTGATCTCTTGGGCATTTGCCCTGCCCTACGCCAAGCTCCGCCGCCTGGCTTCAAGCGTCTGCACTGTCTGGACATGTGTGATCATCGTGTGCAAAATGTTGTACCAGCTCCAAACCATTAAACCTGAGAACTTTTCTGTTAACTGTTCCTTGGTGAGCCCCACGGCAGGGGGGGTCTTCCCAACTCCCCTTTGGGGGAGCAAGGCAGATTATTTGGGGAGCTTTACCCCTGAGCACATTCCTTGTGGCCTGTGCCTCACCTCAACCCAGGTTGGTCTGTTGTGGCCCAGGGGACTGGACCTGCCTCTTCTCTTCAGCTGAGATTGCCCCCTTGGGATGGGCCTTTTCCTCTCCGTCCACCACGTGTCCTATTAGCCAAGGCTGAAGGAGAACAACTCAGCTCGAGCCCTGCCTTACTCCATTTCCTCTTCCTTTCAGCCGAATGAAAACCAAACCAACATCCCCCTGAATGACTTGAACAAGTCTCTGCTCTACAGCGCACCCATCGACCCCACAGAATGGGTTGGCCTGAGGAAGTCGTCGCCTTTGCTTGTGTATCTGAGGGTAATGGCTTTGTGTGCGCGTGCGCGCCACGTTTGGTCCTCTGTACGGTCATATTTTGAAATCCTTCTCCAAGACTCTGAATATCCCATTTGATAGCAGCCTTTTCTTCTTGCGTGACAATTGAGATCAGTTTCTCCACAAATTACCAAATAACGAATCAGCTTCTACACTGTGCTGAGGAAAATCAGCCAAGCAGCCCGGACTTGGTCAAAGAAATCGTGACAAATACATCTTTGCTAAAATGCCCCGTGACCACTGTAAGAACAAGGTCAGGGAGACATAGAAAACTAAGGCAGGCGTGTCCAAAACATGTCATTAGGTTCAAAAAGGCAAATTTGAAAACACTGTACATAGGATCATTTCTAGGCCCAAAGAAAAATATGGGATAAAATAAACCAAATTGTCAATAATGATTGTTTTGGAGAAGGAAGTACAGCATTGAAAGAACATTTTGCTCTCCAAACACTCTATTATTTTAATAATGAGCACATATGATGCATAGAAGCAAAGGAGCCTATCTTGGCAAAAATATCTTTTACTCCAAGTAGTCACACAAACACAAGAACAGCAGTAAACTTCAGTCTATCATGGTGGACTTTGAGGGCGATCTGGGTATTCCAACCATAGTGTACTTACAAATAAAATCTTTAAGCTGGATGAGGTGGTGCACGCCTGTAATCCCGGTACTTGGGCGGCTAAGACAGGAGGAACACAGGTTCATGGCCAGCTGCAGCTACTTAGGCCCTCCGCAATTTAGTGAGACCTTGTTTCAAAACAAAGAATAAAAAATATAGGGCTGAGGGCGTAGATCAGAGGTAGAATGCCCCTGAGTTCATCCTCGGTACTACTACTACTACTACTAATAATAATAATAATAATAATAATAATAATAAAATCTTTACGCTCAGTTTCTGGGATTTTAAATGGATTGAACATTCCGTCTCTGTGTGTAGTTTCGAGTAGTTTCGAGTATTCCTCACATGGTAGATACCTTTAGAACTAGTACCTGCCCTGAGCAGCTGTTAGGAGGATAAAATAAATTGGTATTTGGAAAGGGTGATTAGAGCTGTCAGACACTCATGGGCATGCTCTTTCACTTTACTATTACTATCACTATAATATTATAGTGATAATATTATTATTTTCTGGCATGAGCATGCATCTCAATTG